>NC_060075.1:63463214-64120357 GCF_922984935.1 Meles meles
TTTTTTTGAGGCCCTCACTTTGCCTTTGCAGAAGTGCTTTTCTCTTACTCAATTTTTAAGTTAATATTTTTATAGTTCTCTGCCTAAATTCCCCAAATTGCTTTTTAACTATATAGAAATGGCAATTATAGCTATATTAAAGCTTAGATCTGATAACATTATTATTTGGAGTGCCTACAGTCTGTTTTGTTTATGTTATGTTCTTATAGGACTATCTTTTGTTTTTTCTTTTCGTTTTGCCGGATTTTTTGTGCAAATGTCTTGAATCCCTAGATAAAATGATCTTTTTTCAAAGAGGAGTAATATTTCATTCTTCTAAATATATATTTTTATAATCCCAGAATCACATTATTTCAGTTTTAGGGATTGAAATGATTAAAAGCTGGATTGTATTCTGTTTTTTGTTGTTCTATTCAAAGCAAGGATTTTCAGTAGGGAGCCTTATGTGGTCATTAGACCCTAATTTCTATTCCAAGACTCACTAAGACTATCAAAACTTCTTAAGTCTCTCAGCTTCTTCTGAAATCACAGAGAAACTGGGCTCACCTCTCTTTCAGATCTTAGCCTGATAATTTTTCATTATTATCGCTCTGACTTCAAGCAGATGATTCTTACGTATTTCCCAGATTAGTAATTATCCAAAATAGGAAGATTGTCTGAATTACTTAATCTACCATTACCAGGTACAGAAGCAAAATGTTTATTTTTTTATTGAAATGCAGAGTCATAAAATTTTCAGTTGCATTGATCATAATGGAATAGTGCACCAGAGAGTTAGCTGTCCTCAGATCTTTTTTCGTTATTTGATGAATGGTGTATTTGAGTTAAACCAGATTGCCTAGTGGATTCAATGTTTCATTTGCTGGATCCCATTTAGCAGTTGTTTGTTTTTCTTAAAAATTAAGGCACAAATTATTTAAAGATAATAATGTTTCCTTCCAACTTCCAAGATAGTCATTCCAGACCATGTCCTCATAACATGTTGTATTTACCTCTGTATATCTCACACTGTGCTTTGAAATTTTTTTTTCTTAAACTAGCCAAGGGCATGTTTCTCTCCTTTGTCCTTGTTTTCTCTGGTTAAGGAAAATATAATAAGCAACATAAATACTTCAAAAATTATCTGCTGTATTTTCTGCTATGCTACTAACTGATAAAACAAATTAAATAAAATGTATCCAATATGACCAGCTTTTTGTTAATAAAGGAAAATATAATATGTTTTTTGTATGAGCATAAGTAGTAGTGAAGAATGATGCATAAAAAGTGATTTCCTCAGAGGTTAGGTCTTCAGTGTGGCAGGGAACAGGAACTATTTTTCTTTATACATTTTTTAGATTACTTAACTTGTGATAATAATAGCTAGTATGTTTTGAGTGCTAACAGGAATCAGATAATTTCCCAAGTTCTTTATTTGTTTTACTAATTCAAACCTCACAAGTGTACAAGGCAGGTTCTATGATTTCCCCATTCTGTAGACAGGGAAATCCAAGCACAAATTTTAGGGACTTTTCCAAAGCGGCCCAACACTTGGCAGAACTGGGACTCTAAATCGCTTGCTTGTTTGATAGCTTGCTCTTTATTTTAGTCATTTAAAAAAAGTGACACTGAATAAACAACATTCTTGTAATAGAATCTTAATTTAGTTATTTTAAATCATTATACATATGTATAGTAGGACTTAATTCCATTGAAGAATGAAAGGATTTTTTTTTTCCTAGCTAACATTATAGGCCAGTGAGAATAAACCCAACTGTTAAGTAACAAAAATTCATTGGAATACATTTAAAGATCAGAATGGTTTTATTCAGCAATTCATGACTCAGACTGTAGTAGATTAAGTATTAAGTCTTAGTTTACTGATTTAGAATTGAACACAAGTGACTCCATTAAAAGCCTGCTCTCTTCTTCTTAGCACAAGAGCAACAAAAAATTTCTATTAAAATTATCTTTGACAATGGGTGGGGTGTTAAGGGAAGCCAAGTGCACTAATTCTTTGTGACTTGAGACTGTCTTTGAGCGTATTCTCTAATTTTTAATCTTATGCATAGTTAACCTGACTCTTGACTTATTAACCCATGGAACTGAAAGACACTTGGGAGGAATAAATCCCTTCCCCCAACCTTTTTTCCCCCTGAAACACCCTTTAGGGTCCGAGATAAAAGATACTTTGCAAATGTTGTAGGCTTTTGTATAAAAATTGACTACTGGAGGTAAAGGTCTATGGTGAGTTCCACCATCTGGTACACCTATAGGAAAAATAGGAAAAAATCTTAAATACAACAGTTTTGACAGACAGTCATTTTTAATGGTCAAGCCAGGTATCCTCAAAGGTACTGAATAGGGAAAACAATCATATATTCAATGGCTTTAACTTTCCTACTTTTAATTTCACATTTCTCCATAACCGTTTGTAATTTGCATTTATCTCTTTGCTAATTGCTTCATTAATGTCTTGGAAATGAGGATGTTCGTTACACTCTGCAGTTGTTAGGTCAGCTAGGGCTGAGTAAATTCTAACTTTAAATCTCAATAACATTATCACTAAAATAGTACCATTTATAGTTTTTTGTGCATTTATACTTGGGAGATTCTGTACTGTTTGAGCTGAGCAAGACTCTGGAATATACTTATTCATGTTTAGGATATTATGGAAATTGTCTCAATTGAGAACTTTTTAAGTTCTATTTTAATATTTAGAAAATTTATACTGTATGTAGACATTTTGGAATCAATATGTAATGTAGAGAAATGCTTATGGAAATTTTCAAAAATAGCATTATCTAAGAATAAATATAATGAACAAATATTAAAGAGAAACTAGGTGATAGGAAGATCTAACTTTGTATTTAAATTTAGTCCTACAAAGTGTGAGTGTGAGTGAGAGGGAGTTTGTGAAATTTTATTATCATCATGCAATAAATATGTTTTAGGTATAATGTAACTTGATTGAAGTTCTCTTTTTGAATATTTGACACAGGACTTACAGTATTTAACAGTATTAAAATTTCCATGTAGCAATTTTAGTCATATTCACAAGTATTCTAATGAAATATAACCTCATTTTTGGACAAAGATGGAAAAAATGTTAAGTGTTACAGAATATTTGTTACATGAATCAATTGACTGGACTGTGTATGAAAGGACATATTATCTTATTGACCCTCTGTTTATATTTTATAAATTCAGATAACCTTAAAAATAGGATTTTGAGGTAGATGCTGTCATTTTTTATTTTATTTTACTCAAATACAGTACCATATTTTTGCCAGATAAAAATGTCAGATGTTTTGGAGGAAAAAAAATTTGTCATAATATATATTTTTAAAGTATTGTATTTAAAATATTTTATTATTTTCCCTAAAAACACAAAGATATTTCGGCTCGGGTCGTGGTCTCGGGGTCCTGGAATCGAGCCCCGCGTCGGGCTCTCTGCTCCGCGGGGAGCCTGCTTCCTCCTCTCTCTCTGCCTGCCTATCTGCCTGCTTGTGATCTCTCTGTCAAATAAATAAATAAAAAAATCTTTAAAAAAAAATAATTTTATTTGGCTTTTTATTAAATAGTTTGGTCTTCAGACCAATTTTCTGAGCTGAGGAAAATGAATTTATAATTACATTGTAGAGATGAGATTAGGCACAGAAATTAAATGAATTTTTAAAGGGGTGGATTGGGTACTCAGCTGTTCTGAATACTACTGCCCTTTTTATGATATTGGTTATGAAGAATGGCCAAAAAATTCATTATAAAATTATAAGAGTGAGTAATCCTTATACTTGTAATAAAGCGTGAGATCATAGAGTTTTATATGTGCAAACATTTTTCTTAACAATGAAAGAATTTTTTGATGCCCAGGATGAAAGACACTCGATCCAAGGTAGATAAATGTAGGCTTGAATAAATGTAACAAAGTTTCATGAATTAAAATAGCAATAAGAAAGACCTCTAAAATAAAGGCAAAATAATTATGTTCTAACAAATATATAGCACTGTAAAATAACACATAATTGACTGACTGGCTCATTAGTCCTTCATGCCACCAATATTTATTGAATGCCTACTGTATGTCAGACCCTGTTCTAAGAGCTAGGAAGACCAAATACCTTCTGGAAAGTCTTTTAGAAGCTTGTCTTGCAACTTGTATAGTTTCATGAATACTATATAACTGTGATGAGTACTGACCATTTAAATTCTGTGTGCTTCTTTCATATTAGACTCTTTCAAAATAATATAAATTTGTATTACGGACAGTGGCAAGGTAATGGCAGCTGCTACAGCGTCATGGAAAACGAATTGAGTGATGCCGAGTAAAATGAAAGAGAGAACCTTGCCACAACAAAAAGCAACTGGCAAATAATCTAAGGGATGATGAGAAAGAGAAATTGGAATGAAGGTAGTTTGTCAGTTCTAATTATCCTAACTTGAAAAAGCAAATAGGCCCACCAGATGTGACTACGTGAGCTAATTCTGTCTTCAACATTAAAAGTAATTAACTTCCATGCTTACACTTGTACAATTTCTTAGACTGGAATTAAATTCACATGGTATGACTTTCCATAATGCTGTCTTGAAACAAAAGCCTTTATCAGAGTGATGTAAGTTCCTTGTAAGTGAAAAAATTCTGGCTCTCTCCTCCTCCTTGCAGGAGGCTTCCCAGGCCAGGGTTCGCCATTCTCAGGATTTGTGGCAGGGACCAGGGTCTTGACTTTGTCATCCTGCTTCTTTAATTGGCTGGTTGCCCACTGCTTATTGAAGATTCTTTTGATACATTCTTTTTGCTTCTGCAATTCTCCCAAGCTCCATAAAAAGAAGGTAAACTGAGGCAGGGATGTTGTGGCTGTATTTTCCTTCCGTTGGTCACCCCATTGGCTGTAATAATAGCAGCTAACATTTATTAAATACAAAACAGTTGTCCTACTGCTCTACATATATCTAATTCTTAGTAGTCTTTATGTTAAGTTTTTTTCAGGATCTTTATTTTATGGATGAGTGTCCTAAGGCCCAGGAAGGTCAAAAGGTCAGAAACACACACTAGTTTGAGATTTGAACCCGGGTAGTACAGATCATAAACTATGCTTGTAATAAGTCCTGTTTGTGGAGCAAAAATTCTTTATGATTTAGTTTTTTCCTATATTCATATTTGTCTTTATCTTTCTTACCCTTGATTTTTTTAACCTTGATTTTTTTTAATTTGTAAAAAAGGGAAACAAATACTTATCCTGGCTCCATCATGGAATTGTCATTAGTAACAAACTTCAATGTATGAAAGTATTGGAAACTACAAAATGCTATGTAAGTGTGAAGAATTACTATCATCATTACCACTTTGCACTATTGACAGCCTTCTTTTTTACTCAGATCTTTTTTTTTTTTTTTTTTCTGGCTTTATGACAGTGATCCCATTTTAGGTTTTCTCCAGCTTCTCTAATTGTTCCTTTTCTTTCAATACTTTTAATACTTTCTTTTAATACTTTACTTTACCTCCCACCCAAAACACACACCCACACGCACCAAAAGTAAAAGCCAGAATTCTATCCTTGACACTGGAGAATTGAGATGTCACCTAGTCTGACTTCGTCTTATAGAAAAGAAACAAATTTTGAGTAGTTACTTGGTGGCACAGGTTAATTTTGTCAAAGATGGTATTTGTTCATGGATTCCACTGCCTAATTTGAAGTCCCTCCACTCCATATGCTGGGCTGATACAATGGGAGCCATTTCTGCATTTTCTTTCTTTCCTGTCAGAGGAGGTCAGATTTGAAAGTTAATAGCAGTAGTAAATGTTGTAAGACTACTTCTGTATGATTGGAAGCAGTAGCATCAGTTAAAAGCAGACAATGGAAAAGATTAAACAAATTGATTCCACAATAAAAAGATAATGCAGTATCAGGGCAGAGTAACAAAAACATCTGTTTTTACGTCTTTCGGGGAGGCAAAAAAAACTAATTAGTTTGGGACTGATTCAGATAGATGTCATTTTAAATTACTTTCTTCTGTTTACCAAAATAATGTAATTAGATGGAGTAAGTAAAATAAAGAAGATAGGTTTAAAACAGATGTCTGGCAATAGACATTAACACTATTAAAAACTATATCATGGAACTGCCTGCTAGGCAGATTTATGCAGAACTAAATGTTAGTCATCCTCAAGAAAAATGAACCTTGATTGAAGGGCATAGATTGAGCCACAGGTTTCATTTTTAATCCACAGAGAACATCACTTGGTCAGGCTAGGCGGAACGGTGTGGTTGGAATTGGGGGTGGGGAAGTGGGGTGTGCGGTGAGGGTAATTGATTGGGTTAATTTAAAAAAATTGACATAAGTCTTTATCTTTCTCAATTTTTTTTCTCTTACTTGCTTTATGTTGCTTTCAATTTGGATTGTGAATCTATATCGCTCACATGTGTATACATATTCACACAGTCACGTTTCCTCAAAGAGTTAAACAATAGTATACATTGGGTCTAGTTTAGTAAAAATTTCACTGAAACAATCCTTTGCCCAGATTTTCTTTGAATAAGAAGAGACTTGTTAAAAGATTACTGTAAGATGGTAGCAATGCATTTTGACCAAAGCATAAAGGAATTTCTATTTCAGCTGGCAGAGTATTTAAGATAAATGCAAAGAACTAGGTTTAAACTCTGCCAGCTGAGATTCTTAGGGCATTTTCTTAGGGGCAGATAACTTCATAACCTGTAAAGAATAAATATTACAGAAGTTATACTTACTCTGTAATTAACCACTAGTTTTCTTTCCCTGGAGACTATAAATAATCCTTATATAATTTATCCACTCATTTAAAATATTTCTTCTACATCTATGTACAGTGCATTGGGTGAATGTTGGATAGAATGAACACTGTCTTGTTTTTTATTTAATTCTATAAGAGATGCAAATTTATGATGATACAAATCTAGGTGATTCAGGCTCTGGGATGGGAATGTTTAGTATGCTCTAGCCAGAGAATATGGTCTGTTGTGGGAAGACTGGAAATATGTAAGAGTCAAGGAGAGATATGTGAGGCTGCATTTGCAAAACATGGAGACTTTGCAGAACTGGACAATGCATTATCTAACAAACTATGCTAAGAATTCTGAAATTCATTCCATCAACAACAGAAAATCATCAGTTGGTTTTAATTGGGGGAGAAGTAAGTGGACCAATTTGCATTTTAGAACCATCATTATTTAAATTGATTTGCCAGTTTGGATTCTTTCAAGCAAGATTTATTCCCTCTAATTTTTGATGTAGCTTTGTGTCAATACAGGCTTATCAGGTATTATAGTAGAGACAGGATTGACTTGGTCTTGTTCATTTCTGTTCAACAGTTATCAATTGTGCATCTGTTAGACATATTGTAACTTTCTAGGCTCTGTGAAGGATAAGACTGCTTGAGACCACACTAGGGTTGTTCCAGGTCTGAGAGCGGTAACAGGTCTTCTGAGAAAGTCCTATAATCTCCCCGTTTTCTTGATTTACAGAATTGTGCAATCATTTGTATACTATGGTGCTCCTTTTTTTTTTTCTTTTCAAATGATGCTGAATCTCCTTATACAGGTACTTTGAAATGGTCTTGGTCTCCCTCTTTTCTTTTCTACCTCTTTCCCACCAAACTTTAATCTGATGGCAACCCTGGGTTTCTCCAAGAAAACCCTGTTTCAGACAGCTATCTTTATGAATTAATGTCTACAAGTCCCAGTTGCCTTGCTTCTTTTCAGTCTTAATAACATCTAAAAGACAAATGTATTTTTTTTTAAAGATTTCATTTATTCACTTGGCAGGTAGAGATCACAAGTAGGCAGAGAGGCAGGCAGAGAGAGAGAGAGAAAGGGAGAGGAGGATGCCGGCTCCTAGTGGAGCAGAGAGCCCGATGTGGGGCTTGATCCCAGGATGCTGGGATCATGGCCTGAGCCAAAGGCAGGCTTTTTAACCCACTGAGCAACCCAGGCGCCCCATAAATGTATTTTTTCTAATTACTGATATATTTCCACTGCATTGTGCTATGATCTATAATCATACTAAAACTAGGGTGTTCTGATGAATGTATAACATCTGGCCCTTAAGGAAAAAAAAGTGCCATGATTTGTAGCCACTGTCCCTGGTGTAAATAATTCCAATAATACTACCAGCTTGACATCACTACATGTAGTACAGAGAAAGAGGTATGCACAGTGGACTCTTGCAAATTGATATAAGCTAGCTCTAGCATACCACTGAAACATTCCCTTCCTGCTACATGAGGCAATTGAGAGGGACAAAAAAAAAGTGCAGAGGGGCAGAGATCTCAAACCCCATCACACTTCAGATGAATGAAATGAAGCAAAGAAAGTAAAATGACCCAAGAGGAAATGGACTTCAAGAATAATTCTCCCTTTCACTTTTGAATGTTAGCAATGTTCCTTCATTTTCTGGGTTTAGAAGCTGAGAATAAAATCATAGTTGGCTCTTTATTAACCTGCTTTCAGTTTTGACATTTAACCTACAAAGGCCCAACAGAGAAATACTTCTAAAATGCTAATTAGGGAAGGAAAAATAATTTTCTCTCTATTATTCTAAGTTCTTGGCTGAGACCCACTCCCCCCCCATACACCCCCATAATAAAAGACAGATTAAGAGGAGAAAAACAGAAAATTGATAAAATGCATTCTTCTCATGTATATATAAGAGAGACCCCAGAAAATTGAGTAACTCCCTTGAATGGCTCACACCACTACCTTCAATACTATGTCCAGTTAAAGACAAAAGAAGATGTTGGGGTTGGGGACCACTTACAGTAGATGAGAAGGCAAAGCCCAGTCAACAAAGGTATTGTCAGAGATTTAAGTCCCTACCTTTTCCATTGATGAGTTGGTAGAGATTCATTCATCTTTGTCTCCCTGGTACAGAAAAGGTGGACCTTTACAAACGAAGGTTTTTAGCATAAATTTCTCTTACAAAAACATAACTTTTACTCAATTTTCAGAACTTTTCCTTTGCTGTTTTTTAAAAAACGATCAGCCTAAAATAATCCTTATATCAGAGAAGCGTGTTCTATGGTTACAAATTCTCCCCTTCGCTAATGTCATTGAATCTGCTCTTCTACCAGCTCTTTAAGTTAATTTGAATTTATCATGTTACTTCTACTTGTTCTTGACGTATTTATGTTATATTTTAAAATTAGAACTGTATAAAATAAATGCAAAAATACCATTTTTATCTAACAGGCCTACTGTAAATACTTTTGTTGAGGTTTCTTCAAATCTATGTGATCACTGATAATGTGTTAGTGAGCATGCCCACATATGTATACATGGAAAATACTTTCCAGATCCAGTCATTCTGTACAACTTTGTATTTTTTTCTTTAAAAGTAAATTATGTGGGGCGCCTGGGTGGCTCAGTGGGTTAAGCCGCTGCCTTCGGCTCAGGTCATGATCTCAGGGTCCTGGGATCGAGCCCCGCGTCGGGCTCTCTGCTCAGCAGGGAGCCTGCTTCCCCCTCTCTCTCTCTCTGCCTGCCTCTCTGCCTACTTGTGATCTCTCTCTCTCTGTCAAATAAATAAATAAATAAATCTTTTTAAAAAAAGTAAATTATGTGTATTTTTTATATGATAAAATTTCTAGTAAACCCTGTTGATAGTAGTTAGGTCATATGTTCTGGTATATAGCAGATTATTCATGTATTTTGGGAAATTCAAAGTTCACAACTTACTTATTACAAATAATGCTTTGAAAATATGTATTTCTTTATATACATGCTTTGTTTTTTTGTTGTTTTTTTTTTTTTTTTCCCCTCTTGGAGCAGCATCCCCTAAGACAAAATGAATTGTTCAAAAGTTAAGAGCTGAGGTGCTTACAAGAAAGGATCCTTCTTTCTAGCTTTTTCCCCCCTGGTATTTTATTCTTTAATATCTATGATTTTAAAAAAAATTATTCAGTACTTTAATCCATCTGGACCTTGTTGCAGGATGCTGTGACAGCTGAAAACCCAAATCAGTCCTTTTCCTAACCACCTTTTATTTCCCTATTAGCGTTTACTAAACTATTTTTTATTGACTTACCACCTATAATATGTTATATTTTTAAAAACCTGAATTTCCAAGTTATATCTTGCCTTCTGTTTGTGTTGATAGGCTTCAATGCTTACTGCACTATTACAATTTTGCATGTTTTTAATTTAAATGTGATAATACAATTCCTTTGTAATTAATTCTTATAGAATATTCTTGACTATTTATGTTAACTTTTCTGGTTGAACTTCTCTGTAATTTCACTGGATTTATTTTAAACCCCAGTCCTACTGGAGTTTTATTTTCAGAAAAATAAACATCTTTACAATTTGTTCTCATTCAATAACAGGGTATTTTTTTGTCTCTGTTTAATTAGGTTTCTACTTGCATTTCCATAAAAATGTGTAGTTATCTATTTAGAAGCATATTCCAAGCTAGCTATTATTTGCTTTTCTTTGGTTACTATTGTTAATAGTTTGGTTAATGATTTTCTTATCTGTTAAATAATCTGTTACTTTGGTATGTAAAAGCAGGCAGGCATTTAGCAAACTTACTAATTATATAAATATTTTTCAGTTCTCTTCTGCTTTTACTTTCTAACTGAATTTTTAAAAAAATTTTTTTTTATAAACATATAATGTATTATTAGCCCCAGGGGTACAGGTCTGTGAATCCCCAGGTTTGCACACTTCACAGCACTCACCATAGCACATACCCTCCCCAATGTCCATAACCCCACCACCCTCTCCCCACCCACCTCCCCCTGGTCATCCTCAGTTTGTTTTGTGACAGTAAGAGTCTCTCATGGTTTGTCTCCCTCCCAATCCCATCTTGTTTCATTTATTCCTTTCCTACCCCCCAAACCCCCGACATTGCATCTCCACTTCCTCATATCAGGGAGATCATGTGATACTTGTCTTTCTCTGATTGACTTATTTCACTAAGCGTAATACCCTCTAGTTCCATCCACGTCATTGCAAATGGCAAGATTTCATTTCTTTTGATGGCTGCATAGTATTCCATTGTATATATATACCACATCTTCTTTATCCATTAACTGAATATTTTTTATTTTGTTGTTTACTAATTATATAAATATTTTTCAGTTAGTTCAGTTCTGCTTTTACTTTCTAACTGAATATTTTTTTATTGTATTGTTAGTCACCATACAGTACTTCATTAATTTTTGATGTAGTGTTCCGTGATTCATTGTTCACATATAACACCTAGTGCTCTGTGCAATCCAACACTTAATTTCTACTAATAATTGCTATTATGTTTGCATCATCATTTGTGTATTTTAGGACTTGGAGAATCTTTGTATATGAGCCAGTTCAGAAAAATATGAGGGAACCAGTAGTTCCCAAAGGAAATTTTCATAACACCTTCGATCTCATTTCTTTGTTGTGCCTGAGGTCATCTCTCCTTTGGAACATTTTTCTTTTACTTTTCATTTTTTAAATCCAAAATAGTCCAGTAGAGAGAGAGAGAGAGAGAGAGAGAGAGAGAGTGAGGGAGTGTGTGTGTGTGTGTGTGTGTGTGTGTGTGTGTGTGTATGAACCTGGAGGGCATTATACTAAATAAAGTCAAGCAGATAAAGACAAATACTGTATAATCTCACTTATGTGGAGTGTTAAAAAAAAAATCAAACTTGGGGCACCTAGGTGGTTCATTTAGTTAAGTGTCTGACTTTTGAGTTTGGCTCAGGTCATGACCTCAGAGTACTAGGATCAAGCCCTGAGCCTGGGCTCCCCACTCAGTGGAGAGTCTGCTTGTCTCCCTCTCCATCTGCCCCTCCCCATGCTCTCTCTTTCTCTCTCTCTCTCTCTCTCTCAAGTAAATAAATGAATGTTTAAAAAAAAAATCAAACTCACAGAAACAAAGTAGAATTTAGGTTGCTAGGGGCTGGAGGTCGGGTAAATGGGGACGATACTGGTCAAACTGTACAAGCTTTCATTTATAGATGAGCTAGTTCTGAGTATGTTAGGTATAGCATGGTGACTATACTAATACTGCATTGTGTAATTGAAATTTGGTAAGGAAGAGATGCAAAGTATTCTTATCACACACACAGTAACTATGTGAGATGAGGGATGTGTTAATTAGCTTGCTTGTGGTAATCTATTAAAAATGTATACAAATATTAAATCATGTTTGTACTTCTGAAATATATTTTATTTTTGTCAGTTATACCTAATAGGGCTGGGGGAAAAACCCGCAGCACCTAATTTAAGAGTTCTAAAGGAATAAAAACAAAAACAATGAACCATAGCTTATTCTTGAATGTAATAGAAGTGATCTACAGGAACAGTGAAAGGTCTACACAGTATCAGTGGATTTTGTCTTGAGATTTGCAGATGGTGGTGTAGGTTTTTTGTCATGCTTGCTTTTCCTTGGCTAACTGTAAAGATGGTCATGCCTTTTTGATGGTTCATTCTCCTTAAGGAGAAACTTGATAAAATGATATGATATCTAAAATAGTAGGGATGCTGGGGTAGCTCAGTTGGTTAAGCCTCTGACTCCTGATGTCAGTTCAGGTCTTGATCTCAGTCAGGGCCATGAGTTCAAGCTCCACATTGGGCTCCATGCTGGGCATGGAGCCTACTTTAAAAAAAAAGAGAGAGCGCAAGCCATTGAACACGTGATGTTTGCTTAATCTTTTTAACAATCCTTCAGACATTAAAACAAATTTTTTAAGTGCTTTAGACTTGCATACCTATCAGATTATGGTAGAGTCCACTCATAATATTCTATAGAAAGATATTATTACCTTTCACTGAAATAGAAGGATCTCTTATAAAAAGAAGTTCTGATGTCCTCATGCTAAAAGGAAACAGAGATTGAGTCAAACAAATAACAAAAAACTTGCTTGATCCCACAAACCAGAATGTACTTATTGATGAGATCAAGAATTGAACATGTTCCAAAGGTACCTACATAGTACACACATATAATTATTTCAAGGTCGTTCTTTTTTTTTTTTTTTTTTTTTTTTTTTACGATTTTATTTATTTGACAGAGAGAGATCACAAGTAAGCAGAGAGAAAGAGGAGGAAGCAGGTTCCCTGATGAGCAGAGAGCCCAATGCGGGACTCTATCCCAGGACCCTGAGATCATGACCTGAGCCGAGGGCAGAGCTGAGCACCCAGGCGCCCCTCAAGGTCTTTCTAACTTACTGTTGTGACTGACCCTGAATCATCTTTTTCATTTCGGCGCTTCCATAGTTAATAAACAGAATATGTCTATGACATGTTTTTATCCTTTGTGTGAGCTGGCATTGTGAAAGTGGAAAGAGGTAAAAGCAGCTTGCAGGATACTGTCATAAAATAGGATTTTCCTAATATTAATGGTCTTTACACTGGCCCCCAGTCGTAGCACAGTAAGCTAGGAGGGATTAAATATCATCAGTTTCAGTTTCTTTTTAAAGTGTGGCACTTGTCATATGTCTAATTTAAGCATTGGAATTGTTACTTTCTTTTATAAGATAACAATTAGTGCAATAATGAATCACATTAGTGCCTCACCAGAGGGAGTTAGATATGCTCTGAGGGAAAGCCCCTTGGGAGTTTGACACATTTCCAGTAGAAAGAAACTGAATTTTATTTTTTAAAAAATTTTTTAAAGATTTTATTTATTTATTTTACAGAGAGAGATATTACAAGTAGGTAGAGGCAGGCAGAGAGAGAGGGGAGGAAGCAGGCTCCCTGCAGAGCAGAGAACCCAATGCAGGGCTTGATCCCAGCACCCTAGGACCATGACCTGCGCCAAAGGCAGAGGCTTTAACCCACTGAGCCATCCAGGTGCCCCCGAGAAACTGTTTTTAGATGAAAGGTAAGAGGTCTGCCTAAGAAGGGCTTTCCCAGTGGGTATCCCAGGGAATAAGGCAGATTAAACAGTGGAGAATTTTAACTGAGATGGGGTTGAAAAAGTGGGTTTGCTCATTTTATATATACCATTACCTCTTCATATTTTTTAATTACATTTTTAATGAACATGTAATGTATTATTTGTTTCAGGGGTACAGTGTAAGACTGATTCATCAGTCTTAAACAACACCCAGTGCTCAACCCAACACATACCCTCCACAATGTCCATCACCCAGCCTTCCCATCCCCCCACCCTCTTCCCCTCCAGCAACCCTCAGTTTGTTTCTTAAGATTAGGAGTCTCACATGGTTTGTCTCCCTCTCTGGCCTCAACTTGTTTCATTTTTCCTCTCTTGCCCTATGATCCTCTGCCTTGTTTCCTAAATTCTGCATATCAGTGAGATCATATGATAATTGTCTTTCTCTGATTGGCTTATTTTACTTAGCATAAGGCCCTCTAGTTCCATCTACGTCATTGCAAATGGCAAGATTTCTTTTTTAATGGCTGCATTGTATTCCATTAGTGTGTGTGTGTGTGTGTGTGTGTGTTTGTGTATACCACATCTTTTCTATCGATTCATCTGTCGATGGACGTCTGGGTTCTGTCCATAGTTTGGCTATTGTGGACATGAATTTTACCACTAGTGACTCATTTCTAAATACTTGTGTATGCTTTGATATAAAAAGTCAGGACTGCTTTTATAGTATTTTGACTGTGGTTAATTTGTTTTAGCTTTCAAGCCGTTATTGTTTCATATGTAAAATGAGGATTAAAATATCTTTGTGTATTTAAAAGGCTATGAGTGTGAAGTTAGGTGATGTAATAGAAGTGTTTTATAGACCGAAATGCACAGTACATGTGTTAAGTCATAGGGTTCATGTGTAGCCAAAAGGACTTAAGCATATCATACTTCTTAAAATCTCTATCCAAATGTGAAGTATGGAATGATGATTCTACCTCCATTTGAAACTTGTCTGTGAACTTAGATTAAAAACAACAATAGTTGCCTGTCATGTGATTCTCTGCGTAATAGCCACAGTAAGTGGGAAGAATCACAGTTTTGTACATGGCCCCCAAGCCCTATGTGTGCGTCTGTCCACACTCATTTTCTGTCTCGAGGCTATGAACCACTCCCGGTAAGCCACACTGGCCTTTGTCTAGGTGGTCACAACTAGGTGGTTCCCACTTCAGAAAGGGATTTTAGTTGGGACTTGCTCCTGACTTGCTGATTGTCACCATGACTTGCTCTTCACTTGGTTTGCAACCCTTCTGAGATGCCACCTCTTTGGACAAGTCTTCCATTGTCATTCAGCTTCAGTGTTCCCCTCCCAACCCATGCAGTTCACTCTCTCTTCTCTTGATCTGCTGTATCTTACTCATAATCTGTATCCTTATCTGGCATTATATCTATTTCTTAAAACTTGGCATTGTTTTTGTTTTGTTTTGGACTTTTTAAGGGTCCTTTTCCTCTCTAGACGGGAGTCATTAGAAGGTACTGAATTCAGTAGCCATCCCTTGCCATTTTCAGAATGTATCCCAGGATCCTAACAGGGCATAGCACAAAGAAGGGGCTTGATAATGTTGAAACAAAGCAAAAAATAAAAAGAAGGGAAAAAGGGAGGGCAGGAGAAAGGGATGGACAGATTCCAGCTACACAACTTAGTCATCATTGCTAGTATTACCCTGTAGCCTAAAATACTGCTTCAGTATTTGGATATTATTTTCGGAGAATCTAAAGCTTATAAATATACTCTAACTTTGGAGATTGCTTACATATACCTATTTACCCTTACCTCTAAAAAATACAGATTTATAGAGCTATATAATGTTTTTCTGTTATATGTGACTTCATGTGTGTGGTAGCTATCATTTATTTTTATTGAAAAATAATTTCAGTGAAATTATTTTATATTTTCATTGCACATCAGCAAGAGCCAAAAAAAAGTTGTCAATAGTGCAACAAAAAGCTGTACTATGTTGGGCATTTTCCCCTCAGTATGTTAACGATGGGTGATTTTTATTGCTGTCACTGCTGCTTGTCTACTTTTCCTTTGGTAGGACTAGCAAGCGGCATTATTTTAGCTGCCTACGGAAGCTGATTGTGATATTGATGGTAATGTGCACCTTAGTGAAACAATTAATGGAGATCCATTTCTATTAAATTTACTGGATATGTTCCATTGCAAATACATTTTTATAGTGAATTAATAAGTTGGCAACTAATAGATTATTAACATTGCTATTTAGGTTTAAAATAATTAGCCTAGAGACCACAGTGGTAATTATTGCCAGCCAATGTTCCCATAGCTCTGTTCTTCTCTAGAGATAAAGATTTCATTTGTGAGGATCAATCACTAGACTTATCTACTGCGGTCTAATGCAGTAAGTATTAAATAATTACAGTATCTCATTTGCTGAGGTCGAGAGCTGGTTTGGAGTTGAAAGTACTTTCCGATTTGCACTAAGCATTGGTCTCAGTTATGGGAGAGTTGAAATCTCATTATCCCTTGCTGCATAAAAGGAAACACATCTTAGCATTTACTCTCGTTTTCTTGTGGCATATGTTAACATGTCATGCATCTTGATTGTGTGCTGTGCTTCCCCTGCCTTCATACTCCTTGAGTCACTTCATTAAAAAATAAAAATCTTATTTTCTAGACGTCTCCCCCATACCATATTGAAAACTTGAATTTACTTGAAAACTTTAAAACAAATGACACGTGTCTCGAATTTTTGTTAGCTTTTTACTGTTAAAAGAAAATTCAGAGAGCTTTACTTGATATGAATGTTTTATTGAGTGAGTGAGAAACTATTCAAGACCCAGGATCCTTCAGACTCCAAACTGGTAAGACGCTCAGGCATGATGTTACTGGATAGCTTATAAAGTGGAAATGAGGAAGGTGTTTAACCTTTACAAGGATTTGTTGTTACAGTGGTGGTTTCCAGACAGCAGGGCATTGGTTAAAAGTGATTATCTTGTACCATTTTGGGAAGATGACTTAAGTTTCTTTTATGATTATCAGAGGCATTTATTATTTTTTTATTCTATTTTTTTATTAATATATAATGTATTATTAGCCCCAGGGGTACAGGTCTGTGAATCGCCAGGTTTACACACTTCACAGCATTCACCATAGCACATACCGTCTCCAGTGTCCATAACCCCACCACCCTCTCCCTCCCCTCGCCGCAACCCTCCCTTGGTTTTGTGAGATTAAGGGTCTTATGGTTTGTCTCCCTCTCGATCCCATCTTGTTTCATTTATTATCAGAGGCATTTATATAAATAACCTAAGTTTTCCTTATATTCCTAAAATAAGCTGAACTTAATTTTGCTTACATGGCTTAAATGTTCTGTCTGCTTGGAGGATTGTCAAGCCTGATTTCCCTTGTATTTTAAAACTACTAAATGCGTATTTTTGTTTCCTCACTTATCTGTAAGTCTACAGTAAAACAATTTTAAGTCAAGCGACATAGGTTTTCTTTTTCTTTTTTTAAGGATTTTATTTGACAGAGACACAATGAGAGAGGGAACAGAAGCAGGGGGAGTGGGAGCCATTGAAGCAGGCTTTCCGCTGAGCAGAGAGTGCGATGCAGGGCTTGATCCCAGGGCCCTGAGATCATGACCTGAGCTGAACGGTTAACACTGAGCCACCCAGGGGCCCGTTTTTCTGAGTTATATTGTAAAGATCAAAGCAATACTTGAAATTACTCAGTCTAAGTTTTCACATTAGATGTAAAATTCTAAGTATAAATTTCTTATTTTTGTAAGGATGTCGTTTTATTAATGCTATGATGTTGATGATTCTCTATGATTTTTGTAGGGAAAGTGTTTCTTATGTATGTCTACTAGCACAAGTAATGAATTTTTATTTGTAAGCTTTTTAATTTACTGAGAAGCATTTGAAGTACCAAATATTTTCCACTGGGATTCATTTTGTGTCAAAGTGGAACAATTTGATCCACATATGAAGGTACTTTAAAAGTTTTCTTTAGATCTTAGAGCTTAAATTTAGTATTCTCTTTTCCACAGAAATATATTGCCAAAGTAAATCCATAGAATTAGATGACACTGAAATATAACTAACAGAAGTACTATTTTCTTACCTGAAACCCCATTCTGATTTATGAGAATATGCTGTTTTAATATTTTTCTATTCCTCCTCAAGTGTTATGATGTGTGCTCTCTCTTTTATCTGTTTTATCCCGGGATAACATTTCCAACTGAGAGCAAGGCAATGAAGTCCATCTACACTAGAGAAAATTTATGTGTCTGTCCATGGATTTCATCACCCTCTCAGAGTATCATGACTCCACAAAATGTAAAAGCCACCACTTTGGATGGTATATAGGATTTGGTGTATGATTTAGGGGTTTACTTATTTGCCAGAGCCCATTTATATTTAGGTATATTTTTATTTGGTCATATGAAATTTTCCAGTGTTATGTCATCCATATAAAAACTCAAGATTATAACATCATTTTTCTTGCTGACTGGAAAGAAGATTGCATTTAACTTCAGTTTAGAATCCCACTTTTGTTCTTCATAGCTATTGATTATTAATAGCTTGTCGCTTCTCCAAAAATAGCAGGCTCACTATTGGGCAACAAGAGAGTTCATATAATTTCTCAGGTTATCTGTCGTGGGTCTTTTTCTTGAATATCTCAAAATAATGTAGTAAAATATAAGTCATCAACAAGATAATGACACTAACAAAACTTTAATTTAAAACACTTCAGTGTGAAGCTATAAAAAAGCAGGTTCCCACTGATGCCAGGCCTCTTTCCTAGGGGAAATTAACTTTAATGGACATTTGTTTATTTTTATTCTGATAGGCTGTGCTACAAAAATGTTTGTTGATTCCTCTATTCTTATGGTCCCAGTGGAAGGGAATCTCTCGTTGTCCACCTCTAATGATGTACCCTGAACCCAATCCTCTGACTCTTGCTGGAAGACTTTGTTTCTATGATTATCCCTGCCTTCTCTGTATCCTATTTTTTTGGGGGGGGGGATTATAAAATGCTTTTCTTCTATCATTAAAATGTATATTCATTCTGTAGCCCCACATTCTCTCTAGTTTTCAGCCTTCATCTCCTCACACTTGAGTTTCTTAAAGATGTAATTTATTATCTTTAATTTTTCATCTGAATTCACTCCTCATTAACTGACCAGGAGAGCCTTAAAGATCCTCTCATCTTGATGAAACTGCACACAGGATTCTTCCTGACTCTAGGCCCCTAACTTCCCTTTTCTTAGAACATTTACTTCAGGCAAATTGTAATTGTAATTATCTCCCCTTTGAGATGTAATTTTTTTTTTTTTTTTTTTAAAGCCTCGCTTTGCAACCCAGGATTCTCTGGGAGCCAGATGCCTCTGAAATTTAATCATAAAGGATGGTAGAACTCCTGTCCACCAATTTCTGCAGAAGAATAGGAAACCAACTTTGGTAGGCGCCTTGCTACAAGTTGTAAAAATTGGAGAGGGGAAAATTTACTTTTTTCTTTGGGCAAAGCCAATTGGCAAACACAGGTGGCCTAAGATCACCCACCCCAGCACTTAAAACTCTTCAGTCCTTAGTTTGAGGGGAACTGACCTTCGACTGAGTGTGGCCCTTCTTCCCTTAATGCAATAGCATTGAATAAAGTCTTTCTTATCTGTGTGACTTTGTCCAGTATGATTTTTGTTTTGATGTAATATAATTTATTTTCTTCTCTTTACCTTCTTTCACTAAGATTAGAAATTTTCTCTTAATGAAGACGCTTTTTTTAAGCCTTTCATTGACTGATGTCTCCAGAACTATTGATTATTGATAACCATGACTTCCTTCTTAAAATTAGATCAAAGCTCTTTCACCTGTCCCAGCGCTGTTACTGATTTGGTAGCGCTTCACCTATCTCATGGCTGTGGGTAATCCCCGTTTATTAATCTTCCATTCTCTGTACATCTCTCTTTGGTTGATGTCAAGTATAGTTTAGCTTCCAAATACATGCTTGTGATTCTGCAGTGTAATTCTTCAGGGCATACTCCTCTTGAGTTGCTACACTATATTTAAGCTGCTTTCATGTATCTCCACCTCATGCCTCATAAGCATTGTAGAACCTTAATTCATGTTGAAACTTTACTTCATAGCCTTCTTAATGTTATTTTACTGAATGAATGCACAGCTCTGCACACAGCTAGCTAAGCCAGTAACTTGGGTGTTGACCTAGAGCTCGTTAATTAATTTATTCAAGTACAGAGGAGGTGGCTAATACATTTGGTTGACTAAAACAATGCATGGATACTATCTTATAAAGTCTTGTAGGTTTTTATCTGACTTCATATATTCCCCCTGAGTGATTGGTCAGGAAGTAAGATAGAACCAGATGAGCACAGCTTTAAAAAAAAATTTGCCTGGGGAGGAGAAGCTGTAACTTGGTGATGATCAGTTGGTTTTTGAACTATGAAGAGTTTAGCTCAAAATATGACAGTGATTATAACATCATTATAATTTATTAATTGATACAGTATACTCAGTATTAGGACAAACATTTTCTGTAAAGAGACAGATAGTAAATATTTTAGGCTTTGTATACCAAGAGGCAACACTGAAAATATTATGTTGGTCCTTATATCATTATTTAAAATGTAATCATAGAACAATGTAAAAAAATACTTTAATCCCACCAGTCATACAAAAACAGGAACCATATTTATCCCATAAGCCATAGCTTTCAAACCCATGCTCTGTAACATTATGAATTAAAAAATCAAATTCATGGTGCAGTGAGCCTGACTAAACTTAAAAAGAGTTAATTCCCAAATTATATGCCAAGTAACCCCCAATTATGTGTGTATTATTTGCTGTGTTCAGAATTTTTCATTGGGACCTAATAGTTTGAGTGTCTAACTTCATTTTTAGTCCTTTCAGTGTTATAGTTTCTTGGTAGATGTAATTGGTAAGGGACTAAGTAAATTATTTAATTGCATTTTCCCTGTAATTACATGTGAGTAGCTGATCATTGGATGGAAATGAGATGACTTATATTTATTTCGTGTCATTTAGAGAGAAGGTAGTGCTAGTCTGCTTGGTAGATGGTAGGAAAAATGGCCATATTTGCATTTACCACATCATCTTATTTATAATATAAGTGTCATTCAAAAGAGGTGTTTCCAAATCATCTGTGTTTCTTTTTAGTTATAAGGAACTCAGGCATGCTTAATTTTTTAAAATTTTTTGTTAATGTGCCTTTAGTGTAAGGATAATTGGGAAACGGGAAAAGCTGGAACTTTGTGTATCCTTGTAGAGGATAAATCAGTAGTTCTTTTTTTTTTATTTTGTTTTTAAAGATTTTATTTATTTGCTTGACAGACAGAGATCACAAGTGGGCAGAGAGGCAGGCTGAGACAGAGAGAGGTGGAAGCAGGCTCCCCACTGAGCAGAGAGCCTGATGCGGGTCTTGATCCCGAGACCCCAGGATCATGACCTGAGCTGAAGGCAGAGGCTTTAACCCACTGAGCCACCCAGGTGCCCCTAAATCAGTAGTTCTTGAAGTCTGTCATGAGACTCTACATTCTCTGATCAGTGTTGTGACTTCCATTCCAAAGAGATTTTGCTTTCTTCTTTTTTTAAATTAAAGATTTTGCTTATCAGAGAAAGAGTACACAAGCTGGAGGAGCAGCAGGCAGGAGGAGAAGCAGGATCCAAGCTGAACAAGGAGCCCAGTGCGGGACTCGATCCAACACCCTGGGATCGTGACCTGAGCTGAAGATAGACACTTAACCGACTAAGCCATGAAGGCATCCTACTTGATTACTTCTTAAAGTATATGTGTGTTTGTTGGTTTTATTTTTATTTTTCAGTTGCTAACCATACCAGCCTCTAAAGGGTGTTTCATCAAAAAGGTAGACACACCTTCCAGATGCTAAGGAATTGGGATATGGTTAAAGAGTCTGACCCATTTCCTCTCTTCCAAGCCACGTGTGTTGAATTGACTCTCATTTTAGAGGAAGTCAAAATCAGACTTCCCAGTCTGAAACCCTGTCATTTAAACAAGAGAATAGGCAAACCTTAACTGGACACATTATGATTTGAGTATTGTCCCCATCGAGAGAAAATTAAGTCTGATTTGTGGGCTTGATAGAGAATCACAGGTTGCCCCAGAATGTCGTCTTTGACTACTGTTTGGTTGGTGCACAACTACCATTTGGCCAAAAAGCAAAGAGAAAAGCTGGGATCCTAATTTTTGATTCTATGAATTCAACCAATTTCTTTATATCCATTATTATTTTGAGTAGCCACTCAAAATGGCTTTTGGCTACATAGTAGGTCAGTCCAGGCATATTACATGGTTGATACAATAATCACACATAAAAGGAAGATAACTCGATGCAGCAAGCGTGGGATTAAACCGCTGCCATACAGCATAGGTGACACGTAGCACTTATATCCTTCAGAGAACAGAAAGGCGAAAAATAAATGTTGATATTCATAAATTTGCAGATGACAAGCATTACGTCAGGGATCCAGTATGACTGTTGTCCTTCTAAAAAGGGAAATTTGGGCATAGAGGTATACATAGAAAAGGGTGTGGAAAGACGTAGAGCAAAGAGGCTGTGTATAAGACAAGAAGAGAAGCCTGGAACAAAATCCTTCCTCACAGTCCTCAGAAGGAGGAGCTACCCTGCCAAAACCGAGATTTTGGACTCCTAACCTTATTTCTGACCCAGTAAATTTCAGTTGTTAAAGACATTGAGTTTGTGATACTTTGTTATGAGAGTCCTTTCTAGTTAACACGAAAGAGTCTTCCTGGTGATAAATATTGGTAACCCAACGAATTTAAAAAATTGAAACCAAATCTTACCTTCTTCCTTAATCTCTTTTGACTCGGTTGTAGTCTGTTTTTAAATTATTTTCCCCATCAAAGGCAAAGGCCCTTCCATGATAGATATGTAAAAAGATAGTTGGATGTTTGACTATATGCATGTTTTGGGGCATTCGTTTGAAACACTAGTGCTGGACACGAAGCCTTGCTAATGATTGCTAATTCTTCTTGTATGTCTCAAACTCAGTTAATCCAAGAGAGAATCCATTCAGTTGGTTGAAATATCATCAGATTGGATCAAATATTTTTATTAAAGTTTAACCCTCCTCTTATTTAAAAAAAAAAAAATAGATCATCCCCCAAATCTAACGCTGGTCTCTAGTCCAGCATTTGTAATCAGGGCTCAGGTCCTGACTGATCACTGTTCGTAATTACCCACCAGTGGTTGTTGGTGTAGCAGGTATTCAGGCTTTTGTAGTTCAGATCAGTGAAAAATACACAGAAGATTTGGCCCAAATAAGTCTTGTCCACAAGCCTCACTGAGTTACTGAAGAGAGAGAAATGAAACTCACTGAGGTATTGAAGAGATAAATGAAACTCAATCTTTATGATTGTTCAAGTCTTAAAACAACTGTGTTCATTAAAAATTCATCCAAATATGGTACAATAATCAGGAGAGTTGTAGAAACAGAAAAGAATGATTCAGAAATAGGCCATCACTTAACATAATATCACTCTCAACTTGGCTTAATTTCGATTTGAATTCCAAATCGTTTAATAACATAGTCTTGTTGGTTCTCTTACTTGAGTGCAAACTGAGACCCACTGATCCATGCTGCTAGCAATTTTAAATATTTCATATTCACACATGAACCTCTTGTTTAAAAAGCTGTTTTTTCTTCCTATTTTAGACTGAACCGACTCTTAAATCAGCATATAATATATGCTGATAATATATATGCTATAATAATATAATAAAATTTAGGAAATCAAGAATGGATGTGTTTCATATGCAAAGAAAGTTTCTTTTTGCACCAGTTATTTTGAGGAGAGGTGACCAAGTTAAGTAGATAAAAGATTATTTCAGATGCGTACCTCATTTTCTTAATCTACAAAATCAGGAAGTTGAGCTAAATGAATTAGAAGATTCATTCTAATAAACAAAAGTGGAAAGGGGTACAGTTTGCTCCCCACAGTTGTCCAAAATAAATTTTATTTGATAGAAAAAAAGAATATTATGGAAATTAACATGAATACCAATGTTCTTTGGTATAAGTTTGGTTTTTTTTCCACCTTCTTTATGGCCTTTTTGCTAATGGAAAAATTGTCTAGGGCATACATTCAAAGAAGTTACTGCCAGTTTTTCCCTTTATTTTGGATTAACGACCTGTATGGAGGAATTTTTTTTGGCAAAGAAAACTGCCAGCCAACTTCAGACACTCAGAAGACCCTGGTGTCAGGGCAAGGATATGCCACTTGCAAAACAAAGTCTTCTAACTTTAACTACTATTTTTATCCATTGATAAAAGAGGGACATCCTCAAATACACGTAACTCATGACACAGGCATTAGGAAGGTGTATGAGGATATGAGAGGGCAGTACAAAATTTATTCTGCCTTGAAAATGTTGAAACTCAGGAAACGCATGAAGCAAATATGACTTTGGGGATATAAACATAAACGTTTTAGTTACAATTATCTAGACTGAAAGCACTCTGACTTTTTTTAAAATTATTTTTTATTTTTTATTAACATATGTATTATTAGCCCCAGGGGTACAGGTCTGTGAATCGCCGGGTTTACACACTTCACAGCACTCACCATAGCACATACCTTCCCCAGTATCCATAACCTAACCACCCTCTCCCTACCCCCCTCCTCCTGGCAACCCTCAGTTTGTTTTGTGAGATTAAGAGTCTCTCATTGTTTGTTGCTCTCTTGATCCCATCTTGTTTCATTTATTCCTTTCCTACCCTCCAAATCTCATATGATAATTTTCTTTCTCTGATTGACTTATTTCGCTCAATATAATACCCTCTAGTTCCATCCACGTCGTTACAAGTGGCAAGATTTCATTTCTTTTGATGGCTGCATAGTATTCCTATATATATATATATATACATATATATACACATACATACATACACACACCACCTCTTCTTTATCCATTCATGTGTTGATAGACATCTAGGTTCTTTCCATAGTTTTGCTATTGTGGACATTGCTGCTATAAACTTTTGGGTGCACGTGCCCCCTCGGATCACTACATTTGCATCTTTAGGGTAAATACCCAGTAGTGCGATTGCTGGGTCATAGGGTAGCTCTATTTTCAACTTTTTGAGGAACCTCCATGCTTTTTTCCAGAGTGGTTGTACCAGCTTGCATTCCCACCAACAGTGTAGGAGGGTTCCCCTTTCTCCATATCCTCGCCAGCATCTGTCATTCCCTGACTTGTTAATTTTAGCCATTCTGACTGGTGAGAGGTGGTATCTCATTGTGGTTTTGATTAGTATTTCCCTGATGCCGAATGATGTGGAACATTTTTTTATATGTCTGTTGGCCATCTGGATGTCTTCTTTGAAGAAACGTCTGTTCATGTCTTCTGTCCATTTCTTGATTGGAGTATTTGTTCTTTGGGTGTTGAGTTTGATAAGTTCTTTATAGATTTTGGATACTAGCCCTTTATCTGATACATCATTTGCAAATATCTTCTCCCGTTCTGTCAGTTGTCTTTTGGTTTTGTTGACTGTTTGCTTTGCTGTGCAAAAGCTTTTGCTCTTGATGAAGTCCCAATAGTTCATTTTTGCCCTTGCTTCCCTTGCGTTTTGCAGTGTTCCTAGGAAGAAGTTGCTGTGGCTGAGGTCGAAGAGGTTAACACTCTGACTTTTAAAGAAAGATGCCCCTCAAGTTTTCTGGATAGTTCCTGCAAATGACTGCCATATCCATGGCAACCCATGGAGAGTTATGCTCTGCTGGGTAGAACCCCTGGTGACAGACTCATGGTTTTTCTCTCAGTGCCACCTGGTATGGACTTTAAACAATATATAACTGCAAATTCTAAGTTGTATATTTGCTGTTAACTTTATAGGATGAACATATATCAGAGCAAGGAGAAAAAACAGGGTTTAGACAGCATGATTTATTTGTGAGTTTTGCAACGCAGTTGTGATTAATATATGTGCAGCAGCTGGCTTTTTAATGTAAAATACAATTTAAACTTTAGAGATCTATTAACCAAAGAGCCATGATTGGCATTAAATATTGTTATTTCATTCCAGGAAATGAAGTCATGGTTACAGAATACAACAGATCACTTCTGAATGTACATTGTAAGCTTCTGGACAACATATTAAGGTGTTTTGCCCATTTTTTATAGACTACTTTGATGCCCGTTGTCATGGTACTGTTTGTCTTCAAGTGATAAATTAGTTGAAAATAAATATGAACTCTGTTATAGAATTGCCTCCTCTCATTTACAGAGTGCCCTTAACAACTGGATTGTAGAAGTCCCAAGTCATTCTCACAATATGGCAGGTTACAGCCCCAGGAAACTCAGAAGTATCCTGAGTAATGACAGCCTTAGCCAACACTTAGAACCGTCAAGGGTATTAAGCTCTAACTATGGCGAGTTCATCTTTCCAAATGCAACATAAACTACTTAACACTTTGCCATATGATCAGATCAGTGATGGTTGAGTTTTATTGTGATTTATAATATGTATTGACACTGTGAACTCTTGTTTTCTCATATTAATTTTTGTAGCCATATTTGGGTTTTTTTTGAGTGTGTTAGTTATGAAGAGATGATGTCAGCTGTGCTGATTTTTCTTTACACAGAGAAACACTTGGTAAAAAAAATAGTAAAACTCCAGGAAGAGTAATTTGTTACTGTGCATTTTTTTTTTTTTTTACTGTCAAACCTCCATCTTATTTATGAGATCTTTTGCTTCTGTGACTCAGACAGTAAAAGATGGAAAGAAGAGTTGTTTTCTGGGATTTATACCTTGCAGGAAAAAAGTCTCTAATTTTTTCCAAAAGAGTTACACATAAGAGTTTCTTTAGAACCTTTTAAAATGATAACCTGGGAAAGCTCATCCGTAGATACTCAGTTTTAGTGCATTTTGCTGAAGTGAGCCCAAGAAGCTGACCAGTGACATCTTTTTTTCTCAGAGTGATTCTAATGAAAATGCTACTGAGGGGGAAAAATGTGGAAAATTCTAGAAGCAATAATACTTGATCTAATCAAGTAATTTGGTCATTAATTTATTCTCCCAACCATTAATTTAGTAGACATTTACTAAATGTCTGGGGATCAGTAGCCTAGTATAAGTTTATATCATCTTTATCTTGGTAGAGATCAAAGGGTACAATCTCCTTATTCTTTGATTCAAGGGTAAGATGAAGTGGACTTAACTAAAATACACTAGTTAGCCCCAAACCCCCAAAGGCAAATTTAGTTAATAAATATCTGCTTTTACTCCAAATTTAGTGGTTATAAAACACAAACTTTCCTCCCGCACCCAGAATATATCCTAAGACCCAGAATATTAAATTAAGCATTAGACTCAATAAACCTTGAAGGTACATTGTTTAGCTTTGGACTGAGATATAGGTCTTATTATTATAAGGAGGCCTCTTTCACTCAGGAGAACAGGTGGCAACACCAGAGATTTGCATATTCTTAGGAGTTCTTTTTCAGCCTTTTCCGTATTTTGAAAAACTTTAAATTTTTAGATCTCATTTTTTAAGTTCTAACTATGGTCCCCATAATAGACTAGGAAAGTTAATATGATTTTCTTTATACAAGTAGAGTAATATCCTGAAGAACAGAAGGGAAAGACTTGGGTTGCTTTTGCAAGCAAGCAAGCAACCAAAAATAGACAAAAACAAAAACCCAAATTTTGCACCTGTTCTAGCTATGTTATATAAGTAAATTCTATTAATCTTCTGTTTAATAAAATTTTACTTAATAAGTCTAATCACAAGAAATGTATGCAAAAGTCATGTGTCTTGTTAAGCGACCATAGTTTCCTTTTACCTGTGATATTCAGAAAACTGTTCTCTCCCACGTATAACAGGACCATTCCTGTTGTTCTCGTTCTTAACATTGCAAGAATTTTCTGGTTTCAGGCCAGTTGATTATTTTTTTTTAAACAACCAGTTTAATACATTATTTCTTGTCAGAGCATCAGAAGATAATATGTATATATGCAGATACATGGAATTATCCAACTGATAATGTTTATCAAGGATGTAAAAGCACAGGTGGGAGCTAATTGAATACATGCTGAGTAATTATCAGTGGAAATGAGTTTGGCCATTTTCTTTTTGCACTGGGAAATTTGTATTGTTGAGTAAATATTAATACTGTATTTGTGCATTCATTAAAGTGCAAAAGCTTCTCATTTTAATTCCGAGGGCATGGATTAGAAGGAAGGGATTAGACGGAAGCACCCTGCAGCATAAATGTGTTCATGGGTTGGATAAACTCTTAAGAAGGATCTGATTTGCAAAAGAATGCCTATATACTCTTCTTGAACCTAAGATGATTTGACTGTTCCGGGATGAGAGAACCAATCCCTGGTTGAATATGAGTAGAAATAACATCAGCTAGTAATTTTTTTAATAAATGGAACTTTTTCATGCATTATTTACTGATGATGACTTCTCAGTTGATTATTTGTCTTTTAGATAGATAGTTACAATAATTACCCATTCTTATATTGACAGCCATTGTAAGTTTTCCTCTAGGTCTTAAAAATAGTAATTGCTCTTCAAATCTAAAACTACAGTATTACAGTTGCTTTGCAAAATGTGGCCATCTACTAGCACCAAATCTTGCAGTACATTGTTAATATTACATGAGCATATTCGCATTTATTTTAAAATATATTTGAAATAAAATGTAATACAGGGGCGCCTGGGTGGCTCAGTGGGTTAAAGCCTCTGCCTTCGGCTCAGGTCATGATCCCAAGGTCCTGGGATCGAGCCCCGCATCGGGCTCTCTGCTCAGCAGGGAGCCTGCTTCCCTTCCTCTCTCTCTGGCTGCCTCTCTGTGATCTCTGTCTGTCAAATAAATAAATTTAAAAAAAATGTAATACATTCCTCTTTTTAGAGGAAAAGGTAGGTACTGCCAAAGATAGGGTTCAACAAAGAGCACCTTTCTCAGAAAAATGCCTTGGACTGCATGAATAAAGACAATATCACAATGAGGAAAGTTATGTGCTTAGAATAATATATCCTAAACCCACTGTTACCTTCAAAATGAACGGGACTGCAGAGATGGCAGTCTTTTTTTTTTCTTTTTTTTTATGTTTTAATATTTGCAAACTGAGCAATGTGACATAAGGATTATTAAAATTATGCAAATATTTAAAGAGTTGAAGCAAGGACAGGAAACATGCAAAGAAATTGATATTATGGTTATTACTTATGTACTTGCTTTTCCATTATTCAGTGGCTTGGGCCCTGGACCGTGGTACCAGACATGATTCCCCATGCTAGATTTTACCTCTGCCTATGCCAAACATTCATTTCCATATCTAGCCTTATGAAAAGAGCTAGGGAAAAGTGTTTCTCAGTGAGAAGTAGCAGCATACATGAATCTTATTCCTGTACCATCACCTTTCAGTACAAATTTGGGGGTCAGGTCCAGGTTGTTTGGCTGGCACTACCCTTTTCTGAAGTTTAGTCTACAAGGTGACCACACATCTTGGGGAAGTATATTGCTCTTCTTGACAAACAAATGAAGAAAAAGAATCTTACTGTTTGAGGGCAAATGTGAGCAGTATGTGGGTTTGTGAGCAGATAATGAAGGAGGAAAAAGAAAGATTCTGAACATCTACACTTTTAAGGATCTTTCCAAGTCTCATCATTTTGTAATATTTTTTATGAAGGGAAACCTTTCTTTCTGTGGGTATCGTCTCTCACAAATGCCCAGCAGTATCACTCCTCTCTTTCCCTTTACACTTCTCATATAAATGGTTAAATTCTAGTCTTAAATTGCAGCCACATAAGTTGTCACTATGATTCAGTTTTAATTCAGCTAACATTTACCACTTGCCAGCTAATTCGTCAAGTTCTGTATTGGACCCAAGCAGAAAATTTTCCTTTTCAAGGCTTTGGTATCCCAAAATAGGACTATAAGACAAGTCCTAAGTAACTGTAATGGAAATAAAAATGTAATCAGCCATTCCCCAAACATATTGGAAATACAAAGGTACAAGAGCTTTGAATCTATGGGGAAAGTATACTTAGGAACCAAAGACAATAACCTGCCTTGGGGCCAAAGCATTATTATAAAACAAGGATTTTTAATGACATTTTATACATAATATAAAAGAAATATAACTATTTGAACAGAATCATGAAGGATGGACAGAATATGGGCGGGGATGTTATAAAATGGGAGAAGCCTCTTCCTGATGAAGTGAAGCACACTGATAGTGTAGAATTCCAAATGACAAGGCATTATCAGACGAAATAATTTGCTGGGGTTCTGGCAGTGTGAACAAGGACTATAAATCTAATAGATAATAGATAATATCTAATGGTTTTTGGGTATTTGCTGTGTGCAGTGAAGTGTGCCAAGCCCTTCTATGGCTATTAGATTATTTTATCCTCATATGAATATTATGAACTAATTATTTTAGCAATTTTACTGTTGAAGTTGACAAGCTGAGAGGGGTCAGATACTGGAAGTGTTTAATGCTATTTTAAGGATCTGCTACTTTTTTTTTTTTAGACAGTGTGATTTTTTAAAAAGATTTTATTTTTTTTAATTATTTTTAAATTTAAATTCAGTTAATTAACAGTGCATTCCTAGAGACATATAAACTACCAAAACTGAAACAGGAAAAAATAGAAAACCTAAACAGACCCATAACCTGGAAGCAAACTGAAACAGTAATCCAAAATTTCCCAGAAAACAAGAGTCCAGGGCTGGATGGCTTCCCAGGGGAATTCTACCAAACTTTTAAAGAAGGATGAATACCTATTCTTCTGAAGCTGTTTCAAAAATACAGAAATGGAAGAAAAACTTTGACACTCGTTCTATGAGGCCAGCATTACCTTGATCCCAAAACCAGACAAAGACCCCACCAAAAAGAAGAATTACAGACCAATATCTCTGATGAACATGGGTGCAAAAATTCTCACCAAGATCCTAGCCAGTAGGATCTGACAGTTTATTAAAAGGAATTATTCACTATGATCGAGTGGGATTTATTCCTGGGGTGCAGGGTTGGTTCGACATCCGCAAATAATGTGATACACTACATAAATAAAAGAAATGAATGACAAGAACCATATGATCCTCTAAATAGATGCATTTGACAAAGTCCAGCATCCTTTCTTGATCAAAACTCTTCACAGTGTAGGAATAGAGGGCCCATACCTCAGTGTCATGAAAGCCATATATGAAAAGCCCACAGTGAATATCAGTCTCAATGGAGAAAAACTGAGAGCTTTTCCCCTAAGGTCAGGAACATGGCAGGACTGTGCACTATCACCACTGCTATTCAAATAGTACTAGAAGCCCTAGCCTCAGCAGTCAGACAACAAAAAGAAATAAAAGGCATCCGAATCAGCAGAGAGGAAGACAAACACTCTTCCCAGATGACATGATGCTCTATGTGGAATACTCAAATGATTCCAAAATTGCTAGAACTCATATAGGAACACAGCAAGGTGGCAGGATATAAAATCATTTCGCAGAAATCAATGGGACAGAAGAAAGAGAATTAAGGAGTCGATCTCATTTACAGTTGCACCCCCAGAAACCATGAGATACCTAGGAATAAACCTCACCAAAGAGGCAAATTGTCTATATTCAGAAGACCGTAGATTACTCATGAAAGAAATTGAGGAAGACACGAAGAAATGGAAAAATGTCCCATGCTTATGGATTGGAAGAACAAATTTTGTGGGCACCTGGGTGGCTCAGGTGGTTAAGTGTCTGCCTTTGGCTTGGGTCATGATCCTGGGTTCCTGGGACCAAGACCCACATTGGGCTACCTGCTCAGCCTGAAGTCTGCTTCTGCCTCTGCTTCTCTCCCTGGCTTGTGCTTGCTCGCTCTTTCTCTCTCGCTCACTCGCTCACTCACTCTCTCAAATTAATAAAATATTTTAAAAAAAGAACAAATATTGTTAGAAAGTCTATGTTACCTAGACAATCTACATGTTCAAAGCAATCCCTGTCAAAATACCATCAACTTTTTTCAAAGCTGGAACAAATAATCCTAAAGTTTGTGTGGAACTGGAAAAAAACCCAAATAGCTATAGACAGTGTGAATTTATTGAAAGCCTTATAGTTTGATTTTGTCCTTTGAAAATAAGTCAATGTTGAATTCATTTTGAATATCATACAATTTGATAAAGTCATATTACTTTAGTAAATCCACCCTTTTCTAATATGAATATGATGGATTAATGCTTAGTGGTAGAATTTCTTGATTTTTTTAAAAAAAAGAATGCTAAATAATGTCTTTATGCAAGCGCCTTTTAATCCGGCATTTTTTCAAATACCAGAGAGGTTTTTCTTCTCTAGCCACAATCTTTTCTATATGTCATCCTTCAACTAGATGCTTTTAAATACTATCTAAGTCCAGACAGTTCTCACGTTTATATTTGTAGGCCAGATCTCTCTCCTGAACTATGTTATTATTCAGCTAACCACTTGATAATGTCCACTTGAATATCTAAGAAGCATTTCATATTCTTTTTTTTTAAAGATTTTATTTATTTGACATACAGAGATCACAGGTAGGCATAGAGGCAGCCAGAGAGAGAGGAAGAGAAGCAGTCTCCCTGCTGAGCAGAGAGCCCGATGCAGAGCTCGATCCCAGGACCCTGGGATCATGACCTGAGCCGAAGGCAGAGGCTTTAACCCACTGAGCCACCCAGGCGTCCCAGCATTTCATATTCTTGACCATCCCATATTTTTCCAATTAGATTGCTGGTCATCCCAACCACAGTTATGAAATAAGCCACTCTTTTCCCATTCAGTTGAAATGCCTTGTTTTTTGTACATTAATTTACTTTAGATACTTAGATCTGTTTTCTGACACCCCCCGCCCCCCAGTATGGTATCATTCTATTTTGTTTTTGCAGTACAGTTTCTGGTTGTGGTATCAACGTTTAAAGTGATTCTCTGGTAACTGTCACCCTTATGTAACACCCTCCCTTTGAGTATGGATGTTATCTGTGAAGATGCTGACATATTATTCTGTAACTATCTGTAAAATCAGCACAGTTGATTTTAAGAAAGGGACCTTACTCAGATGAACATAACCTTATCAAATGAGACTGTTAAAAGCAAGGTTTTCTCTGTTAGAAAAAAAAAATGAAAATGTTTGCACTCCATTACTTAGATAGGCTGAGAGCCCAAGAGTGGCCTGTAGGAACTGAAAGTTGTTCCCTGGCTGGCAGTCAGCAAACAAAGGGGCATTTCAGTTCTCTATACAACTATAAAAACTGGTTTCTGCCAATAACAGGAATGAGTTTGGAAAAAACCCACTCTCCAGATGAGAATCCAGCCAGCTGACTCTTTGATTTTAGTCTTGTAGTACTCTGAGCAGGGAACCCGCCAATGCAGTGCTCAACTTCTAACTTAAGGAGCTATAAGATAATAAATGGGCACTGTGTTAACCCTCTAATTTTGTGGTAATTGTAGCACAGTGGTAGTAAACTATTACACTGGCAGAACAAGTTTCCTTTATGCTATTGATTTTTTTTCAGACATTTGTCAGCTTTTTTTTTGGACATGTGTTTTTCTGTACTCATTTTAAATTTTTCTGGTTCCCAAAACAAATGCAATAAAAAATGCCAAGTGTTAACATTTCATCATGTGTTTATTTTCAATTATATGCCTTTATTATAATAATTTCAAGAAAATAGGATTTATCTCCACTTACTCAGATCTTTTTATTCTACAGATTTTTATTTTCTCATGTTGTTATTTAAGTTTGTGTACTTCATTTTAAATTTCTTTTCTTTTTTCCCCGCTGCCCCCCCAAGCTCCAAGTTTATTTTCATTATAAAATCTTTTTTATGATTTTCAGGTACTTAATAAGTTTGCAAATTATACTATTGAGAATGGGATATTTTGTTTTAAAAATATGCTCCCCCAAATATATGGTGTCTTTTTCAATATGCATTTTCAAATATTTACTTTTCTTGGCTAATTGTATTAGCTAAACACTTCAAAATGTGTTCAGGGGCATTGAAACTTTATTTTACCATCGCAGTGGCCTAACATTACACATGAAGTTGTGTTTGTCAATGTGTATAGTATACATTGGATGAGGCGTGAGTTTAATGGCAGTAGGAACAACAGGATCTTATTTCAGAAGTCCAGCATATAGTAAAATGGAACAAAGAGGCACCACAGAGGTAAAACTGGTAAAACCTGGGGAATATGTCCTAGATAAAAGTGGATGGAGGCAGATAAATTCAAGCTGACTCTGATGTTTTAAATCTAGACAGTTGTGTCATTAGCGATTTAATTAACAGATACTGGCAAGAGCATGTAAGGTAGGAAATATTGAGAAGTTCATTAATTTGGATCTGACTCTCTTTAGTTTATAATATCAGAGGAACATCTATGTGGAAGTAATTTGACTAAAATTAAGACTATCTGGAGCACCTGGGTGACTCAGTTGGTTATGTGTCTGACTCTTGATTTTGGCTCAGCTCATGATTGCAGGGTCATGAGATTAAGCCCTATGTTGGGGCTCTACACTCAGGATGGAGTCTGCTGGAGATTCTCTCCCTCTCCCACTGCCCTTCTCCTCCCACTTGTGCTTACTCTCTCTCTCTAAAAAAAAAAAATTTGTATATGTGTGTGTATACACACACACATATACACACATATATGGTAAAATTAAGAATCTCATAGTATGGTTGAAAAAGAGGTAGCCTGAAAATTTCATCTTGGAGTGACTCTGACTTTGCCCTGACCTAGTTCTTTTGTTCTGGATAAACATGTAAACTATTCTGAGTTTCTGTTTTCTCATGTACAGAAGCAAGAGAGTTGGTTTAAATTTATCCATCTGATTTTTGCCTCTGATTCTTGATTTCATCTCTGGTCATGATCTCATGGTCGGAGATCAAGCCTGTGTTGGGCTCTGTGCTCAGCAGGGATTCTGCTAAAGATTCCTTCTCTCACTAACCCTCTACCCCTAACCCAGTCCCCCTTTCTCTTAAAAATAAATAAATACATCTTAAAAAAATAACTATACCAAATTTTTATTGAGAGTCTACCATGTGGAAGATATTGTTCTAGGAATTAACAGAAGATAAAACAGAAGTATTCTGAAAGGCATTAAAGAAGAGCTGTAATTAATTTTTCTGGATAAAGATGAGTGAAAAGTTTAGGAGACACAGATATGGGGAAGACCAGATCTTTTTTTTTTTTTTTTTTTAAGATTTTATTTATTTATTTATTTGAGAGAGAGTGTGCACAAATGGGGAAGGGGGAGAAGAAGGCTTCCCACTGAGCAGGGAGCGAAACACAAGGCTGATCCCAGGACTCTGGGATCATGACCTGAGCCAAAGGCAGCAGCTTAACTGACTGAGTAACCCAGGTGGCCCCAGATCTTATTTTTGAGCAGTGATCTAGTCCAGTGTATTGAAATGGAGTTGGTATGGGAACAGAGATGGAAATAAGTTAATAATTTTAAAAGTAAGAAAATTGCTTCAAATTTATGAAAAACTTAGAGCTCAGAATAAGAGTTTGACTCTTATTTAGGGTCAGTGAAGAGACATAGATTTGCCTAGTAAGGAAATGGCCTCTATTCTCATTGCATTACCTCAAATATCCACCTTTTCTCATTTGGATGACTTCAGTGTCTTAATAACCGTAGCTCCAGTGAATTCACCTTCTCTTTCATTCTCAGTACAGTGAAATGAAGGAATTTTACGTTACTAATGTGAAAAATCCAACACATGTTCCTCCACCTCTCAAAAATTTAAGTGGATTTCCTTTGTTTAAAGGCTATTATATAAACTCCATAGCATAGTGTATGGTGTCCATGACATCCCTTGTCTTTCACCCTACACTGTTGCTTCTGCTTTCCACCTTGTATTTCACTCACTCCAAACATATTTACTATGCTTCTTCAACTACCTGACCTTAAACAGAATATTCCTTCTGACTAGACTACTTCCCCCAACTAGTATATGACGTACTCAGTGAGCGTCTCTTGAGACCACTTTGATCATCAACTTCTTGATGGAGAGTTTCTTTGATCCTCTGCCTTGCTCATCATGGTGTTACTTATCTGTGCTACTGTTGTTTCTTATGTACTCTTCACTTGTTGTGGTTAAAATATTGTTACTTGGTCAAATCTCTGTTCCTCATTAGGTGAACATTCTTGAGGACAGGGCTTGTATCCTATTACTATGTTTACATTAAATTTTTGGTTGGAGATTTTGCATCTTGGCATTTACCAGTAGTTCTAGGTTCAAACAGGTCCTCATCTAAATCACTGTAGGCAGATCAGTGTCGATGGTCTGAATTTCTTTTACTCTAGATTTTAAGCACCGTTCTGAATTGGAAAAAAACACATTCCCCTGCAAGGATAGAGATGAAAGAACTTATACAAAACAAAAACAATAAGCATAGTGATCGGTTCACTCTTTTGAGGCTATAGGATATTTTCATATCTTTCATCATCATCTTGCTTTGATGTCTACAGTAATTTTTAGAAAAAAAATGTGTTATTTCTATAATCCAGTGTTCACTTGTAGGCTTGAATCATAATTTGTTTTAATCTCAATTTAGGACCTTCCTCTATGAGCACATTTATAAAACTGGGACATCTGCTACTGTTGGACACTCAGGCCTATGGAAGAGCCAGCTGCAGCATACATTATTTATCTGAACAGCTGGTTGATTTGTAAGTCTTTAAAAATTTTCCCTGCAAAGGCATAATAGTATTTTTTTTGTTTTTTGTTTTATATTTTCCTTTTTTGTTTTATATTTTCCTTTTTTGGTGATTGATTTCCTATGTATACAAGTTTCTATGAAAAAGACCTGGATAATTAAATCAATAACCGTAAGAAATCTAAGAAACAATGACATCCCTGCTAAACATAAATTGAATAAAGGAAAGGCATAGCATTGTTTTATGTTCTGGAAGACGTTTATTAAAATATTTAACTTAGAGATTAAAAAAAAACCTTGGAATATTTTTATTCATACAAGTCTTAAAACTGATATACTAAAAATATGCAAAGCCAAATAGCAAGCAAAATTTTAACAGGTAAGCTTTGAACATTTATTATTTTTTTATTTTTTAATGGGTTCCTCCACATTTTACCAAAAACTGGATTATTCTTAAATCCTACATATTTTAAATCCTAAAAATTCAAGGAATTCTAGAATCAACAATGTTTTTCAAACTGAATATATTCCTTTTTCTGAAGTGCTCATTTTTTTCTTTGTTTGGAGGTAAAGGATAATGTTAAAAACAAATTTCTAATAAAGTGGTTTATGTACATATTTATCCTGCATAATTTTTCAGAATGTTCATTGAGACACAGAAGATGAGAAAAGCTTTTGGAGAACTTCTTCTAAAAATTCACACACAAAAAACAAACCACATAAAAAGCACCTGAGGGTTTTGAAGGGTCAGGGGTGGGAGGTTGGGGGAACAGGTGGTGGGTAATGGGGAGGGCACGTTTTGCATGGAGCACTGGGTGTTGTGCAAAAAGAATGAATACTGTTACGCTGAAAAAATAAATAAAATGGAAAAAAAAAGCACTAGTGAGGGCTTTTACTACACTGTGTTGTCATGTAAACACCTACTTATTTATGGCACATTTATTTATATTAATTAGCTGAAGCTTAGATCTTCAAACAGTGGCCTTGATAGTTGATTTATGTGGATCACACACCAAAATTATGGGTTATTTTATTAGAGTAAGTATCATATTGGGACACCTGAGTGGCTCAGTCTGTTGGGCATCCTACTCTCAGTTTTGGCTCAGTTCGTGTTCTCAGGGTTGTGAGATCAGGCCCCGTGTCGGGCTCTGTGCTCAACGCCAAGTCACTTGAGATTCTCTGCCTCTCCCTTTGTCCTTCTCCCCACTCTGTCTCTCTCAAAATAAAGTTTTTTAAACCATGGACTTCTGATTATATGCACAAAATGGAAATTTTATTAACATTAATACTGTTTACTCAGTGGCATATAATGTGTAGTCAAATTATGATGATTCTATTTTGTAATTATCTCCTAAGAGCAACATATGATCATTATAGATTTGGAAAATAGGGAATTCTTAAAGGAAAACACAGTCACTTTTTGTCTTGTGATGTATGTATCTTTAATAAAGTATCATGCTGTATGCTCTTAAGACTTTGATTTAAGATATATCAAGCATTTTCCCATACCACTGATAACTTCTATAATATATTTCTAATGTGTGCATAATATTGGATCATAAAAATAATCTTCAGTCTACTTAGATACCTATATTTAAACAGTTAAGTTGTTTATAGACATGTGCTGTTATAAATAACTCAGTAGAAACATTGTTAAAAATCTCTCCTTCCATGATGAAATCCTCATACATTGCTGTAAAGGACAAAGGGAACATCCATTTTAATGAGAACCACAAATTATCCCATAGTTTTGTAATTCCTTTAGTAAACAAATATATGTTGACAGCATAACTATTTTTTAAAGTATCTCAAGAATAGAAATCACATAAACATAAAAACCAGAACTCCCCAAGTCTCACTATTTGGGTATATAAACAAGAAACTTATGAGTAGTTAAAGACCCTACTAGAGGTAAAAGGTAGCATTTTGTTCCCAGACTCCCTCATACCTTGAAGTGTTGTTTTTTCCCCTGGTCTTTTTTTTTTTTTTAATTAATTGAATATACTTTCCCATTCATTCCTTCTTTCCCCTCAGCTAACTTTGAAGTTACATACTTTATTTTTGCTTCCTTAATGTTTGCTGTTGAAACATGTATTACTAACCTGAGTCTACGTTCGATTAACAACTTGACTGGTTTCCCAAAGAATGCAAGTGCTCTACAGGACAGTAACACGGATCACCCCTCTCCTGACACAAATGTTTTTGTCCAGCATTTTATTTTCAGTGTTCCAGATGGCAAAAATTGATTTAGGTTTGCGTATGTATTTTCCATTTTTCTCAATATTTTTCTTGCATCTCCAACATTTCTTTTCCTCATTCCTGAAATTTCCATTTCAAATATGTATGTATTCTGTGTCTTTTAAGTACTACTCCTAACACCTATATTCTGCAAATATTGCAGGATTTCCTTTGGCATAGTTCTATTTTTTCAGTGGCTTTATCATTCTCTACAAGGTAAGAGCTGTGCAGACCCAGTGTTTCTCAGAAAGTATGGTTAATTAATTGTCAGTGTCCCTCAGTTTCAGCCTACTTTTGTGAAGGTCATATCTTTTCAGCTATCCAGAGGGGATAAGCTTTCTTGACAGAGCTCTCAGTCACATTCTGTCTTTAAGATTTCTTTAGTCCATACTGAATCAACTAAAATCATATGTTGTTGTTGTTGTTGTTGTTTTTCTCCCGAGGCCTTAATCTGTCCCCACATCTCGCCCCCGGCAAATTATTGAATGGAATACATGTGAAATAAAAATTTCTACAGTTTAATTCTATCAGAATTCTTTCTTTATGTGGCTCATCCTGTTTCAGGCAATAATGGCATTCTTCAGTGTTTTGTTTTTCCAAATCATAAAACCTGATTCAGAACTAACAGTATGAAACACCTTTGTGTATTTTCCCATTATTCTTTTTGTTTCACTGGATATTTTCATGATGTTGTGGTGGAATGTAGCAGTAAAGGGAGCAGCTCTTTACCATGTTACTTGGAAGTCTCCAAACTGAAATTCTGTGGATAGCCTCTGAAACATTGTACTAGTGGAGCTTTCAAAATCTCTGCATTTTGTCTTCCTCTCTTCTAATCTGGCAAGCTTGTGGATATGGCATTCTTCATAAATCTCCCTTCTATGCATTCCATTAACATTTTAAATTCCAGTGCCTACCTCTTTCTGAATAAGACGCTAAGTTTTGCAGTCCACCCAATCATATCTATTCTGAAATTCAGTCTTACCTGTCTGGAATTTTGTTGAAGATCTACATCTACTTATTTTACGGTTTCCCACCCTTGATATATTCAAATTCTAATTCTCGTTTTTCAGGGGCATATTTCTTTCTTTCTTTCTTTCTTTTTTTAAAGATTTTATTTATTTATTTGACAGACAGACATCACAAGTAGGCAGAGAGGAGGCAGAAAGAGAGAGGAGGAAGCAGGTTCCCTGCTGAGCAGAGAGCCTGACGCGGGGCTCGATCCCAGGACCCTGGGATCATGACAAGAGCCGAAGACAGAGGCTTTAACCCACTGAGCCACCCAGGCACCCCAAGGGGGCCAATTTCAATTGACTTTCCTTCTTGCCATTTCCAATCTGTTTGGTATTCCTTCTTTTGTGCTTTCACAAGGTCACAATACCAGAATCAGTTTTGTAGTGAATTTTGCTTGGGTTCTAAGACCTGCTAATTCTATATTTTCAATGTCTCCTTTTCTTCTGTACTCACTCTGCTTTCCAGATGTCATCACTGATGTTCCATTCATCATTATATTTAACTTATTAAGGAATAAAAGCCTTCAATATAGTTTCCACATACCTGACTGTCCCCTTCAAGTCACCTCCAGCCATACTAAAATAATTCTCTTCTTAATATACACTTTATTTTCCATTTCAAATTTTTATGTGTCTTTAGCCTTAACAAATCCAATATCTTATATTCTTTGCTGTTAAAACTATGGCCAGATAGATAATAATCACAGCACAGTAAATGTAGTTCTAAACTATTCCGATCCTCCAGGTGGAACACTTTCTACCCTTTTTTTTTTTTTTTTTTTTAATTCCAAGAGCATTTTAGAGTTTTTGGTGCATAGGTATATATTATGTTTTGTTTTGTTTTGTTTTTTTGCATTTAGCTTTATCTGTAGGGTTCTAGAATACTGCTCTCTAGTTTCAGCTTGCCACATTTGTTTTTTGAGCACTTGAAATGTAAGTCTGACTTGAGATGTGCTGCAAGTGTAAAATGTGGACCAGACTTTGATGACTTCATGTAGAAAAAAAATAATGTAAAATCTTAGTAACCTTTTATAGTGACCGATAACAGCTTCAAGTATGCTACAGCTTGTAGCCCATACATGGAAATGTTTGTAGACATGTTTACTCCATTAATACTGAACCCATTCTGAAGTCAGATAGTTTCTAGCAAAATGGACTAGTTGAAAGGATACCTAGGGGCATCTGGGTGGCTCAGTCAGTTAAGTGTCTGACTCTTGATTTTGGCTCAGGTCATGATCTTAGGGTTATGAGATTGAGCCCCACATTGGGTTGTGCACTGGGCATGGAGCCTGCTTAAGAATCTCTCTCCCCCCCTCAACCTGTCCCCTCCCTTCCCTCTCGCTCTAAAAAAGAAAAAGAATATATATATGTATATATGTAGATCATCCTGGAAAATAGACACTCTTGTTTACTGTTTTCCCTTCTATGTACACAATACACCAACTGAAGCATCCTTCCAAGTCTGAGATCCTCCCTGTTTCTCATAACCCTTAGAATGTCCGTGAGGTGGAGCAGTATTTAAAAGCAGTGACTAGTTACGTCATATTTTTGAGGCCTGAGAGAACCGTGCAGCTTCTTACATAACAGCCAAGAATTAACTGAGGCCCTAAGATTATCTAGGTAAGCAAGTGTTATCTGATAATGATCCATTTTGGTTGCTTTGTGTTGCAGGAAGTCATGGCTTTGGTTTATGATGCAAGGAATGTTGACAAAACGACAGAGACACACCCTGAAATTGGACTTGTGTCTTTTCTGGTATAAATGACCTTGTAGCACAGTTGATAGACTTTTTCCCCTCCTCTAAAGCCGGGAGCACAGCAGTGTCCACTTGAATGGCAAATTGTGATAAAGTAGCAGGAGCAAAATTGCATAGCATAATCACTGCAATTTTTTATTGAATTGAGCCCTTTGCTCTTTCTCTTGACAGAACCGCTTATTGAATGTGTGTGTGGAAAACAAAGGCAGTGAAGAGAAATACCTTTTCCTTTTCTTTCTTTTTTCTTTTTCTGTTCTTTTTTTTTTTTTTTTTCTTTTTTCGGCCTGAGAGTAGAATAGAAAATCTGTCTACTTCCAGTAGTGCATTTCATAAGTGGAAGAACATTTTCAGGTACAAACAGACTCTTTAGAAATATCATAAAACTGTGCTGCTCAAGGGCAATTCAGTGACTGATGAGGCTTCTTTCTGACAGTCCGGTCAGCTTGAACAATGGAAGTTTCCTGTGTCCTTTATTCCTATAAAATGGAGAAATTCCACAAACTAATACATTTTTTTCACTAAAGGTAGAAAGATTATTTTAACAGATGGCTAATGTTTTATTTTGTACGTTTAATAATGGAAGGCCTGTCAGCTGTAGGTTAAAGTTTTATAATGAACCTGGTTTAAGAGAAAATCAGTTGTTCAGAATTTAACATAGAAAGGGACGTTGGCAATTTCTGGGTTTGAATCATCACTTCAGCAGGGACAGGAATGAGAATGAGGCTTCCTGACTTTTCTTAGCCCTCTCAAATGTAATAATCTTGGAACCTAAAATCCTGAATTGTTTTATTTCCTAGACTCTTCATTTTAAAACAGGGAAATGTTTTGGTGAAATTTATTAATGGAATAAATGCCTCAGTTTTTAGTTACTGAGTTTTAGCATTTGTTGTTTGTTACTACCCATTCTAGTAGATGATATATTCTGATATAATTGATATTTTCATTTATATTATAATTTCAGCTCATTCTAATTATGAAGACTAGGCTCCTATCCATACATTTTAAATATTCTTAAAAAGAGTGCAAAATTGAAGTGAATATCAAGGATCTTTGGACTTCTACCCTTTCGTGAAATTTTATTTCCTCCTCAGTATGTTTTTTGTTAAGAAAAGTTAGAAACATATTTTGGATTTACATATAATGCCCTTTAACACTAAATACCTCAATCATGATATTAAGTGGTTTTCCAGAAGTTACTTAGCATGAATACCATTTTACAAAGCATTTTATTCTGGAATCTTTTCCAAGGTGAGGAGTAGAAATTTTATTACACTTGGCAAAGTCTTAGTAAGTATGTTTTATAGAAAAATCCCTTATTTGGCAGGATAGCTTGAAAAGGCTGGCAGATATTTTGTCTTCCTATTCTCTGGGAATTCCCTACTATCCATTTGACCTTCCTTTATTACTGATAAATCTTAAATGCCAGTTGAGAAGGTCTTATCTCAAAGGGAGTTGGACTTAGAACAGTTGGGGTTACTAAGAAACTAAAACTGAACCACTCTTAAAAACCCATTAGCTGTCTTCTACATTTCTCTTTTATTGGCCCTCTAATATATACTTGCTAATTATTATTGAGCATTGATATAAAATTAAGAGTTTAAAAGGAAGGATCAGGGGGTGCCTGGGTGGCTCAGTGGGTTAAGGCCTCTGCTTTCGGCTCAGGTCATGATCCCGGGGTCCTGGGATCTAGCCCCGCGTTGGGCTCTCTGTTCAGCAGGGAGCCTGCCTCCCTTCCTCTCTCTCTGCCTGCCTCTCTGCCTACCTGTGATCTGTCTGTCAAATAAAGAAAGAAAGAAGGAAGGATCAGTAGGAAGAGCGAAGGTATGAATTTCACATCTCCTTTCATTGCATCCCCAAAGCCTTTTGCTTTATATATTTGCTTTATATATTTATATATTATATGAAATTATGAGTAATTTCATCTTTCAGTGTTCAGGACTAAAATTTTACTTGCAGCTAGGAATGCTATAGTAGGTTACAGCATTTTGGAGTATCTTCCTTCGTATTCTTTAATTCAGTTAAGTGACTAACTTGTAGAGAATAATTGAAAGATATTAAAAAATTTATCACAAAAATAACATTTAATTACTGAACTATTGATAGGGTTCACATCATACAGAGAAAAGTTAAAAATGCCATCTTATTTTATCTGATTTACTAATGCATAAAGTACCACCAGTTTTAATAATTACTGTAGTTTATGTTTCTTAGGCTCAAATTTTATTAAGGTATGCATTATCCAAGCAAAATTGTAAACACTTTTTTTTTTTAAAGATTTTATTTATTTGACAGAGAGAAAGACTGCCAGAGAGGGAACACAAGCAGAGGGGGTGAGAGAGGGAGAAGCAGGCTTCCTGCTGAGCAGAGGTCTTAATCCTAGGACCATGACTCAAGCTGAAGGCAGATGCTTAATAACTGAGCCACCCCAAGGCCCCCCAAGGCACTTTTTTTAAAATGGAGAGTGTATAAACAACCTAAAGTTTTGAATGGGCTATCAAACAAAAAAGTGAAATTAATGTTATTTCAGTTATTATATCCCTACATAGCAGTATTTGTACCTGATTTTGTACCATCTGTTTTATGTATTAAAACTCTCTACTGGGTTACAAATTCTAATTCAAAAGAGAAATACTAATAGATAATTTCTTCACGGTTCCTCACCTCTTATAAATCATTGTGAATGAACAGAAAATCGTGTTTTACTGTCCATCCTGTGTCTTTTGCATGGAAAGTGCCAGTTCCTGATGGTCCAGATCACAGAGGATTCTTAATCCTCTGGTACTCTGTTTCTCCAGTGCTGTCCTTAAGCTTGCTTCCTTACTCACTGAAGCATGTTTCCTTTCCTGGAAGCTCAGTTCCGTTCCCATCCTGGAAGGATACAGTTGCTGCAGATGCTCCTGCTGCTAATGTTTTGGCACCGGTGGGCTTCTGCTGTTTTGGCATAAATGTTGCACTTACGCAGAGCATAGCTGGCCTTTAGGAGAACTGTTATCATGGCGATGAGGAATCCGTGAACCAGTGTGTGTTTTTGTGCTTTGTCTTCTATTTTTCATTCATTTAGCGTCTGTTGTTTTGGTGCCCCAAATAAGCATGATTTATTTTCACACTTTTATTTATAGAACATAAGGCAGTTTCAGGTATGCATACCGGTAGATTTTATTTTTCTGTGTGGTTGTGTTTTGTCTAGTATACATTTGTCACTTTTCTACCATTTTTGTTCATGTTTAGATTTCTTCTCATTTAGAAGGCGTATATGCAGGTGAAAAGCTCATGACCTACCTGGATTTTAAACCGAGTACCATTCCTTTGTCTGTGATATTGGAAAAGTTATTCCATACTTAAAGTCTTACTTTTACCATGTAGAAATGAGAATAGTGCTACGTTGTCTTTATAAAAATGATATGATGACTACATTGAATAATGCATTTAATATATACAGCCCTAGGAAGATGTTGAACAAGTTTTAATATCCCTTCTAGTCCAGAATTTCATTAAATTTTCCAAATTAATAAGTGATGGGGATAAAATAAGGCCTATCGAAGTTGGTCTTTGGTAAGCTTGGTAAATAAATTCTGCATAGGACTGTCATTCGAAACTGATTTTCTTTGCATTAAAAGATTTTTTTTATTATAGTTGACATAAGAGGGTACATTAGTTTCGGATGTACAGCATAATGATGTAACTTAACTTCTCTGTATGTAATAGTATGCCTGCCACAAGTATAGCTACCGTCTGTCACCATAGAGGGCTATCACAATGCCATTAGCTATATTCCCTATGCCGTGTCTTTCATTCCAGTGAGTTACACATTGAGTAACTGGATGCCTTTATCTTCCACTCCCCTTCATTCATTTCCCCAAGTTCCACAGCATGAGCTAAGAACCCAGATCAGTTGAAGTTATAAGACTCTGGAATTTGCCTAAAGTAGCGTTGAATTTGACCAAGACAAGTTTGGTATTAAAAAAATCTTACAGTGAGCCCTTTGTTTCACAGCATATTTTAAAGGAACCAAGAAATTTGTCCTGTACACAAGATATTCTTTCCAATATATATGCCTGATTCTCATCTATTTCCCTAAAATTTTTTGTAAGTTGCTCTTGCTTTTATAGGCATATTTTCTGAATGGATGTTATTAGGATATTATTAGTAATTCATAGCACAATGTGAATTATTTTATTAGAATGTTTTGTGGGGGGAGATTTGGGTAATAGGAGTTTTGATTAAAGTTCAGGGCACAGGTGAGGCATAACACATTTTGGTGATTTTGTAACTTTTCCTGGCCTAAGAAATAACCAGATAAATATGACCCCAATTTGAGTTTTCAATTAAGAAAATATACTACATTTGATCAGAAGATTGATTCATCCTAAAGCAATTCTAAAGACAGTAGTATGTTGTTGCCGTACCATTTAGCCCAACCTTACAGATATTTAGTGATATTAAGGGTCCTTTTCTTTGTACATAAGAAGTTGTATTTTTGTTTTCAAAATCTTTATTTTGTGCCCCACCTTTTAGGCAATAGATAATCCTATGAGAACAGCGACAATTGGTTAAGGAACCAATTCCATTATATACATGTAAGAGGATGAGGCTTTACTTTTCATTATAGAGGAATAGAGGAAGGCTTTGGAAATAATGGGGGAAGGTCTTTCCTCCAGTCTCAAAGCTTTTGAGAATTGGGTCTATCGAGGCAGAATGGGTATCTGTCATAGGGTTACTCTCAGCTACCCTAGTTCTTTATTAAGATAAAGGCTGTGTGTGTGTGTGTGTGTGTGTGTGTGTGTGAGAGAGAGAGAGAGAGAATGGATGTGTGAGTGTGTAAGCCTAATGAGTTTGACCAGCTTGAATAAGACAAATTATAGTGAAAGGTGATTGGAGCTCTTACACATTTGACACATTTCCGTAGTTCTTGGCTGCTTTCAGAAAACATCTTTGAGGGCGCCTGGGTGGCTCAGTGGGTTGGGCCGCTGCCTTCGGCTCAGGTCATGATCTCAGGGTCCTGAGATCGAGTCCCGCGTCGGGCTCTTTGCTCAGCAGGAGCCTGCTTCCTTCTCTCTCTCTCTCCCTGCCTGCTTCTCTGTCTATTTGTGATCTCGCTCTGTCAAATAAATAAATGAAATCTTTAAAAAAAAAAAAAGAAAAAAATCTTTGATTTTTTTTCTCAGATTTGACAGATTTACTAGGAAACTAATTCAGGAGGTATTTTATCCATCCTCACCTTTAGTAAATATCTTGTACCTTGGTCCCTTGCTTTTGGATTAAAAATGGATTTCTAGTGTTTATATGGTTGGAATTACCCAAAGGGAGGAAGATATTTATGAGAGGTATATAAGTGTTTTCCAGAGAAATAGAACATACATATGTGATATATGTGTGTAGATATAGTAAATTTGTATAATATATGGAGAGGAGCAGAGGGACAGAGAGAGGGAGAGGTAGAAGGGAAAGTGTAGGGGATAGGAATAGAAAGAAAGAGAGAGAGATAGGGAAAAGGGGAGGGAGGGAGAGAGACTATTATTATGAAGAATTGATTCACACAGCTATGAAGGCTAAGTCCCCAAATAAGCAGTTGGAAAGCTGGACCCCAGGAGAGCTGATGTGTAATTCTATTCTGAAGGACTACAGCCTTGAGACCCAGAAGAGCCATTCTTTCAAGTCCAAAACCATTGTTTAAATTTGAGCTGGTATTCCCAGCTCAAGGCAGAGGGGCAGGAGTTCCTTGGTACTCTGAGAAGGAGAATAAAAACATAAGCCATAGACTGGAAGAAAATATTTGCAAGTCACATTTCTGGCGATTTGTAACTAAATGTATAAAGAACTTCTAAAACTCAGTAACAATTTTTTTTTTAAATAGGCTAGAGGATTTGTACTTATAGGCAGGTGGAGGAAACTTTTTTTTTTTAATACTTTCTATGCAGTGAAACTAAAAATCCTAGAAATTATATATAGAAAATGTGTAGAGAGAAGATAACTGTTAGTGGTGGAGAGAGCACATACACTCTGGAGACCTCAGGATCCAAGAAACAACATGGTGGTCAGTTTCTTGAGTTTTCATTTTTCCTTTTATATCCCAAAGTAGGACCTAAGTTGGAAATGTAGAAACACCAGTAGGCACAGACAAAAGAGAAAAAGTATTAACAAAAGCTTGCCCTACCCCGTCAAAGGACCAGATGAGGGCATCCTAACAAGACAGACAATAACCACTCTATGCAAGCTATATGCCACAGAAGACAAACGTGGTCCCTTCCCCCATCTCTTCTTCTGACCATGCTGTGGCAAGACACCCACTGCGTTGGTGTCACACAAGGTCAAGTAGAGAGCCAGGACTTTTATCTCTACCATCCAGTAACTGAACCCCTCTGTGGTGTCAATCAAGGCCACTTAAAGTGCTTGGACTTACTTGCTGGTGAGGATGAATGAGGTGTCCCACCTTTCCCTCACTGGGATATTGTCAGAGGAGGAACAGTAAGAAAGGGAAATAGAATTACATGATTAGAGTAATATGTAAATCATTGTCCCTGGAAAAAATTGACTAATGCCTGCGAGAAATAGCAAGTATAAAATAGATGGGCATGGGATACTTACATAGTCTCCAAATGTCCTCTCTCTAAAAATGTATTTAGTAATTAAATAGGGAAAATAGTTAAGTATGGAATGCAGAGTCTTGGCAAATACCACTCTAACCAATCGATCAACATTGACAAGGCAATAATACATATCAACCTCAAAGACTCCCTAATAAGAAGCACTCACTGAGAAGAACATATCATCTCTGTATGATTCATTAAAGTCATGCAAAATCTAAGCCAAATCAAAGCAAACATCAGATACTCTAAATTGAAGGATATTCTAAAAAATAACAGTGTCATGAAAGACAAGGGAAGACTGAGGAAGTGGATAGGACATGAAAGAAACCTGAGAACCAAATGTCATGTGGAATCCTGAATTGGATCATGGAACATAGGAGACAATAGAGGAAAACTCAATGTTGAAGAAGTTCAATATATTAGTTAGAAGTATCCTACTAAAGTTAATTTCTTAGTTTTAAGTATTCTGTGGTTAAGTAAAAAGGAGAAGCTGGTGGACGGATTTCATTGGTTTATAATCGATAGTATTTTCAAACTCCTACACGAATCTAAAATTATCACAAAAGTCAAATTTAGACACTTGCACCATAAGCTGGAGAAATAGAACATAATGATTGCATTCAATAAATTATTTTCTTTACTCATGTCCCATTTCACTGTTTGGTCTCTTTTTTCACTGTGTTTTCCTATTCTCTTTATCTCATACTTCCTAGAAATAGTTTTGCTTCACTCTGTTAACTGTTATAAATGTATACTGGACTCCTGAAGTTTGCAGAGAAGTATTTGAGTGACATTATTCTCAAAGGTCATACAGTCTTTAAAAAGTGTTCCATCAATACCAAAAGTATGTCATGTAATTTTAATGCTTCTCAAAAGCATTTCGTTTCTAGGAAAATTGCAAAGATACAAAACAGTACCTGCCTCAGAGGTGTTTTGTGGGCATTAATTTTAATTCTTGTCATTTATTACTTTGAAGAAATATTTGTATCTTTTCTTCTGTGGCTTCTTTAAGTGAAGGGATGTTAGGTGGACATTTCAGAGAAAAATTAACAACCATCAAGGGCTGGATTCCATTGTATTAATATAAAAAGAAGTTAACATTTCCCTTGCAGTATAAAAAGTTGTGTTTGTAATATCTGAGAGATTCTTTTATTTTAAGCAGGTCCAGGAAATGATCAGAGCTCGTCTTGCAGACTCAGCTACAGCTCAGCTCGCAGCTGTCATTGGCACAACTAAAGGTAATTTTAAGTGATAACACCGTAGTGACAGTTCCTGGTTACCTTGTATTTTTATATTCACCTCATTTAATTCTCATGGCTCTTCTCTGAGTAGCTTAAAAGTGTGAAAAAATGTGAAACCTCAAGAAAAATCTGGAACCCAGAAATACAGTACCAAGACTGCTATCACTTAAAAAAATGGAATTTAAAAAAATGACCTTTATCATATTGGTGTGAAGGTGGGAGAGAAAATGCTATCTATTTGCTAGGAAAAGAATCTTTTGACCTCTAAGTAATATCAAAGGAGTAAAGTGAGTCATGTTAAGGAGCTAAGTAAAATGGAGAGCTTATTTGGAAGTTCTAGCAAGGGAGCACGGATACACCCTTGGCTGAGGAACAGTCCTCCTCTATCAGGTAAGGTTGTTTTCTTCTGAGATCGCAGCTTAGGGAGAGAAGTACATGGAGCAGTGAGGGAGGAAGTCAGCCAGCCAGATAAGCAGAATCAACCCTGGCGATCAGTGGTGTGATAGATGTTGGAGTCAGATCGCCCTCACATTCGGAGCTAAGTAAAATTAAGGAGCAAAGTAAGGATTTTCCTTGAAATTCTTCCTTTGCAATAAGGGGAAGAAAAAAAATTATTTATTTATTTAAAAAATTTATTTATTTATTTGATAGACAGGGATCACAAGTTGGCAGGGAGGCACGCAGAGAGAGAGGAAGGGAAACAGGCTCCCCACTGAGCAAAGAGCCAGATGCAAGGCTTGATCCCAGGACTGTTGAGATCATGACTTGAGCTGAAGGCAGAGCCTTTAACCCACTGAGCCACCCAGGCACCCTGAAAAAAATAATTTAATTCAGGTAAAACCTTACTTTTTGTAGCTTACACCTATTTGTTGATTTACCTTCTTTTTCCTCTGCATTTTGTCTATTACTTTGCACTGTAGTCTGAGTTTTCTACTAGGATGTGGAAAACAACCAGTGCAATTATTTTAAGCCACAAAAAACCTGTATCAGATTTTGAGTATATTGAGTTAGGCTACAGAGTTGGTTTTATTATGCTGCTTCTCAGCTGAGGTAAACATTTAAGGAATTTTCAGGCTTTTTAATTTTAACCACTCTAATGAGTATGTAGTGGAATCTCATTTGGGGTTTAATTTGCATTTTTCTAATGACCAATGATGTTGAGCAAAATTGCATGTGCTTATCATTTGTGTCTCTTTTGTGAAGGGACATATCAGATTGCCTATTTTTAATGGGTTTATTTATTTATTTTTTGAGATCTAAGAGTTCATAATTGCTCTATGTTCTTTGACAGTGCATTACAAATATTTTCTGTTATGTGTAAATTGCTTTTTATTTTCTAAGTAGTGTTTTAAAAAGAGCAAAGTTTTAAATTTTGATATGCAGTTTAGCACCTTTTGTGTATTTAGTTTATACTTCTTATTACCTTAGAAACCTTTGCCTACACCGTGGTGGCAAAGATACTTGTTTTCCTTGGGACTTTGTATAATTTTAGCTTTTATTTTTAGTTGTGTAATTCACTTTGAGTTAATTTTTGTATGTGGTGGAATTTAAGGGTCAATATCTTTTTTTCCTTACTGGAAAACCAGTTGTTGCAGCATCTTTGTTGATCATTTCTACCACTGAACTGCTTGTTAGTTCTTCTGAAAGTCAAATAGGCATGTGTATAGTTCATTTCCAGACTCTGTATTTGATACCACTGAACTCTTTGTCCAGCCTTTAGCAAATCCCAGACAATGCAGATATATAGTCACTTTTATAAGTAAGTAGTGTAAGACCTCTTTATCTTTCTTTTTTAAAAAAAAATATTTAATTTATTTATTTGACACAGAGAAAGAGATCACAAGTAGGCAGAGCAGCACACACAGAGATAGTGAGGGGGAAGCAGGTTCCCTGCTGAGCAGAGATCCTGATGCAGGGCTGGGTCCCAAGGACCCTGGGATCATGACCTGAGCTGAAGGCAGAGGCTTAACCCACTGAGCCACCCAGGCACCCCTCTTTATCTTTCTTTTTTTTTTTTTTTCATTTTATTTATTTTTTTCAGCGTAACAGTATTCATTCTTTTTGCACAACACCCAGTGCTCCATGCAAAACGTGCCCTCCCCATTACCCACCACCTGTTCCCCCAACCTCCCACCCCTTACCCTTCAAAACCCTCAGGTGGCCCCAGCCTCCCACCCCTGACCCTTCAAAACCCTCAGGTTGTTTTTCAGAGTCCATAGTCTCTTATGGTTCGCCTCTCCTCCCCAATGTCGATAGCCCGCTCCCCCTCTCCCAATCCCACCTCCCCCCAGCAACCCCCAGTTTGTTTTGTGAGATTAAGAGTCATTTATGGTTTGTCTCCCTCCCAATCCCATCTTGTTTCATTTATTCTTCTCCTATCCCCCTACCCCCCCATGTTGCTTCTCCATGTCCTCATATCAGGGAGATCATATGATAGTTGTCTTTCTCCGATTGACTTATTTCACTAAGCATGATACGCACTAGTTCCATCCACGTCATCGCAAATGGCAAGATTTCATTTCTTTTGATGGCTGCATAGTATTCCATTGTGTATATATACCACCTCTTCTTTATCCATTCATCTGTTGATGGACATCTAGGTTCTTTCCATAGTCTGGCTATTGTAGACATTGCTGCTATAAACATTCGGGTACACGTGCCCCTTCGGATGACTATGTTTGTATCTTTAGGGTAAATACCCAGTAGTGCAATTGCTGGGTCATAGGGTAGTTCTATTTTCAACATTTTGAGGAACCTCCATGCTGTTTTCCAGAGTGGTTGCACCAGCTTGCATTCCCACCAACAGTGGAGGAGGGTTCCCCTTTCTCCACATCCTCTCCAGCATCTGTCATTTCCTGACTTGTTAATTTTAGCCATTCTGACTGGTGTGAGGTGATATCTCATTGTGGTTTTGATTTGTATTTCCCTGATGCCGAGTGACGTGGAGCACTTTTTCATGTGTCTGTTGGCCATCTGGATGTCTTCTTTGCAGAAATGTCTGTTCATGTCCTCTGCCCATTTCTTGATTGGATTGTTTGTTCTTTGGGTGTTGAGTTTGCTAAGTTCCTTATAGATTTTGGATACTAGCCCTTTATCTGATATGTCGTTTGCAAATATCTTCTCCCATTCTGCCAGTTGTCTTTTGGTTTTGTTAACTGTTTCCTTTGCTGTGCAAAAGGTTTTGATCTTGATGAAATCCCAACAGTTCATTTTTGCCCTTGCTTCCCTTGCCTTTGCCGTTGTTCCTAGGAAGATGTTGCTACGGCTGAGGTCGAAGAGGTTGCTGCCTGCGTTCTCCTCAAGGATTTTGATGGATTCCTTTCTCACATTGAGGTCCTTCATCCATTTGGAGTCTATTTTCGTGTGTGGTGTAAGGAAGTGGTCCAATTTCATTTTTCTGCATGTGGCTGTCCAATTTTCCCAGCACCATTTATTGAAGAGGCTGTCTTTTTTCCATTGGACATTCTTTCCTGCTTTGTCGAAGATGAGTTGACCATAGAGTTGAGGGTCGATTTCTGGGCTCTCTATTCTGTTCCACTGATCTATGTGTCTGTTTTTGTGCCAGTACCATGCTGTCTTGATGATGACAGCTTTGTAATAGAGCTTGAAGTCCGGAATTGTGATGCCACCAACTTTGGCTTTGTTCTTCAATATTCCTTTGGCTATTTGAGGTCTTTTCTGGTTCCATATAAATTTTAGGATTATTTGTTCCATTTCTTTGAAAAAAATGGATGGGATTTTGATAGGGATTGCATTAAATGTGTAGATTGCTTTAGGTAGCATAGACATTTTCACAATATTTATTCTTCCAATCCAGGAGCATGGAACATTTTTCCATTTTTTTGTGTCTTCCTCAATTTCTTTCATGAGTACTTTATAATTTTCTGTGTATAGATTCTTAGTCTCTTTGGTTAGGTTTATTCCTAGGTATCTCATAGTTTTGGGTACAATTGTAAATGGGATTGACTCCTTAATTTCTCTTTCTTCAGTCTTGTTGTTGGTGTACAGAAATGCAACTGATTTCTGTGCATTGATTTTATATCCTGACACTTTACTGAATTCCTGTACAAGTTCTAGCAGTTTTGGAGTGGAGTCTTTTGGGTTTTCCACATATAGTATCATATCATCTGCGAAGAGTGATAGTTTGACTTCTTCTTTACCAATTTGGATGCCTTTAATTTCTTTTTGTTGTCTGATTGCTGAGGCTAGGACTTCTAGTACTATGTTGAATAGCAGTGGTGATAATGGACATCCCTGCCATGTTCCTGACCTTAACGGAAAAGCTTTCAGTTTTTCTCCATTGAGAATGATATTTGCGGTGGGTTTTTCATAGATGGCTTTGATAATATTGAGGTATGTGCCCTCTGTCCCTACACTTTGAAGGGTTTTGATCAGGAAGGGATGCTGTACTTTGTCAAATGCTTTTTCAGCATCTATTGAGAGTATCATATGGTTCTTGTTCTTTCTTTTATTAATGTGTTCTATCACATTGATTGATTTGCGGATGTTGAACCAACCCTGCAGCCCTGGAATAAATCCCACTTGATCGTGGTGAATAATCCTTTTAATGTACTGTTGAATCCTATTGGCTAGTATTTTGGCGAGAATTTTTGCGTCTGTGTTCATCAAGGATATTGGTCTGTAGTTCTCTTTTTTGGTGGGATCCTTGTCTGGTTTTGGGATCAAGGTGATGCTGGCCTCATAAAATGAGTTTGGAAGTTTTCCTTCCATTTCTATTTTTTGGGACAGTTTCAGGAGAATAGGAATTAGTTCTTCTTTAAATGTTTGGTAGAATTCCCCTGGGAAGCCGTCTGGCCCTGGGCTTTTGTTTGTTTGGAGATTTTGGATGACTGTTTCAATCTCCTTACTGGTTATGGGCCTGTTCAGGTTTTCTATTTCTTCCTGCTTCAGTTGTGGTAGTTTATATGTCTCTAGAAATGCATCCATTTCTTCCAGATTGTCCAATTTGTTGGCGTAGAGTTGCTATAGTATGTTCTTATAATTGTCTGTATTTCTTTGGTGTTAGTTGTGATCTCTCCTCTTTCATTCATGATTTTATTGATTTGGGTCCTTTCTCTTTTCTTTTTGATGAGTCTGGCCAGGGGTTTATCAATCTTATTGATTCTTTCAAAGAACCAGCTCCTAGTTTCATTGATTTTTTTCTATTGTTTTTTTGGTTTCTATTTCATTGATTTCTGCTCTGATCTTTATGATTTCTCTTCTCCTGCTGGGTTTAGGGTTTCTTTCTTGTTCTTTCTCCAGCTCCTTTACGTGTAGGGTTAGGTTGTGTACTTGAGACCTTTCTTGTTTCTTGAGAAAGGCTTGTACCGCTATATATTTTCCTCTCAGGACTGCCTTTGCTGTGTCCCACAGATTTTGAACTGTTGTGTTTTCATTATCATTTGTTTCCATGAATTTTTTCAATTCTTCCTTAATTTCCTGGTTAACCCATTCATTCTTTAGAAGGATGCTGTTTAGTCTCCATGTATTTGGGTTCTTTCCAGCTTTCCTCTTGTGATTGAGTTCTAGCTTCAGAGCATTGTGGTCTGAAAATATGCAGGGAATAATCCTAATCTTTTGATACCGGTTGAGACCTGATTTGTGACCCAGGATGTGATCTATTCTGGAGAAGGTTCCATGTGCACTAGAGAAGAATGTGTATTCTGTTGCTTTGGGATGAAATGTTCTGAATATATCTGTGATGTCCATCTGGTCCAGTGTGTCATTTAAGGCCTTTATTTCCTTGTTGATCTTTTGCATGGATGATCTGTCCATTTCAGTGAGGGGAGTGTTAAAGTCCCCTACTATTATTGTATTATTATTGATGTGTTTCTTTGATTTTGTTATTAATTGGTTGATATAGTTGGCTGCTCCCACGTTAGGGGCATAGATATTTAAAATGGTTAGATCTTCTTGTTGGACAGACCCTTTGAGTAGGATATAGTGTCCTTCCTCATCTCTTATTATAGTCTTTGGCTTAAAATCTAATTGATCTGATATAAAGATTGCCACCCCAGCTTTCTTCTGATGCCCATTAGCATGGTAAATTGTTTTCCACCCCCTCACTTTCAATCTGGAGGTGTCTTCGCGTCTAAAATGAGTTTCTTGTAGGCAACATACTGATGGGTTTTGTTTTTTTATCCATTCTGATACCCTGTGTCTTTTGATTGGGGCATTTAGCCCATTAACATTCAGGGTAACTATTGAGGGATATGAATTTAGTGCCATTATTAGCCTGTAAGGTGACTGTTCCTGTATATTGTCTCTGTACCTTTCTGATCTACTACTTTTAGGCTCTCTCTTTGCTTAGAGGACCCCTTTCAAGATTTCCTGTAGAGCTGGTTTGGTGTTTGCAAATTCTTTCAGTTTTTGTTTGTCCTGGAAGCTTTTGATCTCTCCTTCTATTTTCAATGATAGCCTAGCTGGATAGAGTATTCTTGGCTGCATGTTTTTCTCGTTGAGTGCTCTGAATATATCATGCCAGCTCTTTCTGGCCTGCCAGGTCTCTGTGGATAAGTCTGCCGCCAATCTAATATTTTTACCATTGTATGTTACTGATTTCTTTTCTCGGGCTGCTTTCAGGATTTTCTCTTTGTCACTAAGACTTGTAAATTTTACTATTAGGTGACGGGGTGTGGACCTATTCTTGTTGACTTTGAGGGGGGTTCTCTGCATCTCCTGGATTTTGATGCTTGTTCCCTTTGCCATATTAGGGAAATTCTCTCCAATAATTCTCTCCAATAGACCTTCTGCTCCCCTCTCTCTTTCTTCTTCTTCTGGAATCCCAATTATTCTAATGTTGTTTCGTCTTATGGTGTCACTTATCTCTCGAATTCTCCCCTCATGGTCCAGTAGCTGTTTGTCCCTCTTTTGCTCGGCTTCCTTATTCTCTGTCATTTGGTCTTCTATATCACTAATTCTTTCTTCTGCCTCATTGATCCTAGCAGTGAGAGCCTCCATTTTCGATTGCACCTCATTAATAGCTTTTTTGATTTCAACTTGGTTAGATTTTAGTTCTTTAGTTTCTCCAGAAAGGGCTTTAATATCTCCAGAGAGGGTTTCTCTAATATCTTCCATGCCTTTTTCGAGCCCGGCTAGAATGTTTAGAATCGTCATTCTGAACTCTTGATCTGACATATTACCCATGTCTGTGTTGATTAGGTCCCTAGCCTTCGGTACTGTCTCTTGTTCTTTTGTTTGTGGTGATTTTTTCCGCCTTGTCATTTTGTCCAGATAAGAGGATATGAAGGAGCAAATAAACTACTAAAAGAGTGGCAAAGACCCCGGAAAAATGTGCTGTAACCAAATCAGAAGAGACCCCAAATTGTGGGGGCGAGAAAGGGGATAATACAGCTTCTGAAAAAAAAAGAAAAAAAAAAAAAATTTAAAAAATAAAACAAATAAAAAAATATAAAAAAGAAAGAAAAAATATATATATTTAGATGAACTAGTCAAAAAGTGTTAAAAAAAGAAAAGGGTAAAAGTTTTAAAAAATTTAGCAGAAGAAGAAAAAAGAAAAAAGAAAAAAAAAATTGAAAAAAGAAAAAAAAATTGAAGTAGCCGCAAGACTAAAGAATCATGGGGAGAAAGCCATGAGTTCCGTGCTTTGCTTTCTCCTCCTCTGGAATTGCTCTCCTGTCTTAGGAATTGAATCTGCTTTCTCCTTGATAGATGAACTTCGTCCTGGCTGGATATTTTGTTGATCTTCTGGGGGAGGGGCCTGTTGTAGTGACTCTCAAGTGTCTTTGCCCGAGGCGGGATTGCACCGCCCTTACCGGCGGCCGGACTAAGTAATCCGCTCGGGTTCGCTTTTGGGAGCTTCTGTTCCCGTTCCCTGAACGCTTTCCGTAGAGTTCCGGAGGACGGGAATGAAAATGGCGGCCTCCCAGTCTCCGGCCCGGAGGAGCCGAGAGCCTGGGGCCCCACTCCTCAGTGCGCCCCCAGAGGACAGCACCCAATCACTCCCGTATCCCCAGCCTCTAGCCGCGCTCCGAGCTCACCCAGCCCGCGACCAGTTCAAGGTAACCCCGAGCTGAGAGTTCAGTCCTCGGCTCTGTCTTTGCAGCCGGTTTCTCCGTTCTAATACCTGCGAGCTCTCCGACACTCTGACACCCCCGATCCTTCTGTGACCCTGCGGGGCCTGGGGCCACGCTGGCCCCGCGTGGGCTTCACCCCGGTTTAGCCCCTGGAGCAATGTCCCTCAGTGGAACAGACTTTTAAAAGTCCTGATTTTGTGCTCCGTTCCTCCGCCGCTTGCCGGGAGCCGGCCCCTCCCCCCACGGTCTATCTTCCCGTTGTTTTAGATTCACTTCTCCGCCAGTCCTACCTTTCAGAAAGTGTTTGATTTTCTGTTTCTAGAGTTGCTGTTCTTCTTCTCTTCGCTCTCCCGTTGGATTTGTAGGTGTTTGCAATGTTTAGATAAGCTATCGAGCTGATCTCCTGCTACCTGATGTAGTCTCAGGCTGCTACTTCTCCGCCATCTTGACTCCTCCCCTTTATCTTTCTTTTAAAAAAGAATGGTTTATCTTTTTTTTTTTTTGTAGTATTTTATTATTACCTTTTTTTTTCTCTTTTTATTAATTTTTTCAGCGTAACAGTATTCATTCTTTTTGCACAACACCCAGTGCTCCATGCCAAACGTGCCCTCCCCATCACCCACCGCCTGTTCCCCCAACCTCCCACCCCTGACCCTTCAAAACCCTCAGGTTGTCTTTTCTAGATCCTTTTATTTATATACATATTTTAGAATTAGCCTTTCAATTTCTAAAACAAACAAACAAAAAACCCTAAGCCTATGTTTTTGGATGAGATTGTGTTGAATATACATCCATTTGTAGACAATTTACATAATTATATTTTCATAATTTCAGGTAACGTGTATGCAAGCATTAGCCATATGTATGTATATTGTATGTATAAATTGACATTGTATTTGTATATATTATGCATATGGTATATGGTATTTTACATGATTGTGTATAGTAGCATACTGTATATATATACAATCTCTATTTAGAACTTCTTAAGTTCTTAAAACTAATTTTTGAGAAAATAGTTGAGGAAATTTAACTGAAATTCAATAGAAAGCAAATCCACAAGCTATGCTCCCATGTCATTGACATTTCATAATTTTTTAAAAGTTGCTTTTGAGGTTTATGATGCCGGTGAGAAAATATGTTCAAAAAAAGAAGAAAGAATGGTTTATTAGTAGAGGCTAGGCCTGAGAAGAACGAGGGAACAAGGAAGATAGGAATTCTCAGAACATGTCCCTAAACTCCATTCTGGCCTTTCATCCCAAGGACTTCCCTATTTCTGTCCTTTGTCACATGCTGTTTTACTTGAAATCTTCTGGAAAGATTTTTATTTTTCTCCTTCCACATCTTTTTTGTTGCTTTGTGACATAGGTGGGCTACCTGGCTGTTCTCAGTCTATTTAAATAGGGCTTCCAGATCCATACTATATTTAACCTTTGACCGCTCCAGTCTGAAGCTAATCCTTATATTTCCATTATCACATTTTTGCGTTATCACAGTATCATGAACTGTGAGTTATTTGGCTCAGAGATAGATGCTCATCCATATTAATTTAGTTATTCCATTATATCTTTTCAATTAAGTTTGTTGTACGCTGTCATGTACATATGTTTAAGTGTAAAGACAGAAAAAAAAATAGCAGATCTTTCTATTCTTGTCATTTTTCATTTCTGTCCATGGTAGACCTGTCTTAGGTAGATTTGGTCAGTTAGAAGTGGCTGTCTGGAGTGCTGTATGGGTAAAGATGAGAGAAACCACATCTCTATTTCATGGTTTTAAAGGGGCATCATGAGATAGTGATGTCTATCAGTGGCTTGGGTAGGAGTTGCTTATGTGTTAAACCTACTTTATATTATTTACCCCAAATGTGGGCCTATTCCTTATCTTCCTGTTATAAACATGGTTCAAAAAGTAACTGTCGTGTTATTAGCCCTTCTAGGTTTAGCATTCATAATATTCTTAGAGTATGTAACAATGTGGTCATTAGTTTTGGTTTCATGTGAGCATGTTTTAATCATGGCATTTCCAAATGATTTAAAACCAAGCTGATGATATGTATTTATATAGTTGGTATGAAACAGACAGGAAAATAAAAAGATCAGTATTTCATCACAGAGAGTTTGTAAAGCCCTGGGCCAAAGGGCTTTGATGAACTTAAATGGTGTCCCACATTTCGAAAAAGGTTATAAGCTGAATATGAAATCCCTGAAACATGATCCTTAGTTAGCCCCAATTATATTGTGTGAGATTTTTGATGTTATATGGGAATCGCTGTTAGGGACTTGCTTTTCCCCTTACCCTCTTAATAGCCACATTGTTTCAGGTCTAATGGCGCTTCTGGATTTGCTCTGCTGTTTCCATGCAAAGATACCTCAGTTAGTTTAAGACTTGACTGCAGATTTTAAATGCATTGTTAAAAGAAAATAGTCTGTCCTAAAGCAAAAGCTTTTATCATCAAGTTTTTAGTGGATTACTGGATCCTAGGTGTAAAGTCATTGCTGCATCATTTAAAAATTAAAAATAAAACTACGAGAGAGCTCTTCAGTGGCTACAGCATATTTTATAGTTCATATTTGCCTAGTTAAAAAACATGTTGTCTGTCTGAATAATTTTTATGACAGGTGAACTATGTGGCAGGTTTATGAACAGCTTTCAATTGCTTTGGCTTATCCAATAATTAGTGATTACTAGTTTCATATCTTATACATTGTTTTATCTCTATGTTGTTAAGACGACTTAAAAAGTAAATATATTTAAACACCCCTAAGGAAATAGATTGCCACATTTTATTGTTATGCAGGATAGTTTGAGATAAGCATTTGATGATTTTCTCACTTTAAAACAAGGCTGTAATTTGCTATTCAAATAAGTAAGGACAGAGGTTATACTGTATAAGGCTTTTCTTACTGTCACTTCCATAAAAAATTTAGCTAACTGCTGTGTGGAAACTACCTTTTATTTATGAACCAATTTTATTGGGAGCAATGTCCTTTCCATCATGAAGTGCTTTTAGGTGATAGTGTTATTAAATTTTCAATTTTCTAGGTTTCTCACTAAAATAGCAAAAAAAAAAATCTGTCAAATATTTTGATTTATTTCAATCTCAACTGAAGAAAAACTGGGCAAGTTGGTCTGTATGTTCATACCCCTTTTAAAAATCATATTTAGTGTGATTTAGTTCATTCTAGTATAATTTTTTTCTCTTGAATAAAATTTGATCTTTTAGCCACATTTTCTCATTTAGTTCATTAAACTAAGACATATTTATCACTGTTTTTTTAGATTTTCTCTTATCCTACTTGTATTGAATTTTCAACTAACATAGATTCCATTTGTTACTCAATTATTAATGTATTAGTTACTTTTAAATTCCATAAATGCTTTTAATTCTGTGAATGCTCTCAAGATTAATTCTATATTTTTAAAAAATATTTTATTTGTTTACTTATTTATTTAGAGTGTGAATGGGGGGAGGGGCAGAGGAAGAGAGAGAATCTGAAGCAGATTCTGTGCTGAGCATAGAGCCCGACACGGGGATCGATTGCATGACAGCAAAATCATGACCTGAGCCAAAATCAAGAGTTGAACGCTTAACTGACTGAGCCACCCACGTGCCCCAACTCTGCATTTTGAAGTTCAAATTTCTGTGCTACAATTCTTTCTGGTATTGAACATCAACTCTACACTATTCTTTGAGCTTCATGATGATGTATTCCCAAATGTATTTTTCTGAAAAATTTTTGATATGTATATTCAACAAACTTTATGGCATATCTTTTGTATCCCAGTCACTGTTTTCTGCATTGAGGGTTTAAGATGTACATGGTTAGTGTCTGTCTCTTTTCCTTATATACTTGTATTCTAGATGAGAGAGTGGTTCTTGGCATTTCTTCCCCAATGTAGATCAGGCGTTGAAGTGAGAGGAGAGCCACACTGCTTTATTTTGTAGTCTACCTTCCAAACACCGATGACGGTTCATGTGGTTTGATAAGTATTGGCAGAAAAAATGAATTTTCTTTTGTTTGCTCTTTAGGTGACTATGCCATGCCCATATCTGGTAATGGTATTTCATTAACTTTCAGCTTTGAAATTAAGGAATAATATTAACATAGAAAAAGAGACAACCTAAAATCATCTCTGATTTTGCTCAGGTTAGGGAAGAGCTTTGCTTTCTTTGGAAAGGAATGGAATGGATTTTCTCCTTCTGCTACATGGTAACATAGGAACGAGTTTTTGAAGTGTAAACTACTTAGTATCAGTATTCTAGTTTCTTCAGTCATATATTTCAAGGAGAAACAGACTCTGAGATAAGACTACCATACTGGAAGTTTATTGGGGAGTGCTCTCAGCAATAACATCTCTTATGAACTGAGGAAAGAGGAATTGGGCACAGGTAGAGGTTGGACTGAAGTGCATTTGTAACTGATTTGAAGAACTGGATCTGGGATGATCCTTTAGTGGTGTAGTAAATTGAGGTAAGGTCATAGGATACATGCTGTTCTTAGGAAGGGACCTAACCCTTGTGAGGCATTTCAGCAGAAAGCTACTTCTGGGGAGAGATTCACCTCTGAGCTATCAGCAAGCCAGCAGGTGGAGGAATGAGTTCGTGGATCCTAACAGGAGTTATGGATAGTACACCACAGTGTTCACTACATCTGTCCTCTTTGTTTAAAGTCTGTCTCTATTACGTGAACAGTGATGAAGGACTTAGAGTTGTTCTTCAGTATTTTTAGCTCTTTTAAGAAAAATGCTGAAATACGTCATGAGTTTTGTTTGCAAATCTAGCTTTGATCCTTCTTCCTAACCAGCTTGACTTTTTTAGTACAAACTTCTTAAGCTTGTGTATATGTATATAAATATAAATATATGTTGTAGTTATTAAAGCAAGAACTTATGATAGGAGTTTATTACAACAGAGGGGGTAAACTTTAACTTACTCTTTCTTAACCATATAGAATTTGCTGGCATCTTATAGTAAAAACTAATTAAAAATAATGTTGCCTGAATTATCCAAATTGAAGCAGAATCTAGCAAACTCCATGAAGTTTTGCTTAACTTCTCAGTGAATTACTTATGAAGATACAGAACAGAAGAACTGATAACTTTGATAGCAAAGATTGAACAGAAACCTTAATTTCAAATTCTGATAAATGTTTCTTATTATTATGAATAAATGGAAGTAATTAGGTAAAGTCTTCCCAGAATCAGAATGTGATATATATTCGTTTCTTTTTTATGGAAAAAAATACCTGAAGAAAATCAAGGATAGGTTTTCTCATTTCTTCCTTTAAAAATCTGTACCTTGTTTCACAAACTTAAAGCACAAATAAAAAAGAATTTGTCAAAATAAAAAAAAAGAATTTGTCATTTATTCCTTTGTAGCTATTGAGACTAATTCATGAGACAATTAGAATTCTTGATTTTTTTTTCATTTCCTCAGTTCTCATCTTTCTTTATCTGGGCAAAGACTGCTACACTCAGAAAACAACTTAAAAATAAAGAAAAGGTTTACTGGTAGAGCTAGAGAAAGTAGCAGGCCAACCAGTGGTATAGATATTTTCCAAGATATATTATCAAGGAGGGGTAAGGTTATAAGATCTTAGAAAAGAGGAAAGTATATGTCTCAGAAGGATAGAAATACTAGGCGATATCTAGTAAAAACAAGCATCATGCAAATTTTGAGCCATAGATGTTGATGAGAATCACAACACAACTGATAGAATAGATCAAGGGCAAACTATGCATTCTTTTAACAAATTAAGACTGATCCAACATCATTTCTTGGATTTGAATAAGAGGAAAATAATATTGCATGCTTTGCAAATTACTGATGAACAGGAAAAAGAGGAGGAATGATGTCTGAAAAGCTCAAAAGAAACATATACTTTTATTATAAATGCCTAAGGGACAGAGTGGCTCAGTGAGTTAAAGCCTCTGCCTTTGGCTCAGGTCATGATCTCAGGGTCCTGGGATCAAGCCCCACATGGGGCTCTCTGCTCAGCAGGGAGCCTTCTTCCCCCTCTCTCTGCCTACCTCTCTGCCTACTTGTGGTCTCTCTCTCTCTGTGTCAAATAAATAAATAAAATATTTTTTTAAAAAGGGGGGGACAGAGTCAAGAGAAAAGTAATAAAACTCCATATGAGAAGTAAAATCCACACTGAAAGAAATTAAAAATAGAATTGATGTGACAGAAATCAGTGTGTAGGAAGAAAATAAAACAACAATAAGAGAACTTATCCCAAATTGTTAAGGAATAACAGAGGAAAGGAAAAATGATTCACATGGAAGACAAAAGATGATAGGTAGATAAAAGGAAGAATTTATATAATGAATGAAAACAAATATTGAAGGTGGATATGCTTCCAGAAAAGAGGAGCCCCAGGAAAGCTGAGAGCTGTGAGCCTGGAACCCAGAGAATCCCTCCCTACAAATTAAAATGAGCAAGAAATAGACTCATCACTAAGACTAAAGCTCAACTAGTCTACTTTGTAATGTCTGGTACCCTAGATCCTTGGAAGAACCGAAGGATCCTCTAAATGGAAAGATACTGTCATCCATATCTCAGACATTTTGACTTTTTTGGGTTAATTTTAGGTTTTTAGGTAACATGGGAAAATTTTCTCAATTTATTCTTATTGCATAATTCAATTAAAAACAATGATTTTATTTACTGTCGCTATCAGTTCTTCCTTTTATTCACTGTCATATTCTTCCCCTTCTGTTCTATTCCTATATATAATTTATTATTTTTGTTATATTTATTGAATAATTGAATTAGGGACAATTATTAATTTTGTATACTATCACTACTCCTGGGATGAGCGCTCAAGACACAGGGGTGGGGGAGATACAGAGCTGAGTGTTATCAGCATACAGGTGATAAAAGAAAACTTGAGAAGAACATGTTTTCCACAGAAAAAATGCAGAGGAAGAAACGGATTGAAATAGTCTCTATCTCAAAGAGTGGATTTCTTCCTGAGTCACAAATATATTATCTAGATTGACAGAAGGGTAAATCTATACAGTCTTTTTCAGAAGAAACATCGAAGCCGGTTTACTAATTTAACTTATTACTTGTGATGAGCAATCCACCCCAATTTTATCTGGTGTCAGGAGGCCAATAAATAAGTACATTTCTTAATGAAAAGACTGTAAGTTTCAAGGTAATTCCCTGCTGAGAAGCACATCTATTCTTTTGAACTTTCATATTGCTTGACTGACTATGACTGTTATTTTCTTATTTTCCAGATTTCAAATAGCTTATTGTAAACTTTAGAAACCATAATAAACTTGCTATTCTGGTGCTACCTCTTTCATTACCTGTATTTTATGTATGTGGGGGGAACCTATTAATTTCACTATTTCAAATCACTTATTAAACCTTCCTCCCATGATGTGCTCTATATAATCAAAAAGCCAGTGATGCCAGAACAGTTAAGTCAAAGAAATGAGATAAAAGTGGGAAATACAATTCAAAGTCCTTATTCTTATATCGTACTATCAGTTTATGTCTAAAGGTACATTACCCACTAGGGCCTGTTTTTGTAGAAACAATTGTGTACTTTATGTTTCCTATTTGGTCATTAAAACTTATGTTTAAGTACATAAGGACCTTTTGGGAACTGTATTTGTCTCTCTGGCTTCCTTTGACTTTTTTTTTATTTTCCATGAAAAAATATTGTTGAAGGGAAGCAGCTGTCCAAATTGCCATTGGGGGCTCATTCCCAAAGATTTCTTCCTTGAGCAAAGGAAGACATTGCAGGTGTTATTCACCCTAGGGATTTGTGCCTTGAAGGACTGGTGCTGGAAGTGAAATTAACTGACAGGATAAAGTGTGGTGAACTCCACTAGTACCAGATCAATAAAAATCACAGCATGCTTTTAGGTAAATTTCTTTTTTTTTTTTTTTAATTCAAAATAGAGAAGTTCAAAGTTAGTTCCCAGGACCCTAAGTTTAGAATCCAATGTTTTGTTTTGTTTTTTTTTTTTCTGTGAATTTTCTATAATATTCACTTGTATTACTCATATTATTTCATTTCAAATACCAAAGTCAAAAAAAAAAAAAGGAAAATGATAAACTCAAGCTTTATCAATTTGTTTAAAGTAGTTTCTTTAGTAATTTTTATACATATCTAAAATCATTATTTCAATGCTGCCAACACCTAGTTTCTTTTTATCATATTAGCTCGTTTTATGGTATTTTTTTCCTACAGATCTCTTTATTGCGCCTTTTAAACATTACCTTTATGTAAAAGTTATGTAAAACATTTAAGCTAGGTTTACAGCAGTTAATATGACTAATACGATAGTTGATTCATTAAAACTAGTAGATATAACAGTGACAGACTGGTGGTTTATGCACTGAATTATTGAAGACTATTAATGTTCTGGGATTTCACCTCTGGGTACTTGGCCATATCTCTGTCCAGACAGCAATGTTTGCAAGCTTTCTTAGCCAGATGGTACAACAAAGAATTTCAGAGGGGGATAAAACAACAGCAGACACAAGCTTTTTGTTTTATTCTTGTTAATTTAATTAGAAGAAGACAAATTACAAACTGCTAAGTACGATTAAATTTACCTGATCTCCACAGATTGCCATTAAAAAAAAAACCCTCGATAGATTAGGTTAGATTAGAATATGTAAGAAAAATTAAAAGTAGCCATGATTATCTCTCTTTTTTAAAATTAGGTTGTTACTTAGAGCATACAAAATAAGATAATGTTTAAATGAGTTTTAGGACATCTCAACGCTTTACATTGTGTTTTTAAATGGACGAAATTTTACTATAAATGATAGCTAAGTAAATAGAATCTAGCTTTTTTTAGATCACTTACCCTCTAGTCTAGAAAGAGTGCTGAACTGAGAATCAGTTGGCCAGTTGTGCTCCCAGCTTTGCTTCTGAATTAATCACTCCTTTATCAAGTATATTATCAAATTATTAGGCAGAGAGATATTAAATCTTTGTAAAATTTCATAAAGATATACTATCATGCAAAGATTACAAAGTCAAGGCTTTATTTAACATCTTAGCTTTGAGTAGTTGTTACTGGAGTATACTACAAATGCCTTGCTTAAAAAAAAACAGTGTGGCTTGTTTAAATACAAAATTTATTTTCAGTTATCAGTATTTAAAATATATTAATGATAAAGTGATTTTTAGAAGGCAGAATTTAATTTTTTAAATTAAAAATGTTATCGTAGTAAGCTCTTATTTTAAATAAATTCCTTTGATAAATTGTAATTTCATCTAGCATTAATGTTTTAAGAAAGATAAATGCAAAGACAAAATGGTAAATTTGATGAAAACTTGGAGATTCTAAAGATGAAGTCATATAAAAATAGAAGCTGACACTACTGGCATAGATTTTCAGTGCTAATTAAGTTGTGGTCTGTTGGTTCCCATATGGTTGGTTTGGCTGCCATGATTGCTGTTCTGTTATCTCCAGGGCTTTGAAGGAGGCATGAAAATAAGTGGAAGCCCATGTGCCGATGGCCTAATTAGAATTGGGCAGTTAGCCTGCGCAAAAACTAAGTACTCTACTTCTGCTTTTTATTTCTCTACATCAAATTATTTCTAAACTCTGTTTTGAGTGAACGGTCAAGTGTTCCTTCTTCAAGCACATATCTTTACCTATTGGTAAAAATCATTAAGCTCAGGGAATATTGATAGGGATCTGTTATGTATAATGTATTGTGCAAGGCAATGGGGAAACAACTGATATAGTCCCTTTTTTCAGAGTGCTCTAATAATGTGGCAAGTATAGGGCTCTATACAGATAATTATTATAGATGTATATTAGATCATAGTTGTTTTCAAAATGGGGAAAATAATGTTTGCCTAGCAAGTCAAGTAATAAATGAAAAGATTTCAATAAATATGTGATTCCCTGTCCACTCATTGTCTCTTGAGTAATAGGTAAATTGTTAGTCATTGGTAATATATTGTCAGTATTTTGCGGAAGTGAAAATGCCTTGGAAGATTGTTGGAAAACAAATAAAAATGAGGAAACGTCTAGTTATTACTTGAAGTCCAAATAGGAATGCTGTGTTTTCCATATTTATTAATAATGTTGTCCTATAACCACCAAATCAAAGGTGTCTATTTTAGAAATAAGATTGGTAATCACTAATCTCTAAATTATAAGATGTAAAACCTATGATGTATTTGTTTTCAAATGCTTATTTTGAAAAGATGCTACATTCCTGCACAGTGTATCATCTTTCTTTATAGAATCATACTAATTATTTCTGTGACAACTGCTTTGACACCATCAAATATGTATCCTGTTTTCTCTATTGTTTTTTAAGCCTTCTATGTTCATAGTTTTTTTTTCCAATAAATTTGAAAAAGAATGACAGGTATGAATCAGTTTTATATTATAGATTAGTTTTAATATATTTTGTCTTATGTCACTTATGTTTTTGCTTTATAAATGTTGGCCTCATGGGGTGCATGGGTGGCTCAGTTGGTTAAATGTCTGTCTTCAGCTCAGGTCATGTTCCCAGGGTCCGGGGATCGAGTCTCTCATTAGGCTCCTTGCTCAGTGGGGAGCCTGCTTCTCCCTCTCCCTCTGCCTGCCACTCCCCCTGCTTGTGCTCTCTTCTCTCTCTCTCCCTGTGTCAGATGGATGAATAAAACCTTTTTAAAAAATGTTGGCCTCCTATTTTTTTAATATTCTTATTTATTTGACAGAGGGAAATCACAATTAGGCAGAGAGGCAGGCAGAAAGAGAGGAGGAAGCAGGTTCCCTGCAGAGCAGAGAGCCCGATGTGGGGCTCGATCCCAGGACCCTGGGATCATGACCTGAGCTGAAAGTGGAGGCTTTAACCCACTGAGCCACCCAGGCGCCCCTGGCCTCCTATTTTTAAGCTTTATTTTATTTATGGTACGTTCCCTTGCTCTACTAAGACTAACGATAAAACACCTCTTCTCCCCCATCCCATCTCCTTTCATATATATCCACATATTGTCAATTATATTGTTTCTTAGAATCTACCTGTAAATTCTTTAGTAAGCTTCTATTACAGTTCTTCATTTGTAACTTTTTTATGTATTTATTGATAAATTTTGACTAAGTACAAGTGTACAGCTAATACATTATCTTCATCTTTTTACACTCTTCCCTTTTAACTTTCTACTTTCATAAATTCTGCAGCGTATCTTGTCATCAGAATACCCATTTGCTTCAGATGTATTATGGGAACATAGTACTGTTAAATTGATTTGATGTTTACCAATAATCCTATTGCTTTACTTTTCCCAGTTATCTTTTCGTTGACTCAAATTGTTCCAAGAAAAGTTTATGGGAACATTAATTTCAAAGCTTTTATGTATTTAAAACTCTTGTGTGTTGCTTGGATGCAAATTCTTGGGTCATGCTTGGTTTCATTTAGGATTTTGAGGAAATTATTCCACTGTTTCTAGATGTTCAAGTTTGAAATGAGTATGTCTGAGACTTTTTAAAAAATTTCCATTATTTGTTGTTTGATCTTTTATGTAGCTGTACAAATGGATTTCTTTTATTTACTGATAATTTTAGGTGGGGCATATTTACATGTTGCCCATTTTGACTGGTTTTCCCCAGCACTGAATTTTTCTATCAAAGTTTAGATTTAAATGTACTTGTATTTTAAGACTTTACTTATTTGTAGATCTGTAAATACTAATTATGTTCTATTATTTTCTAACTTAGCAGTTTCCTGTTTGCATGTTTTTGTTTCTGTCAAACTTATTTTAATTTTGCCTTAATTTCTGTGATGTTTAATTACATCTTCCCTTACTTTACATTTTACCTGTCTTCTCACTATCTTTTCCTGTACTTTTGCTCAATTCATGGAAGTAATGTCTTTATTCAGTTTTATAAATTCATAGAGAAGTTTTTGAACAAAATTTCTATGTATTCCTTGTGTTCTGAATATAAGGGAACATCGGTCATTGCATATGTAATTAGTTATGGTGTGGTCATAAGGAATTAGGGCAAGTCCTAAACCCAGCAACTCATGTCCTTACAAGAAGGCCATGTAAGACACACTGGGAAAATACACCTGACAAGTGGAGGCAGAAATGGGAGTGATGGAAGTACAAGCCAAGGAACATAAAAATTGTCTGCATTGGGAGGAAGAATTTTCCTCTGCCCTTCAAGGTTATTCTGGCTCTAGGAATTCAGTTGCTTTGAGAAAGATTAACAGAAGAAAATCAAATGTAATTGCATACAGATGGGGAAACCAAAGTGATTCCAAAGACAGTTGGCCAAATGTGGTACAAATGTTATTCTGAATTAAGGAGAATGGATTAGGAGTCTGGGCTTGAAAGGGAAGGAAAGCAATTTACAGGAGGATGAAAAAGAGCAAATATTTGGTAAACAAATGTTTTTTGAGCCATACAGAAACAATGAGATAGAGGAATTTTAACAAAAGTTGTGCTAGGTTTCCCCTTCTCTAGCATACTTAGTTTATACTATACTATACTTATCCGCGGTCTTAGCTCCCTTTCTGGAGCACTCTTCTATCTAAATCCTTTCAGGCATTGCAGCTAGGGGAAAGCTCAAAGGTTCTTCCTCAGCCTCCTGTTTCTCAAAAAATACTCAATCTACAATAATGCACATGGCAAAGAGACACACTTTGGGGTGGCAAATTTTGCTCACCTGCCTTGGCAGCCACCGGAAGTTAGAGGCAAGGAAGGATTCTTCTTTGGAACCTTCAAAGAGAGCATGGCCAGGCACTGGTGACAACTTATTTTTAGACTTTTAGACTCCAGATCTGTGAGAGAATAAATTGAAATTGTATTAAGCCAACTGCTCTTTGGTAAATTCTTAGGACAGACCTAGGAAGCTAATGTATTTGGGAACTGTTTTGTAATGAGTTTTCTTCATCTACCGCTGTTCTTTTTGTCCTTGCAGTACCTTTGTATCTTTATAAAGTGTCTTTAAAGAAGCAGTTTTCTGTTCATTTTTTATTTGTAAATTATGGAGGATCAGGGGAATTTTCCAGCCAAACAGAGATTTTTTTTTAGCCACCCAGGGTTGTACTTATATTTATCTGTATCTTAAGCCAATGAAGATGTGCAACTGTAGTTGTGCATACAATGAAAGATTTCCTTCATTCCTAATGGCATAGGGCCATAATAATGCTTTCAGACATTGTTTGCATATATTCTCAGCCAGGGCATACCATTACTGCCACTGCAAACATAGGTTTTTGCACCATGGTTTGGTTTGTACCTTTTTACACTGTGCTTTTACAGTTATCAAAGCTCGTAGTTACATTTCTGTATATTATTTTTTTTTTCCTTTGGCATGAGGTGATTTTGAGAAAAATAAAGGGTGATGCTACTATTGTACCACTATTTTCATGTAGGAGGTTCTTTAATTATTTCGTTTGATGGTTGTCCAAGTTGAATTTGGTTCAAATTACCCTAGTGGGAGACCGTTTGTATAGGGGGTTGAGCTTATGGAATCCAGAATCTTGTTGCCCAGATGTGAATTTCAGCTCTACTTCTTTTTGTATCTTTAGGAAAGTGATTTAACTTTCCCCTGCCTCAGTTTGCTCATCTATAAATTAAAGTAATAAATAGTTGTCACTTAGGTATTTAGAGCACAAAGTGAGTTATCTCTATAAAAGTGCTCAAGATCCAGAGCCCAACATGTAGTAGATGATATTCACCATTATTATTTCCCAGCACAGATAAATACAATATTGTAACATTTCTTAAAAAAAAAAAAGGAATTCATTCAAATGTATAGACTTGCATACCATCTTTTGGAATTTTATTTTTATTGAAGATAAAAAATGATTGCTGTATTATAGGTGACTTAAAAGGAAGTCAGGCCACTAAATTAACTTTTGTTCTTTTTTCATCAGTAATGAAAGTAAAGTGTCAAAATTGGATCCATTTTTTTAAAATAAATGATGTTTTTGTCTGTGGGTATGTTAATTTAAAATTGCTTTAGTTTATCCCTTTCATGGAATGAAAGTCTAATCCTTCTAATTTCTATACATGTTGAAGATTTCTTCATGATAAAAAGATTGTGGTTTTAGATTCAAATGATGTTTTTCACTCAAATGTGTATCATTTAGCTCACCATTAGTGTAATTGTAATTCTTAAGCAGACTTCATTTTTTTACAGTATCACATCTTTAAAACTTTTGGTGTTTATTAGCTTAATTTCCTGTAATATTTTGTTAATATTCACATATAGGTTTGCTTAGAATAGGCAAAAGAACTTTTCTCTGGGGGCACCTGGGTGGTTTAGTGGGTTAAGCCTCTGCGACTTGCTCAGGTCATGATCTCAGGGTCCTGGGAGCGAGCCCCTCATCTGGCTCTCTGCTCAGCAGGGAGCCTGCTTTCCCTTCTCTCTTGCCTGCCTCTCTGCCTACTTGTGATCTCTGTCAAATAAATAAAGTCTTTAAAAAAAAAAACTTTTCTCTGGAAACCACCCAGGTATTTGCAAAAATGGTTATAATTTATCTGTCTTCACTCAGTAAATCATACCAGTTTTAATATATTAAGATTACTTGTATGTCATTCCGTTGTTCATTCATTATGTTCTTTGAATCCTTACAATTATTTTAATCTTTCCATTAAAAAGACACCCTGAGATTATAGAAAAGGGAGAAATAAAATCTGGTAAGTCAAGTAGTGTTTTATAACTTCCTAGAGGGCAATAAAACATTGTAAAAAGGCTAAAATAGTAAATACTCTGTTATCCCTGCACTTTCAGAGAATGTATTTCAGAGTGTTGAGTCAGGGAGCCATTGTACCTCACACACCCACACATGTAAGTATAATTGCCAGATATTTTTCAGAATCATCAAGCCATTCTAATAATATGTAATTAATTGAAAAAGTCTTGGAAAACAATTTTTTTGGAAATGTACTGGGAGAATAGTCACTAGTGTAACTTGATTTCTTCCTAAAACTGAAGCATGCTGGGGCGCCTGGGTGGCTCAGTGGGTTAAAGCCTCTGCCTTTGGCTTGGGTCATGATCTCAGGGTCCTGGGATTGAGTCCCGTATCGGGCTCTCTGCTCAGCGGGGGGCCTGCTTCCTCCTCCTCTCTCTCTCTATCTGCCTGCCTCTCTGCCTACTTGTGATCTCTGTCAACTGAATAAATAAAATCTTTAAAAACAAAACAAAACTGAAGCATGCTTTTGTTTGGGTACTTTATGTGACATTTTAAAAATCCAGTATCTTTTTCCTTTTTTTTTTTTTTAAGAATTTATTTACTTATTTTGAGAGAGAGAGAATGAGTGGGAGGGGCAGAGGGAGAGAGAGGGAGAGAGAGAGAGAGAGAGAGAGAGAGAATCTCAAGCTGACTGCACACTGACCACAGAGCCCAATGCAGGGCTCAGTCTCATGACCCTGAGATCATGAACTGAGCGGAAACCAAGAGTCAGCCACTTAACCAACTGCACCACCCAGGTTCTCAAAATCCACTGTTTTTCTGGTGAAGTTGGCTCATCTCATTATTTCAGCTAATTTTTTCTGAATCTTTAGGCATTTTTTAGCATGAGATTTTGATGTTAAGCCCAAATCCTTTTGGTACTAGATGGAAAAAAAAATTACTACTAAATATTTTAGAAGGAAAAGCAAACTGCTGTGTTGAAATTAGGGTCCCTAACTTGAAGTGAAAATTTAGTAGTATTAGGATTTTTTTTTTAAAGATTTTATCTATTTATTTGAGAGATAGAATGAGAGGAGAGAGCATGAGAGGGGAGAGGTCAGAGGGCGAAGCAGACCCCCTGCCAAGCAGGGAGCCCGATATAGGACTAGATCCTGGGACTCTAGGGTCATGACCTGAGCTGAAGGCAGTTGCTTAACCAACTGAGCCACCCAGGTGCCCCAGTATTAGGAATTTTTATCTGTTAGTTTCTCTGACTCACTTCAGAGTGAATGTTAACTCACAACAGATCGTCCTCCCAGAATCAGAATTCAAGAAACATGAACTGTGTTCTGGACAAGAACTCTTCTGCTTCCTGGGCAGTCTTTCTTCTTTCTAATAAATGAAGGGTTAATGTTAGTCTTGACTCCTTTCACCTAATGCATGTATGTTCAACCTGATGAAGGCTAGGTTAATTCTGGTAACTTCAAACTGTACTAATGTGATTGAAGAATCTGTGTAATGATGATTGAGCAATATTATGCATTGATGCTAATATTAATGTGAGAACTCCAAACATTTTGGCTGATGGCTCATAAATTGGTATGCTTTAGGGAGAAAATTAGCTATTTTATTGATTCTCTTTAACTTACATATATTTCCTAAACCATGCATATCCATATGTAAGTGGTTATGCAATAGTACATTTTAAATCTTCTATTTAATTGATTAGATTCCATATATTTAGGAGAATGCCTTGGGACTTGGCATTTCATTGATGAGAGAATCTATTATTTTAAATATTTCTTTGAAAGGTCTTGAAAATCTGCAAGAAAATCTGGAGGCAAATACCGTACCTAGTTTTAACTTTATCTTGTATATCTTGTTGCCCTTTTACTCACTTAAATGGTCTGTGATCTAGTTTATCCATGTATCAGTGTGTTTTGCATCACTGTTAAACTTCTAACCTCCTTAAAATCGTTCTTGGAAGTAAATGAACATTGTGGCTCCTGGATGGCTTGGTCAGTTGGGTGTCCAACTCTTGATTTCAGCTCAGATAATGATCTCAGTGTTGTAAGATTGAGCCATGTGTAGGGCTTGGACAGGCTGCACACTCTGTGTGGATCCTGCTTAAGATTCTTTCCCTCTCCCCCATTTCCTCCTCTCTGGAAAAGGAAAAAAAAAAAAAGGAAAAAAAGTAGATGAACATGAATGAATAAAGGATAACCTTGACAAACTTGTGTTTTTATGGGACATTCTGTTTAAAATTTTCCTCTGTAAGTATTCTCAACACTTGCTACATCTTGATCATTCTTAAACTTATAATAATGAAGTGTTTATGCATGCATGTTAATATAAATGATGACAAATCTTTGTCTTGACCTACTTAAATTGAATTTTAGTCTCAAAGTGAAACTCACAGATGAAGTTGTGATTAATGCTTGCATAAATGATATTTAACCCTTTTATAAGTAAGTGCTATTGAAGATGCACCCCAAATACTGTAGTTTATGTAAGACAGAAGGTTTTTCTTTTTCACATACCGTCCTGGGTTTGAGGGACCACCCACAGATTTCCCAGAATGCCTAGATACAGGTTCTGAAGAAATGTCTTTGTGTACATCACTTAACTCATTGGTTATCCTCTGGGTTGTCTTAAAACTTCTCTGTATAATGAGCAATGCCATTGAAAAGGAAATGACTCTTTTTTGACATTTTTATCAGTCTAGCACTGGGTCTTATTGTTCTGGCTTTCTTCGTGAGCCCATCACTGAATCAAGCCCTGGAATCTTTTGGAAAGATACTTTGACCAGGCCAGACATGCTGAATTAGAAATTTTACAACATAATTAAACTTTCTGTAACATAATTTTCAAAACCTGAATAACATCCAGTTGGGTGGATATACCATATTTTCACTGTCATTACTGTTATTAATAATTTGTTTCAAATTTTTCACAATTATGTTATAAAATTATGTAGGAAACATTTATTAAAAAATATTTTAGCTTATCACTTAAGGGTATGTTCCTGGAAGTTAAAGTGGTAAGTTAAAGAATACAAACATCTTTAAGGCTCTTAGTATTTATTATATTATGATCTGACCTTATGTTTGTTTATCTTTTTAAATAAAAAGAGTTCTTTTTATTTAAAAAATGTTTAACATTTTTATACAATATGTGTCATACGTAATTTCCCATTTTGCCCATTGCCTTTCAATTTTGTTTGTGCTTAGTTTTCTTTTTTTGCTGTTTTTAAGATTTTATTTATTTGTTTGACAGAGATCACAAATAGGCAGAGAGGCAGGCAGAGAGAAAGGGGGAAGCAGGCTCCCTGCTGAGCAGAGAGCCCGACGCGGGGCTCGATCCCAGGACCCTGAGATCATGACCTGAGCCGAAGGCAAAGGCTTTAACCACTGAGCCACCCAGGCACCCCTGTGCTTAGTTTTCTTATAAGAAATTTAGGTTTAAGAAGTCAAATCTATCAATGCTTTGCTTTTGTATTATGCTTAGAAATACCTGTTTCAAAAAAAAAGATGTTCATAAATTTTGATCTAGTGTCTTGTTCTGGTATGCTTATGACCTCCTGTAGTGTTAGCTTTTCAACCTACTTAGAGTTATGGTGAAAGAAAAAGCAAACACAAAAACAATGATCCTAGCAAGATTGCTGTTAAGATGCTGGTGATGGGCAGCAAAGAATTGCACAGAGTGAAGGAACAACCAGGACAGAATTTGTTCATTCTCCAAGGGAAGAGAGGGGCCAAATGTCAAGAGAAATGTCAGCCCTGAGTTTCTGTTAAGCTGGGCCTTTTAAGGGATTTTGAAGGATGTGAGGGGATTGCTGCTGTGCCCATGGTTGGGCGAGGTGTGGGGAGGTGGTTGACTCTTGGCCAGGGAGAACAGGAGGTGGCAAGTTTTTTGAGGGACTCTGTCCAGGGCCCATCTGGGATGTGGGTTGTGGTCAAGCTGAAGAAGAACACATTTTGTTGTTGGGGTCTAGTTTCTGAGAATGGAGGGCAACAAGACCTAGAAAAACAGAGTTAGGGCCAAGGATAGAAACCTGTGAGTTTTGTCTGTAAGTTGGGCTGGGCTGGGGATCAGGCTTTGGATAGTTTCCTTTCAAGTGTTTTCCTTATCAGTTCGAAATGGGAACTTGAGTGTTGGCCCATGTGTGCTTGCATTTGCTGGTATGCTAGGGCTCAGGTGTTCCTTGGTCTCTCTCTCTCTCTCTCACACACACACACACACAATCTAGAATTACTGTTTTTTAAAAAGATTTTATTTATTTGTCAGAGAGCAAGTGAGCACAAGCAGGGGGAGCAACAGGCAGAGGGAGAGGGAGAAGCAGACTCCCGGTTGAGCAGGGAGCCTAACACGGGGCTCAACCCCATGACCCCTGGGATCATGACCTGAGCCAAAGGCAGTTAACTGACCGAGCAATGCAGGTACCCCTGGAATTATTTTATTTCTGTCTGAGAGTCTGTTATTTGTTAGAGAACTTTAACCCATTTATATACATATAGCAATAAAATTTACATTGGATTTCTGTCTGTGTTTGTATGTGTTTTGTTTCTTTGCTGTTCACCATTTTCTGGTATGAATTTTGGTTATTTATTTATTTGGTTATTTATTGAGGTATAAATATATTTTGGTGGAACATCTGTTTTATCTGATATATAGTCACTCCTGTTCTCTTGTGGTTTAAATTTACATGGAATATATTTTTCTTTCCCTCACTTTCAGCCAATGCATTTCCTTAAACCAAAATTGAGTGTGGGGTACCTGGATGGCTCAGTGGGTTAAAGCCTCTGTCTTCGGCTCAGGTCATGATCTCAGGGTCCTGGGATTCAGCCCCGTATTGAGCTCTGCTCAGTGGGGAGCCTGCTTCCCCCCCTCTCTCTGCCTGCCTCTCTGCCTACTTGTGTTCTCTGTCTGGCAGATAGATGATAGATAGATAGATAGATAGATAGATAGATAGATAGATAGATGTGAGTCCTGTGTAGACAGTATATTGTTGGGTCCTGTTTTTGTTTTTGTTTCTATCCCCTCAGCCACTCCACTTTGTGTCTTTTGATTAGAATATTTAATCCATGTACATATCAAGTAATTATTGATAGTTAAGGACTACTGTTGCCATTTTACTTGCTTTCTATTTTTAGTTCTTTTCTTCCCCTCTTGCTTGTCTCTCTTTGTGATTTTTTTTTGTTGTTATATGATGTTCTTCCTTTCTCTTTATATCTTGTATTTCTCTTAAAATTTTTCCTCATGGTATCCAGAGGTTTGCATAAAGTATATTTATAAGTCTATTTAAGCTGATAACAATTTACCTTTAATTGCATCTAAAAATTCTGCATTTTTTTCTCACTTCACATCTTTGCTATTGATGTCACACTTTACATCATCTTTTATTTATATCCATTAACAAATAATTGTAACATAGTTATTTTTAGTACTTTTGTCTTAGAACTCTTTTTTACTAGAGTTTAAAGTGATTTACATATTGCTATCACAATATTAGAATATTGTGAACTTATGTTTGCCCTTACTATTGAGTTACATGTTTTTTGTGGTGTTACTTAGAATCCTTGAATTTTAACTTGAAGAATTCTCTTTGACATTTCTTTTAGGAAGTCCAGTGTTGATGAACTTCTCAGCTTTTGTTTGTCTTGGAATGTCTTTATCTCTCCTTCATTTGGGAAAATCGTTTCTGTTGGGTATAGTATTCTTGAATGGCAATATTTTTCTTTCAACACTTTAATATGTCAAACCTCTCTTCCATTTTGGTAGTATGATTTTTTTTTTTTTTTTTTTTTTTTTTTTTTTTGTTAATCTATGTAGCCTTGTTTTGGAGGCTGTGCTTTTGAAGGAGCAAACCAGCTCTTAACAGACTTTTTTTCTGGTAAAGACATTCTCCTGTTGGTTCCCCCAGGCTGTTGGGATTACCTCTAGACTTGCACTTGAGCTAGATTGGAGGCAGGTCACATGGTGCTACTGGGTCTGCTGTGGGATCCAAAGTTGATAAACCTATACCAGGGGCTCAGGCAGACTTAGGTCCTGTATGGACCCTGGGTGGATGGCAGTGCCTCTAATAACTTGTTCAGTAGGGTTAACACTGGGCAAGGGTCAGCTTTAGAGTCTACAGTTGTGTTCACAGGTATGGAGCCTCTTGCCAGATACACAGATGACTGTGTCTCCACAGTCTCAGGTACCCTGAGAGATCTCTTTCTGGATCATTTGGTGAGTTGTTGGTTAGTCAGAATTGGTCCCCGACTTTGGCTGAGGCTGGAACCAAGTTCCTTTGATGTTTTGGGGGTCCTTAGCCAGGACTTGAAGTCTTCAGATCTCCTTCCTGAGGCATGTGCACATATGATCCCTCTTAGATTACTTTGTATATGATGAGCTGGTGACAGGACCAAGGCCTAACAGGGCTATAGCATGGGGACTAAGCTGTTTCTAGGTTTGTAGCCATGACCACAGTGTTTAAGTCAGCCACTTGAATTTGGGCCTGACTTCTTGAAACAACCCTACTCAGTCTTGGACTCCACTGAGGTTTCACAGTTTCCTGTCTGATCCCAAATTTCCTACAGAGCACTTTTCCATGGATGGCTGCCAAATTGTTGTTGAGAGGAAATAAAGTGGGGATCTTCTCTTCTGCCATCTTGCTAGCTATTTTTCTTGCTTTTGCAAGACAAATTATTCTTCATCTTTTTGCTGTCTCCCTCCTTCTTTCTTGCCCATAGAATTTCCATTGTACATAGAAGGAATTTCTTGGAAATAATTGATCTATCTCTTCTGGTTTCATGTCTTCATTATTTTCTTTCTGACCAGATAATTACTTGAACTTCATTTTAACTTTATACTTATATATAAGTATATATACTTATATATTTAACTTCATTTTAACTTTATACATTTCATTTTATGTAAATAGTTTAACACATCTGTTTTTCATTCTCTCTACTACAGTTTATAATTCAACAACCATGTGTTAAGTCTCCATTTCTTGATCTCAGGTTTTTCTTTTTTGTGACTGCTCCCTCTGTTTTTACAGAGGCAGTGTATTCTCAGATCTCATTAAGATCATAGATATATTTTTAAGAATTCCTTGGTCTTTTGGGGAGGGAAATTCTGTTCATTTAGAATTAGGAATGTGTTAGAAAACATATGTACTGATATGACCCCCTTTGTTTAATAATTCTAGTGTGTAGTATGTTTTCACATGTCTGTTAATTTTTTTGTTGATATTTATGGGTAAAGCCTTAATTAAAATTGACAAATGAAATGAGTTCTATTAACAGCTTATTTGCATTGCTCTTCAAAGTTCAGACTTAAATGACAGACAATAGGTGAGCTTTTTCTGTGGTGGCTTTATTTTGTCTGACTCTTGGTCCAGCTGTCTGGTCAAAGTAGAAAAAGAATTTAAATAAATGTGGTAGGAAATAGCACCATTTCTCTCTTGTTTTTTGTGTTACTGTCAGAGCAGAATCTCTATTCTGTGTGCTCTACAGAATGTAAGTTGAAAGTAAGTACAATTCAGTGTTACTTCCATTCAGGATTATGTTTGACAGTTTATTTGTATCCAGAGGATTTGATGAGATGCAGGTGTGTTTTTCCAGGAGCCTCAGTCCTCCAGGTTAGGGGATATCAGTGGGGTTCAGCAGTGATATCTTCTTTTTTTTTTTTTTTTTTTTTTTCTCCAAGTAGCCTCTTTCATCACTAAAGAATCCATCAAGTAGCCCTTCCTTCAATTTCTGGAGAAAGAATTCTTCAAAGTTTCAAGTATGTTCCTCTTACTCTTCTCTTATTTCCAGGTCTTATGTGAGTATTACCTAGTGATAATTTCATTCATCCCTTTAGTTGAAATTTATGAAGAGAGAGATTTGGAAGTATTGAATGAAATTCTCACTCAGAAGTGGACCTGATTGTTTTTTAATATAGAAAAAACTTATTCCCCCTTTAACTGGATCTTACTACATTCATCTTATTTAGGTCTTTTAGTATTTTTATAATATTTTTGTCTGTAATATAATGTATTTGATATCCCTCCCAGTTTAGTTTTATCAGTGTGATTCACATCTATCCAATATATTCATCTAAATTTTTTTTAAAGATTTTGTTTATTTATTTGACAGAGATAACAAGCAGGCAGAGAGGCAGGCAGAGAGAGCAGGGGAGGGGAGGAGCAGACTCCTCACTGAGCAGAGAGCCTGATGTGGGGCTCGATCCTAGGACCCCGAGATCATGACCTGAGCCGAAGGCAGAAGCTTAACCCACTGAGCCACCCAGGAGCCCCATATTCATCTAAATTTTTAATAAAAGTATTAAAAGGAATAGATTTGCAGCTTATCTTTAGAGTCTTTATTGAGATTGTCAGCTCTCCTATTATTAGTAATTTTCTTAATTGACCCTGTTCTCACCTCATAATTTACCATATCATTCTTAAGAGCAGGTGGAGGGACAGTGTAACTATTTTGTTCAGGTTTTAGTACATTATATATACCCTAAATTCCTTAAATTGTAAGACTAAAATCTTTAGAGAGGAAGTGAGGATAGTGTAGGATACACCTAATGAATTCTTGCTATTTCTAATGATTATTTCTTCCTCTTTTAGGTGCCCACAAACAATGCTCTTAATTCATTTTAGCTTCTTGACCAAAATTGACATCAGGTTCACCCTTCTGGAATGTTGAGGATCAAATTATATCCTTTTATGAAAATCCACATATTTGTTTATATTCAATTGCAAATAAAAAAATTAGGGACACTAATTATTTCTAAAATGTAAATTCAGTCTTAACTACTTTAGATATTACTTGAAGGTAGGATTTTAGAATACTAAAGCTGAAATACTGCTTTCATATTTTTAGCTCATATTTGCCATTGTACAAGTGTATCCATAGCCTACAATTATACAGATACCACAGAATTTTATCCCTGATCATGTTTATTTCTTTGCATGTTTGAGCAGTTATGTTGCTCAGAATACTTGTAAGCATCCTGTATGACTATATCATAAACTTTTTGCATGGAGTGTTGCCTTAGTTTGTGTAAGTATCTTACCCTCCTTTTCATTTTGACTCAATTTCCTCAGCCTTCCTTTAAAAAAAAAATCCTGTTACCCTTACTATGTATATAACTTCAATACATCTCAACTTATTTGAGGAATATGAAGGAAATGACTAGGTAGGTAGGTTATTTAGATAATATGAGTGAATTCATTGTGTTAGGTTCTGAGACCGTTTCCTAAGGTTCCAGGTATGCAAAAAAAGCCAAGTGAAGATAGTAACAAGTACATATATGACATTAGTTTCGAAAAGAGCAATAAAATGAGAAAGAATAAAGGTAGTATTTGGTAACAAAGGACCCGTGAATTTTGAACTCAGATTTCATTTATCCATTCATTCTGTTGTCCTTTTTTTTGGTTGTTTTTTTTTTTTTTTTTTTTCAAATAGGCAAGCTACCCTCGGTGAGATGGATAAATAGAATTAATTGCAAATATAAGTCCTAGTATGTCTCAAATCTGAAAATACTTTAATACTTTCTACTTTGATGATGATAAGTCTTGATTTGTTTGTTGACATTTCAAATGCTCTGCTCAGGATGGACCAGCTAAACAGTTAGGCTTAGACACCATTTGGATTCTGTGTATGGATCCTCAATCAAATGACTGTCACATAATTACTGCTCTGCTTGAACAAATCAGTGTCTAAAAAGGGATCTATGACTAACCTGGGATAATGACACTGTTTTTTAAGAACTGTTTCCTTTGCTCTTTCCTGTTGTTTCCTAGTGTAATTATTTGTTATAAGACAAAGCCTGACAGATTGCACTCTCACATACGTATTCATTTTTTAAGGGCACTTTTGAAAATTGTGGAACTCAGCCTCTTCGTTATGAAAAATAAATTCATCAGGATTTTAAAAATATCAATTAATTTCAATTTTTAGGAAAACTCATAAGAAGATATTAGGCAATTTAGAAATAAGAATAGACCAGTTCTCTAGGCAGTTTGGGTTTGGTGATAAAAAGCTCATCCCCTTCACTTGGTAGAAGACGCTAAAACCCATAGTGCATGCTAACGTGTGTTTTGTTCCCTCTCTGTGCTCAGAAGAATCATTATATTCAGTAACTGAAGTATCATACACCCTTGCTCCTGTTTATCCCATCTTGTACCACAGATGGAGTAAATGGGCCTGCAATTCCTTAGGGTTTTAAAAAATTCACTATCATAGTCTAGAAATTGGGGCTGCACCATTGACTTCCTACTATAACAGCCTGGTTTAGTGTGTCGTCTTAGATGTAAAGCCTGCATAGATTAAACCCGTAGCTTTGCTTAAAATCTCTTTATGGACTGTTAATCACCATAGCAGAGAATATAATGGATTGCAAATATTTGCTAGATTTACACTTCTTTATACAGCTGTGCTAGATAATTTCATCAAGGTTTGCAAGGCAATTTCTCCCAAAGAGTTTTGTAATTCTGAATTTAAATAAGAAAAAAATACCTGGAAAACGATGATGCATTAGAATGGTTTGTCTCGCTGTCCATTACATAAAAAGGTTTTCATTTATGACATAATAGGAAAAACTGCAAAAACAGACTTAGTATTATCTGTTAACTGCATATAATTGCTTGCTTATTATTATTTTAATGTGTGTCTACAAAACTCATTGAAATCTTTCCCATGGGAAAGCAGGAAATTGACAATTTTCTTCAAAGGGCAGAAGAACAGAATAAAGTGAATGCAGATCATAGGGAAAGGAATACCACAGTTTCATTGATAATGTTTTACTTGGCTGATGAACAGAATATTCATTTAGAATGCACATAACATATACCATATCTAGTTAATAAAAACGTATCTCCTAGATGACCTTCTTCCCAAGTATACATTGCTTTATTTAATGTTTTTAAAGTGCTTGGTGAGAATCTTTACCAGAGAATATTTAGACAGATGATGATGTCCTGATTTTTCATTTTATTGAATTTGTTTCTTTCTTCAGCCAGTCTGTTTTGAAAATGCACAGCCTCAAACCCTAACCAGCTGTGAAAGTGAATCCTGTAGGAGAATCCATATGAGGAAGCAAAAGACTCTAACAATAAGTCTCATATAAAAACATTTACCAGTGATGATGATTAAAATGAAGTCCGTAGGGAGAAGATTATTTTCATAAAATCTCATTAAGATAAAATCAGTGTTAGCAAACAATTGTTAGAATAAACCCTAAAATCCTCGCAGAGGGAAAGAAACTTTGTATTCCAAAGTATAAAAAGCCATATGACTTTTATGATGAAAACTACAATGTTTGGGATCTAAACAGTGTGAGTGTTGGATTCAAATATAAGGGGAGATAAATTTAAAAGAATACAAACTATTATAGCAGATTTGTGAGACAGTAAATACTGAATGGATCCCATTTATATCTATAGAAGGATCTAAATGTCCAGTTGACGGTCCTTATAATGGACATGTCTTGAATAAAATGTAAGAACCAATTACACAACTTTGTGGCATATACATCAATAAATGTGCTAAATCGATAAGAAAAAGTCAGGTTAATTTGAGCTAATAATCTGTTATACTCCAGCTCTTTAGTTAAAGTATACTTCAGAAGAATAGAGGCATAATAGCTATTTTACAAAGGTTCTTCACATGGAAAGAAAAAAGAGACTGTATAATTAAGGTCCAAGAGCACTGTTAGGGCCTTGAGGGATAAGATAATCATGGGAGCAGGGAGGCTTTTATGCCATTTCCCAAAGGAACCAGCATGTGGTGTAGTAAGCCCCCGAGATTACTGGTGGTAAGTACAAAATGAAACCCCCCAGATATTATGGGGAGGGATAGGAAACTGTTTGGGGACTGTTGGATGCTTCTCTAATATTCCTGCACATCTATAAGCCCAGCTTTATTTTATCACCTGTAAATTTACTTTCCCTACCTCTGGCAGAGACATACATTCCTGCTTAAGAAGGCATGGATTTGGAAAAAAACAAAAAAACAAAAGAAAAATCTCAGAGCATGTCTAAAGCAAATTTAAAGACTGGCCTGTGAAAAATAAGGAGAGCTTTGAAACGATAACAGAAATCTGGAGAAAAGTATGTTATTTCAAAATGTAGTATAATGCGATTGCAACAGTATTTGGGTGTCTTTATTTTGAGATCTTGAGAAGCAGTCTTTATTTTGACATATTACTGTTAGCCATGATTCGTACATTCTTTTGGACAGTCACAGATATCCCATTGTATTTGTGTTTTCATTAGAGTCGTCAAGTCATGCGTCCAATTATTTTGGCTGGATATATATCTTATTCTGGGTATTGGTAAAGGGACTTAATTTTTGTTTTCATTATCCCTCTGCACATTGCTTTCATCCCAAGCTGTTAATGCCAATCTAACTTACTCTTGTCTATTTAAGTAGATTACAGACTATTTAAGATGAGTATTTGGAACCAGGACGTGACACTTTTTAGCATTCTAATTAATCTGCGCTTGGCAGTGCTTCTGCCAACGTGGTGTGAAACCTCCTTCTGATGGCTGTGAGTAGGGCAGACTACATTGTAACATTAAAAGGATTAAGGCTCATGTTAACACTTTTGTTCCACTCTTTAAGCTCATGAGAACTTTGTTTTTCATACAGCCTATTGATTGTCCTTGAATTAAATCCTGTCTTAGTTTTAACCTTGTTTGTAATACTGAGAAATTTATTTTGCCGAGATTACACATTGTAACAGGCACACAACTGTATTGCATCTGTGTTCTCAGGGTGGGGGGAGGGTAATAATTTTAAGGAACACTGGATAATATAAAGGTTATCATCGAACTATCAGAAATCAGAAGTGTTATTGTTTAGATGGAATGCAGATGAGGCTATCATTGACTTGCAGCTCTTGTGAGCTTTTCTGAGGATTAAGAGGAACTCATACTAATGAGGCATTTGAAAATAAACATCAAATAGTAGACTGTAAAAGACAGTTGGCTTTCTTCCAGGACTGTAACAATTGGCAGCCAGGATTCTTTCTTAGCAAATTAACAGGAGAAAAAGAAAAAAACAGAAATGCTTACCAATAAAAAGATGTGTCAGATCTGAAGGAGACCACCCAAAGAGGGTGAGTTGTGGTGAGTTGTAAAGGCCAAAGAGGCCAGATCCTTGGTTGGGTCCACGTTAAAAAACGAAACAATCAAGTGCCTTTTTGTTGTTGTTGTTCAGTTGATGAAATTTGAGTATGGGTTAGTAATTAGATGATAACAGAGAATTTAAAAATGTGAGATGTCATACATTTATGTAGGAGATTGTCTTTCTTATTGTTAGGAGTTGAATCCTGAAGTATTTAGGGTTGAAGTTCCTGTAAATTACCACATAGTAGTTAAACAAGAAAAAAATAATACATACGTATTGCAAGAAATCAGCAGATATGGTAAAATAGTAAAAAATTGTTGAGCTGATTCTTGGTAATGGATATAGAGATGTCCATTGTTATTTGTTCAGCAGTCTTGTATGTTTAAGGTTATAATAAAATACTGAATAGACTCTTTAGACTTTATAAAGAAGCATAGGAGGATTCAAAAGGCCAACAACACCAGCACAGTCTGAGAAATAAAGTAGTACGGATTATAATCCAAAGCCTAAAATGTCTTTATTTGTGTCCATATTGACACAAATAAATGTTTGGAAAAATTAATGAATAGGGCACAAGAGACAAATATTCCATACAGAAGAATTATGAATAATTTATATAGATACTCCACCCTCAAGGGGAGGAAGTAGAAAGTGGGCCACACAGTGATTTTCTTAAAAAGAGTACAGTATGTAAAGGGGGAGGGATAAACTCTGTTGTAGAACCTGAAAAACACTACCTCAACTAGGTGGTCAGGGTCAATATCAGCATTCACAAATCATATGGATGGTAGGTACTCTTGGTATGATATAATAAAAATGGTACTTTACCTCTGTGATCTTAATTCAGAACCTACTGCTATGAGAAAAACGTTGGACACATTCCAATAGTGGCACAGCCCACAAAATATGTGATGAAAACAGAAAAACTTCATTAGAACCGAGAAAGTTCATTAAGGAAAAACTAAGGAAATTTGATTGTGTAATGGACATTAATAATTCAGCAGTGTTGGTCCATTAATTATATAACACTAATATACAGTGTTAAAAGGGGAAACTGGGTGAAGAAATGAGAACACTCCTTACTATTGGCGCAATTTTTCTGGAAATCTAAAAACTTCTGAAGAGTGATCTTTTTAAAAATTACAATTCATTTGTATGAATTTACCTTAAGTGCTCGCTTCGGCAGCACATATACTAAAATTGAATTTACCTTAAAATTATACAAATGATTTAAAAAGTGAAATATTAGAAAAAATTAAACATGATAGTTGAATAAATTACAAGGCAATTATGCTGTGTTGCAATCAAAAATGTATGTTGTAGGAGAACTTTAAAATAGTAAAACGTCCATGAGGGAGAAAATGGATTACCTCAACTTGAGTAATATGATTCCAAATTTCATTAAAGACATTATTTTAAAATTCTGCCTTGAGAAGTTATATAATTAGTTTTCTTCTCCCTCATGCTGTTGCATAAATTTGATCCTGGAACATCAGTTTTTTTTGTACTGTTGGCATTACATATTCTTCATATTCTTTATTTGATATGGATGGCTGGTTGGAATGTTAAAGACTTTTTAAGTATTTGAAAAATTAAAAACAAAACGAGTTTGGATTTTATTTGTATTTTGTCATGATTCATATTTTGAGTGATATTGTTTAAAATATATTTTGCTTTATGGATACTTTTAATGGAGTTATGTACTTGTATATGTTTTTAAATTTTATGTAAAGTGAATCCTGCTGTTGGTATCATGACTTAACCCATTTATTTTTGAGATTTATCCATGTTTGTAAATATAATTGAAATTAATTGAAGTATATTGAATGTATAAATATACTACCATACTTTTTATCCCTACTCTGGTAGAGAAACATAAAATGCATTACCTCATTTAACCTGAAAAATTATAATAAATTCTGCTGTTTTCTAATGTAGCCCTTATCCCATGCTAGAGATAGGAAAACTGAGGCATAAATCATTTAATTGGCCCCATTTGAGCTGCTGAGTGTTGAAGCTGAGGTGTGAACCATGTAGCAACACAAGGTAACACACTGTTAAGTGATTCATTGCAGTGTCCTCCTTCACTGCTGCTTTGGTTAAGTAACGTTTGGGATATTACAATAATGGGTGTTGCTATTTTATGGATTTCAAAGGAGTGAAAAGAGAATTGAGGGTTATAACACAAGAGTTTAGGTAAAACTAAGTTAGAAGATGATTGGAAATAAATTATAAATGTAGGAACAAACTGGATTCTTTTCCATATTCAAAATGTTTATTTCCTGACCATGGCTTAACAGCTGAACATTGAAAGTGAAAATCCAAATTCACCTGAGTTCAACAAACACCCAAATACCCAGAGTGCTGCTTCTGTGCAGACCTCTCCCTAGGAGCTGTGAATTGGAATGTGAACTATGGTAACAGCTCCCAGAGTTCACAAGTGGCGATGGAGACAGATGATAGAGTACAGACCTGGGCAGCCAGGACTCACCGATAGGGGTCATGTAGAGGACCCACCCACTATGGACATGTAACTCAGCCTAAAGTTTAGGAAGGAACCCCTAGAGGAGAAAAATTGATAGAATTTTACAGTATAAGTAGAGGAAAGCCAGATAAGGAAGATGAGGTGATAGGATATTTTCAGAAGAGGCGGTGTCATGAACAAAGACAAAGGAGGTCTCAGTTTGATCATTGTGTTGAGGGACCACAGTGTCTTGAGGGCAGAGTCATTAGTGTTGCAGGGAAGATAAGGGGAATGGTTCTCTACAAGTAGATGAGAATAACATGATAAAAATATTAAAATGTGGAGATATTTCCCTAAAGACAAAAAGAAATTGTGAGGTGTACATGGTTTTGATAGACACATTGACAGTGTATTGCGGTGAGGTGTTCTGAGGCTGCAAAGTCCAAAGCCAAGTTAATGGAAGTTGGCTTGGAGAAGGGAGGGCAAGCTTAAGAAATATAAAATCAACAGCTTCTTTCCTAATTGAACTTTATACTGCATAGGGGGGAAAATGAGCATAAACTTCTTGAAAATACATTTTTCCAATGTCAAAATCTTTAATTTTTGTGTCTATTTTGATTTACAGAGCTGTATATCCAGTTGCCCACTTATGTTATTCTCCCACATTTCTACATTTTATACATAGCCAAAATGGCCCTCCTGTCCTTGCCCTCCAAACTGTTCTTCCTCCTGTGTTTTCTGTCTTGGATAAATGTAGAGGGAAATGAGTATGATTGAGAGTCAGCAAGAAAAGTAATACCACTTTCAGAGTGGAAATTTCATTGTCTTGTCTACTGAATGAGGCATAGTCTTGTTTAAATTAATTCTGTGTGTAAATTTTAGTAGAAGTGAGAAGAGAAACATTAGTATGAGGGCAGATACACGGTTTGTCTTAATAGTGAGAAAAAAGTTTTCTCTAAAAATATGACTTACAGATAGATCTTAACCCAAAAGTCTTTTTCTTAAAATGATTTTTCAAAGCTCATTAGCTAAATTGATGAAACCTTCTTTGAATATAATATCTTTCTGTAAAGTTATCTTGTTAATTGAAAAATCTAGTTCTCATTCCAAAGTGTAACTTTTTATCAGACTCATCAAAAAATGTATTTTTTACATAGAACAATGGTATTCTTTTCTTCCAAGGACTCTCTTTGTCTCTTCCCTCCAAAATATTTCCTATGTTAACCAGTTAATTACCACTTAAGGTTTTCCCTCTTTTGGGAGAGAGTGTCTTCCATAATATATTTGTCTCTTCCTAATAAAGCAATTTGATATTTTAAGATACGAAGGTATGGTTGAAAATTGAAAGGGACCAATGGATAGGATAAAATGTTGTGAGTGTTGAAGTGGACAATAGGGGAATGTTTTTATTAGGTTAGAAATATATCTTACAACCGAAAATGCAAATTGTGCTGTGCCATAAGGTCCCTTTCGAGCACACAAGATAAAATTTGCATATCTAAATTGGATCAGGCTGAATGGGTTTCCCTAGTCTCTCTCCCCTGAGCAGCAATCAGCCTGAAAAAGCCTGCAGGTGATCCCAATAGTGAGTTAAAGTCAAGAGTCTTCATGTATGTGTATGTATACATGTATACACACACATGCGTATGTGCCTATAGGTATGTATGTCTAAATATAAATATTTAATTTTATTTTCACTCTAATTTCTTAGTAGCTGAAAAGATTCTTCAACTCTTTTTGATAATTATTTCCTTACATGTTATTTCATTTTTGTATATTTTTCAGAATCATCTTTGTATGCAAAGTTCACATTGCTGTTCTTTCACTGGTATTTTTCTGTTGGTTGACTCAGTGTGATAAATATTTGAAACTTTGAGTTCCAAATGAAATTGTGTTTATGTATTAATAGTCTACCCTCTCTCTTCACTCATCTGTAAGGAAATACCTAAAGTATCTAAAAAGGATGAAGTATATTTTACTGGGCTATTAATTATCCAAAAGTAGCTACATAATATTTTTGAGTTGACATCCTTTCTTCATTTTTTTGGTCTCTATTTGTAGGTATATGTTCGCAACTAAATTTTGCAAATAATCCACTATTCAACATATACAAAGTTGATGTAGCAATGGAATATGCTTCAATTTCTGTATTTATAGATATATTTGTCTTATTTTTATTTTTTTGAGTGGAATTAAAATTATATTAGATAAAATGAGTATAATATAGAAGATTTTAGTTTATTAGACCATTACCACATCATCAGGACATGAACAAGCATTTCAGATCAAACCGTTTGACTATAGGTGCTAATAAAAATCAGCTCTAGGTATTTTTGAGGGTTAAAATGAACCCAAAGTCTTTGTAAGCCAATGGCAGTCTTATACCCATTTAGTGGCTTTTCCCCCCTCACTTAATGTTTCTAAAACTTGGATGTTTCTATTATTTTTATAATATGTAAGATGCATCTCACATCTATTGTATTTGTGTATAGGGATTGTATGTTTTACCCAAATGTCTTTGTAGTCTTCCTATCATGTCCATTCTTTTTTCATTTTTTTTTCTCTTTTTTAAGGGAGCAAGCGAGCAGGAGGAAGGTGAGGGGTAGAGGGAGAGAGAGATCCCAAGCTGTGCATGGAGCCAGACACTGGGTTTGATTGGCACAACCCCAAGATCATGACCTGAGCCAAAATCAACAGTTGGACACGGAACTAACTGAGCCACTCACGTGCCCCTTATCATGTCCATTCTTGATTATTCATGGATAAAACATCCAGTTTGTAGGCAGTCCGTACTCCAAGTTTCTCAGGTTTCATTCCAGTTTGCCTTTGCCAAACTTACTTTTATGTGGAATGTCACTGAAATATTTGAAGATTAGGAATGGATGGAGTATCTGTTTTTTTTAAATGGTCATGTGTATATGTGAAGAATAAGTTAATAAAAATATTCTCTAAAAACATGTTTTGGAGGGCGCCTGGGTGGCTCAGTTGGTTAAGTGTCTGCCTTCAGCTCAGGTCATGACTCCAGGGTCCTGGGATTGAGCCCCACATCACACTCCCTGCTCAGTTTGGAGCCTGCATCTCCCTCTGCCTGCCTCATGCTCTTTCTGACAAACAAATAAAGTCTTTAAAAAGTTTTGGAAAGCAGGGGGCACCTGGGTGGCTCAGTAGTTTAAGCCTCTGCCTTCGGCTCAGGTCATGATCTCAGGGTCCTGGGATCGAGCCCCGCATTGCTCTCTGCTTGGTGGGGAGCCTGTTTCTCCCTCTCTCTCTCTGCCTGCCTCTCTCTCTGTCAAATAAATAAATAAAATATTAAAAAAAAAAAGTTTTGGAAAGCAGGAATTTCATAATTTGAAGAAGGTTTCCAGGAAATAAAAACATGAAATGCAGGACTACATCAGTACTATTGTTAACATTTTTTAAGGTGGAGCTGACCCTGAAAAAAGCTTCATGTTTTATTTTTTGAGTGCATTCACCAGTGTTTTTGTGCCCTTTTATAATTAATGGTTTTATAGTGCCTTTTACTGCTGCCTACCTACCCTCAAGTTCCTCAGTTTTAGTTCCTTTCTTTTTACACTTCTCTCCCCACTAGTGAGAGGCATTAACAGGCGTCTTTTTTTTTTTTTTTTCATAACCTTCTTAGTTTTCTTTCTTTCTTTCTTTCTTTTTTTAAGATTTTGTTTGTTTATTTGACAGAGATCACAGGTAGGCAGAGAGGCAGGCAAAGAGAGAGGAGGAAGCAGGCAGAGAGCCTGATGCCGGGCTGAATCCCAGGACCCTGAGATCATAACCTGAGCCAAAGGCAGACGCTTAACTGACTGAGCAACCCAGGCGCCCCTAACAGGAGTCTTCATGTAAACAAGTGAGTCACAATTTGAAGATATTTAGGCCTTTAAAAGGGCAATATTTTAGGAAAATGGAGATTTCAAATCATATTACATACTTGGTTCCCAACTGTGGGGTATATTTGGTAAATACTAATCATGACCAAGGCTTATAATTTATATAGATACATTGATTGTTGACAGTGACATAGACAAACATATATGTATATTGCCTTAGTTGTAGAACATATACTACTTCATTATACTTAATTATACTACAAAAACTACTTAAATATACTTAAAATAATGTAAGTACATATAGTTATGAATATATATTTTTCATATGCATTTGTATGTTTGTATCTATTGATGGGTTTCTAACTATTAACGTGGGTACTTTTTAATCGAGTTCTAGTTTTTTTTTGGCACACAGAGCTCTCTACTCTATTTTCTCTACTCTCCAGCTTGGTTCTAAGTTCTGAACAAATGGTTAGTATCATTTGCTGATTATTTGAAGAAATACGTAGAAGCAAAATGAAATTGACAAAATTTAAAAATCTTATGAAATCAACCTTTGCTGAAGTAAGATTTTGTTAAATATTTTGGTGTATAATTTGGTAATATCTGATAAAATGAAGCTGTGATGCTTGTAACTAAGGAATGATACCACATAGGGATGTTTAGTGGAAGAAACTTGAATGTATGCGCAAGGAGGGGGTATATAAAGTTGTTCATGGTAGCCTTTTAATAGCAAAATAGCTGATTCAGTCTAAGTGACCACCAAAAGGAAAACGTAGAAATGAAGTATATGTTTATTCCATAGATTTTAAAATGAATAAGCTTTATTTTCAGCTCTGCTAACACACGAAAGCATATCTTGAGACAAAGCTTTAAAAGTGCAGGTAGTTTATTTGGGAGGTGATCTCAAAGAACACCAAGAGGGGGAATGGAGAAATGAAACAAGAAAAAGTATGTGTTACCAAGTGAACTGTAACTGTGAGTAACTGGGCAGAGTAGCGTCCTGCGGCAGAACTCTGGAAGACCGCGTGGGACAGGCACTTCTGATATCTCAATTAAGGGACCAGACATACCAACTTCCAGCCATCGCTTGCTAGGGGCTGCTTGTGGGGAGGAAGTGGTGTCGTTCTCGAGACTTCTGGCCAACTGCACGAGAGTGGGTAGGTAGATTCTAGCGGTCAAGGAGAGCCATAGGCAAAGAGATGCAAGTGCTGGCAGTTCTGAGTCCTGGCCATGGTGAGTGTCTGGGGGATATGGGGAGAATCTGGTTCCCATTAAATTGATGACAGTGCTTGCGGGTAGGGGTTAATGGGTAGAAAGGAATGGAATTGGGTCTGTGAAACAAATTCCATTTATATGATTTTCTTTCCTGCTCAAGTTTTTTTTTTTTTTTAAGATTTTTATTTATTTATTTATTTATTTGACAGCGAGAGAGAGAGAGAGAGAGAGATCAGGTAGGCAGAGAGGCAGACAGAGAGAGAGAGAGAGAGGGAAGCAGGCTCCCTGCTGAGCAGAGAGCCCGATGTGGGACTCGATCCCAGGACCCTGAGATCATGACCTGAGCCGAAGGCAGCGGCTTAACCCACTGAGCCACCCAGGCGCCCCACCTGCTCAAGTTTTTGATGTAAATATGACATCTTAATTTCATTCTGGTATATATGCACAGCTATTTGTGATGGCATTTTAAAAATAGTTTCCTAAAATTAAAAAAAAAATCTATGAATAAAGTAGGATAAAAAAGCCAGCCAGTCTTTTATTATTCCATACACACCGAAAGGCTGAGAGTACAGATATGAATTATGTACTCCTTGAGATCTGGTAACATACAATTTTGTTTACCAGGAGCTTACACAGAATCTTGGAGGAAGTTTGTAAAATAAATGACAGAATTAATTAATTATGATTCTAGTTGACAAAGCCATGTCTCTATAGGCATTCTAGGCCAGCAATGAGTCCACCTTTTTTGCTTTAGTCACCATCAATCTAATTGTCTCTAATTTTTCTAATGTACTTTGGCATTGACTAGTGAGAGATGTAACGTCCAGTCTTAGTATATAATACTGGCATCTAAAAGGTATATTCCTGGATAATTACAGACATCTTCTATATCTTCTTACATTTACTGGATGTAAATAAACAAGATTGCAGAAAATTTAGGAAGCCAGTTATATGAGAATCTTGTTAGAGCTCCCTATAGATGACAGTACATCTGTGAAGAGAAATTTTTCATTTTTCACTTCTTTGAGAAAATCATCTTAGACGCAGGTGTGAAGACACTGTAGCCTCAGTCCTTATGCAAAAATTGCCAAAGAACAATAAGATACGTGTCATCCTCCCCTTTATTGCTTGTCTTACCAAGGTAATATCGCTGGCAAACATTCCCTCTGAATATTAAATAACATGCCAGGAGACAAGTAATGTCTATTTGTCTAATGGCTAGCCCCATTCCAAAATACAACCAGGAGATAAACCAACAACCCATGAAACCTCTTTAAAGCCACCCTTGGTGGGGCACCTGGGTGGCTCAGTCGTTAAGCATCTGCCTTGGGCTCAGGTCGTCTATTTGTCTAATGGCTAGCCCCATTCCAAAATACAACCAGGAGATAAACCAACAACCCATGAAACCTCTTTAAAGCCACCCTTGGTGGGGCACCTGGGTGGCTCAGTCGTTAAGCATCTGCCTTGGGCTCAGGTCATGATTCCAGGGTCCTGGGATCGAGCCCCACGTCGGTCTCCTTGATGGTGGGAAGTCTGCTTCTTCCTCTCCCTCTCCTACTCCCCCTGCTTATGTTCCCTTTCTCGCTGTCTCTCTGTCAAATAATAAAAATCTTTAAAGCCACCCTTGGCAAAGCCTACTTTGGATGAGCTGGTCCCTGTTACATTGTCTAACCAGGACACACTGAGTTTTACCAGCCTCAATGGCTAGCTCTTCTCCCAGTAACCAAAGACTATAGCAGTATTTGGTGAATACTATGATATTTGTCTTATTTGTACTTTGGAAGGGAATGAGAGCTGCTAAGGCCAAAATGAAAAGTCAGGAAGTGGAAATGCTTAACGTTATATAGACACTTCAAGGAAAACATTGTTGGAACTGAAATTTTAGAAATACTGATTGAAAAAGAAACAACTGTCTCTTCCTTCACCGATAATTATGTGAAGAGGTGTAGCTTTTCCTCTTTTAGAAAGAAAATTCCTTTGTGATATTAATACCAGGAGGATTTTTTTTTTAAGAGTTGTAAAGATCCAGTGCATTTGAAGGTACTCTCCAAAAATAAAGTAGAGCAAAATAAAATTTCAAAAGTCCACAAGACCTGTAACTATTTTTTGTTATTTGTATGTCTGGAAATTCACTGGTTGATTTGCTTAGGTTCTAGGCAGCAAGATAGCCTGCAAAAGTAAATGAGCAAATACTAACCCCAGACTTCTTAGGGGTTCAGCTTGTCTTAGGTAGTATGTACTGCCAGTGTGTTCAGATTTTGCTTCTCAAAGTGGATGTTTCAGTGTCACCCTTCTTCAGCTGCGTATTTTGTGAGTTCTGCCCAATTAGTGACTGTGAGAAATTCTAAAATATGAATGCTGCCTCTTTCTATCATGTACAACTTTGCCTCAGAGTCTTTTGATAGGGAAACCCTGATCAAAGGATGATTTATACTTGTCAACTGGTGGGGCCTCATTTCTGCCTGTTTGTGATAGGCTTGTAGCACATGACTTAAAGCTGCTAAATTAAAACATTGGAATAAAGGTATGAATAGAAAAATCTCTTAAAAAAATGTAGAAGCTCAGGCTTCATATTTTTTATGTATTTACATAAGTTGTAACTGCAAGTACCTATTACAAACTCCATTCCAAAGTGTGGAGTTTATCTTGTGCAACATTTTTGGAGTTTAATAACACTAATTGCTTGAGTTTGGAGAACATGACATTGATTGCTATAGCTTAACAACAAAGGACATAGACAAAGAGTCACAGAATCCTGTCACATAAAAGCTAAATTTTCTTTAAAAGTTTATTGAGGAGGAATTGTATGGTCTCTCAGTAAAATTTTCCATCAGAAATGGAGTGTGATTTTCACATTTTTTAATTTTCTCTGAAAGAGAAATAAAATTCGATGCCTATGTATTTTTTCAACTTCCTAATTTCCATTCTTTCTTTCCAGACATTGTTTCTTGTAGAACTATATGAAATCATCATGCTGGATATCTAAAATTAGTATAATGTATACAATTATATCTCAGTAAAACTGGGAAAAATGTTTAGGATGAACATTCAAAAATTTTTTTTATCCTAACTTGTTAGTTTTTGAGGACTTTTGTACTTGGTAAAACTAGTCACAATTTCTTAGACTAAATAAAAACTATCCCATTTAGTAAAGTGCCAGTTACAAACTAAATTTTTCATCTTTATTTTACTTTACTTTTTGGGAGATTCCATAGTCTTATAAAACTTATGTTGAATTTTTTCTTTATTTTTACTACCGTATTCTTAAATTTGAAGTGTTATTTTGTGTGCATTGATTTTTTCCTGTTTTATAACCTCTTGTTTCTGTCCTGATTTTCTTTCTCTGTTGTTGACTTTTTTTTGCTTCTTTCATTTTCGCTGCCCCTCCCCCCTTTTTATTATGTGTGTATATTTCATTAAAGAGGCTTTCTATGATTTATTTGTTGACATTTAAGAATAAGGTACTGAAAATCAAACCAGATACGATAGGAACTCTATAGGTGGTGTTCATTAAAAATCTCTTGTTCTTTTCTTTGAGACTGGCAGGATTCTTCAGAGGCGGTATCCTCAAGTCTCCTTTGTGAGTGAGTGTATACCCTGTTTTCTAGCATTCTGACAGCTGCTCTGAAGGGAAGGTGTTGAATGTTGCCCCATTCAGTATGCAGCTATCTGTTTAGCTTCCCCATTTCAGTACAATTCCTCACTCCCATACTTCACTTTGCCTGCATATCCACCTCTCTCTGGTTTAACTTCTCTGGAGGGCACTTTCCTGGAGAATGGGAGAATAGTAATAGGAATATGGTTCTGGTAATCAAAACTTGGAATATATTTCTCAAAAAATATTTTTCTATAGGGTACAAAGTTCACTCCATGGTTAATGAATCTACACTTTATAATCAAGTATATGTTGTGTAGTACATTTTCCTTTATTTCAGTGGCAAAGCTGAGAGGGTTGATTTGTTTGTTTTTTCTTCTTGATCTTAATTATGTGTCTGATTTCTGAACGGACTGCATTTCAGTAATCATAGAGAAATTATAATTAGACTTTCAACGTGAAGACTCCTTTTTTCAATTATGGGAGATTTTTTTTTTTCTTTTTAAAATGTGATTTGTTGTTATTGTTCTAGTTACATATTTCCTCCTCAGGAAAGTTCCACTGGGTCTGTACCATGAAGCTACCATACCTCTCACTTTGTGATTATTGTATCTCAGGGCCCTTCTTGTGGTATTATCTGTATGTTTGTATCATTTGTATCTTGACCACTATTTTTATGTTTTCATTTTAAGTGCTACCTACTGCTCCAGTATGAATTTTTCATTCCATTAGTGATTTAGTTTTACATTTTTCTTTTTAATAGCATTTTCATCATACAAATAGTAACGTACTTATTTTGAAATAAAATTCAAATATCACTGGAGCACAAACAATAAAAAGGAAATGTCTCCTTTATCTTCTGTCTTAAGGATCTTACATCTAAGTCTCTGAAAAAGGTGCTAAAAGATGTATTGTCCTTTTAATTTTGGTAGATATTGTCAAACTGTGAAGAGGGTGTACCTAATCAGAATCTAACCTACAGAGTGTGACAGGACAGGCGGGTCTACAGCATCATATTCAGCAGCTCCTGGAATGGGGGGAAGGTAGAAGTAGTTAACTATTTCCTGGGAAGGTAGGAGCAGTTAACTATTAAATGGGGCAGGCAAAATGGTTACTATAGAAGGGGAAGAGGGTGCTTCTTCACCAGAAGGATTGCCAGAGGGACACAATGTAGGTACTCCTTTAAATATTAAACACTTGAATTTTGGCTGATACGATAAGTGAAAAACTGACTTTTCCTTCCTGCTTTATTTTTTTAAATTATAAGGTTGAATATGCATTATGTCTCTTGGCCAACTGTCTGTCAGTTTCAGCAAACTGCCTCTTGATGCTTTATCCACATTCTGGTAGTACCATTAAACATTTTCTCTTAATTTGTTAGAGGTTTTATTAAAAATGAAAATGAGTACAGGAAAAGTTTTTTCCAGTTTTTCTTCATCATGTCATCTTATTTTTGGTGGGTTGTTTTATTTTATTTGCCATTTGAGACAATTAATTATGATGAAGCCATATGATATCTTTATGGCTTTTGAGTTTTTGACTTTTTAAGAAAAATCTCTTCACCCCAAATTTGTAAAAATATTCTCCCACATTCTATTTTTGCACCTATACAGATTCATTTTTATTCACAATATGTCTTTGAATCATCTGCAGTTTAAAGTGTGAAGAGAAAGAATTATTTGTGATTTCCAAGTGGCTAGTGATTTGTCCAAACAACGTCTCCTGTTTTCTTCAGTGTTTCTTCTTTGGTTGGAAATGCCCCTTTTATCATACTCTAAACTACCACTTAACTTGGGTTTCACAACTTCTGTCCTGCACCAACACAGTTTGCACGTCTCCAGTTGTGCCACACTCATGTTGCTTTTATTTTTATTTATTTTTTTATATATTTTTTAAATTTTTTAATAAACATATAATGTATTTTTAGCCTCAGGGGTACAGGTCTGTGAATCGCCAGGTTTACACACTTCACAGCACTCACCACAGCACCCCCCCCACCCTCCATAACCCCACCACCCTCTCTGTCCACCCCCCCCCAGCAACCCTCAGTTTGTTCTGCGAGATTAAGAGTCTCTTATGGTTTGTCTCCTTCCCGATCCCATCTTGTTTCATTTATTCTTTTCCTACCCCCCAAACCCCCCACGTTGCATCTCCACTTCCTCATATCAGGGAGATCATATGATAGTTGGCATGTTGTTTTTAAAATGATACATTTATCTAGTAGAACCGGATTCCCTTTTTATTACAATGACTGTTTCACACAGCTTATATTTCTGTATAAATGCTAGATTCCCTTTGTCAGGTTTAGAAACATCCTGCTGCATATTTTACTATTCAATAATTATACGGATTAAAGTAAAAAGTGATATAAAATTTAGGGGAAATTACATGTTTGCATTTAAGTAGGTAAGTGAGTGAGTTTTGTTTTGCATTTTTTTCTTTTTAGGAAACCTCTCAAGAAAATTCAAATTATATATATATATATTTTTTTTTTTAATTTTAAATTTTATCTATTTATTTGACAGAGACACAGTGAGAGAGGAAACATAAGCAGGGGAAGTGGGAGAGGGAGAAGCAGGCTTCCCGCTGAGCAGGGACCCCAATGTGGGGCTCAGTCCCAGGACCCTGGGATCATGACCCCAGCTGGAGGCAGATGCTTAATGACTGAGCCACCCAGGTGCCCCATAATATTACATTTTTATATACATCCTGTATATCTCTTATTAATTCCTAAATTCTTTTAGCTTCTCTCATTTTATTATTTCTAAATCAGAATCCTCTTTTTTTTTTTTTTTTGAAGATTTTATTTGACAGACAGAGATCACAAGTAGGTAGAGAGGCAGGCAGAGAGAGAAAGGGGACGCAGGCTCCCTGCTGAGCAGAGAGCCCGATGCGGGGCTGGATCCCAGGACCCTGAGATCATGACCTGAGCTGAAGGCAAAGCCTTAACCCACTGAGCCACCCAGGTGTCCCTAAATGAGAATCCTCTTAATTATATTTTCTGATTAAACTTCCTTAGTTTTCAAAAAATTAATGACCATTTAATATATAAACATTTAATCTTCTGATTTTTCTGATTTTTAAAGATTTTTCATTTGTTATCTTTGAGTTTCTCTGATATATAATATTGTAGCTTTTAGTTAATCTAACTTTTTTTTTTTTTTAAAGACACATTTATTCAGCGTCATGATCAGACTATTACATTTAGCAATCAACAGCATGGGTGCAAAAAAAAAATCTACATTAAAACCCTTTGTTGGAATGCTTTACACTTTCCACAGAACAGAAACTAAAATAACCTGTTATACAATTAGTCACAAATACAGTCCTCGAGTTTTTTTTGCCCATACACATGAGTATTGTCTAAAACATGTCTTCTTTGTAGCACCTAGGCCCTGCCACCACTGTGCTTGGCTGAGTTCACAAATCTGTTGTAACCTGTAGCTTCCCTGTCCCTTCTCTGGCTCTCCTCTCCTGCTAAGCTTTGTTTCCTGGCAGTAATTAAAACCTTCTGCCACTGCCGTAGCTACTGCTGCTGCTGGAACCACGATAGCCACCTTGGTTTCGTGGTTTGGCGAAGGATTGGCCTCCACCACCATAAGGGCCAGAGCTTCTGCCTCCAAAATTGCCTCCTTTCATGGGTCCAAAATTTGAGGACTGATTGTTGTAATTGCCAAAATCATTATAGCTTCCGCCACCTCCAAAGTTGCTTCCATCATTACCAAATCCGTTCTAGCCGTCCCCACTGCCACCGTATCCACCACCACCTCGACTGCCACCAAAGCCACCTCGACCCTTGAAGTTTCCTCTGCGACCAAAGTTGTCATTCCCACCAAAACCACCTCCACGACCACCACCAAAGTTTCCAGAACCACTTCGACCTCTTTGGCTGGATGAAGCACTAGCCATCTCTTGCTTAGAGAGCGCTTTCCTTACTTCACAGTTGTGGCCATTCACAGTATGGGATTTTTGAATGACAATCTTGTCTACAGAATCATGGTCATCAAATGTTACAAAAGCAAAACCCCTCTTTTTGCCACTGCCTCGGTCAGTCATGATCTCAATCACTTCGATTTTCCCATACTGTTCGAAATAATCTCTTAGATGATGTTCTTCAGTGTCTTCTTTCATGCCACCAACAAAAATCTTTTTCACAGTTAAGTGGGCACCAGGTCTTTGAGAATCCTCTCTTGAGACAGCCCTCCTTGGTTCCACAACTCTTCCATCCACCTTGTGTGGCCTTGCATTCATGGCTGCATCCACCTCCTCCACAGTGGCATATGTGACAAACCCAAAGCCTCTGGAGCGCTTGGTGTTTGGATCTCTCATGACCACACAGTCCGTAAGTGTTCCCCATTGCTCAAAATGGCTCCTCAGACTCTCATCGGTTGTTTCAAAGCTCAGACCTCTGATGAAGAGCTTCCGCAGCTGTTCAGGCTCTTTGGGAGACTCTGACTTAGACATGACAGCGGTGGGAGGGGAGACTTCAACTATGCTTACTTGGCGGCGTCCGCCTAATCTAACTTATTTTAATAGTTGTCTATTTTTTTCTTTTGTCTAATTATATTTTCTTATGCTACTAGAATAATAAAGAACTTTAGTGGTAATAATGGCATTTGTATCTTGTTCACTAATTTAGTGAGAATATATTAAATATTTAATGAAGAATAGAATTGCTTTGTGGTAAGAGCCATGCATCTTTTATCAGGAGAATATTTATCCATTCTTATTTTCTTTTCATAAGAAATTTTATCAGATTTCTTTTTAGCATATTATGATCACCAAGTATATCTCTTTCTCCCTGTGAATATGAAGAAATATAGACTATAAATCCCAATCTTAAACCATTCTTGCATTCTGGACATGACTCTAAATAATAATATAGTATTCTGTTGCTGTGCCAGGAAACACAATTTGCTGATTTTTATTTATTTTTCATTTTAAGATTTTATTTATTTGAGAGAGAGAGGAGAGAGCATGAGAGTGGAGAGGGTTAGAGGGAGAAGCAGACTCCCTGCTGAGCCAGGACCACCCCCTCCCTCTGTCCCCCACCATGCAGGACTCACTCCTGGGACTGCCTTTGGGTAGTCGCTTAACCAACTGAGCACTTAGGCACCCCAATTTGCCGATTTTTAGTTCACAACTTTGCATCAATATTTCTTAGTGAAATTTCCATGCAGTTATTGTTGGTTGCATCTTAATTATTATTGTTATGTCTTTGTATTGTGGTAGGTTCAATGAAAAAAAATACAATGTTAAGTTACATATTAATAACTGTCAGGCTGTTTTTTGTGGTTAGTATGATTTGTCTACATTTTATACAGAATAAAACTTTTTTTTTTTTAGGATTTTATTTATTTGAGAGAGAGAGAGAGAGCAAGAGAGAACACAGAGAGAGAGTGAGAGGGATAAGCAGGCTCCTTGCTGAGCAGAGAGCCTGATGTGGGACTCGATCCCAGGACCCTGGGATCATGATCTGAGCTGAAGGCCAAATGCTTAACCAACTGAGCCAACCAGGTGCCCAACAAAACTTATTTCTTTAAGTCAAGTGGAAGGGGTGGAAAGAGAATGATTCATATAATTTTTGTCAGTTCATTTAATTTCAAATGGTAAAAAGACAGGATACCTTAAAGACTCCATAAAAAGTAAATAAGGTTGGTGATATTTATTGCTTTATAGAGGATAAAATGATAATTCTTAGAATATTGCTGCTCTTTGAACAATACAGGGGTTAGGTGTGTCAAAGCCCCACACAGCTGAAAATTTGTGTATAACTTTGACTCCTCCAAAACGTATTTACTAATAGTATACTGTTGACTGGAAGCCTTACCAATGACATGAATAATTGATTAATATTTATTTGGAGTGTTTTCTGTAGGATGACATACAGTATTCTTACAATAAACTAGAGAAAAGAAAACATTAAGAAAATGAAAAGGAAGAGAAAATGCAGTACTGCCTGCTCTGTATTATCAAACAAAGTCTGTGTACAAGGTGACCTGTTTATAATCCAAACACATGTTACTCATGGGTCAGTTTACTTTATCCTTTCTACTGGTGCACAATCAGATCTACCTTCTTTTCCCACTTTAAAAAAAAAATCACAGTCCTTCGTTTATTGTCACTTAAGTACTTCTGAACAGGAGCGATCACCCTTTTGTATGAAACATTAGTAATTTGTCACTGATATCATCAATTCTAAACTAATGGTTACACTGTTTCAACACCATGGTACTCTCAGTAAATTTTTATGATTTTCTAATTATATTCTCTTTTTTGTTGATTAGTTTTTAAATTGGCATAAATATTAGTTCTAAGTGTACAACATAATGATTTGATACTTATGTGCATTACAAAATGATCACATAGTAAGTCTACTTATTATTGGTCATCATAAATAGTTGTTATAATATTATTGGCTTTGTTCCCAGTGCTGTGCTTTATTTTTATTTTTATTTTTTTTAAAGATTTTATTTATTTATTTGGCAGGCAGAGAGAGAGAGAGAGGCGGAAGCAGGCTCCATGCCTAGCAGAGAGCCCTATGCAAGGCTCTATCCCAGGACCCTGGGATCATGACCCGAGCCAAAGGCAGAAGCTTTAACCCACTGAGCCACCCAGGCATCCCCCAGTGCTGTGCTTTATAGCCTCATGACTAATTTATAACTAAAATTTATAATCTCCTTCCCCAGTTTGGCCCATCTATCCACTGTCCTCACCTCTGGCAATCACCAGTTGTTTTTCTGTATTTCTGAGTCTGTTTCTGGTTTTTTTGTTCATTTGTTATTTAGATTCCACATGTAAGTGAAGTCATACAGTTTTGGCTTTTTCTGACTTACTTCACTTAGCGTAATACCCTCTAGTTCCATCCATGTTGTCACAAATGGCAAGATGTTATTCTTTTTATAGCTAAATAGCTTTTCATTGTATATATACACCATGTCTTCTTTATTCCTTTACTGATAGACCCTTAGGTCAGATCTGTATTTTGGATAAAGGAAATATGCTGCAGTGAACATTAGGGGTGCATATATTTCCTTGAATTAGTGTATCTGGGTGTTTTTTGGGGGGGGGAGTAAACACTCAGAGCTGAAATTGCTGGATTTTATGATATTTCTATTTTTAGGTTTTGGGGGAAACTCTATACTGTTTTCCGTAATGGTTGCAACAACTTAGATTCATACCAGGGATGCACAAGGAATCCCTCTTCACATCCTCCCCAACACTTGTTATTTCTTGTCTCTTTGATACTAGCCTTCTGACTGGTATGAAGTGATAGCTCATTGTGGTTCTGATTTGCATTTCCCTGATAATTAGTGATGAACATCTTTTCATATGTTTGTTGGCTGTCTGTATATCATCTTCAGAAAAATGTCGATTCAGGTTTTCTGCCCATTTCTTAATTTCATTTTTGTTGCTGGTAGAATATGAGTGGTGTGTGTGTGTGTGTGTGTGTGTGTATAAACACACATTTACATTTACATACGTACACACACTTGGAATGCTAACCATTTATCAGATACAGGATTTGCAAATATCCTCTTTTATTCAGTAGGTTGTCTTTTCATTTTGTTGGATAGGTTCCAACACATACAAAAGCTTTTTACTTTGATATAGTACCAGTTGTTTGTATTCGTTGTTTTTGCTACCTTTGCCTCAGACAGTAGATCCAAAAAAAATATTACTAAGACCAATGTCCAAGAGCTTACTATCTATGGTATTTGTTTTGTTTTGTTTCTTAGGAGTTTTATGATTTTAGGTCTTATATTTTGGTCTTTAACCTATTTCGAGTTTATTTTTGTATATTTGCATGAAAGCGGTCCAGTTTCATTCTTTTCCATGTCGCTGTCCACTTTTCCGAACACCATTTATTGAAGAGCTTTTCTTTTCCCCATTGTGTATTCTTACCTCCTTTGTTGTAGATTAACTGACCATGTAAGTATGGGTTGATTTCTGGGCTATATCCTGTTTTGCACATATGTGTGTTTTTGTGCCAGTACCATACTGTTTTGATCATTATAGCTTTATAGTGTATTTTGAAATCTAGGGGCATAATATCTCCAGCTTTGTTCATTTTCAAGATTGTTTTGGTTGTTTGGGGTTATTTGTAGTTCCATACAAATTTTAGAATTGTCTTAGCTTTGTGAAAATGCTGTTGGTATTTTTATAGGGATTGCATTGAATCTATAGATTACTTTGGGTGGTATGGACATTTTAACAATATTAATTCTTCCATTTCATAGAAGAACATGTTTTAGTTAGTTTTATTTATATAAACAATAGAAAATGTCAATGAAACGAAGAGCTCTTTCTTTGAAAAGATAAACAAAATTGAAAAACATTAGCCAGACTCATTAAGAGAGGGGACTCCAGTAAGTAAAATCAGAAATGAAATAGAAGTTAAAACCAACACCACTGAAATACAAAAGATATTAAGAGAATACAATGAACAATTATGCCAACAAACTGGATAATCTAGAAGGAATGGATAAATTCCTAGAAACATATGGTCTTCCAAGACTAAATCAGGAAGAAATAGAAAATCTGAATAGACTGATCACTACTAATAAAATTGAATCAGTAATCAAAAAACTCCCAACAACCAATTACATTCTCTTAATAGATTTCAGTTGACTTTTACCTTTTGAAATGAAAGGATTGATAAAGCAACTAAAGCTGAGTTGCTACAAAAATTTATTCTTAGTCTAATGGGCATTTCAATAAATACTTTCTGTTTTTTAAACCTCTTTTGAATTCACATTTATTAAATAAGTGTGCCTTTGACCCTCGTCTAACCAATATTCTTGCCAGACAAAAAGAACTTTACTTGGTAGCTATGACTAGAAGGAAGTAAGTTTTACAGATTTTTAAAAAGATTTTATTTATGTATTTGACAGAGAAAGATAACAAGTAGGCAGACAGGCAGAGAGAGAGGGGGAAGCAGACTCCCTGCTGAGCAGAGAGCCCGATGTGGGGCTCGATACCAGGACCCTGAGACCATGACCTGAGCTGAAGGTGGAGGCTTTAACCCACTGAGCCACCCAGGCACCCCAGTTTTATAGTTTTCTGTGTCCATATCTATATAAACTGTGAGTTTTTAAAAATATTCCAAGATAAATCACTTTGACCCTAATCCAAGTCATTTACTGAGAAAAACAATTTGGAAGCCTCATTAGGTGCTTGAGGGATGTAAAGAATACACATTATTCGATAAATTGTCTTTCTAAAAACTTGAATAAAAATAAAGCAGAGTTACTTTGGCAAATTTTTAATACTCTTGGAATTTCATACTCTTTGAATTCAGTTTTGCTTTTGTTAAATTCTCTTTTTTACTATAGCTTCAATAGTTCTCAAGGAATTTTCATTACTTTTACTGCATTTGCTAACTGGCTGATCACTACAATTTAATAATGTGTAGATACATGAAGATACGTGATCTGTACAGCAAAGTCAGTTAGCACTTCAGAAACTACATTTAGAACCACAATTCTGAAGATCAAACTCACTTTCCAAAAAGTACTAAGCTTTTTGGTGATTCAGAGTCTCAAAATGAGGAAAGGAGGGTATTTCTTTTTTTTTTAATTTCTTTTTTTAAAGATTTTACTTATTTATTTGACAGAGATCACAAGTAGGCAGAGAGGCAGGCAGAGAGAGAGGAGGAAGCAGGCGCCCTGCTGAGCAGAGAGCCCGATGTGGGGCTCGATCCCCGGACCCTGAGATGATGACCTGAGCCAAAGGCAGAGGCTTTGACCCACTGAGCCACCCAGGTGCCCTAAGGAGGGTATTTCTTATGTTTTAAACACATTCTTTCTTTTAAAAAAAAAGTCAATAAATTATATAATTTTAGAAAATAAAACACACCAATAAGGTGTAGTAGTGAAATACCATTTTTTGGAGTTTTGTGGAATCTTGAAGAATAGGTCTTGGGAATTGAAAATAGGTCTGTAACGTTGTTTAGCCAGCCTCCTATAAAAGATTCTTGGGGCATTTGGATGGCTCAGTTGGTTAAGTGTCCAACTCTTGAGATCATGATCTCGGGATCCTGGGATCAAGATCAACATAGGACTCTGCGATCAGTGTGCAGTCTGCTTCCGAGTCTCTCTCCTCCTTCTGCCCCCTGCTTGTGCTCCCTCTCTCAAATAAATAAATACATGAATTCTTAAAATAAATAAATAAATAAATAAGAGGCTCTCTGTCACAGACATGATTATCCATTTCTCTATAAAAGTATTCTTTTCAGGGGACCCGTAAACACGTTCTTCCTATCTCAGTCACACAAATGGCAGAAACCTGTTAACATGCAGAATTGAAATTGTAGATATAGAATGGAAGTTAATTTGATCATAACTTTATTGTGTCAGTGGTGTCATAGATATAAATACAGACTATAAAGTTTAAAACTCTTACGGTTGTCTTTACTTGATTATTCCAGAGACATTTTAGAAAATGAATTTGTTTGTAGCAGTCTTACATGAATTGGGCTTGTCAAACCATTGGTGTCTGGAACTGTAAGGTGCTAGATGGTTCTCTGTAAGGCAGCAACATCTTAAGTTTCCTATAGCCATGTAGGGATATGAAAGTAAGGCTTAATTTCAGAACAGTATGCACTCATGACCTTTTTGCTGTATAATAAACTGATTAATATTTCCACTCAAGGTGCTGCAATAATCATTACCTCAACAAGATTCTTAAATATAAACAATTGGATGAACATTTTAGTACAGATTTTACTGGTTTAAAGATTAGTCCCTTCATTATAAAGATATTGTCATCTTTCTTTTGTTATCACGAAGTGACTTCCCTTTAGTACAGTTTGGTGGAATTTAATTATCATACTCATAATATCTCAGTAAAAAATGTGGAAAAAATTAATCTGGCTTCTTACAAACATTCCACTATTAGATTAATATAAGATCTTCAAAATTTCAGTGTGAACAGGGCAGGAAGAATTGTCCACTGCCATTCTGGTAGCGACAGCCAAGGATAAAATTATTTTTTTAAAATTATGATTAGAAACAAGTAGTATTTGAATAAAAAAATCAACATACAATAAATATTTTCATGGAAACTGACAAATCAAATGAACCAATTCAAAAAAGAAAGTCAGCCCACCTGCAGATTTCAAAAGCAACATTCTTTATGATAATCTCTGGGTCACTATAGTTATTAGGGAATTAAGATTATAGAAATGTTAATTAAACTCAAAGTAACCACTATACTGGAAGACCCCAGATAACTTGGGTATTATGCAATTATCTTTGTTGAAACACAGACTTGGTGTTTTGCAAAGAAATCATTTGTTCTGCCTTAGTGAAGCTAATTATTCTCAGCATGCAACCACTGTTTCAAATTGCAAAAGGCACATCAGCCTTTGCTGTATGTTGCAGGAATTAAAACCCAATCAAATGAGATAATGAAGTGCATACAAAGAATATGATTCCACTTTTGCAATGCAATAAAAGTGAAGGCCATTTAAAGAAATGTTGCAAAAATCATAGTTTAGAGAGGAAAAACATGCTGTAAAGCAAATGCTTACTATTAATTTTAATTACTTTGTTGCTTAGAGGTAAGCATTAGGTTTATTTATCGTGTGGCTAAGACTTTTCTTTTTAATGATCGAAGAATATGGTGACTAACAGTCCAATATGAAGCAACCTAATGCAGGAGCTTTTTTAATTTCCTGGAATACCAAAGAAATAACCCATGTTATGTCAAAGATAAACTTAGGCTTGTTGGAATTTTATGAGAATATATTAAGAAAATATTTATGAAAAGTAGACTAGCATTGGTGCTCCTCTGTACTTGTATGATCTGAAATAGTGAGATATGTTAGTGCTCTCATTCATTAAAAAAAATACCATCGGTGCTTATATCAGCAACACATTACCCATTTAAAATAAAGTCTCTACTTATTCTGTCTTTATCTGTGAATCTATTTTTTCTAAGAACACTAAACCATCAGAAGCCCCTATAATTGCATAATGACTAATGAAATGTGATTGGGTCTGGGTCTGTGCTCCATTTCACTGCAGAGAAATCTCTTGTGGTTTAAGTCCATTGAGTTAATATTTTTTTATCGTTTGTTTTCTTTCACACTAGCCATTGTCAGTGATGTTTCCTGCTCCCACCAGCGCTGCCTTTCAATTCACATGGGGTGAAATTAAGATGGATTATGGATTTTGTTGCTTGCTTGTTATGGGAGAAACCAGAGCAAGGTTTCCTTTCAGCTGCCAAGAAAGTGCAGTCATCTCAGCAGCCCAGAATGTGAGAACAGCGGGACTCAAACATCAGCAGTGGCAACAGAGAGAGCAGGAAGTTTCTGCTCATTACACGCTGTGGGTGCTGCCTGTCTGGAGCAGTTTACTCCGCAAAGTATGGATTAAGGATAATACCCAGTGTTAGTTATTTACATGCCAATACAATACCCTGGCTATTATTAAATTAATGGAGTTTTTCCTTGATTTTTTTCCTCTATATTACATTTCATTTTTGTTTTCACAATGCCAATCATATCTATTACGTTACTCTAGAGTCAAAAAACATGACAGTTTGACTGGCACGTACAAGTCCGTGCTCAGTGTCATGGGTACATGAAGGCTCAGTGAGGGATGCAAGCTGTTTAAGTCACAGTATTTCCAGAGCTCGCTCGAGACAGTGCTCATCACAGGGTAGGCTCTCAATAAATTTTGTCTCTTTTTTGTTGAATTAATTGGTGAATTTTCCTTGTTTTGATTTGGGAGACATAGCAGAGATTGTTTAAGAGTTGTGGTGAGATGAGCGGGTGCTCTAAACTTTTCTACCACCACATCTGGGTCTTGCCTCAACAGGTGCTGGGAAGAGCTTAGATCTAGAACCTTCACTTTGTTTGATTTTGAGGGTATTGCTCTTAAGTCAGTATTATATCCCTATTTTGAATTTGGACTCAAAATGTAAGAATTTCAGAATATTCAAAGAGCTGCAAAATGTGGTTTCTATCACTTTTCATTTAGTGAAACTTGTGTTTATAAAGGCGATTTGCCACAGTCCCAACTCTCCTGTATTGAGCGCTCACAGCAGTTTGGTAGATGAAATATGTTGTGGCTTATATAGTCTTACTTGCTAGCAGAGTTTTGAAGAACTGCTTTATTCATACCCCAGCTTAACAGCTTAGCTTTATCTCTCTTTAGTTGAGTGAAGTAAAATTGGATGGTGAGCTATTGTTCAGCCAAAACTTGACAGCTCTCAACCCATTATTCAAGTTAGAAAAGAAAATAATTTAAAAAATTACACTTTTATCATCTGGGGCTATTGGAACATTCTCTGTGCCATCGATTAGCAAATAAAAGAAAAATATTTTCTTTGTAAATTGTAAAAGGATGCAATTGTCATACACTGAGACAGGTTAGCATCTGTTTCTCAAGGGAAAAACTTTTGGAAGTAGCAGATCTACCAGTAGCAATTAATTAGAAGGCTTTTTACACTGTTTTCAGTTACAGATGTGTACCAGCAGCTTGAGAAAATTGGTAGTGACGTCTGCTGTCACCACAGGGTAGTACAATGGATGGAGCTAATTTTGTGACATTTGCTTTTTTTCCCCCTCAAAGTGTCATATCTTCATCTTACGCCAAGCTTGATTTTCATTGCCAAATGAATTCAGCATAAGTATAGATTTTTATTGCATTATAATGCATGCTGTGAGATGTAAACTTATCTTAGTCTATAAAAATGAATGCATCTCTACTTATGAATGCCAAGATGTGTTGAACAGCTGGTCTCTCTTCACCACCTACTCGGCAGAAGTATAAAATATCAATATCAAAACTAAAAAATTGTCAATTTTTCTAAAAGAACCATAACTATTGTGTCAGAAGTTAGATTTTATCTTAAAGACATGCTTCAGCTTTTTAATTTGTTAATGGTGCTCTTGTGTGCCAAGATTCATTCATTCTTAGCAAAAGTATTGTTCTTGAATTCATTCTGTATTTCCAGTCCTGGAACACTTAGGCACAGTTGTTACTCCTCCTTTCTGATTACTAAAACAAGCAAAATAGTTCTTTTTAAATTTTAGGCATGTGCATTATTTATTTAAGTGATTTTCCTCTTGTCATAGATATTGTTGTGCATCCGTTATGAACCTTATACTACTTGGAATGAATTCGAATTAGACATATGTTTGTGTTTTTACATTTTTCAGTACAGGCAGTCTCTACTGAATCACTGATTTTTAGAAAGCTGTCTCTCATTTGGACAACACAGTGTATAGGGAAATCATGGCACCCTACTACTTTAACCCTTACCATTAACTATATGTGAAAATTGTTAAACCTCTATTGTTTTTTCTTTGGCCATGTAATAGTATCTTCACCATCCATTTCATCTGATGTGAAAGTTTTAAATGACATTTAACTTGTGAAAGTAATGAACATCACTCAATTAAATGTTAAGATTTTGTTTTAGTAATTGATGAGAAAATATAAAGGAAAAAGAAATATAGGAAATAAAATAATGACTCCCAATTAAACATGAGGGTTGAGCTTATAAGTTTTTCTGCTTCATCCCCAAACCATACAAAAACATCAACAGTAGAACTTAAAATGTATAAATAAGGCTGAGTACGAAAGGAGAGGAGGTAATACAAAAGGACTTGTGTCAGAAAACTTTGAGAAGGGTACCTGGCTGGCTCAATTGGTAGAGCTTGCGACTCTTGATCTTGGGGTTGTGAGTTTGAGCCCCCATGATAGGTGTAGAGATTACTTTAAAATTTTTTGAAAAAAAAATTTAGTGAGAATAAAACTTTAAAAATAACTCCCCTGCATGGAGGAAGCTGATACCTTATTTGTATCAGAGAGTAAAGCAAAGAGTGTTTACCAGAAAAGGTCAGAAGTATCTCCTATTCTGAAAGTGAGGTAAAGAAAGACCGTCATATGATAGAGCCCAGAGAGAGCCATTCGCATCACAGTTTATGTGAGTCTTGTCTGAGGGACTGTGGAGTCTGATAACCTGTATCAAAATCTGTGCAAATATAGAGCTGAAAGGGGTAGTGCAACATAGGAAACTACTGTCTATTCACCTCTTTTATCAAAGACAGGACTTTTTTTCCTCTCCTATTCTGTTTGGCCTTATGCATTCATATATTTTAAATTCTGCTATTGATTGTTGTGTAGGGTTTGGAAATGAAGCAGAGAGACCTTTTCTATTCAACACATTATGGAGTAATCACTCTCAACCTGCCTCCAATGTGAATTTCTTTTTCTTATTTGATTAGAGCTGAACCCTAAGAGAGGTCTACCAATGCCAACTTAATCACTGCCAGCTCTCTAGAGAGCATACTCCAGTCTTTACATTTTAGTGATTATTAATCCATTGTTGGCCATGCATGTGCCCAACAGTTTGACCTGAAAATATGTAGACAGTCAGGGTACCTACATAGGCAGACAACCACAACAAAAAAAATTGCAAGACTTTGGGGTGACAGAATTGCCTGATACAGGCATGGAGGAATATGGCATATGTATTGATGTCTACTTACTAAACACATTCTATTTCCTTCATCTTCGTTATATAGAGAGACATATTTCCCAGCTTCCCTTGCAAACACATTGTGATTGTATGGTGTAATTTGCCTAGTGGTATGTAGAGTGTAGTAATATAAACATCTCATAGTACTTTAGAACTCTCTTTCTTTCTTCTTTCCTGCAGAGGCAATCATGTAGGCCACACATTTTGAGACATTGAGTGAAAAGATAGAAGTAGCTTAAGACCCTGGAGAGTTGAACAGTTGAATCACTAAACTTGATCACAGATTAGTAGAAATTACCTGATCTGATGAATAGAGAGAAAAAAAGAAAATGAGCAAAGCCTTAAAGACCTGTAAACTAAATCAGGCATGCCAACCAATTTTTCATGGAAGTTCCAGGAGGAAAACGAGAAGGGAGAAGAAAAACAGGTTGAAGAAATAGTGCTCAGAAACTTCCCAAATTTGATGAGAAACACTAACGCTTATGGAATTCAACAAACCCTAAGTATAATAGAAGATCGACATCACATATAATATAAAGCATCAGAGAAAAGAGATTTCCTCAAATACAAAGAAACCACAACAAAATCAATAGCTAACTTTTCATCAGGAACAGTGGCTTCCAGAAGACATTGCAATGCCATCTTCAAAGCATTGAAAGAAAACAAAAGTGTAGACCAAGAAATCTTTATCTGACAAAACCACCCTTCAAAAATGAATAGGGAGTAAAGATGGTGACAGATGAGCAAACTCTGAGAGGATTGCTTAACAGACCTGCCTTACAGGAAAACTAATGGAAGGTCATCAGTCTGAAAGAAAATTAAACTAGACAATAACTCCAACCACATAAAGAAATGGAAAGTGTCAGAAATGCTAAACATATAATTAAATATAAAAGAGTCTATAAATATATTCATATTCATATTCTTCTGACCTCTAAAATATATAAAATTTTATACAAGATTTATAACACTGTTCTGTTGGTTTTATAACATATAGATCACATAGAAGGAGGATATAGGCAAGATATATTGGAAAATTCTATTATTTTATAGGAGTAGTTCTGAAGTAGGTGGTGAAAAGGATACTGTAGTCTTAGAACAACCATTAAATTAAAAAAATTATTTAAAAAATCCAGAGGGATTAAATAGTATTCTAAAAACCACAAAAGAATGCATAAAGAAAGAACCAAGGAATAGAGAGATGTACGTAAGTAGTCATAGCAGTACTATTTTTGATAGCCAAACATGGAAACAACGCAGATGTCCATCAACTGATTAAAGGATAAAAGAAAATGTATATCCATACAAAATACTATTCAACCATGAAATACAATGGAATAGTGATTCATGATATACCATGAATGAACCTTGAAAACTTACACTAAGTGAAAGCAACCATTCACAAAAGGCCACGTGCTTTGATTTCATTAATATGAAATGTCCAGAATAAGTCAACTCATAGATAAGTTAGTGGTTGCCAGAGTCTGGGGGAAGGGAAGAATGGGAGTAATTGACAATGGGGTTGGGATTTCTTTTCGACTTAATGAGAATATTCTAAAACTACATGGCGGTGATAACACTAAAACTGTGTGGACAAACCTGTGCATTGTACGCTCTAAATGGGCACTTTATATGGTCTATAAATTATGTTTCAAAGCTGTTATTAAAAAATAAAAAATAATAGCAAAATGACAGTGTAAATATAACCATTTGAGTAATTACATTATATGTGAATAAACAAAAAACCTCAATCCCAAGGCAAACATTCATTGGACCAGATTAAAAACAGCTTACATTCTATCTGTATGCAATATTCCCTCAATTGAAATATAAAAATTGAAGGTTAGGGGCGCCTGGGTGGCTCAGTGGTTTAAGCCTCTGGCTTCGGCTCAGGTCATGATCTCGGGGTCCTGGGATCGAGCCCCGCATCGGGCTCTCTGCTTGGCGGGGAGCCTGCTTCCCCCTCTCTCTCTCTGCCTGCCTCTCTGCCCACTTCTGATCTCTCTCTGTCAAATAAATAAAATAAAAAATCTTAAAAAAAAAATTGAAGGTTAGAGGACAGAAAAAGCATATGCTATGAAAAACATCAAAAATAAGGGAGCTAAAGTAGCTATGCTATCAAAAATAAATAAATAAATAAACTTCACAATAAGAAAAATTGGTGGAAACAATAAAAGATATCTCCTAATGATAGAAGGTCAATTCATGAAGAAAATATAATAGTCAGTGTATATATATGCACACCTACCAACAGAGCTCCCAAATATATAGAAAAAATAGACAATTTAACAGTTGTACCTGGAGATAACAATAATCCACTCTCAATAATTGATAAAACAACTACATAAAAAGCCAGGATATAGAAATTTAAACAGCACCATCAATTAACTTGAACTTAATAGAAAACTCCAATGTCTGAAGGATACATTTTCTTCTTAAGTGCTGGTGAAACTTTCTTCAATATAAACCATAAACTGGATCATAAGACAAGGACAAACAAAGGTAATAAACAAACTAGGAAACAAACAAACAGTAACAACATCAAATGAAACAAAATGTGGAAACCATGCAAAGTAGGTCTTCTTCCTACAAATAAATTAGACTTCCACACCATGATCTGGAAAACCTTCAAATATATGGAAATCATATGGTATGTTTAGAAATAACTTCTAGTTCAAGGAGTAAATCATAAGGGAAATTAAGATTATATTTGAACTGAATGCAAATAAAACACAACATATTGAAATGTATGTGTTGTAGATAAGCAATGCTTAGGAGAAAATTTTTGGTTTTATGTCTTGTATCAAAAAATGTGAAAGGCCTCAGTAACTTACGTAAGGAAATGTCCTGGGTAAGTACCTAAGTAACCCAAGGGCTCAGTAACCTAAGTATCTGCCTTAAGAAATGAGGGAAAAAGAGCAATTAAACCTAAAGCAAGCAGAAGAAAGAAAATTATAAAATTAGAGTGTAAATCAATGAATTAAAACAAAATTAATAGAGAAAATTAAAAAAAAAGAAAACTATGTTCTGTTGAAAGTTTAATTTTTTTTTTAAAGATTTTATTTTATTTATTTGACACACAGAGAGATCACAAGTAGGCAGAGAGGCAGGCAGAGAGAGAGGAGGAAGCAGGCTCCCTGTGGAGCCCAGAGCCCAATGTGGGGCTCGATCCCAGGACCCTGAGATCATGACCTGAGCCGAAGGCAGCGGCTTAATCCACTGAGCCACCCAGGCGCCCCTAAAGTTTAATTTTTTTTAAAGACCTTTAGCTAGAACAAGGAAAAAAGAAGAGACACGAATTCCCAAAGTCAAGGATGAAAGAGGAGAAATCAGTACCAGCTCTCTATAAATTTAAAGGATTTTAATTGAATATTATGAACAAATATTGCCATTGATTTTAACAGCTTGGATAACATGAATAAATTCCTAGAACACAATAACCAAAACTTAGGGAAGAAGAAACTGAAAACCTGAGGAGATCTTTAACAAGTAAAGAAATTGAAACTGTAATGAAATATTTTTTTCATAGAGACAATGTCCAGGCCCAGCTGGTGTTAGTAGGGAATACTAAGTGTTTCAAGGAGAAGTCATACAGTCCTTCACAAACTTTGAAAATAGGAGGGAACACACCTCAATGTATTAGTGTGAGCTACCCTGATACCAAAGCCAGCTAGCATCACAAGAACAGCAACAACAAAAAATAAACTCAAAATTAGTGCTCTTAATGAGTAGCAGGAGAAACCTAAACTGAATCTGAAAATCAAATTCAGTGACATACATAAAGGATTTACACTCTGACCAAGTGTGATTTATTCCAAGAACACAAGGTTGATTTATCATATGATCTCCCTGATATGAGGACATGGAGAAGCAACATGGGGGGGTAGGGGGATAGGAGAAGAATAAATGAAACAAGATGGGATTGGGAGGGAGACAAACCATAAATGACTCTTAATCTCACAAAACAAACTGGGGGTTGCTGGGGGGAGGTGGGATTGGGAGAGGGGGAGGGGGCTATGGACATTGGGGAGGGTAAGTGCTCTCGTGAGTGCTGTGAAGTGTGTAAACCTGGCGATTCACAGACCTGTACCCCTGGGGATAAAAATACATTATATGTTTATTAAAAAAAAAAAATTTGGAAAGGGAGGCGAACCATAAGAGACTATGGACTCTGAAAAACAACCTGAGGGTTTTGAAGGGTCAGGGGTGGGAGGTTGGGGGAACAGGTGGTGGGTAATGGGGAGGACACGTTTTGCATGAAGCACTGGGTGTTGTGCGAAAAGAATGAATACTGTTACGCTGAAAAAATAAATGGGAAAAAAAATAACATGAGAAAATCAATTAATACACTATATCGATCTTTTTAAAAATTTTTTAATTTAAATTTAATTAATTACCATACAGTGTAGTAATAGTTTCAGAGGTAGATTTTTTTTGATTGCATAATTTTCCGAGTTTATTTTTCCTTTTTTAAAAAAAATTATTTCTTATTTTTTTATAAACATATAATGTATTTTTATCCCCAGGGGTACAGGTCTGTGAATCGCCAGGTTTACACACTTCACAGCACTCACCATAGCACATACCTTCCCCAATGTCCATAACCCCCCTCCCCCTCTCCCATACTATATCCATCATTTAAACGAAATGAAACAGTTAAAGCATGTAGAACAATCATTCAGGAAAATCCAACACCCATTCATGATAAAAACTTTCAACAATCTGAGAATTAATGTCAATTTCCCATTTTAGGCGTGGAAATGGCATTTTTGAAAAAATCTACTGCTCACATCATACTTCATAGTGAAAGACTGTGTATTTTCTTTCTACGATCAGTCACAAAGCCAGGATTCCACTTGTATTTAACATAGTGCTGGAAGTCTTACCCCTGATAATAGGCAGGATAATAATTATAATAACATCGTAATAACAAGTCTTTCAGATTAAAAAGGCAGGAACAAAGAATGTCTACCTGCAGTTAATTTATATACTGAAAAATTTGAAATTTAGAAAATATTTATTAGACGTTAGAGAGGAGTTAAGCAAGATTGTAGGGTATAAAATCAATATGTAAAAATCAACTTGACTTCTATGTCTTGGCAGTGAACAATCTGAAATGAAGGTCAGAAAATGATTCTGCTCACAAGTACATCAAATCCAGTAAAACTCATGCCTATGTTTAGCAAAATAAGTGCAGTCTGTGCCCTAGAAAGTATAATATATTCTTTTTTTTTTTTAAGATTTTATTTATTTACTTGACAAGAGGGAGCACAAGTAGGCAGAGAAGCAGGGAGAGGGAGAAGCAGGCTGAGCAAGGAGCCCGATATGGGGCTCAATCCCAGAACCCTGAGATCATGACCCTAGCTGAAGGCTGACATTTAACTGGCTGAGCCAGACAGGCACCCCAAAATATCTTGAAAATAACTTATGAAGAGCTAACTAAAAGAAGAGACATTCCATGTTCATGAACTGGAAGACAGTACCCCCTCACATTGATCAATAGATTGATCGCAATGTCTGTGGAAATCTCAGCAGAGCTGACAACTGCAAAGATGACTGACTGATAAACCCAGGCACGTTTGTTATGCTGAGATCAGGGTTCTGCTCGAGAACACCTAAAACCTGATGGGGGCGAGGGGTCTGTCAGGGATGGACGTCTCAAAATCTTTGTCTCCAGACTCCTCTGAGTTCCCAAAGCCTTCCCAGGTGGAACAACCCCCACCCTGCCCCCATGCAAAGCAAGCAGGTCACATCATCTTTGTAGAAGTACATCTCCATTTGTAGAAATGGAGATGTTGATCCTTAAATAAGGGTGGTTACGCAAAGGACTGTGAATAGGCAAAATGTTCTTGAGAAAGAAAAAAGTTGCTGGTCTTAAGATTTTCAAATTTCAAAACTTATAAGCTGTGGTAATCTTTATGCTCATACGACACCATCTATCAATGGGGCGGAAATAAACCTTTTCATTTATGGTCAGATGATTTTTGGTAAAAAGCCTTGACACAATTCAGTAAGAAAAATAATCCTTTAAATGGTGGTGGGACAATTGCATATCAGTGTGTGAAATATTAAATTTAGAACCTTATTTCATAACCATGTATACGTATTAACCCCAACAGATCAGAGACTTAAACCTTGGTGGCCTCCTCTCCTTTGGTGGCATGCAAAGACCCACCAAGGAATTTTATGATGCTGTTGTCTCTCTCACCAACACATTCCTGATGTTTTTGGTGATTAGTGTGCCCTCTGCGTGTCACCTTGGAGAGGAGCATGATCCATTCTTGGGTCTTCCCTGTCCTTTCATGATGTCTTTATTCCAGCCTGTCCTTTCCTTCACTGTCTGCCTTGATAATTCAGGTGTTTCAGTTTCCATCAGTGATCTTCCAGGCTTCTAGGAACCCCTGGTTTGCACTACCCTTTCAGTTCTTGGCAGGGTGTCAAATTCCATCTCCTTGAAGTGTTCTATAAGTTAATAAACTCCCTCTTACCCTATCTTAAGTTCTGGCCTCTCATCAGACACTCTCAAAATCTAGGCCCGTGAATATTCTTTTGGCTCCTACCAGTACATCCTGACTAATTCTTGTAGCTTCTTTTATAATCTTAACAGGCCCAGCACATTCTATGGGGACTTAATGTAACCCTAGTGAGTTATCAGCCTCCAGACTAGAAGAGGGGTGGAGCCTGGAACACGGAAGTCTTGCAGGGAAGATGATGTGCTTGCTTTTCATGGGGGGACGGGGAGAGGGTTCCAGCTGGGAAGACTTTGGGAACTCACAGGAGTCTGGAGACAAAGATTTTGAGACGTCCATCCCCAATAGACCCCTCCCCCTCATCAGGTTTTAGGTGTTCTCAAGCAGAAAACCCTGATCTCAGCTTAACAAACGTGCCTGGGTTTATCAGTCAGTCATCTTTGCTGTTGTCAGCTCTTAACTGTTAAATTCCCAGTTTGAACTTTGGCTTTTTTTCTACTCTACTGCAACAGGAGTCAGTAGTCTCTCTTTAAGGACTCTTGACCTTCATGGTTAGTTTTCACTGCTTTGTTTAAGGCCAGTACCTTTTAATTATCTGTAGGACATCAGCCCAACTGATGATAACTAGTCAATTCTATTGCTTTAAATATGTTGTTCCTCTGTACTTTTCAAATGCCTGAATCATTGTATTGGCCAGGTTGTTCTCTACAGAAACATCCTCTTAAGTCACTCACTGGTGAATTTTTTTTAATAATTTGGGTACTACCTTGTATCCAGAACTATTGATGCTCACACATGGCCTAGGATGGGATCCTGAGAAGGATGCAAACCAAATTTTGTACATTTTCCACCTGATATTCAAAACAAGGAGTCTCATTGTTTGTGGCATATCCATATTGCTTCCAAACAGGTTTAGTTTTGAGTAAAATGGAAAAACTATGGGACTAATTATCTTTCTGTAAAACTATCTGAAATTTAGAATCTGCCCCCCTCTACCACACAAACCAGCAAAAACCAATCAACCAAGCAACAAGTGAAATAAAAGAGGTTATAAAGAAAAGGAATTGGAAAGAAAAGGTGAATGTTAGGGTCAGCATTGGTAAAGAAAGCAAAATCTGTGGCTCCTTATTACAAAGCTCAAAAGTGAAGTGGTGGGTGTGGTAAAGAGGGAATTGAAAGAAGCCCAAAATAAATTTTGTCTACCCCAAATCTTGGTCTAGTATGACACCTAGAGGCCACATGAACAGAATCCCTTTGGGTGATTTTTTTTTTTTTTTTAATATGGCAAGATGCGTTTATACAGAAAAAATTATTTAAAGTTTTTAATTCACAGTGGACACTCCTAGATACTTCCCTGTAACCCCCGATCGTTGAGCAGTTTTGTGTATATTCCTTCATTTACGTGTGTAGATATGTACTCATCCTCACTCTCTGGAGTTTGGAAATGACAACAGAAATAATAAAGACAGACGAAAGGACACCACTTACGGGGTAATAGGTTCAGCATTGTCTCATTTCTAAACATTAAAAAAATATGCTTTTCATTTTTCATCCACTGGTTTGGAAAACTTTTGTAGCCCTGGCTCATTAATAGTTGAACGGTTCTTCATGAAAAATGATGAACGATTTACTTCATGGCAGGCTGTACAGATGGTCAATTTAATCTGCATCCCTGAGACTTCTCGTGACTAAATTTTGACATCATGTCATTAAACATTTGTGTATTATGTATATCATATTCTAGAAAACAAAGATCGCTATGTCTTGCCGTCCATCAGTTTTATTGATAGGATTTATCCAACTGGACACGATAGCTCTCACGAAGGAACATGTATCTGAATATATATTTCCCATTTGTCTCCTCGGAGACCCATACTTTTTTGTCCTCAAGTGCAATTATGGCATTGTTACAGAACAGATATGTGGCAGTTGTGACAAACGCTCGTGTGACTCAGTTTCTGTAACCTTGTCCGGAGATGTCTTTACCGCTAACTGATGGAGCATATGTATGTGTTTGTGTATGACCCTTAAGCCTTGTATAAATTGAAATTAGAGGAGGAAACCAATTGTTGGCTATTTTAAAACACCGCTGCAGAACACTCACCCTAGTTGTGTACTTTAAATTGCAGTAAATTTTTGACTTCGAAGTGGTTCCTGGCTCTTAATACATAATGCTTGAACTTGTAGCTATAATGTTTAAACTCTTGACCAGATGAGTAATTACTATACAATCATGGATGAATATAAACATCAGACTCTTAAATTTTCTTTTGACAGTAAGCTATTAAGTATAGCATCTGATGGCTTCTTGAAGGGCTAATTACCCTGCACATTAAATTGTGCTAACTTGACTCCTTAGATTCTCTGTCTTCTGTTATATAATGAGTTTCTACTTGGTGAATTGGTTTGGGACTCCCTAAGAATGCTTAAATTGGGCTGTTATGAACACAGCACTTCAGTTTGAAGTCTTCCTTGGGCTGGAGTTGGAGGGTTTCAGAGCAAACGGGAAAGGCCCTGACAGGAGCTGAGAAAGAAACACAGCCAGGATAGGAAAGCAGTGCCATTGCGAAGGGATCCTTAGGAGTTTGCCCTAAAAGGACAGAGCTGAGGAAACCATGGCAGGGTCTATGTTCTTCTTTGGTCTAACTATTGAAACAAATGCTCCTTTAGGGAACCATACATTTGTTAAGATCAGGCTTCCTTTGTATCCCTTATCAATCTGTAATCTTTTCATTGTTGCCCCCCCCCCTTTTTTTTAAACCAGTAAAGGAATAGTAATCCACACTAGTTTATCTCTCTTAATCACAGACTCACAGAGCTAGGACTCTCTGAGCTTTTAATTCCCTCTTAGAGGCCTAACAGAGTGGAAAGTAAACAAAGACCAAATTTGCAACCTTAAACATTGCTAATTTCCTCTGATGTCAGAATACTTAAACAGGCAGGACCTGGGAATTATTTGATCAAACCTGCTTTTAATCTAATGCATGCAGAAGGGCTATGTCTGGAATGATCTGCAAAACGGCAGACGTCCCAAGAGAGCTTTATGGAAGGTTTCCTCTTTCAGAAACGGTAGTTTCCTCATTTCAAGCTCTTGAGTTGGCTGTGCTATTGGAGTAAAGTCATGAAGAGTAGTTTTCCTGCTTTGTAAATTTTATTTGGCCAAGTATTGCTGACCGGATGTGGATAGTTTTCTTTGGCTTTCTGCTTGCTGACTTTTTAATTGGCTACATGCCTTATTATTTTAGCTTTACTAGAAAATGAATTAATAAAAGGTTATTATTGAGGGAAAGGGAGAAAGAGAGAAAGGGCAAAGCATTATCTGATTTCTCACACATTCTTTTATTGTGTATGGTTTAAGAAAGTGAAAACACAAAGAACAAAAGACCCCAAAACATTAGATTATTTAGATTCTGAAAGGCATTTTTCTACAGCAGGAGTTCAGAGAAATTAGTGTCCAGGATTTTTAAGTAAAGAGTGTACTAATTTGGAGATACCCAAGTAATGAAAACTCATTTTTCCCTTTAATTTTACTCACAACTGTGTGGGTATTTAAAGGAGCATATTTTTTTGACAGAAGTAGATAAAGGGATAGCACTTTTATTTACTCCATGTTTGAAATAAAATTCTACGATTAGTTTTTGTAAAATTTTATCCACGTAACTAGCTAATAAAGTCCTATTTCAATTTTAAAGACCTTAAGAGACATTGTGCTTTGATTTGCCCCAGTAGGATCCATACTATTCATATTTCTATTGAGAACAGATTATGTTAAAAAGAAACCCAACATTTAGGAAAGTGTTCAAATGCATTTCAACAGCAAGTAAACAACTCCGCTCTTCTACTATGTTTTTCACAATCTGATCATAAATACTGCTCCCCACATAAAGTAATTCAGAAGCCATCGCTTAAAAATAAATTATAAACACTGATGCTTTGTGTAAATACACACGAAGAACAGCATGCCACTAGATCCAGCGCGTGACTCCTTGGATGACGATGAATTTCAATGCCTGTTATTTGTCATGCCGAAGCCTGTCGGGTGATGATTCTTTTTATTGGTGTATCCTTCCAAACATATTTCATCGCACCATGTGCAAGGGAGTTCTTTGGGCGGGCGTGTTGGATTGAGGTGCCCCCTCTCCCCTCCGCTCCTTCCTTTCTTGCCCTGGCGCTCTAGCCGCCTCCTGCCTCCAGCCCCCTTCGCTCCTTTTTGGCTCACGCCCCCCTCCTCTCCCTCCAGCTGGCGACGACGGGGTTGCGCTGCCTCCCAGACCTCGAGGACCTGCTCAGTCAGCTGGGGCCCCCTGCGGTCGGCTGCTTCCCTCTCCGCTAGGCTAGGACCTGCCACTCTGCGCGGAATGGCAGCCGCAGCAGCATCCCCGCCACAGGCGGTGGCGGCTGCAGCCACGGCCACCGCGGACGCTATTGTTCCCTGGTGTTAAACGCGCTTTCCCTCCTTTTCATCTGAAACGAACAATAGCAGGAAAGAGCTTTGCTTTCTGTACTCCTTGGGAAGACGGTGTGAGGGCAAAGAGAAATTCCCTGCCAACTGCGTTCCGGATCCGGACCCTGGAGCGGCTGCGGGCGGCATGGGGCTGCCAGCGAGGCGCTCTGCGTCCCGGAGCCCGGGCTCTGCGGGCCCGCGCCGGGGGGTCCTGCAGCTGCTGCCGCTGCTCCTGCTGCTGCTGCTGCGCCCGGGAGCCTGCGGGGCTGCGGCTCAGGGCGAGGCGGAGGCACCCACCTTGTATCTGTGGAAGACGGGTAAGTGGGACAGAGTTCTCCCTTCTTCTCAGCTTCGCGTCCGGGTCCATGTTACAAAACTGCTGGGCTTCGGGAGGGACCCCTGCGCCCCTTGAGAGCCTGGGTGTCCTGGGATCTGAAGGGGAAAAGTATGATTACTAGGAAGAAAATTAGGTCATGCCCGATGCTATTAGGAAAGAAAAACCTAACAATTGAGAGGCATTAGTGAGTCACCGGAATGATATTTCTCTCGCAGCTCTGTGGTTAATGAGGACAACCAACACCGCACTTTCATAACGAAGTGCATTTTTAACCTCTGGATTTTTGTTCTACTAGGAGTTTCTTGAATATATTTCCAGCAAAGAATGGGCACACAACTTAGAGCCGGTCTTGCAGTTTGCTCAGTGCCATGATATATGTGGGTATGGAGTTGAATTTGTTAAGTATAGCTTTGTGATATGTGGGACACGTGGAAACAAGCCAAGCCACGGTAGTTCTAACAGTTAAAGGCGAATGGGGCTCCACTGAGCTTGCGGAGAGGGTGTAAAGACCACTTCTTAATGAGTGAATTGCGCGATTTTTTCAAAGTGCACAATTGTAAGGATGTTTAGGTTTAAACTTTTCCTGCCTTGAGAATTGTTCTGCTTTGTTTCCAACCAGCTAACAAAAGCAGCAACTAATAGTGCCTCAGAACCTCCAGGCAAAGTGCTGACTCGAGGTCCTGGTGGGACAGTGACAGGCAGGAAAACAATACCAAGTGCGGAATTACTCCCTTTTCTCCAGTGGCTCTTCTCCCCTCCCCCCCGCCCCCAATCCTGCCACCCCACCCCAAGGATGAGGAGAATTCTTCAGAAGACCTGAAACTTGGCATGTTCATAGGAATGAAGTGAGAAGCATTATTCCTATTGCTTAGGGGTAAGGATAAATTAAGAGTTTCTTGGCAATGCCTAAACATTAAGAGAAGGGGACAATAGAAAGGAGGGAAAAGATATATTTGTTACGGGATTGCAAGCAAGTTACAGAATGGATCTTTTTCCTGGCTTCAACTGTCTGTAGCCCCCTGCTGCAGACAGATTAGTTTGCTCTACAATTACACTGATATTCTGAAATTTTAAAGAAGTATAATCTATCTGGCAACTTAGTAGCTTGAACAGCAATTTATTACAAGCCAAAGTACATAATTTGTCTCCAAATGTTGCAAGAAAAAAATCACACACACTTTTAGAAAAGCCATTTGGAATGTTAGCATTAGCCATTCTTGTTAACACTTGGAGTTTAACTATTAGTTGATTGGTGGATGCAGATGAAATCATATTAATTTGTTTCAGCTTAAAACAAAGAGTTGAAGACCTGCTCTGATTTAGCTAAACCCATGATCTTACTTTTCAAAAGCTTGGTCATAACAACAAACAGTAATCAAACTATAATTTACCATTAAATGGTATTATTTGAATGCTTGGTAAGAGCTTCTTAGGTAAGTGTTAGGTGAAATAGTACTTGGCTTGGTTGAGATTTGTGTTATTAAAGTAAGAAAAGCCAAGCAGTAATTCAGATCGAAGAAGAGCCTAGGCAACGTTCACTGTGCAGCATCTGAGGTGCCAATATATGTCAAAATAAATGTCATGGTGGGAACACAAGCCAATAAACTGTTTAAAATAGTGGAAAACTCTCAGGAGCAAGGATATGGAGACCTTGGTTCTGGTGCCAGTTCCAGCTCTTGCTAGGTATAGGAATGTTGGCAGTTCACTTAACTTTTGACCCCTAGTTTTCTCAGCTGCATATAAATGTGATGATACTTTCTTCAGACTCTTCACAGTATTATGAAGATTGAATGAGTGAGTTATGAGAAAGTGATCTGTAAATTTCAAAGTCATATGCCTATGCAAATATCAGCTAACATGATGAGGATGATAATGACAGCCCTCTGATGGTGGTCCTTGGTTTGGTGGAAAAAAGTGAAATAAGCTGGAGAGGAAAATAATGACCTCTCTATTCCCCCCCCCCGGGGGTGAAGGAAAACTCTTTATTTGTATAAAGAGATTGAGAGTTGTTATCAGAAGAGCAAGGGAATATTTAAAGGAGAGGGATATACTGGAAATGAAAATGTAGAGATGAAAGAATCGTAAGTGTGTATCACTTGATGGAAATAAAGTCAGGAAGAGAATTGGGAGAGAAAATGAGGTGAGACCATCCAGGATGTCTATTTCAGTGGAATACACTTGGTCTTCATACAGCAGATTATAGGGAGTCACACTATTGGTCAGATCATTGAATTGTAGGAATGTAGTAAAAGGTTTACTGGAAGAGGAGCTAGAGTTCCTAGACAGGAACTCTAACACTGTGTCTATCACTAACAAGCTACAGAGCATTGGCAAAGTCATTTAATGACTTTGGTTCTTTGTTTCAGAGTTTGTAATATTCATTGGTTAGAAAAGATGATATCTAAGGGCCTTTCATTGATGTTTGATATGTTCAATATGTATGTATACATCTGCACGTACCTACACTATAAATACACATATGCATATGTATATATAATTTATTAACCAGTGTGTATACATGTAATATATCTGTATATGATACATACGGTCTATAATACATGATATGTTATATCTAATGTATAGAATATGAAAATTTAAAGTGTATATTATACGAAAGTTTTTTCAAGTCGACTCACAACAAGGAGTTATGAGGACTCACTCTGTGCATTACAGGAAGTCAGTGAGGTAGAGGCTGACTAGGATATTGTAATCCCTTCCTTCAAGAAATTCACAACTGAACAATACTGTAAATACACAACAATTACAACCTGGTGTACCATACTCATGAACAAAACACTAGGACAACAGGGATGTTGTGTAGCTGATAAAAGGGGTTTGTGGTGAGTTTTAAAGAGGAGTTAATGTTGATTGGGATTTTGAAGGGTGAGAGCTGAATTTTTTTTTCCTCTGGGAGGCATGGAGGTACACTGCAAGCAGAAGGAAGAGAGAAAATGAAAATGAAATGCACAACAACATTCTTAGTTTTTCAAAGTACTGCAACTCAGGTCTAGGATTTTTGGTGGGAATGAATGGGTATAATGCCAATTTGATGGGTTGGGAAAGATTGTAAGAAAACCTTCAAACTTTGGTAGAGTCTGGAGCTTAACCTATAAGCAAGTGGAAACTGTTGGATGCTTTGCACCGAGGATTAACAAATTCTTTGTCCAGGATGGAGAGAGAGAAATGAAGAGGCTGGGAGGTTGGTAAGGAGAGGGACTGAGAGGCAAAGGGGAACAGACGTGAAGAGTGAGTAGAGGCAGGCTGGGGGTCATACTACAGGAAGTATTATTCTGCTTTAGGTTGTAGGGAACCCTTTGCCAAGGAGAAGAGGAACTCATCCCATGAAGATACCCATCATATTTGTTCCCCGTTACTTAAAACCAAGAATGTGAAAGATGAGCAAGTTTCCTGGGGATAGATAAGAATAGCAATTTAATTTAGCTATGCTAAACTTGAGGTAGTAATCCATTCGATTATAAATTATAAAAAGATTATTCGATGAATAAATCTAATGGGAAAACTAGTGATTGGATGGGTAGCTTAGAAAGAGGCTGAAAGTATAGGCTTGGAACTGAGCATGGTAGTTGGAGGGATCCTTAAAAGAAGAAAAATACTGAAAAGAAGGGCCAGGTTACTTCACAGAGAATATTGAAATTGAAAGGGCCACTGTCAGGGAGAGACCAGTGGAAGAGTCAGAGAAAGTATGGTCAGAAAAGGTCTGAGGAAAGCGGCAGTATGTGCTGATGGAGCATGTTTTATGAAGGGGATGGTGGCAAGAAGTGAAACACTTCTCAAAGACTGGAAGGGAATTAAGAAATATTTCAGAAATGATCAAGTAAAAGGGAGAATTGACAAAATACCTAACAGTGTTTTGGGAAAGGATGTTTTAACTGGATTGGTGGAGCTATAAACCTATTAGAATAATAAACAAGATAACGGAAAATGTATAATATTGATAAAGTGAAATAACTCAGAGGTATTTAAATCAGTACTCTGCTGGTTTTTTAATAGTTAAAACCCCCAGAATATAAGATATTTAAAATATTTATTAAAATACAAAAGTTAAATGTTTTAACACTTCTTTGTCACATTTATTTGAAAGGTAACTTGTCTTTGTGTGAATAATTGAAAAACTTATTTCATACACCCAGACATAAAGCACTTATTATTGGAAGATAGTTACTGATAAGTAACTGATAGTTACTGATAAGTGCTTTTCATTCTTTAATATTCTAGAGTATGGAATTTTTTCAATAATAATTGTGGCTAATAATATTCACCTGGCAATTCCAAATTGAGATTTTCAATGCATTGAATAAAATGTGATTGACTAACATGAGTAGGACAGAAAATAGTGAATACCTCCACTTCTATCAACTTCTGTCACAGACATGTTTTCAGAAAGGTCTTAATGAAGTAATTGAATTTATTATTTTTTATTGATGTATAGTTGATGTACAGTGTTACATTAGTTTCAGGTGTATAATATAGTGATTTGACAGATTTATACATTAAGCTATGCTCACCACAAGTGTAGCTACCATCTGTACCATACAACGTCATTCCGATACCATTGACTATACTTCCCATACTGTACCTTTTATTCTCGTGATGTTTTCATTCCAGAACTAGAAGCCTCTATCTCCCACTCTCCTTCACCATGTTGTCCATACATTTACCTCCTCCCTTCTGACAACCATCATTTTGTTCTCTGTATTTATGGGTCTGTTTTTGCTTTCTGTTTTTGTTTATTCACTTGTTTTGTTTTTTTTAGATTTCACATATAAGTGAAATCATAGGGTATTTGTCTTTCTCTGTCTGACTTATTTCACTTAGCATATTACCTTCTAGGTCCACCCATGTTTTGGCATATGGCAAGATCTCATCCTTTTTTTATGGCTCAGTAATATTCCATTATGTGTGTGGCTATATACACATACATACACATACACACCTACACACACCTTCTTTATTTATAGACACTTGAGTTGCTTCCATATTTTGGGTATTGTAAATAATGCTGCAGTAAATACAGGGGTTCCTATCTGATTTAATGTTACTGTATTCTTTGAGTAAATACCCAGTAGTGGAGTTGCCAGATCATATGGTAGTTCTATTTTTAATTTTTTGAAGAATCTCCATACTGTTTTCCGCAGTAGCTACACCAACTTAGATTTTCACCAACAGTGCATAGGGTTCCTTTTTATCTCCCTTCTCACTACTACTAATTATTTCTTGTCTTTTTGATTCTGGCCATTCTGTCAGGTATAAAGTGGAATCTCATGTAGTTTTTATTTGCATTTCCTTGATGATTAGTGGTTTTGAGCATCTTTTCGTGTGTCTGTTTGCCATCTTGATAAGTCTTTGGAAAAATCTTTATTCAGGTCCTCTGCCCATTTTAATCAGTTATTTGTGGGTTTTTGGTGTCAAGTTATGTAAGTTCTTTATGTATTTTGGTTATTAACTTCTTATCAGATGTATCATTTGCAAATATCTTCTGTGATTCAAAGGTTGGCTTTTCATTTTGCTGATGATTTCCTTCACTATGCAAAAGATTTTAATTTTGGTATAGTCCCAAATTGAGTTAACTTTTATAATAGTGAAATTACATTGAAATGCAAGAAATAAGTATACACTAGCCCTTTTTCAGAATTCAGGGGATTAGGATATTTATAGGTGTGTATTTTTCATCAAGGAGATTACTTCTCACATTAATCACTTTTGAAGTAAGTTCATCCAGTACAAGGCAATACTTTAAACAGCAATCACTGTGTTCTTTACATGGTTAATTGTATGTAAAGTAATCCCTTACTTCTTCAATATAAAATAAAAATAAGTATTATCCTTTTATTTTCTTTCATGTACTTGTCCTAATATAAAATATTCTGTAATGCATATGGAAATTTATTAATCCTAATCCTACCATTCATTAAATAAGAAAGGAGAGAGGGATGTCATTCCAGGTAGTAGTAACATGAGGGTTGCATTATCCTAATAAGGGTTCTTTACTTCACTTGTACTTAATTTGGAATGTGGTTTGCTCATTAAGTGAAAAATAGGATGGAGCAGAGTGGACAGAGTATGGGCATCAGTGTCAACCCAGAGTAACATGGATCATAGTGCTGTATTTTATCAATTAGTTCATCTACCTGAATCTTTTTCTTTCATCTCTAATATGGATAAATAATATGTATTATATAGAGGTTTTCTGAGGTTTAATTAGATATGGTAGCATATGGAATGTTCTAGTGCAGTGTTTGATATACATGGGAACTTCGGTGAATGACAGTTTTTATTATTGCTGTTATTCTGTTGTGTAATACAATGGTTAGTTAATTATAATGACCTGGAGCAAGTTCCAGTAATGTGCTTTCTTGAAATCATTTTTTTTGGTAAATACAATAGAAATTATAAATTGACACATTATAATGCTAGATACTTCAACACATTATAAGCGAGGCAGCATTGGGGAATGGAAAGAACACAAACTTTGGAATCAGAAACTGTTGTTTAAATCTGCCTCTACCTAAATGGTCAAATTACTTAAACTCTGATTTTGTTTTTTTCACCTTAAAATGGTGACAGAAATTCTGAAGTGTGAGGCCATTTGCAAAGTTTTAACAGGTAGCAAATAGAAAGTCTCTAGTACACTGTCCTAAATATAGTAGATATTCAGAAAATGTTCTCCTCCCATTCTTTTATCTTTCCTGCCCTAAAAATGACATAACAAGCAGGAATTTTATAGATTCAACACATTTATCTGTCTTTTCCAACCAAGGGACATCATGAAAAATGAAGAAAACAAGTCTAGGAAGAGAAGTTGTTTTATAACAGTCTCATCTTTCTTATTAGTTTGACACTTAAATGTAGACAGCATGGACCAAAGACCATAAAAATATTTTGAGCAGCAAGTTCATGGTGAATTATATAAATAGAATTTTTATACTTTATTTTGTGCTGTATTTCAGGGGATTTCTCAAGAATCTGAAATTTTAGGTTCTTGAAATTGTCTTGTCAGCAATGCCTTCCAAATTAAATGTTTCACAGAATTGTTTTTATGCAATTTTTAATTTTACATGTTAGATGATTATTTAAATACATTTTTAAAAACTACTGTGTATATCTTGTTTCCCTGCCCTTCTTTCTTAGCATACATAACACAGTGTTCAAAATTCATTAAGAGCGTATTGATTATTTGCATTAAAAAATGAAACATCCAAGTGGTTTTTTGAAGCTTTAATATCTTAACAGACTGTGGTAACTCAGGTCACGCGTTATGCAAATTATAGGTAGCAACCTGGTTTGCAAAATAAGAGAAGCCCCAATCAGGGCTGAGGTTGAGTGCTATGGAGTATAGCACATACTCAGACTCTTCCCTGCCTATGACTACAATATAAAAAACCGGCAAAATGGCAGTCGGATCAGATGCTGACATTCTAACTAGGTTATTGGGGAAGCATGGTGTGCTTGAGCTCCTTTTCTAAGGAAATGAATCCTCTTAATCTCTCACATAAGTCAGATTGGTGACACTGGACACTGAGATGTCTCTGGGAAGAGGAGAGCAAAGGCCTCTGTCTGGTGAATAGATAGAACAGGCTCTCTTAGAATTTCAAGAGAGCCTTAGAATTCATAGAAAATCACATTAGAATGGTCCTTAATGAAAGAAACACTGGGGAAGTGGCATCTGGAAAATATCACAAGAACATCATAGAGTGTGAGTTAGAGGTGCCAATGAGTCATAAGGTAGAGATTTTTTCCATTTTTTTAAATCAGCACTTTATATTTGATACTTTAGAATGCATTAAAATGATGAAAAATAAAGGAATTTGCATTTAATCCTAGGGTACACAAGCAATAAGAAAAACAATATTTAAGGGAAGTGATAGAACAATTAAAAATATGTTGGGAAAGAATAGAGGAAACATGGCAGGACTGAAAACAGTGATACTAAAAAGTAATCCATCTACTAATATATAACTGGACCCAACCAAAATGATGTTCTTTCAACTTCCAGAAGCACTATTGAGCTAACTAATATTTTGCATAGTCTACCAGGTAAAATCATAATCTCTAGGGTATCATTTTTGCTCTACCAAAGTTATGCTATGAGGAAATAAGTGAAATAAGGAGATACAGGGAAAAGGCACAAATGTGCTTCTTTATATGGACAGTAATTTTCAAATGACCATGTATGTGGGTAATATTGGAGAGGGCATTCTATGTTAGGGCCGTCAGAGAGAGAGTCCATATAGAACTTACTGAGTGATGTCTCTAAATTTAGAAGAAGCTATGCATGGCTATAAAGGCATGGGGAGGTTGTAAGACATTATAAGAGAGAGCAACACCACAGGGGAAGAAAGGTGAAAACAGGCAAATCATCTTTTAAAAATTAGTTTTAACAGGCTTGATTTTTTAACAGTTGTAGGTTTATAAAAAAATTAAGCACAAAGCACAGAGTTGCCATATATCTCTCATTCTCCCCCGCCCCCATTTCTCCCTAATACTGACATCTTGCATCAGTGTGGTACATGTGTATCATTGATGATGAGCTAACATTGATACACTATTGTACTTAAAATCCATAGTTTATATTAGGCTTCAACTACTCTCATACATTCTATGGTTTTGGACAAATACGTAAAGGTATATATATCCACTAATATGTGTATCTGCCATCACAGTATTATACAGAGTAGTTTCACGGCCCTAAAAATCCTCTGTGCTTCACCTATTTGTCCCTCACCCCATTCCTCGATCCTCCCAAATCTCTGGTAACCACTCATCTTTTTACCTTCTTATGTCTCCATGCTTGTTCTTTCTTTGGAATGTCATATAGTTGGAACCATATAGTATGTAACCTTTTCTTCCACTTAGTAATTGTGCATTTAAGTTTCTTCTGTATCTTTTCATGGCTTGTAATCTCATTTCTTTTTATCGGTGAATAATATGCTGATTGATGGATATAACAAAGTTGATTTATCCATTTACGTATTGAAGGACATCGCGGTTGCTTCCAAGATGTAAACACCTGTGTGCCGGTTTCTGTGCGGATATGTTTTTGTCTCTGTTGTGTGAATTCTGAGGAGAGCAGTTGCTGGATCATATGGTAAAGAGAATATTTAATTTTGTGAGGAAACCGTCTTTCAGAGCGGCTATACCAATTGCATTCCCACCACGACCGAAGGAGAGTGGCTGTTGCTCTATGTCTCTGCTGGTGGTGTCGGTATTTTGAATTCTAGCCATTTTATTTTATTTTATTTTTTTTTTATTATTTTTTTTTTAAAGATTTCACCCATTTATTTGACAGAGAGAGATCACAAGCAGACAGAGAGGCAGGCAGAGAGAGAGAGGGAAGCAGGCTCCCCGCCAAGCGGAGAGCCCGATGCGGGACTCGATCCCAGGACTCCGAGATCACGACCCGAGCCGAAGGCAGCGGCCCAACCCACTGAGCCACCCAGGCGCCCCGAATTCTAGCCATTTTAATGCGTGTAGTTGTATCTCCTTGTTGTTTGTGTTTCCTTTTCTCTGATGCCTATGATGTTGAGCATCATCTTTTCATCTACTTGTCATCTGTATGTTTTCTCTGGTAAGGGATCTGCCCCATGAGTCGCAGCAAGAGCAGGCAGAACCCTCAGGTGACCGTTCACAGCCTCAGTCTAACCTGTGCTGCCTGTGCTCCACTACTTGTTGCCCTGATGAAAGGATTCCTACTAAAAACAAGTATTTTATAAAGAGAAAGTACACATGGAAATTAAGTAGATAATAAGCCATACATGAAGATGGGTCTACGCTTTGTCTTTTGTTCCACAAAAGAGGGGAACACCGTGGGACCGAATTTGGAAGTGATAACAGTCTCTTGAAGAGGAAGACAACAGCGTGATATAGTCAAGGCTCAGTGGAGCCAGCCAGCTTGTGAGATTTTCAAGTGCACTCTACATGTGCGGGTCTCTGGCTGACTTGGGTCTAGTGAAGCATGTACCTGCATATCTGCTTTTCCTTGCTCTTCCCTGAGGCGAGTGGAAAGTTGACGTGCTGAACTTCTGGGAAGTGGTGCAAGTCTCATATTCCGAATTCCTGCTAAGTTGACCTGGGAACCAAGTTGTCAAGGCAGCCTCCTGCTTATTAGCTCGCTCCCCCAAACCGTTCCACCGACACAGTGTGGAGCACCCCCAGGATGGGGGGGAATAGAAGAGTGGCTCAAAAGTGGATAGTGTATGTGTGTCTAAATACAATATACTACCCAGGTAGTTAACCTAGCACTCTCTAGAGAGCTTGATGGAAAATTAATTTCCCAAGCAAATGTATGGAGCTTGAGCATTGTGTAGTGGGACTCATTTAACTCATGGTGTATGGTGAATGCAGGGCTTTCTAGTTGTGCCACACTGTCTGGATAAAAAGTTATCCCTTGGGTTTTAATAGCGGTAGCAGTAACAGCACATACTGAGTATTATAGATGGGAGTGTTTGCAAGTATGTGCTGTAATGTGCCTGCTGAAGAATGGCATCGAACACTTATATTGCCTCTTTGGTTGCTGATTACTTTTCTTTTCTCTCGCCAAACCAGAGAGCGTAACTATGCACGCCAGAGGGGTCAGTTACTTCCCCGTGACGGTGAATGAGATTAGTTGAATTGAAGCCGTTGCTCGAAATGAAAGAAGTACTGGTTGCTAAGTAGTAAAATGTGTATTTATGCGCATTTGGGTGTGTAATAAATAAATGAAATGTTCCAAAATCAACTTGTGAGCCACATGTGAATCTTGGCCTCATTTTGTAATTTATTGAGAGTGTGAACTCTAATCTCGGTGTCTTTCGTCCCTCAGTCATGCCGTACGTATAATATATTATATAATATTATATATATAATATAATATATATAATATATAATAATACGTATAATATTAGTTATCTCCCTGTTCACGTGGTTTTCAAGGGAGACAAAACTGCAGGGCACTTCGATGGTGTCTGGCTTGTGTCAGTACTCAGTAGATGTTATCTTTTACTGGAGGTGCAAACCACAAAGGCCTTCTCGCAGAGCTGGGTTGTCTCTGGATCTAAGTCTTTTTTTCTCTTCATTTTCACTCTTCTTCCTTGGATCCACACATACATATCAAGCTTCTCGGTATCCGGCACCGTTCTCCTTGCCCCTGCTGTCAGGACCGGCTCATAGTCACCAAGCCCTCAGCTCTGCTGTCTGCAGAGTTGTTCAAAGTATAGTTTTAAGATACAGAGACATTTTGCCTCAATGTTTTATTTTTACTTGTGATTGTGCATATTTTTGCCATGCAGGAAGTGCAGGAGGTGTGACTCTTTAAGTGGTTCTGTGCGTTCCAAAATTCCTTTGTGTGGAAACACCTGAGATTATTCTTGGCAAAACTTCCTTGTTCTGTGATGCTGTGAGTAAGAGAGTGTAGGAAGTGTACAGTGAGTGCTGAGGTATCCTCTCTCACAGTCCTCTTCCCTCTCCCAAAGTACATATAACAGTGTGTGTCTGTCTGTGTGTGTGGGGGGGAGTGATGTATACACTCTGCATATATATATGCATATATGTAAATATCCTACTTATACAACTCCAGATTTCAGTATCCTCTGTATGAAACTAAAATGTTTCTCAGCTTGGAGGAGTGCTATTCAACTCTCCTATGTCCATTACAATCTGTTTTAACTGTACATTTTCTAAAGTTTGTATATAATGTGTGAGCTTCTGATGGAATTGCAATAATGATTCAGTGCATCATTCCGGGCATACTCGTGCACACACACGCATCCATGCCTAGATGCATAAGTAGCTGTGACATAGCATGCACGTGCCAGTGGCACAGTCCTGCATGGCTGAATGACTACACAGGACTTCATAACGTATCCGATACTATGGACGTTATTATACTACCCCAAATGTTATAGGCATGCCAAAGTGGCGATGTTTTAAAATGTGCACAATGAGGGATATTTTTTGATAAATATTAATTATAAACAAAGTTATGTTAACATTTTATTTTGGAAAATTTCATTTCAAACTTTATGTGCATCAAGATCTCGCTCATATAAAATGCCTTTTAATATATAAGTCCTTCTATTACCTTCCACCAACTTGCAACTTTAGTTTAAGATCCTTTTATGTCTAACTGTCTTCCTGTGTTTGCCACTTTGGTGCCGAAACAATATCCTCAAACTGCAGTGCCTGCACAAATTTCCAAGAAGTACTTTTCTTCTAAGAGCATCTGTGTGCCAGCATATCCGTGAACATCATTTTTATAAAATACTCGTTGTGGATTGTTTCCATTGATTATACTGTCATTAAGGCAGTGCTGGTAACAGACCCAGATGGAATAATAGGTATGAACTGTTGTTTTTTTCTATATATGTGGGTTCAGTGTATTGGATGTGTTTTCAACTTACAATATTTTCAACTCAGGATGGATTTTTTGGGGTGTAACCCCCTCATAAAGGGAGGAAGATCTTTATATACATGTGTTTGCGCATAGATTATGCACACTTATGTAAGCCATATATTTTGTTTTGTACTGTCGGTATTGTATATATAATGTGTATTTTTTTTCCTATGGGAAATGTAGTTCACTCAGAGCCACTCCGTTGTTGCCACTTCAGGGAATCCAGTCACAGAGTTAGGTTACTTTTTTCTTCATCTTTGTGACGATCAATTCACTTATATAAAACTCCAAGCCCTTAGTGCTTTTTTTGCCACCAAATTTGGTGCTGGGGAACAAATGTGAATATCACATGGACCCCACTCCTGAAGTTCTCTGTCACGTGTAAATAAGTAATTCTTGTCTAGGTAATATATTGAAAAATAAGAAACATAAATATATGCGGAACAGAGAAAGGGATTACTATTTTGCAGAAGGAGCCTGGAAAGGGAAGATTTGCTAAAACACGAGTTTGACAAATAAACAACTTACGGATTGGACAAAGGCTGTAGCGAGATGGAATTCTAGGCTGAGTGGAGCTGGTATGAAGAAATTAAATGGAATGTGTGTTCAGGGTCAGTAAGAAGTTCTGAGGCATAGAATACTGGGGATGAGGTGGGATAGGAAGAAGGGTGAGTGTGTGTATGGAGAACCCATAGGAGAACAGCGCTTACTGGGACAGAGTAAGGAGCCTGGCTTTTGTTTGACATATGAAATCTAGGAGCCCAAGTTTGTTTAGTTGAATAAAACACAGCAACATATTCGCAAATGTTAAGTCATATGCAAATTGATAAATTTTAGAAGATTGTTAGTTTCATAAATGAATTATTATAATTCTCCTTGAAAATTTTCTATTAGAAAGCTGTCTTTAGGTAATGATAATTAAACAGAATTATTTCAAAGGTAGAGTATCCTTTCAGGTGTACATATAAGGGTGATTTGATGTATTTTTTTTTTCTCTACAGTTTTGATTAGACCAATGTGCGAAGAAGTAAATCTTACATCTGTGTGGTATGTCTCTGGCAGGGTGAGTGACAGAGAACGTGCATGACTGAAGTGGACGAGGCAGGGTGTAGAGGCTGGTTGTGCTCACTCTTCTTTGTGTAGGTTTGGCTCACCGAAGAAGCAACACCACTCCTTTGCCCTTCTCCGGGGCTGTCATTTGCCGTCATTTAGAGACGGGATTCACTTTTTTTAAAATGTCGTTAGGGACAACCATGTTGACCACATACAATATCCAGTGAGTCACAGTCGGATTGTGGGGCCCTAGTTTACAGCCTTTACCTTTGGCAGTCCTACGAGGTTTCCAAAAAGCTGAGGCTTAAATAGAGGGGTAGAAAATATTAAAAAGATACTTTTTTGAGTTTTAGAGAATGACCGCATGAGAAAATATGGAATGCCAAAATGAAACAGAAGTGTCTGAACAGTCCTGTTTCCAGCCAACATTGACATTTCCCTCTACTTCCTCCATGCTGTGCTTCGCTAGTCCTCATTAGTTAAGGGGCCCTGTGGAATGACCGTAGCCAGCAGAGAAAGGCATCTGCTGCCCTGGGCTGGTGCAGGTAATCACAGAAATGCAGCAAAAGGTCATAGGGCTCAATCACTCTATAAAACAGCTTCTTCTGACAGTTTGCAGTGGTGACTACACATCTCTAATGGGAGAGTCATCAAAATGGATCTGGATTTATGGAATCAAATAATCCACAAGGAAAGCTTTGACTGTTGCTAAGATCCATTTCACTTCCTGTCTCTCACTGTAAGATTTAATGTAATTTCTTCAGTTCCCTTGGTTTGTTTTATAAAAGGATGGGCTTTTGAACTGCTTCTGCTGTGAAAATTCCACAAAAAGAGCATACATAGTATGAAGCGGTCATGGTGGATTTTCAAACTCGGTTGACCAAGCACTGCGGCACCATGAGCATCATGATGTCTCAGATCATGATGGAAGTTCTCAGAGATTTCAAGAACATTCTGCTCTAAGTAATTTTCTGTCTTGATCAAATCATCCAGAAGCTAAATTAATTTAATTTGATGAAAAATGTGGAAATTAGAGGAATGATTCTTGCACTCTATCATTGTAAGTAAGATTAAGCTTTGTTGGCCATGTGCTGAATATTGGAATTGTTATCACAGAGCCATGTGTTTAGCAGCTTGATTGGTTTTAAGACTTGTGTGTCCATCATCACAATCAGTTCAGAACATTCTCATTACCCCCAGAATATTCTGAACCCCATAGTCTCTCACACTTGAATTCTCCAATTCTTCCCTATCAGGCCTAGTCCTAGGCAGGTACTGATCTACTTACTGTCTCTACAGATTTGCCTATTCTAGACATTCCTTGCAAATGGAATTAAACCTTGTTGGTTTTTTGTTACTGGTTCATTTTACTTAGCATGTTTTCAGGGTTCATATGTGTGGTATTGTGTATCAGTATTTCATTTCCTTTTACTGGTGAATAATATTCCATTTTGTAGATATGCCACATTTTATTCATCACTTGATGGATATTTGGGCTGTTTTCCTCTCTTTTGGCTATAATGTGTAATGCTGCTGTGAATACTCATGTACACATTTCTATGTAGGCATGTATTTTCATTTCCCTTAAATATATACTTAGGAATGGAATTGCTAGGTCTTATGGTAGGTTTATATTTTACGATTTGAGGAACTACTAGACTGATCCATATTTTTTTAAGTTCAGCACAGTACAATTCACATTGTGTTTTCCAGTAACTTCAATTATGATGTAATTGCCATTCAAGAAACCCATTGAAGTTTCCATAAAGATATCATTGTGTAATTAGAAGGTAAGTAGTTAGAAAATAGAGGAAAGTAATTTCAGGGACCCAGTTTATAAGAATAAAAGCACATTTGGGGGGAAATATGCTGACGTAGTCATGAGTGCACTTATTAGGATACCTACAAGGGGCTCATTTTGTTTTTGTTTTTGTTTTGTTTTGTTTTTTAAAGATTTATTTATTTATTTTAGAGAGGGAGAGAGAGAGCGCACCAGCACACCATCGGGGCAGGGGAGGGAAAGAGAGAAAGAGAAAAGCAGACTCCCCACTGAGCGCAGAGCCCAAGGTAGGACTCCATCTCATAACCCTGATCATGACTTGAGCTGAACTCAAGAGTCAGATGCTTAACTGACCAAGCCACCCATGTGTCCTCCTTTTGGGTTTTCAGTCTGATCATACAGTGAAATCTTTAATAAAAGGAATACAGGTAGTAAGGATGAAGGAACTGTGATGACTTAAAGAGAGGCTGATTTAATCACATGTGTTTAACGTGCACAGAGAAATTGAAGTGATACTAATGAAAAATTCAGACGTTAATGCATTCAGCAGTTGCCCATTTGGTTTCTACACCTTAGTGGATGTAGTAACAATACCTGCTTATGTTCTCTGGTACTCTACCACGAGTTCTCTATCAGTTCTCCAAGCACTCAGATCACATGTTCTTTTATTAAATTCTCACAACTTCTTCTTAAATATAGGATAAGAAGTAATGCACTTTTTGTTTAATGGAAGAGTAAACTCAGGTACCTAAAGCCAAGGGATTTGACCTAAATCACACTCTTATTGTAAGACTAGCAGCAAGGACAAACATCTTAGTACCCTAGATATACTAGTATTTTAATTGAAGAGGGTAAAATAGGGAAAGATCAGAGAAATTAATTTTTGGTTATATAGATTAAAGTGCAGATATTTCAATTAACATTTATGGTGTAGATAATAGGTAATAACAGAAATTTTGTTTTAATACTTTCAGACAAGCATAGGTAGATAAAAATTATAGATTTGTGTTTTGATAAATATTTTGACTGGTATCTTGACTGAGTATTTGACAGTGGTTTTGAGATTTTAACATTGATTTTCATAGCTTTCTTCAATTTTGTGACATAGAATAACATTTTATCTAAACAGTTTATGGCCTATAATCAAATAGAAATACATTTTCTTATTCCATGATGCAATGAATCTTAACATTGAAAAGTATGAAGAGCTGCTTCAAGTCATAACTCAGTATTTAGTTTCAGTATAATGATATTCTTCTTTTTCACCCCTTTAAAAAAAGTGTTATATAGATTTAAACTGTGGACTATCTTGGCAGTGTAATACAGGAGTTTATACTGAACACCGTATAACAAAACATCCTAAATCTTTCTTTACTATTCCCTAAATATCCTACTCACTTTCTCTGTCTTGCATGCATGCTTTCACGTCTCATTTATTTCTCCTATGTAGCCTCAAATTTTTTTTCACTCTCAAAGTTCTCTTTACTCCTCTCTTTCCCACCTTCCAGGTCTGGCTATCTGTGCTGTGCTAACTGCAATATTGCAGTTTACCTTTAATTTCAGGGGATCATTTTCCAAGTTTATAAACTGACAAAATTTCTCGAATAGGAATGTTATCGACAGTAGAAGTGCTGACTTTTGCAGTGTTCTGGACAGGGAGACTTGCATTCCAGCTGTAGTTTTCCCTGAAAGAGACAAAGTAAACACCTGCTGACATCATTATATTTGTCTACAGGCAGCTAAACTATGATATATTCAGTGTGGACTGCTGTAAGGGATACAGCTGTGAAATGAGCTAAAATTTATTATTGAAAGTAAAAGAACTAGTGTAAATTTATTCTAATGAGATTCTTTGCAAACATTACAGTAAATAGGTTCTGGAAACATTTTCATTCTGTCTCTTGTCCTTTAAAAATGACTTTTCTGAAGATACTATATATCTTAGGGCACGTGGTGAAAGAGATGAAAATTAGGACTGTCAGTATTCAGAGATTTATGTGGCTAGGTTTTTCCTACCATGGATGTGATAAGATTTTTAATTAGAGCTCAGATCTAAGTTCATTTCTTCCTAAATATTGGGTCTATATAAAAAGTCCCTCTTGGCAAGTTACTCTTAAAGTCACAAAGGGGATGACAAGTTACTCCTAAATGCATCATGAAAGCATTGTAGAAGCATTTTGTGTTGTAAGTAAGCAGTATACCAGCAGATTTTACCCCTGAGAAGAACTGGGAGTATTTTTTCCATTTAGAAGGTTTTCCTATAACTTTTATGCAGTGCATGCCCTTATTTTAAATTGCACATGTGTGTGTTTGTGTGTGTGCACGTGTGTGTGCATGTGTGTATGCACATGTGTACATTTGATAATTCTCTTGATTAATGTGCACAGGAAATTTGGCATCTTAAGCAAAGTCTGCTTAATGGACAGAAGAGACATTACACAAAGTTTTAAAATCTTATAAACCAATAAAATGTACTTAATACTAACATCATACTGCACATAATTTAATCTGTAGTTTATCATGACATGTAAATGTCTTCAAAACGTTGAAGTGCACCAGAGTCTTGATTATGAACAAAACCATATTGCTGTAATAAAGCTATGAGGAAGTACTCCAAGAAATTTTATTTGGTAGGATGCTGAATTAAACCATATTTGTTGAGTCTTCTAGTCTTTCTCATTTAATTTTGTACTTCTAAGTATATTTAAAAGTATTTTTCTGAATGACTTTCTATATTCAAAAATTTACAGAGACCCATATATCCTACTCACATTCACACTTTTGAGAGTTGGAATTAAACCATTCTAGGGGTATGCTAACATCTTCAGTGATTTTGCCTTCATGTACATGTATTTGGTATTTATCTTATTTTTTATGTCATATTAATGGGTCTAGAATGGAAAGATAAATTTGAGGTGGAGATAAAGTATGAAATCATCTTTCAAGCAAAACTTTTCTCCTCCCCTCTTTTCCATTCTATTTTTTTTTTAAGATTTATTCATTTTATAGAGAGAGCACAAACAGGGGGAGGGGCAGAAGCAGAGAGAGAATCCTGAGCAGACCCCACACTGAGTGGGAAGCCTGATGCAGAGCTCAAGTTCACAACCCATGAGATTATGACCTTGAGCTGAAACCAAGAGTCAGATGCTTAACCGGCTGAGCCACTCAGGCACCCCTCCTCATTCCCATTTTAAAAGACATCTTAGTGACATCAGCATAAGACGTGGTATGCTTTAGATCCTCTTCTGCTGTAAGGAAACATAGACACCTATGATTGGGTCCTTCAGTCACTCACCAGCTCATATGTTGGAAAGAGGTACACACACATAACTGTAAGTCAGTGTGATTGGGGCTACTAAGCAGGTGTGTTTGAAGTGCTCTAAGGACACTGAAGATGAACTGATCCATTCGTCTGGGCTGGCGAAGGGGAGGGACCAGGAAAGGCCTGCCAGAAGAATGGACAGTTGAGATAGTCTGGAAAGCATGAGTAAAACCCTAAGAGATGAGAGATGATGGGATGCACATGGTTAAGCCACAGAACTGTAAATTAATGACTTAAATGGCTTTTAGAATCTAAAAAGCTCTCTCCATACCTATGAAGGGTACAATAGCTCCCTATTGGTATTCTCCCCAATTTCTGTGATTGCTCACAGTTTTAACTCTTGTCCTCTGTCAGGTGAACAGTAACAGAGAGTGACCTGCTAGGACCAACCCTTAGGTGTTATACATCTTTTCTTGAAAAATAAAAAGCATACTGTATTAATTGTTTTCATAAATTAATGTGGTGAGTAATTCAATTCACATACAAAATGGTTTATTCAAAATAAATTTGTGTTTGGGTGGGGCTAAAAATTACAATATCTAATGTTATTCCAAGCTGGTTTATAGTATTATAAATCTTCAAATGTTAAAGGTGGTAAAATTGATAACTTGCTTTGGACTTTTACCTTCTTTTATTATTTCTTTCCATATCTGTATATGTAAGAAAGCAGACTTTTACTTGAGAAAAAATATAGCAAATAATTATGATCCTCTTGATACCCAAAGTAAGTAGTTTGTGGGAATAGCTTTCCCTCAGACACTTATTTGAGGCTGCTATCTTGACCCATCGCTGAAGGCCAACCTGAAATATTTATGCACATAAGTTCCTGGTTTGCTCTTTGGCCAACTCACCCCCTCACAGTTCTTTTTTTTTTTTTTTTTTAATTTTTATTTATTTATTTATTTATTTAATTTATTTTTATTTTTATTTTTTTTATTTTTTATTTTTTATATTTTATTTATTTGACAGAGAGAAATCACAACTAGGCAGAGAGGCAGGCAGAGAGAGAGGAGGAAGCAGGCTCCCTGTGGAGCAGAGAGCTGGACGTGGGGCTCGATCCCAGGACCCTGGGATCATGACCTGAGCCGAAGGCAGAGGCTTTAACCCACTGAGCCACCCAGGCGCCCCCCCTCACAGTTCTTAAACCAGGCTTGTGTCATGTGATGAGTGTGACATCTACCCACGTCACCACAGCCAGCTACCATGTGCAATTTAGAAGGCTTGAGGGTGTAGCACAGAGATCTCACACATCCAGCTTAGAAAAAATGTAAAAGGGGGGTGCCTGTGTGGCTAAGTTGGTTAAGCTTTGGACTTTTGATTTTGACTCAGGTCACAATCTTGGGGGTCATGAGATCGAACCCTATGCTGGGCTCTGCACTGGGCGTGGAACCTACATAAGATTCTGCCTTGTCCTCTTCCTCTGTCTACCCCCCCACCCCTTAAAGAAAAGTGAAAGATACATCAAAGAAACATTGTTTTTATTAAAACACTTCAGAATAAAAAGGCATTTTGTAGTGGTCACTTGGGTTTATATCATGTCAACATAAAACCTTGAAGAAAACAAATTTGAAGAAGGTGTTTTTTTTTTTTTTCAGTATTTAAATTTATTTAGTTTTTTCAGCGTAACAGTATTCATTGTTTTTGCACAACACCCATTGCTCCATGCAATACGTGCCCTCCCTATTACCTACCACCTGGTTCCCCCAACCTCCCACACCCGCCCCTTCAAAAGGCTCTGGATGTTTTTCAGAGTCCATAGTCTCTTGTGGTTCGCCTCCCCTTCCAATTTTTTTTTTTTATAAACATATAATGTATTTTTTTTTAAAGATTTTATTTATTTATTTGATAGATAGAGATCACAAGTAGGCAGAGAGGCAGGCAGAGAGGAGGAGGAAGCAGGCTCCCCGCTGAGCAGAGAGCCCGATGTGGGGCTCGATCCCAGGACCCTAGGACCATGACCTGAGCCGAAAGCAGAGGCTTTAACCCACTGAGCCACCCAGGCGCCCCATAAACATATAATGTATTTTTATCCCCAGGGGTACAGGTCTGTGAATCGCCAGGTTTACACACTTCATAGCACTCACGATAGCACATACCCTCCCCAATGTCCATAACCCCCTCCCCTCTCCCAACCCCACCTCCCCCCAGCAACTCCCAGTTTGTTTTGTGAGATTAAGAGTCATTTATGGTTTGTCTCCCTCCCAATCCCATCTTGTTTCATTTATTCTTCTCCTATCCCCCTAACCCCCCATGTTGCATTTCCATGTCCTCATATCAGGGAGATCATATGATAGTTGTCTTTCTCCGATTGACTTATTTCACTAAGCATGATACCCTCTAGTTCCATCCACGGTGTCGCAAATGGCAAGATTTCATTTCTTTTGATGGCTGCATAGTATTCCATTGTGTATATATACCACATCTTCTTTATCCATTCATCTGTTGATGAAGAAGGTGTTTTTTTTTTTTTATGTGTGTTTGACAGAGAGGAAAAGGGGGGAGAGAGAGCGTGCAAGTGAGCAACAGCACTTGAGCTCACACCTGAGAAAGTGAATGGGAATAAGACCAAGAGAGACAGACTGAAAGGGAGAAGGGGGGAGGAGGAAGAGAAAGAGAGAGGGAAGGAGGGAAACTAATTGACTTCAGTCTTTTAAAAATAATACTGCATTGAGTATTAGTGCTGGTGAAGACTTATGGCAGAGGTCTTAGATTAGCCGTTGAAAGGACACATAAAGACCCAAGGCTATTGGAATGGAAAAGTAGAAAATGTAAGATGCAAATAGACAGCTGAAGGAAGAGTACTTGGAAGGGGGGCACCTGCGTTCTTCTAGCTGCATCCTGGGCACCTCTTCTCTGCCAGGTCTCCAGTCACCACCTTGTGCCCACGTGCCTTTCGTGCTTGCTTACCTTCAGGTTCTGAATGCTGTTCTGTTCATCCTGAATGACCAGTGGTGAGTTGATCATGAAGAACTGTTTGACAGAGCCCTTCTGTAGCAGCACTCCACATCTCACTCAGTCATGCAGCTCTAGTCTTTATATAAGAAACCCCACTATGCCCTCTAATTTATTTAAAAAAAAAAGATTATAAAAATAAATGAAAAATGATTATATATTTATAACCATTTGTAAACTCTTTGGACTAAAACTGAAGTTCTCTATTTGTAAATCCTAATGTACTTCTTTTTGGCCCTTTCTTTGGAAAGGTGAACTGTGTAGTCTGTGTTCCAGAAGCTCTATATTTTGCATATGGAATGTTTTAAATTCCTGGTGACTTCTAATAAAAAGTAAAATTTAGGTTTAATGTACCCTTTGAAATTAATGTAAGGGTTTTTTTTTTTTTCTGTTTAGGCATTTTTGAGTTATTTCCCTGAAATTAAAACAAAATGTATTTGTGGAATTTACGACATGAATTGAAGTTTGAACATAATTAAAAATAAATGTCTTGAAGATGTGGAGTGCTGCCACAGTTCTTGGCCTGCAGAGTGCTGGTCAGCACTGTAAGGAAGACATGCATGAGTATGCAGGTGATCATACAGTATTATTAGATTCTTTTTTTTTTCTTAAAAAAATTAAATGTGCTCTAGTTATCACAAAGGAAACCTAAATGGCTGGTGTTGTGGATCAGTAAAGTGTGACAGTTAGCACTGCTTTTGATTTTTGAATGAAGGTCATAATAAAAATAGTGACTGAATAGTTGGCCATTTTACCCTTGCAGCCATGTGAAATCATCCTGTAAGGCAACTATAATTCATATTATCCTTTCACAAAATAAATTATTAATTACAGTAAACGAGTAAAAATTTCAGACCTATATATTTTGCAAGTGCACCATATTTAAAAAATAGCAATATATAAATGATGGCAAATGTAAGCAGATAACTATTTATGAATACAATTATTATGGCTTTGAAATTTTAAATAGTTAAAATTGCATATGACTTTAAATTTGTCTTAAGCTTGAAATCACTATGATTTGTTTTGCATTATAAATTGCTAGTTCTATGCTTAGTGAAATAAGTCAATCGGAGAAAGACAACTATCATATGATCTCCCTGATATGAGGACATGGAGAAGCAACATGGGGGGGTAGGGGGATAGGAGAAGAATAAATGAAACAAGATGGGATTGGGAGGGAGACAAACCATAAATGACTCTTAATCTCACCAAACAAACTGGGGGTTGCTGGGGGGAGGTGGGATTGGGAGAGGGGGAGCGGGCTATGGACATTGGGGAGGGGAGGCGAACCATAAGAGACTATGGACTCTGAAAAACAACCTGAGGGTTTTGAAGGATCAGGGGTGGGAGGTTGGGGGAACAGGTGGTGGGTAATGGGGAGGGCACGTTTTGCATGGAGCACTGGGTGTTGTACAAAAAGAATGAATACTGTTACGCTGAAAAAATAAATAAAATGGAAAAAAAAAAACAAAAAAAAATAAATTGCTAGTTCTCGTTGAATACTACATCAGAAACTAAATCAGTAGTATATGTTGGCTAACTGAACATAATAAAAAATAAGAAAGTAAAAATACATAGTTAAATTACTAGTTCACATTTTCAAGCCGCACACTAAAATGTGAATTGGTGAAAGTTATCAACAAATCTTTTCAGCTATGCATGATACAAGGAAATTGTGTTCTCTAAAGGCCCTTTAGAGAGGTGTGTAAAGACTTTCCAAATGAGAATATTAGTCACAATATAGAGAACACTAGAAGTCTTTGGAGATTTTTGTTCATATATATTTTTTGTCTGAAAACATTGCATTAACCAGATAGAGAATTGTATCCACCAGTGAAATACCAAGTATATACACTTTTATTGAGTAAATGAAGGTAATATTATATCATTACTTTCTGTTGGTGCTAGAAATAATAAATACAACATAATGTTTCAGTTAATATTTTGATAACTGTAGGTCGGTTCAGTTAAAGGAATACAGAAAAAAAAGACCATCTCCATTTTCTTCAAATCCCTTTTGGAATGAGAAGGGATCTGTCTGTTCTTGAGTTGGGAACATGAGTGGAGAAGGCTTCAGCAGTAAATAAGAGGGAGAAGTCGGTATATAAGGGCAAAGGTTAGGAGACTTGAGGACGTGAGTAGAAGCGCAGACAAGTAGTAGAAGAAGATGTGATGACTAAGAGAGAGGCGTTGGCTTATTTATAGCCCATGACAGGAAACCATTGTGGGGTTTCAACTCTTTACCTAATTCCCAGGCCTGGAAAAAAAGAGGAGGGCTTGAAGACAGTGAACAAGGAAAAATATCATTACTGGAATTAATGCTGACTCTTTATGGAATCACTAAATGTAGGTAGGTCTTCTGACTCTTCCTTTTCCACCATCCTAGGCAAATGGTCTTATTATTAGGGTGGGCTCAGCCTGTAGATGGGGACTTACAAGTACCAAGCAGTTAATTAAGCAAGCAATGGAAGTGTTTAAAATTCAGTCACAATATTTAAGGCATTGAAGGTGGTACATCTTGGTTTCTCTTTCCTTTGAGAGAGAGATTAGCTTTAATTATGAAGAACTGGAGATCACGTGATATCATAAAAGTATAATTTATCAGCTTATAAGCATTATTTTGGTCAATTTAATTGGTGAATTTTTGTAAAAGATTTATTTATTTGAGAGAGAGAATGGAGGGAGGGGTAGAGGAAGAGGGAGAGAATCTCAAGTAGACTCTGTGCTAAGCACAGAGCCCCATGTGGGGCTTGATATTACCACCCTGAGATCATGACCTGAACAGAAACCAAAAGTCAGGGGCTTAACCTGCTAAACCACCCAGGCTTAAAACCCAGATGCCCCTAACCTATGCATAGTGAAACACTATATGTAGCCCTTTGTGTGGCATGTTTAACAAATCTCCAGGAGCATTTTAGGTAACTTACATTTCAGTCATGTTGGGTCTCGGTTTATTTGTTCACTTCTGCATCCATGCATGTGAGGGAGTTTGTTTTTCATGTGGTTGTTTACAGAAGACTACTAATTTTGAAATATACTAAATCTAGCTGAACATGTTTTCTGAAAAATAGAAATCTGTTTCTTAATACTTACAAGTGTTTAAACCCAAGAACCCATAAAAAGAGAACTCTCTTAATACAATACTGTGCCTAAAGATCTTGCTTAAAAGGAAAGAATACTCAAACATGTATTTTTATAACTTAATTTGACTAATTTAAACTTATGAGTGATGATAAAATGATAATTTCAAATAAATTGTATTTAATAATAGAACATTCTTGGAGCGCCTGGGTGGCTCAGTGGGTTAAAGCCTCTGTCTTCAGCTCAGGTCATGATCCCAGGGTCCTGGAATGGAGCCCAGCATCAGGCTCTCTGCTTAGCAGGGAGCCTGCTTCCCTTCCTCTCTCTCTGCCTGCCTCTCTGCCTACTTGTGAGCTCTGTCAGGTGAATGAATAAAATCTTTAAAAAAAAAAAATTCTTGGGGCGCCTGGGTGGCTCAGTGGGTTAAAGCTTCTGCCTTCGGCTCAGGTCATGATCCCAGGGTCCTGGGATTGAGCCCCACATTGGGCTCTCTGCTCAGCAGGGAGCCTGCTTCCCTTCTTCTCCCTCTGCCTATCTCTCTGCCTACTTGTGATCTCTGTCTTTCAAATAAATTAATACAATCTTAAAAAAAATAGAAAATTCTTAAATGGCAAAGAGATGTGTTGTAAAAAGTCATTATATACTCATTTAGATTTCTGAAAAGAAAATGTAAACCAAAATAATTTTAAAATAATATTCAGTATCTTTAATTGCATCCTGGATAAGATAATTATCCCCCAGTTACTCTGTATACACTATCTCTAAACTGAACCTGTCATCTTGGCATTATTGATATTTAAGAGGCCATATTCCACTTCATTCCTATCTCCCAGTGTTATGGACCTAGTTCCTTTCTGATATCTAATTTATCTTCCATTAATTCTGGAGAGGCATTTTAGCATCTTTTACACTTTGAAATACATTTAAGCTAAAGTAGAGAAAGGATTCATAGACTTTGAAACCAAGCTGATTCGAATTTCTACTTTTAGGTATCTTACTTGCTGTAGTTCATGTGACTTTGCTTAAGTAATTAATCTTTTAAGGTTCACTTTTCTCAGCTAAAAAAACATTGATCAAAATCCCTGATGTAAAGAGTTGTAATGACTTAAGGTACAGTACCTATCCAACAGGGCCGCCAAAATGAATAGGCATTTATTGTAGACCCAAGATTGATTTGCCTCTTTTAAAATGTACCCCCATCCCTAGTCTCTTGATTTCTACTTTTCCTCAGATTTCTGAGGAAAACACTTACTGCACTCTCTCTGTAGATTATCTTTATTATGTATTCTTTTAGCTCCATCGAATTATCCTTTTCTAGGTTTATAATAGTTGTTTAATATCCGAGCAATTAATTAATATATGTGTTCTTCACAAAACTAAGGTTTCTAAAGGGGGAGAGAGATCACCTCTCGATTTTCTCTTTACTTTTTGATAGCATAGCACAGAGCTTAGCACATTTTAGGAGGCAGATAGTAGTCAGATAGATGGAGGAATGATGAATGAATGAATGAATGAATACATACTGCTGGAAATATTTAATAAACATAATCATAGAAAGGTTGACTACCTTACTGAAGTGTACATAGATTGAGAAAAGCAGAACTGGAAAAAATAAACTCCCACTCCAGTCTTAACTGAGCTTCTTTCCCTCTATTCTTTTCGTTTATATTTTATTCACTACTCAATCCAAACAGGCTTTCCCACTGTTAACACAAGTACAGGACCCAGAGAACCCTTTTACTCTGTCCCTACTTGGCTTCTCCCACCATATAGGGATCGCACTGTCAAGATACCAGGCTGACTAGTCTCAAGACCTCCAACACCTCCAAGGTGGTGTTTGTCAAACTTTTGTCTGCATCAGAAGCACATGAGAAAATGTTCAAAATGCACATCCCCTTTCCTTACTCCAATATTTTAATTCAACAATACAGTGGTAAGGTCAAAGTGGGTCCATTTATTTGAAATCCCCAAGTGATGATAATGCTGATGCCATGTCTGTATCAGTGTTGGAGAAGGTTAAGCCCAAGAAATTCTGATTTGGGGAAGGATATTGGTTTTGAAGGGCTCTTTAGGGATAGAGCAAGGAACTGCTACAGTTGAGAAGGTTCCTCTACTCAAAAATGAGGTGTTTCAGACTTGGGAAAATGAACTGTTATATTGGAGACCAAAAAGTTTTGCAAAAAGCATAGACACTTCTCTTTGGGGAGCCTGGGTGGCTCAGTGGGTTAAAGCCTCTGCTTTCGGCTCAGGTCATGATCTCAGGGCTCTGGGATCGAGCCCAGTATAGGGCTCTCTGCTCCGCGGGGAGCCTGCTTCCTCCTCTCTCTCTCTCTCTCTGCCTGCCTCTCTGCCTACTTGTGATCTCTATCTGTCAAATAAATAAAAATAAACCTTTAAAAAAAAAGCATAGACACTTATCTGTGGTTAGAGATAACTACATCATGCTTGGTAGATAGCAAAAGCAATATTTAAATGACTTTAAAAATCATACTGAAATACTGTCTGTGAAATGAGAAATCTTTATTTTGTAAAAATAACACTAGAATCATTTATGTGAACTGGTTTAAATGTATTCCTATTAGCTATGCAGTATAAGAGTATACATGTATATTCTTAAATATGTGTCATTTTAATTTTGTAAGTTTTGCCTAATTAGAATAATATACTGTGTGCATAATATCACAGACTTTTGAAATGCTTGCTCTTGAGCAAATTAGAACAGCATGATTATAACCTACAGATTTTTGTGGTTATTTTTGTCACTGCTTTTGTTGTCATTTGATTTTTTTTTTTTCTGGTACAAAAGGAAAATCTTATAGCTACTCCCTTGTCCAAATCTAAACAGAATTTATACCTTCCTTCCCACACCACCCCTGAGTTCTTTAGGAAATCTTTTTACCTATTTGAAGTTATATGTGTTAAACTTTTATATGAATAGACATGACTATTTAAAATTATAATTCACTCAGTAATGTAGACTGCATTAATTTGGAATCTGTGATACTTTGAGGGGTGATGAAAGTTCTGAACTCAAATGCAGCTGGTTTAAAATCTGCTTTGGCACTTTCTAGCATTGTTACCAGACAGTCTTCTTTTTCTTTTCTTTCTTTTTTTTTTTTAAAGAGTTTATTTGTGTATGTAAGAGAGGAGAGGTCAGAGGGAGAAGCAGACTTCCTGCTGAGCAAGGGAGCCCCATGTGGGACTCGATCCCAGGACCCCAGGATCATAACCTGAACTGAAGGCAATTACTAAACCAACTGAGCCACCCAAGCGCCCACCAGACAGTTTTCTTAACTTCATTATGCCTCAGTTCACTCATCTATACCTCATAGATTTTCTGTCAGCATTATGCGAAATAATATATGTGAAAGACTTAGTTCTGGTTCTTAAAAAGAGTAGATCTCAGTAAAAAAGGAAAGGCGGTGGGTGATGACTCAGTATACAGACTATCACTTCCAGCAACATAACCTCTTTCTTCTTTTTTGAGTTTTTATTTAAATTCCTGGTGGTTAACACTTACTGTAATATTAGTTTCTGTAGTAGAATTTTGTGATTCATCACTTACATATAATACGCAGTGCTCCTCACAGCAAGTACCTTCCTTAATCCACGTCACTATTTAACCTTTCCTCCTATAAGCCTACCCTCCAGAAGCCCTCAGTTTGTTCTCTATAGTTAAGAGTCTGTTTTATGGTTTGCTTCTCTCTGTTTTTTCCCCATGTTCATCTGTTTTTTGTTTCTTAAATTTGACATATGAGTGAGATCATATGGTACTTGTCTTTCTCTGAATGACATTTTTAGCTTAGCATAATACACTCTCACTCCATTCACGCCATTGCAAAAAGCAAGATTTCATTCTTTTTATGGCTGAGTAATATTCCATCATATATCAGAAACATTAACTTTTTGAACCTCTGCAGGACAGTGTCCTCCTTTTGATACCTTTGCTGTCTTTACTCCTAGGTCAGTCGCATGCACTCCTCACTCCTTTCCCACTGGGTTTCCAGCTCTCCTATGTGTGATCTAGACACTTAGTGGAACTAGTATCTTATACTCTTATGGGTAATTAGCAATCTTCAAAAGGTTTTCATATTTCAAAGTAAGCCCATGACTGCTTTACTCTATGTTATTTCTATATTTGTACTCTATAGTATCAAAATCTTTAATTCTGCTAATTCTCTACTAACTATGTAATCTTCAGCTTCAAACAATTGTAACAAGTGAATTATGTATTTCTCTATTCTCATACCCAGCTTTTAAAATCTCTGATTCTGTAATGTTCCCTTCGGTAACAAGCACTATTCCTATATTGAACCAATTTGGATCTCATTTTGTGTAAGACAACTGATTATTAAATGAAAAGTAAGTGTTTTTAGTATGCATAGGAACTTAGGATATGTCAAAGAAAACTCATAGTTAAGCTTGTTTCTTCTACTTCCAATCATAATATAGTTGAATGTTTTAGGATGACAACAGGGAATATGATCTAAGGTATGAGTGCATTTATACTGTAGACATACTTAAGATTGGTGATGCCTCTTAGAGTAAAAAGTTATTTTCTAATTAAATACATTATTAGTTTCTCTTGTTATTCAAAATGGAATAGCCGTATTAACTGAGCGCTAATATTTTCCTGATGCACTTAGGGAGTAATACAATTTGGAGCACAATGTAGTTTAAATGCAGTGTAAATAAAAACAACTTAGTCATGTATCACACTAAGTCATTTCAAATAAAAAGGACTTCTGTGCTGTAGAATTTTTTCCATGCAAAACTAAAGAACTTACCTGGTTAAATCCATATGTCTATTCTAACCATTCTTACAGCTAAAAGAAATGATCCCTTTTTTTTTTAAAGATTTTATTTACTTATTTGACAGACAGAGATCACAAGTAGGCAGAGAGGCAGGCAGAGAGAGGAGGAAGCAGGCTCCCTGCTGAGAAGAGAGCCCCATGTGGGGCTAGATCCCAGACCGGGATCACGACCTGAGCTGAAGGCAGAGGCTTTAACCCACTGAGCCACCCAGGTGCCCCAGAAATGATCCTTTTTTGACTGTGATCATAATAGTTGTTCAATTAGGGTCTCAAATTTAAACCAGAATATAGATGTATACTAAATAGAGAATTGGGGAGGGTGGTTTTTTTTACATCATTTGCTGATATGTTTAGTATTATTTCTTTCATATAGCATTATTTCCCTTAATTACAGATGTCACTGTTAATATGTGTGCATAGTGTTATTCTTGATTTGCTAAATGAATGATTTTAAGAGGATCATCTGATTTTTCGGTTGTATACTGACATCACACGTTGATAATATAAATATATATTCATATTTGTCAGTCCCATCTTTGTTGTATTAAAAAAAAACACATGAAAATTTACTCAAATCACCTAAATAATGGTGATACAGGTGTGTTCAATTAATAAATATTCAAGAACACATGGTTTATATACATTTTTATAAGCGTTAGTTCTACAAAAACCAAGAAAATATAACAGATATTTCTATGTTAGTAGTAACATGATGGTGCTAATACTTAAACCCTCTTCGTTTATCTTAATAAGACAAAAAAGGTGAAATGAATATTATGCAAATTTTTTATCATAATTTTGCATTCGATCTGATAAATGCTTCTGCTGTTAGCCTCAACCCACTTCTGGCTGCACATTGCTGACACTCTATTTCAGATACTTGGTTTAAGATGGAGGTCTAGATGGTTGAATTAAATTTTCTCTGATAAGTTATTAAAAATACTATTAGTCTCTTCAGCAACATTATAAATTAAATACAAGTGGATGACACTGTTAATTGAGTTTAATTTTAAATTACATTAGAAGTTATTTTTCAGCATTATTCAGAGAGTGATACATGCTTAAGTATTGAGATGATGTACTATTTTTATTTATAAAGTAATTTAGTATTTTAATTAAAGTGAAATTCCACAAGCATCTGCTATTAATAAATTTGAGAAAGCACAATGAATGATGTGGAAATGAGATTGCCACAGATAACATGTGATTTAATTGTGTCACCATAAATAATGTCAGTGTGCATTATTAAAGATGAACCAGTTAAATTTCAGAGCAGAAATTTGAAAAAAGTAAAAAAATAAAAATAAAAACATATACGAGGTATAAATATTTAACTAGTCAGAGAGTTGCTGTGAGTGGCACAAAAGTTCCAACTGAGGTTTCCAGGTTGTCCTTGAAGTTTAACTAGAGTTTGCCTTAAAAGTTTGCCACTAATAATCTCACTTATTTGATGGTTCCTTCTGGATATTTTTTTCAGATTCTGAAGTTAAAAAAAATTTTTCTGCCACTCACTGAAGTTGTTATTTACATTGAAATAACATCTGTGTGGAAACTCAGTAGTGTTGTTTCAGGATACATTTTAAACCATATTACAAATGCTTTGACTATATACCTGCATAACCTAACATAGTTTAGCAAAATATTAACATTAATGGGAAAGTTTACTAAGTGGCTAGATGCAAGATAAATATACGCCAGTTAATAATTATTTTTTAATAAGGAAAAAGCAAGGCCTAATGAAAAAAAAGTGATTATATTCCATTGAAAACCATTAAGCACAACTTAAATAAGTAGGAAAATATACCATATATATATTTAAAGATTTTATTTTTTTATTTGACAGAGAGAGAGAGAGGTCACAGGTAGGCAGAGAGGCAGGCAGGGGGTGGGGAAGCAGGCTCCCCACTGAGCAGAGAGCCCGATGCAGGGCTCAATCTCCAGGGCCCTGAGATCATGACCCGAGTGGAAAGCAGAGGCTTAACCCACTGAGCCACCAGTTGATATATAAAACTTTGAAGTCTTGGTTATCTGGTTGCTGACTCTTCTTTTCAGTTTGTTTTTACTTTTCTCTCCTTCTCAAATGACTTTCGTATTTCCTAGACCTTCTCATTCCATCAGGTCATTGCATACTCTAGGAAGGAAACAAGGAAGGAAAGTAGAGAACACTTTAACAAATGTGTATTTATTTGTAAATTAGATAGCCATTCTTTCTGTAATAATAGGACATATTTTTGAATTATAAATATAACCATATTCAGATCAAAGTTTCTAAAACAAACCTATGTACTAATAAGATGTGCTGTAATGGTTAGAGCTTACACATTTTGTTAGATTTATTTTATTTTTTTAAATCAGGACACTTCCAGAAATGTAATGAAGGCCATCTGGGATTTGTAAAGCATGAGTTTAATTGTGATTTCTTTTTTTTTTAATATTTTATTTATTTATTTGACAGAGAGAGAGGTCACAAGGCAGGCAGAGAGAGAGGGAGAAACAGGCTCCCCACTGAGCAGAGAGCCTGATGCGGGGCTCAATCCCAGGACCCTGAGATCATGACCCGAGCCGAAGGCAGAGGCTTAAACCACTGAGCCACCCAGGTGCCCCATTTAATTGTGATTTCTTATGTATAGGGTAGCATCATTTTCTGGCAAATTGTAAATGACTTGTTAATGATAATAGGGTTTGAGTTTAGGATTTTTAGAATATTACTGTGGCTCTTGAACATTTACCATTATTTTTTTTTCTTTCCTTCCGAGAGACAAAAATTGTGTGGATGTGCATGTGTGTGTATGTACACATTTAAATATATTTTTAAAATTTAAAGTGTAATTTTCTTGAAACTATTTTAATTCCTTAAATATCTTTATGATGTTTTGCAAAACCCAAGGTTGGGCATTGCAGCAGTAAAAACAAACAACGAAAATCCTTTGCAACATTTTATTGAAGTATAATCTATTTAAAAAACAGCACACTGTGGGAAGGCTGGTGGCTCAGTTGGTTAACATCAGCCTTGCCCCCCCCCCCCACCCCCAGGTCATGATCCCAGATTGTTGGGATGGAGTCCCATATCGGTCTCCTTGCTCAGTGGGGATCCTGCTTCTCACTGTGCCTGCTGTTCCCCCCGCCTGTGCTCTCTCTGTCTCTGGCAAATAAATAAATGAAATTAAAAAAAATAAACAAACAACAAAAAAACCCCAGCACACTGCTAAATCCTCTCACTTCTAGATATAACAATGATTTACTTATGGTGTACCTATTTGAAACTGTTCTAGAGGACAGAGAACTCCAAAGGCAGTGATAGCATTCATGAAGTATGTAATTCACTTCATTATTCTTGATACGTAGAAAAGTGAAATCCTGTTTCTATTCCATTTCTGTTTTATTGTCCCTAAATATAACATTTTTTAAAAGTAAACTTCTAGAGTACAGTGCTCTGACATAAAGAATTTGCTTCTGTTTCGAAGAAGTCAAAGATGTTGTGTGTGTTTTTATATGATAGTAGAGTGAGTGGGATGGATATTGAAAAATATCTCCCTGGTAGAGACTCATGTTTCAAGTGATTTTATGAAGATGAGCCCCTCATTATTGATTCTTAGGTCTTAAGCAATGATTTTAAAGCTTACTGGAAAATTAAACAAGCTTAAATACTGGTACAGACCCCTTAGCAATGCTGCTTTTCAATTCATGCTGTGGATTAGTAAGAGATTGACCTGAATTAAATCCTTATTTAGTATCGCCTGATATAAAAGAAGCAGGCAGGAAAGAAGGAAGTGAATATGTACAAGAGAAGCGATTTTCACCTTTCTTTTTTTTTTTTTTTTTTTAGACCTGTCAATAGGTGCATTTTTTTTTCTTTTTTTTTTTTTTCCATTTTATTTATTTTTTCAGCATAACAGTATTCATTCTTTTTGCACAACACCCAGTGCTCCATGCAAAACGTGCCCTCCCCATTACCCACCACCTGTTCCCCCAACCTCCCACCCCTGACCCTTCAAAACCCTCAGGTTGTTTTTCAGAGTCCATAGTCTCTTATGGTTCGCCTCCCCTCCCCAATGTCCATAGCCCGCTCCCCCTCTCCCAATCCCACCTCCCCCCAGCAACCCCCAGTTTGTTTTGTGAGATTAAGAGTCCTTTATGGTTTGTCTCCCTCCCAATCCCATCTTGTTTCATTTATTCTTCTCCTATCCCCCTACCCCCCCATGTTGCTTCTCCATGTCCTCATATCAGGGAGATCATATGATAGTTGTCTTTCTCCGATTGACTTATTTCACTAAGCATGATACGCTCTAGTTCCATCCACGTCGTCGCAAATGGCAAGATTTCATTTCTTTTGATGGCTGCATAGTATTCCATTGTGTATATATACCACATCTTCTTGATCCATTCATCTGTTGATGGACATCTAGGTTCTTTCCATAGTCTGGCTATACAGGAAATGACAGATGCTGGAGAGGATGTGGAGAAAGGGGAACCCTCCTCCACTGTTGGTGGGAATGCAAGCTGGTGCAACCACTCTGGAAAACAGCATGGAGGTTCCTCAAAATGTTGAAAATAGAACTACCCTATGACCCAGCAATTGCACTACTGGGTATTTACCCTAAAGATACAAACATAGTGATCCGAAGGGGCACGTGTACCCGAATGTTTATAGCAGCAATGTCACCTTTCTTTTTATCTGGTCTGAAAGACATCACTAATGTTCATTAGTTCCTGAGCAATTGGGAGGGAGACAAACCATAAATGACTCTTAATCTCACAAAACAAACTGGGGGTTGCTGGGGGGAGGTGGGATTGGGAGAGGGGGAGCGGGCTATGGACATTGGGGAGGGGAGGCGAACCATAAGAGACTATGGACTCTGAAAAACAACCTGAGGGTTTTGAAGGGTCAGGGGTGGGAGGTTGGGGGAACAGGTGGTGGGTGATGGGGAGGGCACGTTTTGCATGGAGCACTGGGTGTTGTGCAAAAAGAATGAATACTGTTACGCTGAAAAAATTAATAAAAAGGGAAAAAAAAAGAATATAAAAAAAAAAAGTTCAATAGGTATATGATTCTAGGCCAAGAGAATGCCATTCCATTTGACTTCATAAGATATTCTCAAATTATTCAGGGCAACAATGACAAGTGACTGGATAAGCTCTGAAGTGATGACTGTAATTTTTCAGGTTCTGAGTAAAATTGTTTTTTATGCACCTGTGTAGTATATCCGTTATATTAAAGAAGAAAATGGTAGGAGTTATACCCGTGTATCTTGATCTCACAGGCTTCTTTATCATTTACTCTCTATGTTTTACTGGTTTTATGGAAGTGAAGTATGTTAGAATTTAGTTAAGTAAATGAAAACATAATTTAAATCTTCATACACTTGAAAATTCCCGTTTCGTCCAGTTCCCTTCTTTTTCCACCGTAAATATAAAATTCATTGTGTTTCTTCAGGAACTTTCAAAATTTGAAATCATTGTTCATTGGATAATATCATCACCAGATTGAAAATTTTTCTGCATGTTTTGTTAGTTTTCATTTATATCAGATTGTGTCCTTCAAAAATTTGAAAAAGAAAGGAATACCTAATGAAAAAAACAACAAACCTGTATTACCAAGGCAATCTGGTTAACATTAAGTGTGAGTCTTTTCATTCTATGTATTTGGGTTTTTTGTTTTTGTTTTTGATTTTTACAATTATATATATATATATATATATATTATTTTTTTTTTAAGTGGGCTCTGTGCTGAGCAGTAGCCCAGCGTGGGGCTTGAACTCATGACCCTGAGATCAAGAGTCTGAGATCAAGACCTCAGCTGAGATCAAGAGTCAGATGCCTAATTGACTGAGCCACCCAGGCACCCCTTCATTCTGTTTTGTTTAAAATGAATAAATGAAGAAAAATAGTTGGAATTTTCTGTTTATAAATTTTTATGTCTAATTTTTTTTACTCAGAACATGCAGTGTAGCCACATTATCTTATTTAATGACTACATAATATTCCCTTTTGATTTTTATAATTGTTAACATTTTTCTTTATTTTTAATATTAAAGTATTTTCTCTTCGATTTTATTTTATCAGACTATTTCATTAGGTATCTAGAAAGAAGAAAATAGAGTCCATAGTCTTATCACGATTTCTATGTTCTTCAGTTTTCACTTATTTATTTTTTTTACTCTAAATTGCATTTCTGTGAAGCTTTTTCTGATTTGTTCCTCAGAGGCAGAAATTTTTTTCAAAATAATCTTTTAAAAGATTTTATTTATTTATTTGAGAGCACAGGGCCGGGGAGCAAATAGAGCCTGAGAGCCCAGGGAGAGGGTAGGGGCAGGGGCGAGGGAGAGGCAGCCCACCTGCTGAGCAGGGAGCCCAATGATGGTGATCGGGTGGGCCTTGGGATCGTGACCTGAGCCGAAGGCAGACACTTAGTGGACTGAACCACCCGGGTGCCCCAGAAGTTTTTTTCCAAGTCCAGTTTTCATTCTCTGTGTGTGATGGCTCTTTTTGTCACTGCTCTATGTTTTTTCTAGTACATACTAGAAGAATTGTTTGCAGTTTTTCTTATATGGCGGATGGTTTTGGCATAGTTAATCATGTTTTGTTTTCTTGTTTGTTTTGCTTGAGAAATAGTCTGCCATGAATTTTGATGACCTGAAATATTTCTTCCTTCTCAGTTTCTTCACTTTTTCTTCCTGTTGTTTTCCCATCTTATCCTCTTAGCTTCATTTCTCCTGTGGTTGTCCCTTTCTGTTGCCTAAAGACTGGTATTCTTTTATTCATTTGGAGATACCACACTGTTTTATGTTACTTTTTTTCCTCTTGCTTCTAATGACAACTTACTAAACACAACAAAACCTTAATTGGCCGATAGCTGTCTTACTTTGGAGTCAGGATGCTATGATGAATTGCAGAGATGAAAAAACCAAAACCCACAGGCAAGATCTTGTCCACAGTCCACTTCTGTAAGTACAGCTTTATGGCACACAGTCATGTCCGTTTCTTTACTTATGGTCTGTGACTGCCTCTGCACTGCAAGGGGGAGGTAAATAGCTATAACAAAGACTATATACACTAAAACCATAAACTCTTTACTATTTGGCCCTTTACAGAAAGTGTTTCCTGACCTATGGTTTAGTGGAAACTAAAAAAAAAAATTGTTACATGTATTTTTGAGTGCCCATCCGTTTTCCCTTTCTAAGAACTTAGAGTATCTTTTATTGGAATTACAGCTTTCTCATTGGATACAGGTAGGAGATGTAGCATTTACTCCATGCTGAGCAAATAACCTTGGCTAGTTTATTCAGATGCACCATTCCTGGAATTTGTATTTGGATGGGTTGCCTCATGTTATGAGACTCTGATTAGATTGTTCCCACTATAAGGCTTGCCCCAGATGTATTAAAGAAGAGCAGGATGAATAACAAACTCAGGAAGATAGAGCTTGGAGTTAGGAGTCAGGTTATTCATACTCCATGAAGACTATTTTGCAAAGGGTAATGGGCATGGTGCAATGGGCAACCATCAAGAACTTTTCAGCAGGAAAATGGCACGCAGGTATGTGGTTTAGGGCAGGCAGATCACGTTGCTGACTGTGATCCAGCTCTGTTGTTAAGTCAAAAAATGTTTCCGTTACCAGCAGAATGATGAGCTATGACTCAGTATACTCCAAAGCAGAAGGGTAAGAAACTTTAGTCAAGTAATAATGATGGAGTGGTAACAGAATGTTTTTAGAGAGTAAAAGCAATGACAGATAAATGGAAAGAGTGAAAATGGAGGGAGGAAGAAAGACAATTCTAAGTATTCTAGTCTGGGCAACTGTGTTTACAATAGGAAATGCACAGAGAAGAGTGACTTCCTGACCAGAAGTTGATGGTTCACATTAATGGTTCGATATATGGAGCTGGAGGTGTCTGTGGGACACTTACGTGCAGTTATAAAATGGATAGGCCACCAGTGAGAAATAAAATTAAGAAAAAGCCTCAGGGGAAATGGCCCCCAAACGAGGGTTAGGCGGCGAAGGGAAGACAGCAAACAGGAACACGATGAGGCTCCCAGAGAAAAGAAATGGTGTAATGCATCATTACTTTATATACTCCACTCATTTCATGTGGTCCCCTGTGACCTTAGAGTGTAGCAACTATTTTTCATTTGCTTATATGAAAGAAAAAAATAGCTCTTAACACCAAAATTTGAGATTCAAAGTGCTAGACCAAAGAGGTCATTCCCACTTTTTGTCTAAATATATTCTTAAAGGGGAAAAAAAAAAAAAAAAAAAAAAAAAAAAAAAAAAAAAAACAGGAAATACCTAGGCTGCTATAATTTACTAAGGAAATTTCTCTGTGAAACTTTTGTTCCTCTCAGCAGATAAAGCCTCACCTTGTAATACACTTGACAGAAAACCTTCAGGTGTCACAATCAAGTCATCTTTGGGAAACTACAACATTTCCCTTATTCTTAACAGAGGGTAAACCTGTCTGATCTTCCTGCTTATACTCCAGAATTTCCTAGGAAAAGGAAATGATGGGGTGGCAGAGAATACCATGTTTATTGGTATGAGAGAAGCAGCCAAACAAAATTTCCATAGCTATCTATAATAAGAGATAACAAATACCAGTTTCCAAGTAAATTGGATGGAGTGCTGTCAGGGATAATCAGAGCAAGCTGCTGAGACAGGCAAAGTTCAAGATTTTAGGCTGTAATCAAAAACTGTATTTACGGGGGCACCTGGGTGGCTCAGTGGGTTAAGCCGCTGCCTTCGGCTCAGGTCATGATCTCAGGGTCCTGGGATCGAGTTCCGCATCGGGCTCTCTGCTCAGCGGAGAGCCTGCTTCCCTTCCTCTCTCTCTGCCTGCCTCTCTGTGATTTCTCTCTGTCAAATAAATAAAATCTTTAAAACAAAAACAAAAACAAAACAAAACTGTGTTTACGTATCGACTAATCTGTGTCCTAGCAGGCTAATTAAGTACGTGTTACTGAAATTATCCTGAGAAGTAAAAGGTTCAAGTGTAGGTTTATTTTGAGCTTAAAAATGTATAGTAGTAAGAAAATTATGCAAGTCTTGATTTCCAACCTTTCTCACTGTATTTCATTTTTCATAATGTTATAAGCATGATTTCAGATTACAGTAGAATACAGAGGGATGTCTGTAATTGGTTGTGTTCTTTCAAAACAGTGATAAAAGCAGGAGGGTGTTTGTGAGTAGTCAACCAAGTGAAAAAAAAGTTTGAAATTTTTTCTATAGAAATTATGGAAATTTTAAAAAACACCTATTGCTTTTCTGACATGTCAGAGTAACCATTGTTTACTGGTTATTCTGTGTATTATATTTTTATAAATGTATGATATAGTGTCATTTTTATGTATATCTACATATGTCTGTACAATTGAATCTTAAAATTTTGAAATGCAGATTATTCAGTAAAAGCTTTTCTAGGCTATTAAATATATTGTATTTTTATCAGTATTTGTCAGCCTAGTATCCCTCAGCAGAATCTTTTACAATTTTAGGAAAATTTTAAGTAGAAAAAATATCCCATGTTTTTAATGTAAGTTAGAATTGCCTCATGCAGAAATGTTCCTTTGTTCTATCATTAGGAAGGCTTTATTTTATAAACTTTTATGCTACCTTCTGTGCTGAAGCACTTAATGAACCAACATATAAAAATTTGAAGGACTTGAGTATGAAACCATTCTACTGTAAAGGAAGGAGCTAGCTGTTCTTTTCTCAACAAGACTTTCCCAGATCTCTCCCATTACTTTTACTATTTCTTCTTTGTACATGTTGCCATTCAGAGGATCTCAGTTACAACCCAGATCCCTTAAGTAGTATGTTGTTATTTTATTTTTTTCAACAATATTGGTTATTTTATAAGATACCACCATTCCTTTTCTGTTTTATTTATTTTTATTTTCTGTATAGTATACAGTATCTGAGCTGCTCAGTTTGATTTTCAACCCCAATTTGGTTGCCCTTACTGTAAAACACTCAGCAGTTTTGGCTCAACCATGTATGCTTTTGTTTTGACTCTGAGAAGTCAATAATATTTAATTTGCTCCTTTCAGACTTCAAAAGCTATCTTCACATATAATTTGCATCTCAATACACATTTTGTGTCTCCTTGCCTTCTCTCATTTTATCGCCATAAATGGAGATAAATATTAAAGGAAATAAATATTGAAGGAAATATTGAAGGACTATTTCAAATAAATACTGAAGGAAAACATCAATGCAGTACAAATTTTATTCATATTTTATAACATTTTAGTATTTGATTCTAGATATGAAAACTTAGATATACAGAGTTATTTTCTCAAACACCTATGATGCAAAATTGGACACCCAGAAGTCCATGTCACATAATTCCTGCCCATAAAGAGCTCAGAGAATACTTAGGAAGACTTGTGCATGAATGAATAGTTGTACAGCACTTGCCATGAAGGAAGCTCAGGTAACTGGCAATTTAAAGGAGGATCAGGAGAGTCTCTAAAACAAAGGTATTTTTTAAGTTGGTTCTTAAAAGATGAAGATTTATCTATTTCAAAAAGGAAACGAGGTGGTATAATCTCTTGCGTGGTGGACTACAGGGTCCTCCTAACTGGGCTTGCCTCTTCCATTCTTGGCCTTCGCAGAGCAGTCAGAGTGATCATATATGCCCTTGCTTACAATCCTCTAAGGGCCTCCTTTTTCCCTTAGAATAAAGCATACGCCCTTACAGTCGCCCGCAGAGCCTTACATAATTGGTGAATCATCCGTCTTTCTGATCTGATGTCTTGTCTCTTTCTCCTTTGCTCAACGAAGTTCCAGGCACACTGGCCTGTATTTGTTCAAACACATCACTTTGGGCCTTTGCCATTAGTGTTAATGCAGTAGGTTTTCAGAACACCGGCGGTTGGTTATATTATTATCCCCATTTTACAGATGATGAAATTGAGTCATAGAAAGATTAAAAAATTCACCTGTGTGAATGAATTGTGATCTGAATAAAGGCAAGTTGACTTCGCAGCCTGTGAGTTGTTCCACAGCTCCATTACAGTCCAGAAAATCTTCACACTAAATGCTCTCTCTGCCAATGTCTAGGAAAAAGCATGCCTTGTTGTCTGAACTTAAGTAATTATTAACAGTTTTAGAAGATATTCTGGGCCCTGAATGGCGTGTATGAGCCTTTGCAGCTTGTGTAGACACTGAAGGGAAAACATTTCCCCTGTGGTGGATAATTCCAAGACGCTCTCAGGAAACCCAGAGGCAGGCAGAGGTGTGCATCGGAAATAATTGAATTCCTCTGAAATCAAATCTTTTTGTTTACGATGAGCCTAGAAATCCAAAAAAAGCTATCATTTTCCAATGCTAAAGTATTGGTAATTCGCTTAAATTTGTAAAAACTAATTAGAGGCAAGTTCAGTAGTTGGCATAGATATATTCTGAAGTGTCCTGGTTTACATGAGTGGTTGATGACAAAAATAAGGAGAGCAAGCATATATAATTTGTTAAATGTTTCAGTTTCTGTCCATTGGTATTGGGGGAGGGGAGATCACAGAATGCTATACATTAATAGAGTGGCTTGCAGGTAATAAAAATCAAACTACACTAGCTTTTATTTAACTGATGGTTGGTTATTTCATTACCAAGAAGTCTGGAATGAGGAATCTAGAGATTTCTATACCTGAAAAATAAATCGAGGTCTCAGGTGCTTTCTGCTTTTATTTTGTGTGTGTGTGTGACCTTTCTTAGCTTTTTCTATAAGATCATGGCTTAGGATGGCAAGGCAGCTAGCTGTTATACTTCTAGGCTGAAAGAGTAGGGGAGGCACAGAAAGCAAAATTCTTTCTTCTGACAAGCCTTGCCTTTTTTTTTTTTTTAAAGATTTTATTTATTTATCTGACAGAGCGAGAGATCACAAGTAGGCAGAGAGGCAGATGGGGGTGGGGGAGGAGGCAGGCTCCCCGCCGAGCAGAGAGCCCAATGCGGGACCCAATCCCAGGACCCCCGGATCATGACCTGAGCCGAAGGCGGGGGCTTTAACCCACTGAGCCATCCAGGCATCCCAAGCCTTGCCTTTTTAATGGGGGAATCTCTTTGTCACCGTTTTCTTGCTTCAGTTATTTGTCCAGAACCATACAGCATGGCTACCTATGATGGCAAGGAAGCATGCATAATTGAGGAGTTTGGTTTGCTTGTCTCTGCTGTAGAAGAAAATGATAGAGAATAGGGTTAATTAGGGCTTTTGTGTGGTGGTCTATGGTCTGTTACAGGAGATGAATGAGTATAAAAATTAGAATACTCTAGAACAGAAGGAAGAATCTGTTGGAGAAAGAACACTTAAAGATTTGGAAGGAAGTGAAATAAAAAGTAATGCAAAGTATTCTTTGAGAAGGGAGAATGACATTAATTAATATGCAGAGATACTCCATAATGGATAAACCAGTATAAAGGAAATCACTTCAGATTGGAAGGGGAAATGGGATGGAGGGGGAGCAGAGAAATGTTGCAATGATTTAGTGAAAGATGAATTAGAGATCACAAATTAGCCCTAAGAGCCCATTTGAGTTTTTAGAGAGTTATTTTGTAGCACAAAATAACTTTCTGCATTAAGGCTTGGCAAAGTGGTAGCAACTGTTTGTGAAGTTCATTTGAGGGCAGGAAATATGCAATGGTTGTGCTTGAAAAAGCATATATGGTATGAAATATGTGAATAATTATTCAGAGTGCTTATTGGAAGATTATTTTATTAATAGATCTTGGATTCTGTGAATAGATGTGTAAGGGACCAGAGCCATTTGAGGAACAAGATTAACAATGAAGATTAAGAACAGGTAAAAATGGGAATGAACAGATGAAATAAGATAATATTTCACTCAGTATGAAACATTGTGTGTCATGAAAACCTCCCTTTACAAACCATAAATGCTGAATGAAATGTAGTCTAATTTTAAAAGTAAGGGTGAGCTCAAAAGAATGAAAAGAAAACTTGAAAGGTAAAAAATAAAATGACACTGAAATCCAGAGTTGTTAACCCTACAATGAAGTCAGGATGACCCAAAGTGCTTACAAAATGAGTAATCTGCACATTTGGATTTTTGTAAGACACTAAGGACAGGAGAAAAAGCTGTTGGGGGTCGGGGGAGTAGGAGGCAGCTAGAATGAGTTAAGACCTCCCACATAAAACCGAGACATGCAAAGAGTTATACCCCTGCCTAAAGAGGGATCTAATCACAGGTCTCCATCTCATATGTTTAAGGTTCAAAATTGTACTAAATGAACAAAATGAGAAATTAATAGCGCTTCCATTTGAAGCCCTTACAAAACATGGTAAAAGCCCCCAAACCCCCAGAATTTACAATATTCCTGTATTCTGAATATTTACCCACAGCCAAAAATTGCAATACACATAAATAAAGATTCCTTCTGACTAACATTCAAGAGAAACAACCGACAGCATTATTAGAACTCCAAGAATTTCAGTGCTTGAAATTCCTGGCCTCCATCTATGAAATAAGTATGTTTGGAATGATTAAAAAATTAAATATGGAATGAAAACTTTTGAGAGGAGAAAAAAATACTATCCAGAAAGAACAAATGTATTTGAAAAGAAAATAAGCCTAGAAACAAACAAAAATTAGTAATTGAAAATAAGAGTTCAGTGGCTCTATTAACAGCAGATTAGATATGGGTGAATATAGAAACTGGAGTTAACTGGGAGAAGATGAAGAAATTAAGTTTAATGCAGCAGAAAGAGTTGGGAATTATGAAAGAGATCATCCTTGGGTATGAAGTGCTATGGAACAGATCAAAACATGGCTACTTGCTGATGAAAGTATTTTTCTAGTAAATACTTACATATTGCATTCCATCCTTGTATCTGTAACAGCGGTCCTTAGCCAAGGCTGATTTGGCCCCCAGGCAATGTATGTTGATGCCTATAACCATTTTTATTACCATGACTTGGAGCAGGGAAGAGAAAGATGCTAATGGCATCTGGTGAATTGAGGCCAAAATTGCTAAGTATACTACAATAGAAAGGAAAACCTCATGCAACACAGAATGTGTACAGAGCTTGGGAATCTCTGGTCTCTGTTCCAAGAATTTTTCACATCAGTTTTTTTAATATGTCATTTAAAATATTCAGATATAATTTTTGCAGTAAATTTTTGGAGATGGTTACCTTTAACAACTAGATTTCAGGTTAGAAAAGAAGAATTGTACAGAGTGCCTGGGTGGCTCAGTGGGTTAAGCATCTGCCTTCAGCTCAAGTCATGATCCTGGAGTCCTGGGATCAATCCCTGCCTCGGGCTTCCTGCTCAGAGGGTCTGCTTCTCTATCTCCCCTTCACCTCTCTTGTTCTCACTCTCTCTCTCAAATAAATAAATAAATAAAATCTTTTTTGAAAAGGGAATTTGAAAAAGGAATTGGCTCAGTATAGAGCCAAATCCTACCTTACCTTTTATTGTTTGTTAGTATCTCAAGTAGATAGCGAATAAATATACAAAGAAGAAACATGTGGCTTGGCAGATATTTCTAATTTAGGATCAAGCTAGGTTTTGATAATATCTCCTTAATTTGTAGCAAACACATGTGGAATAAAAGGACTCTGGGGAAAGCTGTTAAATTGGATTGTTATGAGGGATTACAGGTTGCAGAATGACCTTCCCTTTCTTTATCTCCTGACCTTGTAGGGTGTTTTATATAACATGTGCTTCTCCTATCTCATACCTGATACCCATGTTTTGATTCTCTGTCCAGGACTTTTTATTCCTAAATAATGATGCCCATAAAATGAAAGCTCCCACTCTATTATCCATTGCTGTATAAAAAAATACTCTAAAATTTAGTGGATTAAGACAATAAACATTTATTATTTGACACAGTTTCTATAGGTCAGCAATCCCAGGAGTAAATTAACAGGATGATTCTGGCACAGGATCTCTCATGAGATGAAGTCGCGATTTTTGGTAGAACTGCAGTCATCTGAAGGCCTGACTAGAGCTGGAGAATCACTTCCTGGGTGGATGGCTCACACACCCAGCCCATTAGAGTTGGCTGTTGTCTGGAGACCTCCATTTCTCACCACATGGGTTTCTGTATAGGGCAGCTTGAATATCATCAAAAATGGCAGCTGGCTTTCAGCAGAGCTAGGGATATAAGAGAGAGCAAGGCAGAAACCAGACTGCTTTTTACGGCCTAGCCACAAAAGTCATATACTGTCATTGACACAATATTAATTAGTTGGATAGGTCAGCCTTGTTCAGTGTGGGAGGAAACTATGGAAGACACAGTAACCTGAGGGCAGCAGATCGTTAGGGCATCTGTGATTCTGGTCCCCACACTTACTGTTTTTCAACAGGATATTTTATCACAGTTAGCCAAAGTTTTTAACTTCTTTCTGTATGTCACAGAGTATGTTCAGAAATTATAAGTTGTTTTATATTAATTCTGTAACCCATTGATTGATGATGACGTGAAAGAGGCTAGAAGTAGGGAAATCAATAAACAAATTAATAAAATGATTCATTCAAAGGAGGATGAGGACCAGGCCTATGGGGTCAGAAGTATATACTGGTAGGAGAAGAATGAGGAGCTGTGAGGTTGAATAAGTAAACCTTGGATGTAAATTAGAGGCATCAAGAGCAGATGATTCTGAGAATTTTTACCTCCATTTCTAGAAAGAACATGACCTTAAGTAAGATACTGAAACACACAGGTAAAGACTACTTTTAGATAATGAATCTGGTTTTGATCCTCATGATTTTTACATATCAGACCAAGAAATTCTCATAAAAACATACAGAAAGGAGTTAACAAACTTGAATTTGTTGTACGGGGGAGGGTACATAACTAGAGATCTCATTTGGGAATTAAGTGCTAATAGGAATAGTTAAGGTGGATGAAGTTGAAGTATTCATGGACATTTCTGAAAGATAGATCCCATACTTCCCGGTAATGCATTATAGAAGTGAGGGAGTAAATGCTCTTTTGCAATTACAGTAACTTGGTATAGTGGAAAGGACATCACATCAGGTGTTAGTCCTGTCTGTGCTACTAAATAGCAAGACTGGTCTTTGGCAAATCATTTAACTTCACTTATCCTTATTTTAACACCCATTAGACACTTAACCTAGGAAATCTCTACGGTACATTAAGGTCAAAAAGTTAATTATGCTAATTAGGTTTATACTTGTGTGTGAATATTAATATTCTGATCACAGGATTGGTATAAGAACAAAATGAGATAATGTATGGGGAAGTGTTTTATAAATTATTAATGCAGAATCTGCATGGTGTTTAAAAATTAATAAAGATATTATATATTTTGTTTGTATACATGGTTTATAGAATCATTGGCATATTTCTCAGTATATGATTTCAGTGTGATGTATTTCTGGTCAGATGGGAATAGTGTCTAAGAAAGAAAATTTTATGCGTAGTTATTTTCTTTTAATCTTCCCTGTAGGCATAAAGGTTAAATTATGATCTCTGAATAGAACCATCATTTTTAATGATTCTAAAAGTACTAGTTTTTAAAGATAACTTTATTTTTAAGCTGGCAGGTAATCTAAGAAACTTATTTCACTATTCTTTCATCTTCCTTTCTCAATTTCCATTTGGTTCAATCTCCGAAATAGAGATTCAATATATTGAGCTCTATTTTTGTTGATGCTATTAACCAAGAATGACTCTTTAAAAACAGATGTGAAACTATCATTACCCATTATGTAGGTGTTACAGTTGCTAAGTCATAACTAAAACCTAATCTGGTGAGGAAAAATGAATGGTTTTATGCTCAAATTAAGTGTTGAAATGTGTGAGGGAGGAAGTTTTTATCTTTTAGGAACAGAAATCTACCTAGTGGATTATCTTTTCCGAATCAAGAAATGGACACCCTAGGTCTATTACTGTATCTACTATATAGAGAATGATTTTCTTGTAAGAGCAGATAAAGTTTTAAGAGCATCCATTGTGTGACATTCAGGATTGTATTAAATATACATAAATTACATATATATATATTATATATACATATACAATAATATATGAGCTAAGGTGGTTATACCAATGCCTTCCTTAAATCCATGGGCTTTAAGTGGTTGGGAATTTTGTAATTGGACTGCTGACTGTAGATGAACATTGGAAATTTAGGAGACACACAAATAGGTAAGATTGAGGAAACATCTCTGTTCCCTACTCTGAGCTGCTAGTAAGGGGGATAACATGCCCATGTAGGTAGAGGCTTGAAATAATAATAAAATACACTATGCCATAGATGCTGGCCATCTTTGTCTCAAGGCTACAAATGAAAATGTGTGTGTGTGTGTGTGTACACATGTGTGAGAGAGAATTTAATTTATATTTGAAATATAACTTCTATTTCACCATTATGGCAGAATGCTGGTCTTTCCTGTCAGTTTGCTTGTTCTTTTTGGTTCTCAATTTTCTCTGTGTTGTTGGACATGTGAGCATTATCATTACCAAATTTTGGTCTCCTTTGGGGGGAAAAAAAAGTGTAGCTAACCTCTTGAAAATGTTACCAAATGGCACTGAATATCCCCTTCTATTGGTAGACACAACTATGAATTTGCATCCTGTAAAGGAAATGGGTTTTTCAGAAATTGAGCTGAACTATTTATATTCCTTCTTTGCATTTTCCCCTGGCACATTATTATCTCTGGTGATCTGCTGTCATGCAAAATAAGAATCACTTTCTATTCTCAAAAATGATAAAAAATTTTTAATGCTTTAGAACTGCTGAGAATATACACACAGAATGAAGCCTAAATGAAGAAATGTAAGGTGGTTAAAGATTTTGATGTTAAATCTGTTGCAAAATCTATAGCAGTGTTTCAAAAGCTAATAGTGGTTGCCATGATGGCTGAGATGCCCTTAAATTCAAGCTGGGCCTGATGTGAGAGAACCACTGGTGATTGGCACTTCACAATTTTAAATAGCCATGGAATACTTTCAAACTCTTCATGTTAGGACCTCTATATGAAAACAGTTTTATTAATTTTCAAGTTGTGTCTGGCTGTTGTAGAACACTTCTAAAATGCTTTATCAGTTCATTCAGTAGATAAAATGACTATGTTGTCAGAAGCTGATTTTTTAAAGAAACTATAAATTGGGTATGAAGAATGGAATGATAAAATTGCAAGTTTTTACACAACATTACAAACATTAACACAGAAGAATCCAGAAGAGATAAACATGATGTGCTGCCCCATCCACTATAATATAAATTTAAAGTAGGTTCTTTATAAAGTCAAAAAATTGAAAATGAGATCTGATTATAATGGACCACCCTCCCTATAGAAAATGAGTTTGTGAAGAGTGACCAGATAATAAAGGAATTTTTTTTAATTTTCTTTTTTTTTTTTCCTCTAGGGAGTTCTGAAAAATTATAAAGCATTCAACATTTTCCTCCCAGGCATTGTAGTTACAGCAGCTTGATGTGTTCCATTATTGGGACTGATTTTTCATATGTAGATTTTGTCTCTGGGGCAAAATTTCATATGTGAGGTTAGAACAGCTTCTTCCACAAATTTGTTAGCTACTCGGGAGGAGAAAATGAAACATATGCCCTAACTTTCGTGTTTCAGATCTTTAGTGGTCTGGAAAGAGGCATATTTTTCTCCCCAGTAGAAGCTATCCAGAGATTCATTTTCAGTTTGCTTCATTGAAATGACAACTCCCTCGGGCCAGCTGTGTCTTAGGAAACATCTGCTTCACTTTCGGAAGAGGTCTCCCCAGGAAGCCTGCTCCACGAACAACTCACCTTTTCAAAGAATGCCCAGTAGCATTTATTTTACTTACCAAACGTACCTTTACAATCACAGTAGTGAGGGCATTCTGGGGGAAAATTAGGAAAATAGGTAACTATCTGAATTCTCATAGGTATTTTTAATTAATTATTGGGACATTTAGTTGATTCTTTTTTCATTTTTTAGAACTATGGTAAAATATGCAATGTAACATTTACCATTTTCGCTATTTTTAAGTGCATATTTCTGAGACAGTATATTCACATGTTTGTGCAGTGAATACCATCCTCCAACTCCAGAACATTTTTTGTCTTGCAAAATGGAACTCTTTACCCATTTAACAGTAACCCTCCTTTCCCAGGCCCTGGCAGCCACCATGCTACTTTCTTTCTTCTTTTGACTACTGTGGATACAAACTATAAGTGGAATTCTACAGTCCCTGTCCTTTCATGGCTGCCTTATTCTACTTAGCATAATGTCTTCAAGATTCATCCACGTTGTAGCATGTGTCAGAATTGCCTTTTGTTTTTTTAAGGGTGAATAACATTCCATCTTGTGTATACATCACTATTTATCTCTCCATCCATTAATGGACACTCGGTTTGCTTCCACCTTTTGGCTATTATGAATAATGCTGCTATGAACATGTGTATGCGAATATCCCCCAAGACTCTGCTTTCCTTTAGGGTATATACCCAGAAGTGAAATTGCTAGATCAATTCTAGTCATTTCTAGTAATTCTATTTTTTAATTTTTTGTGGAACCACTATACTGTTTTCCTCAGTGAGTGTATCAGTGAGTGATTTAACATTCCCATCAACAGTACACAAGGGTGTACACCTTGCCAACACTTGTTATTTTCTCCTTTTCTAGAAATAATAGCCATCCTAATAGATGTGTTAATCTCATTTTTTTATTACAAGTAATAGTGCAGTAAACAATCTTTTACTTAATTTTTTTAGATTGCATTTCTAGATATTTACTGGCATATAAACAAGGCTAATTATGTGATTCTTAGCAAAAAGTTTTACTAATTATTATTCTAATGTATATTCCTGCTAACCACATACAAGTGACATTTTCAGCAAATACTTGCCAATGCTAATGATGAAGATGATAACTTAAATTTGGGTAATTTTATTGTTAAAACACTATATTATTTTAATTTTCAGATTATCATTAGGTAGAGTTGGATTTTTTATAATTTCTGACAAGTTACTTGTGTCTTGAGATGGTCTCTTTATGCCATTTGTTCATTTTTCTCTGGATTTTTTTCCATTATTAATAGGCTTTTTATTAACCACCTCATATACAGTTTTTCTTCTTAATATATATTTTAATTTTAAAAATAATTTTACCATGTTGAAATTCAGAGTCATGCAATCAGATGAGTTTGACTTTTCTTCTTTGTGTGGTAATTCATTGGTCTTATATTTAGAACATTTCCCACTGTCTGTAATGATTGTTAAGTAGTTCTCCTAATGCTGTTATTGTTTAGTATTGATTTTACATTAACAGCTACATTTATGTGAAATTTATTTTATGTTACCATGGACTCTAAGGAAGTGTCTTTTGATGTCTTAAAAATATTCATCCTTTCGGGGTGCCTGGGTGGCTCAGTGGGTTAAAGCCTCTGCCTTCGGCTAGGGTCATGATCCCGGGGTGCTGGGATCAAGCCCAGCGGGGACCCTGCTTTCCCCTCTCTCTCTCTCTACCTGCCTCTCTGCCTACTTGTGATCTCTGTCTGTCAAATAAATAAATTTAAAAAAATATTCATCCTTTCATTCTCAACAAATATGTGATAGTGTCTTGTTACATACCAAATTCTTAGAGTCTTATTTAAGTTCTTTATTTTAGTTTGCTAATTTTTTTTAAGATTTTATTTATTTACTTGACAGACAGAGATCACAAGTAAGCAGAGAGGCAGGCAAAGAGAAGAAGGGAAGCAGGCACCCCACTGCACCGAGAGTCCGATGTGGGGCTCGATCCCAGGACTCTGGGATCATGACCTGAGCTGAAGGCAGAGGCTTAACATACTGAGCCACCCAGGTGCCCCTAGTTTGCTAATATTACTGCTGATTTCTCATAACTAGTATCACTGTTAATTGTAATTTTTTAAAATGTATTTCTTAAACAAGATATGGCCTCTCTTGGCTGCTGTAGGTCTCTTCTTCCAGGTGAACTTTGGTGTCTTTTCCAAACTTCAGGAAAAAATATCACTGGAATTTTTTGGGATTGCATAGAATAATTGCTATCTTTATAATTTCAATTCAATATAGATAGAAATTTGATGACTAACACTTCATTTATCAATGTTTTAAATAAGCTATTTTGCATTGGCTGTATTTATTTTCTGTTTCTGTATTGATTATAAGTATACACGAAATTTCACATCAGACTTTTCTGTCTGTATTATAACATCCTCAGTGGCTTCATATTCTGTCCTTTTAAAATATTTTTTTCTTGGGGCGCCTGGGTGGCTCAGTGGATTAAGCCGCTGCCTTCGGCTCAGGTCATGATCTCAGGGTCCTGGGATCGAGCCCCACATCGGGCTCTCTGCTCTGCAGGGAGCCTGCTTCCTCCTCTCTCTCTGCCTGCCTCTCTGCCTACTTGTGATCTCTCTCTCTCTGTCAAATAAATAAATAAAATCTTAAAAAAAAAATAAAATAAAATAAAATATTTTTTTCTTGTGAGCATTAAATTGATACTCTTTCTTATTCATCTTTATTGTTAGAAATGCTTAGAGTACAATTAGGACCTAATTTCTACCAAGTTGAAAATGCCATTGTTGATTTTTATGTTTAAAGAGAAATAATTATAAATATATTTATGGAATTTTAAAGTATAAATCCTAAAGATGTTTCATAATATTGTGATGAAGAATCTTTTGGTGCTCGGTGTTATTGTATGTATTTTTTCCAGGGTTGATAAATTAGTCTGGGGGAAAAATTAAAAAGGAAAAGTATTATGGGTACCTGTATGAAGAAATTATCTCTTCTTTTTAGCTTTCTATATCTTAAAAAGAAAAATACAAAAATTTACATGTTCATGTATGTATTAGGCATACTTACAGATATAAATGGATTTCTTTCTTTCACATATAACTATTTTTATTAAAAAATAAAAATACAAAAACTGAATTTTTATGTGCCATAAATAATTTTATCTAACCAAGAACTCTTGACATATTTCATTATATTCACTAGATTTGGAGATAAAAAGTATTAACCCATAAATATTGACCTTGCCTTAGTGTTATTATATTTTACAAAGTGTATGTAAATATTATTTTTTAAAAAGGAAATGATGTGTATATTTTTCTCAAAATATCAGAAGTTTAAAACAGGTCGCTTAAACCAAGCAATCTAGAATTATCTGTGATAATCCTATTTAAGATTCATTTTTCATACTGTACTTAGTCCTTGGAGCAGAATATAGAAGAGCTAAGTAATGACAAAGTTCAGAAATTAGAGTGAAACTGTGATTTGTTAATTTCTTTTTTTTTTTTTTTTTTTTTTTTTTTTAAAGATTTATTTATTTGACAGATAGAGATTACAAGGAGGCAGAGAGGCAGGCAGAGAGAGAGAGGAGGAAGCAGGCTCCCAGCCAAGCAGAGAGCCCGATGCGGGGCTCGATCCCAGGACCCTGGGATCATGACCTGAGCGGAAGGCAGAGGCTTTAACCCGCTGAGCCACCCAGGCGCCCCGTGATTTGTTAATTTCTAACAAATAATATTAGTCCCTTTCCCAGAGAACACTGGTAAAATGCGGGTAACCATGGAAATTAACCTTGCTCTTTAAAGTACATTCTTGACTTCAGAAAAGCAGAATATATATTCCATAATTTTATGTGTAGAATGATTTCATTAATATCAGATACTAAGCACACATAAGATTAAACCAGATTATTGCATTTACAGTTAAAATATAAATCTTGGAATATTATTATTCCCTTTAGCAAAATAAATATTTAGTTTTCCTGCTAAGTGCAACATTAATTATTTAAGCACTAATTACTTAAAATTAACTTTGATCTAATCTTGATCCTTAATTAAATAAGTTGTTTGAGCATGATGAAGTAGGATTCCAATAAGTGATTGACAATAATTTTATGAAAATATTCGTGATAACAATTTAATGTATTTTTTCTTCAAGTATTTTTAAATTCTTAGTTTTTAAAATTTACATAAAGATCACAGAATTGTTAATTCAGAATGTAAAAGAAGAATGAACACATATGGAATAGGGATATGAATGTTTACTCACCACTATTCATTGTCAGCTTCCAACAGATCTTTCGACATATTTCCTTATATTTCATATTAGCATTAAGTGCAGTAGTGGCAGTGAAGAGCAATATAAAATTAGAATAATATAAATGAAATAATCCAGGCTTTAAAAATCTTGCTTGTTTACATTATTTAATTTTTAAGATGCTTGAAATTAATAATTACTGCATATGGTAAGCAGTCATAAAGATATTTTTAGATTAAAGTTAGGAGGAAGAGTCATTGAAGTATTTCTCATTTAGAACTAAATTGCTAGCAATTAAAACTAAGCATGCAAATATTTATTGGGGATAAATACAGTAGATAGAAGTGAAGAGATAAATAGAAATACTTGATATAAATCAAGAGAAAACTGCAGGTAGTACTCTGTAAATAGTCGGGACTCAAGGTCTTTTGCCAAAATTAAAAAAATCAGGCGAGAGAGGATTATATAGGAGTAGTGAATGCCTAGATATAAATACCAGAAGTGTTTCTAGCTAAACATATTCAGTAGAATTTTGCTTGGACAAGTGAGTTTCCCTAAGGACCATTTCTTAAGAGATAGGATCCTGAACAGAAAAGATAAATGTCTAGTTAAACTCATTTATTATCACAAGTTAATGTTAAATGGCAGTCTAGCGATAACCTATGGACTCGGTTTCTTAGGTTCCAACCGAGGGACCACCACAATTGATTATTTAATAATTAACTATTGTTTGGTTACAAATATGTTTGAAATGACTTTTCCGGACTAGGCCGCTATACAAGTGATTATTTTAAAATCCATTGAAAGCATTATGATAGGCCGTGTATGTGAAAGCATAAGGGATTGTATTCTGGAAAACTTGTAAACCACATGATTGTAGTTCATAAAAACATATTTCATTTAAATATTATGTTCTTAAATAAAGCTTCAAAAACAAAATATTCTGTATTATAAATTAACAATGCATAGTGGATTATCCTTAATTTTATCCTTAAAATAAAAAACCTTAAGATATACATAATAACCATGTGGAAAATCTCTCAACATTTTTTACATGAAACCATGATCTCAGTGTCTCTGTTCAAGAAGTCTGTCCCTTACCTCAGAATCATATGGTAAAGTGTAAATCACTTCTGGCCTTACCTATCACCAATTTCCTAAATACCACTAGTACCCAGGAAGATCAAAGTGATAATGTAATGCATATCCTGAAAAGAGGCTTTTAAGTTCATGCCTTTCAACAGCAAGATTCTTTTTTTTTTTTTTTTTTTTTTTGGACAGAGAGATAGAGAGCACAAGTAAGCAGAGAGGCAGGCAGAAGAAGAGAGAGAAGCAGGCTCTCCGCTAAGCAGGGAGCCTGATGTGGGGCTCCATCCTAGGACCCTGGAATCATGACCTGAGCTGAAGGCAGATGCTTAACCAACTGAGCCATCCAGGTGCCCCTCAATGTCAAGATTCTTAATCATCTCTCTCCCATCTCAGTTTAAGTGACTCCATATTGCTACAAATATGCATTGTATGTCATTGGTTATATATTTCCTGTGGTGTCAAGGTCATTTATAATTGCACAGATGATGCTAGTACTTTTGAATAATACAGAGAACTTACTTTACTAGGTAGTTTTGCCTCATGGCAAGAATATGGTTCCATTTGCCAATATCCCTTGATATATTGTAGGACAAGTGGTATTAATAGAGGTCTGTGCCTGCAGATGAGCTTTGAAGACAGGGAATACATATCAACATTAACGTAAGTATTATCATTGAGTTAGGATGCTAAATAGTCTGAGAAGTATGGTCTTTTTATTTACGTTCTGATTATTTTTTTTTTTAAGATTTTATCCATTTTTTGACAGAGATCACAAGTAGGCGGGGGGGGCGGGGGGGGGGAGAAGATTCCCTGCTGAGCAGAGAGCCCAATGCAGGGCTCGATCCCAGGACCCTGAGATCATGACCTGAACTGAAGGCAGAGGCTTAACCCACTGAGCCACCCAGGTGCCCCTGGTTCATTACTTCTAAAATAGTTCATGTACATCTCATTGGATTATATTCTAAATGTTCTGATTGCAAATGAGCTTTCTCACATTACAAAATATTTAGAAGTTGGTTCATATATTTACTTCACTCCCTTCTCAATTCCTCATTCCTCTTGTAGAAGTGACCCAATATCTAGGGTCATCTTGAGGTCATCTTTCATTCCAGCTTCTTATTTCTTGGATCTCCTCCCAAATTGTCCCTATACTGAGCTGTTTCCTTTTTGGGCTTTTATCTGCCCCGGCTCATTGCATTCCCCCGCAGAACTGCGCTCAGAGCTTTCATTTTCTAACTTCAAAGAAAGCCATAAAAACCCATTCTTCATTCATTAAGCTTTCAATACGAATTATTTAGGAATCTGTTATATGCCAGGGACTCTTCTAAGTAATTTAACAAATTAAAAAAACCCAAAGATCATCCCTCCTGGAGCTCCCTTTGGGGTAGTATATACAATAAAAGAATGCAGTGTAATTCTATGTATAAAAATTTGAGAGATGATATAAAAAATGTACAGGAGGTAGGAGCACCTGGGTGGCTCAGTCATTTGAGTGTTCGACCCTTGATTTTGGCTCAGGTCATTAGTCTCGGGGCCCTTGGATGTGGCTCCCTGCTCAGCAGAGGGTCTGCCTGAGAGTCTCTCCCTCTTTAGCTCTGTCCCTCTCCTGGCTCACACATACTCTTTCTCTCTATATATAAAATAATCTTTAAAAAATGTATGGGAGTTTAACATGCATGCATATTAGTAACGAGTTTTAAAAATGTAGGTAGATTAGGTTCCACTGAGGTGTCCTTAAGGAATTAGTACATGTAGGCAGTTGATGTTTCAGGCTGAGAGAACTGGCCGTGCAAAGGCACGCCTGTTATGTTTGAGAAACAACAGAAATGCCAGTGTGGCTGGAGTAAACCAACCAAAGGGAAACAATTGTGGGCGAAATGATCAGAGATATGGTGAGGAACTACGTCATTTTGGGTCTTGCAGCTCAGTGTACAGAACGGTCTGGTTCTGAATAAAATGGATACCATTAGAGATTTTGAGCATAGGAATACATTTGAGTTTTTAAAATTAAATTGTGTTAAATCCCCAGAAAGGTTTAAATAATCTGCAATATATACCGGTACACCCTTCCCCTAGATTCACGAACTTTCTTTCCACAGTTGCTCAGTCTACACACACCCCCTCACATGCACGCACACACAGTTCCATCTTGCCAAGTTATTAAAAGTTGTTTATAAACCTCATGACCCCTCCCCCTAAACATTTCAGTTTCCATTTTCCAGAAATAAAGACCTCCTCCTACAAAGCCACATTACCATTACCACACCTAAGACAATAAATCAATTTCAGATTTCCCACATTTTCAGATTTCCCGAATTTTCCTCAATGTTCTTTTTAGCTATGTGGTGGTTCTTTCCTGAATAAACTGAGGCCCAGTCATTGCATTGGCTGAGCTGTCTCTTTATTTTCCCTCCATCTGAGCTCCTCTGCCACCCTCTATTTTTGTGGCATTCAAAGAATGACCTGTGAAGAATTCAGGTCAGTTGTCCCTCATTCTGGATCTGTGTGCTAGGCTCCTCATTTTTAGATTCAGGTCATAATATTGTAATATACTTTGCTTCACGCATATATTCATTGCTTGGTTAGTTTGACAGAGAAAGTTGAGCTTACATCTACAAAGTTCACATGACATTCACTTGTTTAATCTCTATAAGGACAAACATTGAACCAGCAATGTCATTTCTAAAAGTCATATTTAGTTTAAATGATCAATGAGACATCTGGGAGACTATAATCGTGAGTTCAATACCCTGTGAGTTTCCTTTGGAAAATTGTGTCTTATTTACCTACATCATTTTTCCCCATAGGGCAGGCAGTTGATTTCTAAATTTTGGAACATTCTAGTTAGATGTGTTATTGATGAAATCACTGTTCAGATCTGATGACAATTTAATATAGAACAAAACTGGATTGAGTGACCTTTGCTGCAATTGATGTTGGCCTCTCTTCTTGTTAAGTGACCGGACAATTTATCTAACTTATAGGAAATATTGTGATTGCTAAATGGACTGTCATAGATAAAGATATACATCATTCATCTTGAAAAGGTTCACCAGGCAATAGTAATAAGAGAAGGTCAAGGGGCATGGGACTTCATAAACCCTTTTTAAAAATTCATTGTCCTTCTACACATAAGTAGTTTATTTTTTTTTACTTTTAACTCTTAACTTAGAGTCCAGTATCACTGAATAGACGCTGGGTGTCTATTCTGCCCACCCAGTGGGTAGAATATGTTTTGCTAGACTATTAGAAAGCCATTTGCTAGACTATTAGAAAGCCATTGTTTTGATTTCCCTCTAAAATAAAAATAATCTTTGATTATTCTTTGAGATGGGTGCTCAGGCTCAGGTAATTATTATTCACTTATGTTGTTCAGGTTCTGGCCTGTTTCTAAGGGAAATTGAATTTATTTCCTTATGGTGCCATACATATTCAGTATATGTGCAGACCAGAAGGGACAGAACCGTAGTCATAACTGGTTTAGGGATAAAGTAGTAGACTATTCCTTTGTCATTGTATGAAGGGTACCAGTCTTTCTTCAGGAGAGTCAAAGCAAGTGAAATATATAGTATTCTCACTTAGTGACAGAATGTATGACTAAAATACATGAAGAAAATGTAGTTCAAAACCAAAATTTAGGGTGGCTGTAGCTGAAATTCTTTCTATAGAAATAATTATACAGACCATGTATATTTTAGCTATTCATTAGCCTAAGTAACTCCCAAGTGGTACAACATTTGTTAGGTCTGACCTGGTATAATTTGCCATTATTCATAGGCAGCTGGTCGCCTCTAGGACTGACAAGAAGTTCTGTTCATACTGCAGTTGACTGGTTCATTTCACACATGCCAAGGCTGGGCAAGTCTTTTCTGGGTCTTTATAATTTTAAAGCATATTCATAATTCTATAAGGAATTTTCCTAAGGTAAGAAAATACATTTACATATGGATATCAAAAAGTTCTTATCTGTATGGGCTAAAAAAATGATGAAATAAAGTTTATCTTTCTCCTTTATCGTGAACTTCTAGTGATTAAGTCCCTGAACTACTTTCTGTTAATGAATCTATATTTTTCTATGCCTTATTTACCCATTTTCAAATACAGTTATTGCAAAATGGGTTTTTTGTCTTGGGTGGATTTTTCCTGTTATTCACTTTAGATAAAATGATTTCATAACCACATATTTCTGCACTATATTTATACGGTGTCTATGGTCTTTCAGTCTTTTTTTTTTTTTTTTTTTTAAAGATTTTATTTATTTATTTGACAGAGAGAGATACAAGTAGGCAGAGAGGCAGGCAGAGAGAGTGAGAGGGAAGCAGGCTCCCTGCCAAGCAGAGAGCCCGATGCGGGACTCGATCCCAGGACCCTGAGATCATGACCTGAGCCGAAGGCAGCGGCCTAAACCACTGAGCCACCCAGGCGCCCCTCAGTCTTTTTTTTTTTAAAGATTTTTTATTTATTTATTTGACAGACAGAGATCACAAGCAGGCAGAGAGAGAGAGGAGGAAGCAGGCTGTCCACAGAGCAGAGAGCCCGATGCGGGACTCGATCCCAGAACCCCGGGATCATGACCTGAGCCGAAGGCAGAGGCTTTAACCCACTGAGCCACCCAGGTGCCCCTGGTCTTTCAGTCTTATCATTCAGATCATTTCCGTATAGCTGCATACATTCAAACTATTTCTTCTCATATTAGGGTGTGACATATTAGACTTTTGAAATTTTTGTTCCATTTTCCAAACTGTTTCTAACTTTAGATTTTTTATGAACTATATATCCAGGGAAACTTACTTAAATTTTCTGATATTGAGGGCTTCATTAGAAATACTGTGTTTGCCAGAGGTTGGAGTTGAATAAACTGACTTCTTGAATTCTCTTTTAAGTACTATGATCTACTAGTTAGATTCACCCATAATTGCTCAAAATTGTATTGAAATAAAGATTTAGATTTTAAGGGGTGCCTGGGTGGCTCAGCTGGTTAAGCGCCTGCCTTCAGCTCAGGTCATATCTCAGGGTCCTGGGATATTGAATCCTGCATCAGGCTCCCTGCTCAGCAGGGAGTCTGCTTCTCCCTCTCCCTATGCCCCTCCCCAGGCTTGTGTTCTCTCTCCCTCACTCCCTCTCTCAAATAAATAAATAAAATCTTTTAAAAAAAGATTTAGATTTTATACAGTTTCAGGATATTGAAATGATATTTTTAGTGTTTTCATGAGAAACTGCTTAAGATTACTGTAATTTCATTCCTTTCCCTTTTTCTTTTTTTTATTTATCCATTTTTTATAGCGTAAGTTATAAATATAATTTAATTTCAAATGGTACTTGATAACAAAGACAACCATACTGTCAAATACTGACCATGTCGGTCCATAGCTTTTTTACTTGATGTAAAACATTCAATTTCTGAGATTTAAGATAGGATTGAGTAATCATATTGTATGAAATTAAATCTCTTAGAATAATAAATTAGTCATAAGGTGTTTAAAACAAGGATCTGCAGGGTTTATCTATATTCTTTTTCTGATTTTCAATTGCAAAGAAGAAGGAAAAAATAGAAAAGGGAGAAAAAAATCTAATGAGTGACTGATCATATGGTTTAAATTCTTTTAAGGGCTTTGCAAAATTTTGTGGACCCTTGGTTGCTCAGTCGAGTAAGCGTCTGCCTTTGGCTCAGGTCATGATCTTCGGCTCCTGGGATCCAGCTCGCACTGGGCTCCCTGCTCAACGGGAAGCCTGCTTCTCCCTCTCCGCCTGCTTGTGCCTCTCTATCTGTCAAATAAATAAATAAAATCTTTAAAAGTTTTGCAAAACCTGATTTATCCCTACTTCATACTAATCGTAGTCTTTTTGTAAATATTCCACAAAGCAAATTTTATGTCATTCTCCCAACTCACGTTTTTATAAAATGTATCATCTTTAAATTCTGATAAAATAAGCAATAACTTTGGGAAATAAACTTCGAGAGAAGCTAAAGCAATTATTGAAACATCTTTTCCCAGAAAGGCAGGAACAATATTTAATGACCAGCCATAAATATTGCTATACTCATTAAGGGAAATTATGTTCTAAGGATGAGTCAAGGTGGTAAAAACTAACTGATTTTTTTATTGTTAAATTAAATTAGAAGAGCTAACAAGCCTTATTAATCCATCTACTTGACTTTTTGAGTAGATTATTTTTAGGCACTATGTTATATGTTAGGTTTTATTTATAATTAAAAATATACAGGGGGGGGGCGCCTGGGTGGCTCAGTGGGTTAAAGCCTCTGCCTTCGGCTCAGGTCATGATCCCAGTGTCCTGGGATCGAGCCCCGCATCCGGCTCTCTGCTCAGCAGGGAGCCTGCTTCCTCCCCTCTCCCTCTCTGCCTGCCTCTCTGCCTGCTTGTAATTTCTGTCTTTCAAATAAATAAATAAAATCTTTAAAAAAAAAAAAAAAAAAAAAAAAAAATATACAGGGGGGCCTGGGTGGCTCAGTGGGTTAAGCCTCTGTCTTTGGCTCAGGTCATGATCTCAGGGTCCTGGGATCGAGCTCCGCATCTGCCTCTCTGCTCAGCAGGGAGCCTGCTTCCCCCTCTCTCTCTGCCTGTGATCTCTTTCTCTCTTTCAGATAAATTTTTAAAAAATCTAAAAAATATACAAATACATGTATATATGTAGACATCCATGTATATATGAGTGTGTGCAAATACATATCTATCTGTATATGTGCATACATCTGCATATGCATACATACTTATATGTGTACACATATGCAAATTATAAAAATATTTTTAATTCTGGGGCTCCTGGATGGCTCAGTCACTTAAATGTCTGACTTTTGATGTCAGTTGTGAGTTCAAGCCCCATGCTGGGCTCCATGTTGGGTGTGTAGCCTACTTAAAAAATAAAATTCCTATGAGCAAGAAGGAAGAAGCATCTTACACAGTGTAGTAGCAGATAAGAGCAGCCATTAATTGCCCCAAAGAGTGATATTTTAGCTGAAATATGAAAGTTGAATAGAGTTGGTCAGTTAGATGAGGACGGAGGTAGGAGAAGGCACCTGAGGTAGAGAAAGCAGTATGTGCCTGTATTGGGCTGTGGGATGACTTGGTCACCAGGAGGGTAGGAATATTCTGCTGACCCTGGAATTATAATGGTCAAATGCATTGTATCTTTTTCAACTTGAAATGAGCATATTTTAGATTTCTCCATGGAAGAAGTATTAATTTTTTTAATTATTAATTTTTGTACCTTATTTAGCCACTAATGAAATATACTTCATTAATGAAAGCTCAGGGCAACTTTTGTATTCAGAAATGGATTTACTTTGTAAGAATTGAGTATAAAGAAAAAAAAAGAATTGAGTATAAAGGTCTTAAATACTGTGTGATGTGATTAAATTTTCCACAGATTTTAAGAACAGCAGTTCAACCTTCAGGCTTGCCCAAAGAATTTTTATTTCTTTGACATATTTATAATTTTGTGTTAGATGTGTTTGTAGCTTATCATCATTTTAACTGTGTGACAAGTTTTTATTAGAATTATAAATGAGAATGCTTTGGTTCAGTAGTTTTTGTATTCCAAAATATGTAAAGTTAGTAGATAATTAACATTTAAGTAAATTTTAAAAATGAGTAATATTATGTTAGAACAAGTTTAGACCTCATAAACTATTACCAGTTAAAAGTAATAATTTTTATCATCTGGTTTTTAATTGGTTGTTTTTTATTATTAGCACAGGATGTGCTAAAACTTCTGATACAGCATGAAAGCTGTAACAAAATCTACTGTAAACCATCCACGAAGGGGGCTTTTACAGATGTTGTGATTATGTGAGCCTGGAGGCTACATTGCTGTAATTGGCCTCCTGTGAGGCTGGTGTTCTGCCTCTAGAAGCTCAGCGAACAAGAAGATTGTATTTCACAATGTTTACATTTGTTGACTCATACTTTGAGTTAGTAGTCCGCATAATGATGAACAGTAATGCAAGTTGTGTCACTATTCTTTGGATATGAAATGCAAAGTTTATCATGTCTTTTCTTTTTTTGCACTTCATGTTCAGCTGTTTTTAAAGATTTTAAAATGATATTTTAACAATGATCATCCCATAAATATTACTAGATGTTCTTATTTTCCAAATGTTTTATTTATCCCTGCCTCCATTCAAATGTACTTATCTTTACCTATAATCCTCTAAATCTCCCTAAACCTCATTCTATTTTTTTTTTGGAAACTCTAGTGTGTAAATCCAAAACTCTTGAGTTTTACATTTTACCACTATTCAGTGGTCATAATACTTTATCAGAAATACTAAATTAAGAGATTATAAAGTTAATAATTACCCTTTTCTTCCTTCCCCAAAGTATAAGTACCTTAGAATGTTTTAAATCTAAGAAACCTTCTTAATTTTTATGATACTGTTTTTTTTATTATTTATTTATTTGACAGACAGATCACATGTAGGCAGAGAGGCAGGTGGGGGGGGGGGAAGCAGGCTCCCCGCCAAGCAGAGAGCCCAATGTGGGCCTTGATCCCAGGACCCTGAGATCATGACCTGATCCGAAGGCAGAGGCTTAACCCACCAAGCCACCCAGGTGTCCTATGATACTGTTTATCACATTTAGTCTTTGCATTTTTTATTTCTTATATACTAGCTATTTTTATTTTTATTTATTCATTTTTATTTTTTTTAAAGATTTTGTTTATTTATTTGACAGAGAGAGAGATCACAAGTAGGCAGAGAGGCAGGCAGAGAGAGAGGAGGAAGCAGGCTCCCTGCAGAGCAGAGAGCCCGATGCGGGACTCGATCCCAGGACCCTGAGATCATGACCTGAGCTGAAGGCAGTGGCTTAATCCACTGTGCCACCCAGGCGCCCCAAAACATCATTGGTGTCTTCCGACCACTTTTTTTTTTTTTAAGATTTTATTTATTTATTTGACAGACAGAGATCACAAGTAGGCAGAGGCAGGCAGAGAGAGAGGAGGAAGCAGGCTCCCCCCTGAGCAGAGAGCCCCATGCAGGGCTCGATCCCAGGACTCTGCATGACCTGAGCCGAAGGCAGAGGCTTTAACCTGCTGAGCCACCCAGGCGCCCCCTAGCTATTTTTATTAATTCCTTATATAGTCAATACTGGCTTAAATCACCCCATACATGTTCTTTTTTTCAGATGTGTAGATTCAATGACTTCTTTGTGAACTACGTTCTTTAGAGGTTCTATTAGTAAGACTGTGTAGTTGATGAATTGTCCTAATTTTTGGGTACCTGAAAATTTGTTTAGTTCACCATTATTATGAAATGATGCTTTTCATAGTACACAATTCTAGATTGAGAGATATTTTTTCTCAGCCCTTTGAGAAAATTTAATAGTCTCTTTTGTTTTTGGTGGTGTGCTTCTCAGTGTGATCTTTTAAAAATTATATTTCAAAGATTTGCTAGACTCCTTCAACCTGAGAACTGGCATCTTTTATCAACTCTGAAAAATTCTTAGTCATTATTGCTTCTCATACCACCTTCCCTCATTCTCAGAACACTGATTAGATATGTTAGGATTTATTATTTCTCCTTGTATATTCACTTATCTCTGTCACAGTGTGAATGTTTTCTAAAGATGAGTATTTCACTTCATTAATTCTCTCTTCTGCAATATCTAATCATCTGTTTAACATTCTCACTGAATTTCCCATTTTAAGCATATCTTTTATTAGGATTATTTTAATGATTTAATTCTATGTGGTCACTTTTATAGCCTCTTTCTTTCAGCAACTTTTACTACATGCTGTTACTCTTTTAAATAAATAAGCATTCCTACATTGTCATTCATTATCTGCTGTCTTTGCACAGATTAACTGTAATGTGTAGTTTTATTGACTTTTGCTTATGGTTATTCCTTTCCTATTGAACTCTTGTTCCTTGGAACATTATTTGTGGGAATTCTTTGAAGCTTAGGTTTGAAGTATTTTCTCCAAAAATGATTTGTGTTTTCTTCTGCCAGGTCTCTGTATTATTACTAGAATGGGATCATTTAAAACTCATTTTTCATTTAAAGTACACTTTTGGTCAGGGGTCAGTAAATTAGAGCTTGCAGAACAAATTAAGCCTGCTGCCTGATTTGATGAATAAAGTTTTATTGGAACATAGTCATAGTTATTTTTGTCCTTGAGTGATTTTCCTACTGTAATGGCAAAACCGAATGGCTCCAACAGAGATCATATGGTTCACAAAATCTGAAATATTTACTATCTAACTCTTTACAGAAAAACTTTATCAACTACTATTTTAGACCGTACAGGTAGTATGAATTCCATCTAACCCTTTAATGGAAGATTTGTGGTTATGAATTCTCATAAGATACTTTTTTTCCTTATTCCTTTCCAAACAATGATGTGATAGAAAGCTATCTTGAAGAAAAAAAAAAAGAAGGAAGGAAGGGAGAGAGAAAGAGAAAAAGGAGGGAAGAAGGGAGGGAGAAAAAAAAGAAACTATCTTCACTCTCTGTCTTTAGTTTAACACCTGTTGGATTCACCTGGTGGGAGTCCTGACATCCTGTATAGATCTTTAATTTGTCTCCCCATTTTGAGTTGCTTTAGGATTTTGTTATATATCCAGTACATCTTTAACCTTTAAAGCCAAACCCTTACACTATCAAAAATGAATGAAGAGATACTTCTGCCAAGTATAAATTTCACATCTTCTTGTCTCATTATTTTTCTCATCATTTTTGCATCTGAGAATTAACCTTTTCTATTAGTGCAATCATGCATTAAAAATGTGCGTGTTGTATTCTTTTCTAGAATTTTTAGTTGTCTGCACTAAAGGAATTTCTCTAGACATCAGTCCTGTATTACCAGATATAGAACTTGACCTATTTTTAAGGATGATTCCAAGCCATACTTCTTTCTTCAAGCTTGTGTAACTTAAGGCTGCTGGCTTTGGATTCAGACTGCTGGAAACAGTTTATTGTTCACCATTTTGTGAACTTGTATTAGTTATGTATATGTGACCTTGTGACATTGTGTTAGTTATGTAGCCATAGTGTGTGTTATGTGTGACCTTGTATTAGTTAGGTAGCCATAGTAAGTCCCTATTTCATCTCCACAAAATGAGAATACTCAATGTACCTTTTTCCTAGGAACTTTGTGACCAAAAAAAATGAAGCCTTATATAAATATAAACAAATCTGTCTCTGTATGTCATGTTAGCAGCTCACCCACCAATTAGTCAAAATAATACATGGTTATTGTTGTTGTTGTTATATTGACTTCCTCCACATATTCTAAAATCTAACAGTTAGTATCTAACACTTTCCTACCCTCTGGATATAATAGAATAAGTGCTAAATATTCACATATCACACCTACTTTATAAAAGCCCATCAAAGTAAAAAAAATTTTTTAAAAAGTAAAAAAAAATTAAAAAAATAAAATAAATTAAATAAATTAAAAAATTTTAAAAATTTTAAAAAATAAAAAAAAATAAAATTTAAAAAATTTTTTAAAAAGCCCATCAAAGACATTTGCTCTAAGTCATAAGAAATGTTATGATGGACATAGGGAATATGAATACTAACATTCTGGAGAATCAAAAGACACAGCTTCTAATATACCAATTTAAAAAAATACCTCTAATCTCGAGCTACTTATTTTGGGAGTTTTACATAGTAATTATTTAGAGCAAAAGAAAAATATAGGAAGTGAGAGCTTAGATTTCTGTAAAGTCTCTCTTTCTCCTGCCCCAGAGTTTATTATCAATAAAGAAATAAATATAGTTATTTAAAAATATTAGATTGTCCTCATCAATTTTTAGTGGCTTCCCATCTAAGAAAACAATTCAGATTCCTTGTGATGGTCTAAACCATGTGTGATTTGACAGTACATGATTTGACCTACATGATTTGATTCTCTGATCTTATCTTTCCATGTATTTCAATCTCCAGTCACATCTGCCTCAAAATATTTGCACCTCCTGTATCCTTGTTTTTGTAATTTCATGTTACCCTATCAGGGAGGTCTTCAGGGGCCACCCTACTTAAAATTGCGCCTTGTACCATCGCTTTCTACACTATGACCCTGCTTTGTATTTTTTCTTCTTTCCTATGTCTGTTAATATATGACTGTTCATTCATCTGTATGTGCAGTGTCTTTCTCTCCCCACTAAAATAAAGTTCCATGAGATTGGGATATTTACTTGTTCATTATAATACACCAAGTGCCTGGGCAAGTTCTTGGCATATACAAGGGGCTCAATATCGTTTGAACAAAGGATTAATTCAAATCCAGGCTAACACAGACTAAAACATAAAACACGAAAATTTGCTCTTCTCCTTTGCATCACACCTTAGTTTTTACTTCTGATTCTATGTTTTCTTTATGTTTAAAGCCTTCCTCTCCTTTCAGTCTGATGGTTAATAGCTATATGATTTCAACTATATTCTTGTTTCATAAACACTATTTTAAATTTTACTTTGACTACCATCCAAGCCTAAAAGCATCCTTCCTCCTACTCCACATCATGTTTTTTTTTTTCCTTGAACTCATGAGTAAGATCCAGACATTCAGTGTGCATTAAATCTAAACTTCAGAAACTGGCAATCTGTAATCTCTAGATTCTAATATCAAAGTTATAGAATCTAGGGGTTGGGTGTCCAAAACAGGAATGGGGGTTGACAAGAAAGTAAAGGAGCTATGCTGTTAGTTTGAGGGACAGGTACATAAAAGGTTGTGCTTACATTGCTTTTTCTACAGGTTTTCCTCAGAGTCTAATATATGCTGCAGAAGTACGGAAATTTTTGACTCTGTATCCTATATACTTAAAATATTATCTACTACATAAAAGGAGTTGGATACTTACTTTTCAAAAATTTAAAGTGATACAGTTTGAAGATAAATCTGATACCACGTGGTAGGATAGGATGCGATAAAGTGAGAAAGAAGTCAGTGACTGAGAGGATGAAATTTTTACTAGAGAGAAAAAAGGCTTTATGGGTGAAATAAAGGGTCATGTTAAATTGGGGCTGTTTATGAGATATCAAGGTGGAGATACTGAGTAGATAGTGGATACATGATTCAGGAATTAAGGGAAAAGATTGTAGATGGAGATATCAATTTGGAAGTCATCCATATATGGCTGGCTAATGGTTGTAATGGACAGTAAAAGGATTCTCTGAAGGGCAATTGCAAGGGATAAAATATGCTTCCAGATGATTATTTTGGCAGTGGTACAAAGAATGAAAGAGAAATGTAGAAGAAACTACTTGAAATGGGAAATTAATATTTTATGTAAAATAAATGCAAAAGGTAAAGAGATCCTAACAAAAATAGGGGCAAGAGGAAAAGAAAGGCGGAAATGCTTTTATGAATAATTAAGAAGATGGGATCTTTCAGTTTTAGTAACATACTAGATATAGAGGGGAGAAAAGGGAAGGAACCAAGGGAGCCTGAATGAATCACCTGGTACACTGACTTTGTAAATAGACAAACTAGAATATGATGATAAAGTTGCCTCGAGACAGGTTGAGTAAAGTATCTTTTAACCATCAGTAAGTAGATTTTTAGCTGAAATGTGAAAATATAAGTGCATGTGCAAAATTTTATTTTGAGCATGGCATCTATTCGGGTCTGCTTTCAAAAATGTATCTCACATTTTTTTTTTTTTAGTTCTGTAAAAGTTGTTATAAATACACAATTGCACAGTGACCCTTTCCTGTTTTATTTCAAGTTATTTAACTCAAGATGCTTATATATGTTTTTAAAAAGTATTTCTTTGAAACTTATATTAAAAAGTTTGTCTAACTTGTTGTTATAACAGCTGTGCTAAGCAACCTATATGCCTTTAGTACATGTGTTTGTTAGCCCAGAAATATTAAATCTACTGATCAAACCTCAAAGTGAGTAACACAGCTAGTTTCCTAATCTTAACCGTCTCTTTTCATTTTGCTATTAGGTAATATTCTTTGAACTGTGTTAGTGAAGCTGTCAGACAAACAGGCAAAAAGATTTTCTGTTGAATGATTTTCAAATAACTATTTTGGTGGTCCTGGAAGTCTGTTGTTCCGATCTCTGAGATGACTTGCTGCAGGAAGCTTGTATCAACTGTAGTGTCAATGCCAAGACCACACTTCTCTTGGGCTTTACCCAGCCAGTGACTGTGCACAGCAGGAATATTGGAGCCAAGATACTCTGCTCCACATGGGATTCTTCTAATTGGTATTTTTGGTCCAAACACCTTCCATCAGTCTAACTGAAACTGCCTTAGAATTGTACCGTGGTCTAAGGCTTTTCCTACGGCATCCTTTGTTCCCTATCTCCATCATAGGTGAGAGAACTGCATCAGAGTCTGAAAGGCCCTCTATGACTGCTGTCCCTCCCCTGTTAGCATTAATAAGCATTTTTCTCTCTGAATATCTTGCATGTTGATCGCATCCTGATATCTGCCTTATGGAGGACCCCCGCTGACACACCTATATCATGGAGTTCTTGGATTTAAGATTTTTGGCTATGACCACATAGTTTTCATATTTAAGCTTTTAGTTGGAACTATAACTAAATGTGGATGCTTGCTAGTTTTAGAAGTAACTTTATTCAGGATTCATATGAATCATCCGCCTGTTATATATTAGGTACCTAAACCATAGTTTCTTAACCTCGACACTAGCAGTATTTTTGGCTGGATAATTCTTTGTTTGGGCGGGCTGTGTTTTGCGTTGTATGAAGCCCAGCATCATCTCTGCCCCTGTACCCACTGGATGCCGGAAGCACAGTACCACAGTCTGCAACATTGTCAGATGTCTCCACATATTGCCAAATGGCCTTTCATAGGTAAAATCATTCCTAGTTGTAGGAATACAGTATCTGGTAGAATCAGTCATGCTCTGAGAAATATAAGCGACTATGACTATCATGGCTGAAATAGCAAGAAAGGTTTTAGGATATGGGCATTGAGACAAATTTTTGAAAAATCACCAGGATTTTCTGACCTTTCAAGCAGCATTAATTGCATGACCTAAAATATAGAAGCAGAGATAAAAGTACATTTTAAAAAGCCCTTTTGGGGGCACTTGGCTAGGCCAAGCGTCTGCCTTCGGCTCTGGTCATGATCCTGGGGTCCTGGGATTGAACCCTGCATTGGGGTCCCTGCTTGGTGGGAAGCCTGCTTCTCCTTCTCCCACACCCCCTGCTTGTGTTCCCTCTCTCACTGTCTCTATGTCAAATAAATAAATAAAACCTTTAAAAAAACCCAAAATCCCTTTCTAAGAAGGCCATCTTGACAGAATCAGAAGAGAGATCCATACTGGTAAGTGGTACAGTAGTAAATATGTAACTTCTCCAACAGTAATATTCTCTAAGTCTTAAAGCTACATATTTCCTCTACTTCATTGCCTTTTATCTGTCAGTTGCTCACTGAATCCTCTGTGTGATTCCATCATGTCCCTCAAGTGTGTCTTTCCTCCATTGTAGTGTAGGCTACTAAACTCGTGGTCTTTGTACTACCATAACATTCTCTTACCTGGAAACCCTAGTTACAGCTACTCCGTACATTTTATAAATTCATTCTCCTTACTGGCACTTTGTTTTGTGAGACAATATTATCATAATTCTTGTAGTCTTTCAGACATGGTTTCCCTTTTTTCTTTAAACATATTTATAATAATTAATTTCAAAGCCTTGTCCAGTAAGTTCAACATCCAGGCTTCTTCAAGCATAGTTTCTACTAATTGCTCTTTTCTCTATGTGGGCCAAACTGTCCAGTTTGTTTATACAACTTCTAACAATTTTTTTCAAAACTGGAAATTGAATATATTGTGGTAAGCCTGGAAATTATAGTCTTTTCTCTCCACGGAATTGCTGTTTGTGGCTATTAATTGCTATTGTTCATGTTGCTGTGTTTGTTTAGTGGTATTCATGAACTCATTCTGTAATTTCTGGGTCTGATTCTCTTAAAATCTGTAGTGATACCTCTTGATTCTTGATACTGGTCATTTGTGTTCCCTCTTTCTCTCATCAATTTTACTGGGAGTTTGTAAGCATATTCATCTTTTCCAAGAGGTACTTTCTTGAGTTTTTTACATATGTAGTCTCAGGCCTCACAGCAGTCCAGAATGTAGTGCAGCTCCAAGATGAGCCCCTCCTTCATCTGGAAACTGGGCCCAGACTGACAGTGGTGACAGGGCCAGCTGCAGCATTAACACTGATGGCAGCACTGACTGAAGCCTTAGCAGAGAGAAAGGACTCCCTATGCTGGCAGTGCTGAGACTCCTGCGGAGCCTGACCATTATTCCAGTCCCATACCTACAGCATCTGCAGATATGAACTCTCTGTCCTCAGGGCTGCAACAGGCGGTCAGGCAGTAAACTTTGTCAATAAGTTATTAAAAAATAGTAGTTTATAAGTGGACATGGCAATAAAGTATATCAGGGAGTTAACAGAATTCTTACAAAAGTTTAGAATTTCTAATTCTGAAAACACTGTATCACTGCCAAACTAATACAGGTTTAGAAATACAAATTAAATTTAAAGACCATCACATTCAGTGTAAAGGATTGCAGTTTTCATATGACCTTCGATGAGCTGGTTAAAGAGAAAGGCAGCATTTAAAATTTTTTTTTCTATAATTGAAGAACCAAGGAAAGATTACATAAATAGGCATTTTGAGTTATGTATTTTTTTTGAATATGTATAAACCCACATGCCATACCCAACTTCTACAAGTTATAGGAAATGTCAGAGGAAACAATCAAATGCTATTGTATAAATTTGCAATTAAACTAAAACTGATACTACATGATTTTTATGGAGTTCAGTCTTTCTAGAAATTTTTTGCATGTTTTATCACCAGTTCTAGTTGTTTTAAAATGTATATTTCAGTGGGGGTTCCAACTAATTTCCTCCCCATGGTTGAAGAGGCCACTTTGCCTCCATTTATACATTCCTGTCAATATTCCTGATCTGTTAATATGTCTGTTCTTAGTTCTCCTTCATTATAACTGGCTGTAATCTTTTACTAGTTCCCTCCATTGATAATGAGTTAAATAAACTCTTTAACATGTTCACTTTAAAAAAAAAATGTATATTTCAGAATAATCAGAGTTTATCCTAATGTTGCATCTTATAAAATACTCTTAACTCCAATACCAGTTGCATCAGAAGAAAGATCTTTCTGAGAATTAAAAATCATTAAAAGTTACTTGTGATTTTACGTTGTCCAAGAGCAACCAACATTGTTTTCAGTTTTATTAATAAATAATGAAGTATATAAAAGTACAAACTATGCTGATGTAATAAATGAGTTTGCAGATATATGAGTGGAAAAATCTTATATCAATAAAGATGTCATTAATAAAATATTATATAACATTGTGACATAACAATATTTTTATAATTTATAAGTTCATGTTATTCATGTCATGTCATCATGATTGCCCCAGTTATATTTTATAAATAATAAAATATTTTTAGAATGGAAGACTTTATATTTTAATATTTTTAGCTGCACTTGAAAACTTTTTCAGTTTTAGGTTCATAGCAAAACTGAGCTGAAAATATAGAGATTTCCCATATATCCCTGCCCCCACACATTCATAGCCTTCCCCATTATCAACATTACTCATCAGAATGGTATATTTGTTAACAAGAATGAACCTACATTGACACATCATAAGCCCCCAGAAGTCCAGAATTTACTTTAGGGTTTACACCTGACGTACATTCTGTGTGTTTGTTCTCTATAATTAAGAGTGTTGCTTGGTTTACCTTTATCTCTTTTATCCCCTGTGCTCATTTGTTTTGTTTCTTCAATTCCATGTTTGAGTGAAATCATATGGTACTTGTCTTTCTCTGACTGACATTTCACTTACCTTAATACTCTCTAGTCCATCCATGTTCTTGCAAATAGCAAGATTTCATTCTTTTTCATGGTTAATATTCCATATTATATATGTGTATATGTGTGTGTGGCATATATATGTGTGTGGTATATATATACCACATCTTTATCCATTCATCTGTTGATGGACACTTGAGCTGTTTTCGTAATTTGGCCATCGTAAATAATGCTGCTGTAAACATAGGTGTGCATGTCTCCCTTTGAATTAGTGCTTTTGTATTCTTTGGGTAAATACCAAGTAGTGTAATTGCTGGATCCAAAGGTGGTTGTGTTTTTTAACTTTTTGAGGAACTTCCACACTGTTTTCCAGAGTGACTGCACCAGTTTGCATTCCCACGAGCAGTACAAGAGGGTTCCCCTTTCTCCACATCCTCACCACCACCTGTTGTTTCTTGTGTTGTTGATTTTAACCATTCTGATGAATGATATTGAGCATTTTTTCGTGTGTCTGTTTGCCATCTGTGTGTCTTGTTTGGAGAAATGTCTGTTAATGTCTTCTGCCCATTTTTTAATTGAATTCTTTTGGGTGTCAAGTTTTATAAGTTTTTTAATATATTTTGGATACTAACCTTTTATCAGATATGTCATTTGCAAATGTCTTTTCCCATTCAGTAGGTTGTTTTGTTCTGTTGGTTGTTTCCTTAACTGTGCCAAAAGTTTTTATTTTGATGTAGTTACTGGAGGTTTATTGTTGCTTTTGTTTCCCTTGCCTCAGGAGACCTCTAGAAAGAAGTTGCTATGGCTAAAGTCAAAAAAGTCACTGCCTGTAAATCATCATCTAGGATTTTTATGGTTTGAGGTCTCACATTTAGGTCTTTGGTCCATTTTGAATTTTTTGTGTGTGTATGGTGTAGGACAGTGGTCCAGTTTCATTCTTCTGCATGTCACTCTCCAGTTTTCCACACCATTTGTTGAAGAGACTGTCTTTTGCCCATTGGATGTTCTTTCCTGCTTTGTCAAAGGTTAATTTACCTGATAGTTATTAGTTCACTTCTGGGTTTTCTGCTATGTTCTATTGATCTATGTATCTATTTTTATGCCTGTATCTTACTATACTGATGACTACAGCTTTATAACATAGCTTGAAATCTGGAATTGGGATGCCTGCAGCTTAGCTTTTCTTTTCCAAGGTTGTTTTGCTATATAGGGTCTTTTGTGGTTCCATACAAATTTTAGGATTGTTTTATTTCTGTGAAAAATGCTGTTGGTATTTTGATAGTGATTACATTAGATGTGTATATTGCTTTGGGTAGTAATAGACATTTTAACAAAATTAGTTCTTCCAATCCATGAGCATGAAATGTCTTTCCAGTCCTTTGTGTCCTCTATGATTTCTTTCATCAGTGTTTTACAGCATTCAGAGTACAGGTCTTTCCCTTCTTTTGTTAGGTTTATTCCTAGGTATCTTACTGCTTTCAATATCGCAGTTGTAAATAGGATTGATTCCTTAATTTCTCCTTCTGCTGCTTCATTATTAGTGTATAGAAATGCAACCAATTTCTGTACATTGATTTTGTATCCTGCAGCTTCATTGAATTCGTATATCAGTTCTAGCACTTTTTTGGTAGAGTCTTTCAGCTTTTCTGTATAGAATATCATGTCATCTACAAATAGTGAAAGTTTACTTGTTCCTTGTCAGTTTGGATACCTTTTATTTCTTTTTGTTATCTGATTGCTTTGGCTAAGACTTCCAATCCTATGTTAAATAACAGTGGTGAGCGTGGATATCCTTCTTTTGTTCCTGACCACAGAAGGAAAGCTCTATTTTTTCCCTCTATTGAGGATGGTATTAACTATGGGTTTTCCATATATGGCCTTTATTATCTGGAGGTATATTCCCTCTAACCCTTCTTTGTTGAGGGTTTTTATCATGAATGGATATTATACTTCGTCATATGCTTTTTCAGCATCTATTGAAATGATCATATGGTTCTTATCCTTTTTTATTAATGAATATCACATTGATTTGTGAATATTGAACAACTTTTGCAACTGATGAATAAATCCCATGTGATCATAGTGAATTATTTTTTAATGTATTGTTGGATTCAGTTTGCTAGTATTGAGAATTTTTTTTTAAAGATTTTATTTATTTATTTGACAGATAGAGACCATAAGTAGGGAGAGAGGCAGTCAGAGAGAGAGAGAGAGAGGAGGAAGCAGGCCCCCTGCCCAGCAGAGAGCCCGATGCGGGGCTCGATCCCAGGACTCTGGGATCATGACCCGAGCGAAAGGCAGAGCCTTTAACCCACTGAGCCACCCAGGCGCCCTTTATTGAGAATTTTTGCATCCATGTTCATCAGGGACATTGGCCTATAATTCTCTTTTCTTGTGAGGGATTTATCTGGTTGTGGTATCAGGGTATTGCTTCCCTCATAGAATGAATTTAGAAGCTTCCCTTCTTTTTCTATTTTTTTGGAGTAGTTTGAGAAAACTAGGTATTAACTCTTCTGTAAATGTTTGGTAGAATTTGCCTGTGAAGCCAGCAGGTCCTAGACTTTTGTTTGTTGGGAGTTTTTTGATTACTGATTTAGTTCAAGTTTTTTATTTTTTTCTTTTTTCAGTTTTGATAGTTTATATGTTTCTAGGAATTAACCCATTTCTTCCAGGTTGTCCAGTTTGTTGGCATATAGTTTTTCATAAAATTCTCTTATAACTTTTTATTTCTGTTGTGTTGTTAATTCTCTTCTCACATTTGTGATATATTTATTTGGATCCTTTTTCTTTTCTTTTTGATAGGTCTGGATACATGCATAAAGTAATATTTACTTATTTTTATTTCTATTTTTATTTTTTATTTTACTCCTTCCTTCTTTCCTTCCTTCCTTCCTTGGTTCCCTTCTTGGCCCATTCATTGTTTGCCAGCATGTTGTTTACCCTCCATGTATTTGTGGTGTTTCCAGAGTTTTTCTTGTGGTTGACTTCTAGTTTCCTAGTATTATGGTCAGAAAAGGTGCATTTCATTTATTTTGTATTTGTTAAGGCCTGATTTGTGACCTAGTATGTGATTTATTCTGGAGAATATTCTATGTCACTTGAAAAGAATGTGTTTTCTGCTATTTTAGGATAGGATATTCTGAACCTACCTGTTAAATCCTGTCAGTTCACTGTGGCATTCAAAGCCATTGCTTCCTTGTTTATTTTCTGTTTATATGATCTGTCTGTTGATGTAAGTGGGCTGGTAACGTCCCTGACTATTATCATATTATTATCAATTAGTTCTTTATTTTTCCCATTGTTTTATATATTTGGATGCTTCCATGTTGAGTACATAAATCTTTAGAATTGTTAGATCTTGTTAGAGTATCCCCTTTATGATTATATAATGCTTTTCTTTGTCTCTTGTTACAGTATTTGTTTTTAAGTCTTAATGGTCTGATATAAATATTGCTACTCTAACTTTCTTTTGACATACATTTGCATGCTAAATGTTTCTCCATCTCCTCACTTTCAGTCTTCAAGTGTCTTTAGATCTAAATGTATTATGCTAAGAGAAATAAATCAGAGAAATACAAATACCATATGATTTCACTCATATGTGGAATTTAGGAAACAAAACAGATGAACTTGTGGGAAGGGAGGGGAAGAGAAGAGAAAGGGGGTGGCAAATCACAAGAGATTGTTATCCATAGATGAGAGCTGAGGGTTGGTGGAGGGGGATGGTGGGAAGCGCTAGATGAGTGATGGATATTAAGGAGAGCACCCTTTGTGATGAACACTGAGTGTTGTATGTAAGCGATGAATCACTAAGTTCTACTCCTAAAACCGATATCATACTGTGTGTTAACTAACCAGAATTTAAATAAAAATTTGGAAAAAAATAAAATTTCAAAAAAATAAAATCAGTCTTTTGTAGGCAGCATATAGACAGTTCTTGTTCTTTTTTTTTTTTTTTTTAAATTCATTCAGACACCCCTGTCTTTTGATTGGAACATTTAGTCCATTTACATTCAAAGTAATTATTGATATGTATTTATTGCCATTTTATTACTTGTTTATTACTTGATTACTTGCTTTGTTGTTGTTTCTGGAGATTTTTTCTGATCCTTTGTGACTTTTGATCTTTCCTTTCCACTCTTTAATATTTCTCTTGCAGGACTGGTTTAGTGGTCATGAGCTCCTCTAGTTTTTGTTTGGGGAACTTTCTTTCCTTCTGTTTTGAAGGATAGCCTTGCTCAATCGAGTATTCTTGGCTGCAGATTTTTCCCATTCAGCACTTTGAAAATATCATGCCACTGTCTGGCTTACCAATTATCTCTTGAAGTCTCTGGCTAGTTAGCCTTATGAGTTTTCCCTTGTAAGTCAGTGACTTCTTTTGTCTTGCTCCTTTTAAGATTTTTTTTTTATCACTATATTTTTTGAATTTAATTATCATATATTTTGGTGTTGGCCTACTTTTGTTGATTTTGTTGTAACTTTTCTGTGCCTCCTTGATCTGGATCTTTGTTTCCTTCTCCAGATTAGAGAAGTTTTCAACTATTATTTCTTCAAATAAATTTTCTGCCCCCTTCTCTCTCTCTTCTTCTTCTTCATCTCCTATAGTAAGAATGCTATTACATTTGATGGAGTCACTGAGATTCCTAAGTCTCTTCTCATGTTGTGTAATTCTTTCTCTCTTTTGTTCAGCTTCATTACTCCCTTATTTTGTCTTCTAGGTCACTGATCTGTTCCTCTGCTTCCTCCAGCCTGTTCATTGCTTCAAGCCTGTTTCCAATCTTATTTATCACATTCTTCATCTCTGATTGATTTTTTTAAACTCCTTTATCTCTGTGGTGAGGGTCTCTCTGATGTCCTCTATTCTTACCTCAAGCCTAGGGAGTCTTCTTATGATACTGCTTTAAATTCTCCATCAAGCTTGTTACTTATACCTGTTTCACTTGAATTTCTACCCATGGCCTACCTTATTTCATTTGGGATAAACTCCTCCATTTTGACATTTTGTACAAGTCTCTGCCTTCTTCTTTGTGTTGGAAAAGGCAGCTATGTCTCCTGCTCCTGAATGTAAAGGTGTTATGAAGAGATCATTTAGTATCCAGGGCCTGGTGCTTCAGGGATGTCTCCAGTGTGTGCTGTGTGTGTTCTGCTGTTGTATTTTGGTTGCCCTGTCAGCCTAGTCATCTGCATAGGCTCTCCTCGTCTGCTGTAGGCAATGTTTGGCCCCTGCCTTGAATGTGAAAGTTTTAATGAGGTGTGCTCTGGTCTGCTTGTGAAATGAGACCTGTCACTACCTCCACCAGAACTGAGGCCCTGTGGAACTCTGCTCAGGAGACATGGTGTGGGCAGGGTTTATGCTGGTCTTCTGGGAGGGGGCCCACTGCCCTGGGACAGAAGCAAACATGGCTGAGAAGGGCAATTCCACTAGAGTCCAGATGGGTGGGGCTAGGTGTAAGCAAGTTAGGTAGCCAGTGTCTACACTGCACTGCTTCCCCACCTGTGCTGGAGGTTGGGGGGGCACCCTATGTTTATGCTGAGGAGTTGGGGAAATGGTGCCAGCCGACTCCATTGTTCTGTAAGAGGTATTTCCATGAAAGCTGCCTCTCAGAGATGTGCTGGGCTCCAAGAAGAGTGCCCCGGGTGCATTTCAGATTGTTACTGCAATGCTGTCTGCTGTAAGGTTGTTTGCCTGCCTTCTCTCCAGGAGCAGCACAGTGACCTCCAGGTTCTATCCCAGCCAAGCCTGCTGACCTTTACAACTCTAGGCTTTAAGCCCCATTGGTTGCAAGGACTCCAGAAATTCAGCCCCTCTTCTATTCTAAGCCAGTGGGTTTGGAGAAACATTCTCCTTGTGCATTCCCCCATGTGCTCCTCTCTCTCCTGCCCTTTTACTGACCACAGCTCCCTCCTTTCTGTAATAGCCCCTAGCTGTTTCATTTCAGACTGTATTTTGCACTTCCATAACCTCTTCTCTCCTTTAGTTGTGGAGTTTGTTCTGTCAGTCTTCAGGTATATTTCTGGGTATTTAGGATAATTTGATAGTTACTTCGTTGTGTTTGTGGGACAAGGTGAGCCTAGCGTCCTCAAATTCTGCCTCCATCTTTCTCTCCCCAGAATTGTTGGGTTTTTTTACACCTACAGAAGAACATCTCAGTTGCTTCCCATTTTGGCAATAATGAATAAGGCTGCTTAGAAACATACATGTACAAAATTTTGTGTGGGTATAATACCATTGGGTAAGTGCCAAGGAGCACATTTACTAGATCACATGATAAAAACATGAGTAATTATGTAACAATCAAACTGTCTTCCAAAGTGGTGGGGGCATTTTGCATTCCCACCAACAATGTCTGAGAGTTACCCTTGATTCACATCCTCACCTGCATTTGGTATTGTAGGTGTTTTAGATTTTGGCCATTCTAATAGGTATGTAGTGGTATCCTTATTGTTTTTTATTTTGCATTTTTCTTATGTCATATGATGTGAAGCATCTTTCCATATTCTTACTTGTCATATGTATATCTTTTTTGAGATACCTGGTAAGGTCTTGTGCATACCAAGTTGTTTTCTTATTACTGAGTTTTAAGTGGTTTTTTGTTGTTTATTTTAGATAATAGTTATTTATCTGATGTGTTTTGCAAATATTTTCTCCTCTTTGTGGCTTGTATTCTCATCTTCTTGACCTTGTCCTTTACAGAGAAGACAGGAGACATTTTAATTTTAATGGTATACAGTTTATCATTTTTAATGGATTTTGCCACTGGTGTTATATCTAAAGTGATCACCATCCTCTAGGTCATCTAAGTTTTCTCATATGTTATCTTCTAAGAGTTTTATAGTTCTTTGTTTTTCACTTGGGTCTTGATCCACTTTGAGTTAATTTTTGAGAAAGGTGTAAGATTAGTGTCTAGATTATTATTATTTTTATTTTATTTTATTATTATTTTTCTGTATGTGGATATCTAGTTGTTCCAGGGTCATATGTTGAAGAGACTATGTTTGCTCCACTGAATTGCTTGTGCTCCTTTGTCAAATATCAGTTGACTGCATTTATGGGATTCTGTTTCTGGGCTATCATGTTTCATTGATCTGTCTTTCACAAATACCATACCATCTTGATAACTGTAAGACTTGCAATTGGGTCGCATCAGTCCTCTAACTTTATTCTTTTTGAATTTTGTGTTGTCTTATCTGTTTTTTTGTTTTTCTATAAAAGCTTTTGAATCACTTTGTAGATACTCATAAAATGCTTATTTTGATTGAGAATGCATCAAATCTATATATCAAGATGGGAAAAACTAACATCTTGATAATATTGAGTCTTCCTATCCATGAACATGCAATATTTCTCCATTTATTTAATTCTTTGATAGGGTTCATTAGAGTTTGATAGTTTTCCTTATATAGATCTTGCATATTTTGTTAGATTTATACCTAAATATTTCATTTTGCAGGGTGTACTAGTATAAACAGTGTTTTGTTTATAATTTCAGATTCCACTTTTTCTTTGTTGGTATATTGAGCAGCAGTTGAATTTTCTTTTTTTTTTTTTTAATTTTTTTAAAGATTTTTTTTTTTTTATTCACTTGACAGAGATCACAAGTAGGCAGAGAGACAGGCAGAGGAGATGGAGGAGCAGGCTCCCTGCGGAGCAGAGAGCCCGATGTGGGACTCAATCCCAGGACCCTGGGATCATGACCTGAGCCGAAGGCAGAGGCTTTAACCCACTGAGCCACCCAGGCGCCCAGCAGTTGAATTTTCTATATTGCAATCCTGTACCCTGCAACCTTGCTATAATTACTTATTAGTTTCAGTATATTTTTGTCTATTTTTTTCAAATTTTCTCCTTAGATGATTATGTCCTCTGCAAACAAAGACAGTTTTATGTCTGTCTTCTGAACCCATATACTTTTTTCTCTTGCTTTATTGCATTATCAAGGACTTCCAGTATGGTATGTAAAAAAGCTGTTATGGGGATACCCTTCCTTGTACCTTTTCTTAGAGGAGAAAGCTTCCACTTTCTCACCATTAAATATGATGTTAACTGTAGGTTTTTATAGATAGCCTTTATCAAGTTGAGAAAATTTCCTATATAGCTAGTTCCCTGAAAGTTTTTCTCATGAATGTGTGTTGAATTTTTGTTTAGTACTTTTCATGGAATTATTGATATAATCATGTGACTTTCTTTTTTAGTTGTTAATGTGAAGGGTTACATTAATTGATTTTCCAGTGTAGATCCAGCCTTGCATATTAGGGATAAATCCTTCTTAACTGTGGTATGTAATTCTTTTTACACTTTTTGGATTTGATTTACTGACATCTTATTGAGCATTTTTGCATGTGTATTCATGAGCAATATTTGCCTCTACTTTTTTGTTCTTGTAATAGCTTTGTCTGATTTCGATATTCAAATAATGTTGGACTCATGAGTTAGGAAGTGTCACTTCTACTCCCTTCCGCTGAATGCAATTGCATAGAATTGGCATAATTTCGGGGCACCTGGGTGGCTCAGTTGGTTAAGCAACTGCCTTCAGCTCAGGTCATATCCTGGAGCCCTGGTATCAAGTCCCACATCAAGCTCCCTGCTTGGTGGAGAGTCTGCTTCCCCTTTGATCCTCCCTCTTCTCATGTTCTCTCTCTGTCTCTCATTCTCCCTCTCAAATAAATAAGTAAAAATATTTTAAAAAATTAAAAAAAAAGAATTGGCATAATTTCTTTCTTTTTTTTTTTAAAGATTTTATTTATTTGACAGATAGAGATCACAAGTAGGGAGAGAGGCAGGCAGAGAGAGAGAGAGGAGGAAGCAGGCTCCCTGCCAAGCAGAGAGCCTGATGCGGGGCTCGATCCCAGGACCCTGGGATCATGACCTGAGCTGAAGGCAGAGGCTTTAACCCACTGAGCCACCCAGGCGCCCCTGGCATAATTTCTTTCTTAAATATTTGGTTGATTCCATCTGTGAACTCATCTGGCTCTGTGCTTTCTCTTTTGAGAAGTTATTACTTGTTGATTCAGTTTCTTTAATGTGTAAATATCATTTAGGTCATTTCTTTTTGTGTGTGTTTTTGCAGATTGTGTTTTTCAGAGAATTGTTTGATTTCAACGATGTTATTAAATGTGTTGGCATAGAGTTGTTCATAGTATTCTTTTATTATTACTTTAATTTTTCATGGGATCTGTATGATGTCCCCTCTTATTTCTGTTTGTTAGCAGTTACTCCTTGTTGTTTGCAAAAGAGGTCTAAATTTTTGTTTTGCACTAGACCTTGAAAATTATGTGTTCATCCTTACCTCTAAAGATATACATGATTTACATGCCTTTTAATGATTTCTCTGGGTTTGTTGAGTTTTATTATGGAAGGGAAGGTATTCAAGATTAAAATACTGAGATAATGAGAATATATATCTGCTTTTCCTAACCAACTGTTTGTGTGATAACAATTAGATAGCAAATACTTTTTAAAGTTCTTCTGAAACCTTGCCCTAAAAAAAATGTTTTCATGAGCAAATTACCTGTTATAAACTGGGGAAAGCTTCATCTCCTGTCAACCACTAGTAATATTCATGAACAACTGTAACAGTCAACTCCATTCTCTGAAAAACCTTCATCTCATTCTCCTTCTACCCAACCTTTTCCTAAAGAGAAACCTGATCTTCTCTATTGAAATTTAATCAGATCACCAAGTCATATCCATTTTGTCTTTTAAACAGCTTGACAAATAACTCACCTTCCTCCATGCCCACTGCTATAATCAGGCCCTCCTACTTTCTGTACTGTGGTTACATTCTACCTGGATTCTCTGTCTCAACACTATGCTAGACTGTTTTTAAAAATACAAATTATATAAAACTCTCCAGGTGTCTGGGTGTCTCAGTTAAGCATCTGTCTTTGCCTCAGGTCATGATCTTGGGGTCCTCGGATCAAGCTCTGCATTAGGTTCCCTGGTCAGTGGAATCTGCTTCTCCCTCTCCCTCTGCCTCTTGTCCCCTGCCCCTGCTCATGCTCTGTCTGCCTCCCTCTGTCTCTCTTAACTAACTAAATAACTAACTAAACAAATAAAAGTATAACACCCCCCCCAAACAAACAAACAAACAAAACTTCCCCTGCTTAGAATTTCTTACCTTTAGGCTTAAGTATAAATTCCTTCACCTAACTTAAGTCCATTTATGATTTGGCCACTGGTCATTTCTTCAGCTCTCTTATCTGCAACTGCCACACACAATCTGTCATCTAAAAACTATCTGTATTGCCCTAAAAGTGACCTATTCTGCAGATATCATTGTGATTTCATATATACTTTTCTATACTTTGCCAAGAATCTCTATTTGTCCATTATTCTGCCGGTTAATGCCCCCCTTAAGGCTCCCAAGTAAATGTCACTTTCTCCAACATGTTTTTCACAGCCTGACAGAGGAAATAAACTGTCCTGTCTTTGGCCACATGAGCTCCCCTTTTCTGTTTTTAACAGCAGCATGTATTCACTGTAAGATCATTGTTCATTTACTGCATCTATCTGCCTATACTAGGTGATCATTTTCTCACAGGTAGAGATCATCTTTTCTGTATGCAGCTCCAGCACGTAGGTTGGCATGTGTTAGACTTAAGACTTACAGAATGAAAGAATACATGAATAAATGGAAGAAGCCAAATTGACATAAGTAATTTAGATTCTAATAAAAGTATACTTGTGTCATTTAACAATCTGACTGAATTTCTCTGTATTTCAGTATTGCTAAGTACTCTTTATTTTTCATTTAAATTTGAGGGAGAGGGAGAGAGGTTTAAAATCGTAAGTAAACTCATCTTGACTTAGAGAAGCAGGTCAAGTGCACATCTTTGTATTCATCACTAGGTGTACCTCATATGGTTTCTTTAAAGGAAGAAAAATTAATGAAAGTGATTGTAAGAATTGCTAAAGGTATAATGTAAGTTCTTTATAGATTTTGGATACTAGCCCTTTATCTGTTAGATGTTTGCAACTCTCTTCTCCCATTCCATAAGTTGCCTTTTAGTTTTGTTGACTGTTTTCTTTGCTGTGCAAAAGCTTTTTATCCTGATGAAGTCCCAGCAGTTCATTTTTGCTTTTGCTTCTCTTGCTTTGGGAGAAGTATCTAACAAGAAGTTGCTGAGGCCGAGGTCAAAGAGGTTGTTGCCTGTGTTCTCCTCTAGTATTTTGATGGATTCTTGTCTCACATTTAGGTCTTTCATCCATTTTGAGTTTATTTTTGTGCATGGTGTAAAGAAGTGGTCAAGTTTCATTCTTCTGCATGTGGCTGTCTAATTTCCCCAATGCCATTTGTTGAAAAGACTATCTTTTTTCCATTGGATATTCTTTGTTTGTTGAAGATTAGTTGACCCTAGAGTTGAGGTTCCATTTCTGGGTTCTCCCTTCTGTTCCATTGATCTGTGTATTTGTTTTTTGAAGTTTCTATTTAAATTCCAGTTAGTTAACATATAGTGAAATATTAATTTCAGGTGTACAGTTTAGTGTTTCCATACTTCCATACAACACCGCAGTGCTTATCACAAGGACACTCCTTAGTCCCCATCACCTATTTAACTCATCCTCCCCCAGCTCCTCTCTGGTAACCATCAGTTTGTTCTCTATAGTTAAGAGTCTGTGTCTTGGTAAAACTTGAATTTTTAAAGAACAAGACCCTTGTACTTCTTTATGGGCAGCTTGAATATCACATATGATAGAGATACTGGTTGGTGACCATAGCATAGCTTTAAACAGATCTCTTTCTATTAAGAATCTGAGTGTTTTACAGATAATAAGTGAGTTTTCACATCACTTTCTATTTCGTCTTCATGTGACCTTGTTATAGTTTGTCTTGAGTGAAATGCAGTTTCCAGGACAAACTATAGCATCAAAAACAAAACAAAACAAAAAAACTACACTAAAAGGAATATATTAAAATGTAGTAACTGAAAATAAATTCTGAAACCAGCACAGGTAATATTAGATTACAAAAGGGAGGGCAATGTTTATTTTTAATTATTGATAGTCTCAAGGAAGCATTGTTCTCCTTTGAACCCATCCCCAAATTGATGAGATACTTAGAGAACATGCAGAATATAAATTTAATCTCTCAGACCTAGATGAATATTCCCAGTGGATGATAAATTTATTTCCAGTTGCTATAAATTTCAGGTTTAAGAGATCGGGAAACATAGTACCAGTAAAAGTAGGTCTGGTGTTACATTCTGAACACCTCGACTATTTATTATTGAGCTGCCTTGTAAAGATAATGAAAGTCAATAAAGCATTGCTAAGTATCTCATCTATTAGGGCTATAAAATATTTGTATGTTTAATAAATGTTAATGAAAGAGAATAGGTAAACAAATGTCACTGACTATAAATTAGAATTTGGAAAGGCAATCATACATAGCACAGTGTTTTATATCATAAAATTTCTTGGCCTGTATCCTTTGAACAAACCTTGGCATAGTAGCTGATCTCTTCAGGAGGGGAAAGGAGTCAAGACTTCTCACTGCAAAAGTATACTTCTAACCTTAATGATAATATTGAAGCATTATATTAGAAAGTAGCAGTTTGTATTGCAAGCCTAAATGAACAAAATCATGACAAAGGACAGCCATTAATTAAGTATGAATTACTGTTTTAAAGCACTGGCTGTGGAAGGAGAAATGCCACCTTTGAATGAATGGCTTCCTCTGTCTGATCTGACCTCCTCCCGCTTAGATGTGATGGAGATAAATCATGAAGTGCAGTAACAGCAGGGATCCGTATTAATAGCAACATCCAAGTCTCCTGGCAATCACTGCAAGTGCAAGTGACATGCACAGAGGTTTTTCTTTTCTGCTGAAAGGACGTGAATTTTCTTCAAGAATAAAAAAAAAAAAAAAACCACCAGAGATAACAAATGCTGATGTGGATGTGGAGAAGAGGGAATCCTTCTATACTGTTGGTGAGGTAATAAGTTGGTACAGTCACTATGGAAAGTAGTATGAAGGACCCTCAAAAATTAAAAATAGAACTACTGTTTCATCCAACAATTCCACTTCTGGGTATTTATCCACATCTAACAGAGAAACTAGCTTGAAAATGTATCTGCACTCCCATGTTCAGAGCAGCAGAATTTACGATGGCCGAGACATGGAAACAATCTAAGTGTTCACCGACAGATGAAAGGGTAAAGCACACACACAATGAATTATTATTTAGTCATTAAAAAACCCCGAGGAAATCCTAACATATGCAAAAGTATGGTAGGACCTTGAAGGCATTATGCTAAGTGTGAAATAAGAGACAAATACTGTATTATTTTACTTGTAAATGGAATCTTAACACACACACACACACACACACACACACACACACACACACACACACACACCCCCCAAAACAAAAAAACAAACTCAGAAGGAAAAGATCAGACTTATGGTTACCAGAGACAAGGGTAGGAGGGGAATTGGAGGAAGATGATCAAAAGGTACAAACTTCCAGTTATAAAATAAATACCAAAGATGTATTGTACAACATGATGACTATAACTAACACTGCTGTATGATATTTAGGAAAGATGCTAAAAGAGAAAATCATGAGAATTCTCATCACATGGAGAAAAAAATATTTCCTTTTCTTTTTATTGTGTCTATATAGGAAGATAGATAATAGCTGGGTCTGTTATAAAATTGTCCAGTATATATAAATCAAGCCATCATGCTGTATATCTTAAACTTATTCAGTGATAGATATCAATTATTTTTCAGTCAAACTGTAAAAGAAGTAAAAAAGAAGTGAATATAGAATTTCTAGGTGATGCCATAGAGACCTTCACCTATTGGACAGTGAATTCTTAGAGAGTGCGCTCTCAACACATCAAGCTTTGTATAATGATTTGGTTTGAGAATTTTGTTAATAGGTATGTATGTATTCTTGAAACAAGTCATTATTCATTTTACTTCTCTTTAATGGAAATAAAATTGAAGCAGTACGCAGAATCTGATTTTTGCTTGTTTAATCACTTAGGAGTCAAATTTTTTAAGAACAATTAAAAAACAAAGGAATTTGTTTTTCTCTCCCCATCCTGCTTGTTAGGGTCAAAGACTGTTGATTATCTGATCATATTTCTTTTTAATTATATATATATATATATATATATTTTAAGTGTCTTTATGTCTCTTGTTCTTATGCTGCTTCTGGCTTTGACAGCTTCCTCTGAAAATCGCAACCAGCAAGAAGCAGTTCAATTTTGATTTTACAACTTCTTGGTACTCCTAGAGTTAAAAGTTAAAGACTTGTTTTGAAGAAATAGAAGGAATATGAATTTAGGTGGCTTGTGTTTAAGTCCTACATTAAAGCCTTGTTTGACCTTGGCCATGTCATCTGTCCTTGAGAATTAGCACCTAAATCTATAAAGTAAGAATGACTACACAGCATTATAGAACATAAGGACATTTTTTGTGTATGAGAACCATATGAAATAATGTATGCACATGGAGCTTTGAAAAGAGTAAACATATACAGATTAAAGGTAATTTTATCAATATCATTGCCAAGGAAAACCCAAAATTAATTGAAGCACAGATAGTTTGGGAATGATATGAAAACTTTATTCTTTGTTTCTGTCATCAACATAGTTACTCAAAAATTCGTTTAGTTACTATATACATATTACTTTACTTTTTACTTCCCTTTTCCCATCCTAGGGGTTTTAGTTTTATAATTTAAAAATAATTATTATCCCAAATTTATTTTAACCAATGAATGCTCAAAGCTTAGAAATTTAATGAAATCAGTATTTCATCTCTACCTATCCAATATGTCATCTATTATTATTTTTTTTAAAAGATTTTATTTATTGATTTGTCAAGAAAGAGAGAGCACAAGTAGGGGGAACAGCAGGCAGAGGGAGAAAGGGACTCCCTTTGAGCAAGGAGCCGGATGCGGGACTCATTCTCAAGTCCTGGGATCATAGCCTGAGCTGAAGGTAGATACTTAACCAACTGAGCCACCCAGGCATCCCCAATATCTCATCTGTTATAAAGATGTTATAGTATTAGGGAATTTGACTAAAAAAAAAACTCATGTGCTTATTGCCAGTACTTACTTTTTCATTGCATAAATAGCATATATATCCCCATAAAATTAAAGTATATTTCAATATTTTGCTGGTGGGGGAGGGGTGGGGCACAGGATAATGAATAAAGATACACTCAGAACTTGGCATGGCATGAATGTTTTTAAATGAAGAGGAATCTGTTTTTCTCTTAGATCTCTTAAGTAGGGATTAACTTTCCCTCCAAAGATGAATTAAAATGGTCTTTCCTGAGTCAAGACCACAAAGCAAGGTAATCTTACAAAGAAAAAAAAAAATATATTGTATACATCAAGATGAAAAGCACCTGGCAGAGTACTTAGGACACAAGGGCAACTGTCTGCTTACTGTTATGGTGTAATTATTAATAGTACCTCTATATACTTTCCCAATTTGGACAAGGAATTGTATGACTAATTACATAATAGGTACTTAGTAAATGTTAACATTCTCTTCAGTGTCCCAGTTTGAGTAATAATTTATATAGTGTCCATTTAATAAATAGCAATTCCTTTTCTTCTACTGGGATTTTTAAAAAATAACTTAAAAAAATAAAAACAGTATTCGTTCATCTAGCAAGGATTTATTAAGTGCTTACTGTTTTCCAGATGCTGGTAAAATAGTAGGGAACAAGACAAACTTTCTGACTTTATGGAGTTTACATTCCAGTGGAGAAAAGCAGACTCTAGAGTAGTAAATAATTGCATGCATACTATCCTTTCAGGTATTGATAAGTATTTTTTTTTTCAAAAACTTTTAAATTTATTTTTTTTTCAGCATAACAGTATTCATTGTTTTTGCACCACACCCAGTGCTCCATGCAGTATGTGCCCTCCCTATTGCCCACCACCTGGTTCCCCCAACCTCTCACCCCCGCCCCTTCAAAACCCTCAGGTTGTTTTTCAGAGTCCATAGTCTCTTATGGTTCGCCTCCCCTTCCAATTTCCCTCAACTTCCTTCTCCTCTCCATCCCCCAATGTCCTCCATGTCATTCGTTATGCTCCACAAATAAGTGAGACCATATGATACTTGACTCTCTCTGCTTGGATTATTTCACTCAGCATAATCACCTCTAGTCCCGTCCATGTTGCTACAAAAGTTGGGTATTTATCCTTTCTATTTTGTTTTTTATAAACATATAATGTATTTTTATCCCCAGGGGTACAGGTCTGTGAATCACCAGGTTTACACACTTCACAGCACTCACCATAGCACATACCCTTCCCAATGTCCATAACCCCCTCCCCTCTCCCAACCCTACCTCCCCCCAGCAACCCCCAGTTTGTTTTGTGAGATTAAGAGTCATTTATGGTTTGTCTCCCTCCCAATCCTATCTTGTTTCATTTATTCTTGATAAGTATTTTAACATGAGCTAACGATAGGTATGTGAAAATAAAATGCTGTGGAAGAGGTAGGTACATTGAAATAGAAGGAAGGTGTCTCTCAGATGACATTGGGGAAACACCAAATGAGCTGAGAGTGCCATTTGAGTCCTTAGAGAAGGGTATTTCTGGCAAAGGGAACACCTTTCTGAGCTGTCCAACTGCTGACAGGGATAAGAAATGGCATGTTTTATCTTCAGCAAGAAGACCAGCACAGCAGGAGCAAAGTAGGCAAAGAAGAGATGAGGTTAGAGAGATGCTGGGTGTCCTGGTAGAGAGTGTGAGTTGTCTTACAAATGCAGTGGGGAGCTATTGGAGGTTGACACAGTCCGAATTTAGCTTTTAAAGTGATCATTCCATGTGCTCTGTGAACACTGCCGAGAAGTGTATCACATTCCTCTACTGTGCCTCAGCAAAGACCCACAGCTACACCTATCTTGGAGGCCGCTGACCACTAGTTTACCCCTGCCACCATGGCTTCCATCATAATGTGGACATGACCTGGTAATGTCTGTTGTGATGCTGGTGCTTTGTGCCTCTCACCTTCCATTCTAGGGCTTCACTGAAGCCATGGAGGCATAAGATGTGTAGGAACCTACTGCTGTCCATGGGACGTGATCTGGAGTTGTAGTGGCATTAACAGTCTAGGATGATTCTTTACCATTGGGAGAAGAGAGCATGTGGACAGATTTCTCTCTCTTTTTTCAAGACAGATTGTCTTGAGACAGAGGAGCTCATGTGGTTCTCTTAAATGGTTATCTTGAAAGAATGAGTAATCCATTGTGATTCATATCAGTCTATGGCCAGCATTTGATTTGTAATGAATCCTGCTGTTGATTCTTTCTCCTTCCTGCCTCACCTACCGTTTCCTTCATTCATCCTTCCTGGGGATTTCTCTTCCTAATTCAAGGGAAACATGTAAACTTTTATCCTACCTTCACTTTGTAGGAAATCCCAGTTAAGATAGGGAGAAGAGGAGAAATAAACCAGTTAGGGAGGTAAGAGATAATGGTGAATTGGAAGTTAGTGACTGCTAATGAATGGTATTTGATAATCAAGAGTGTGATTTAATTATTCTATTTCTTCTTTCTTCAGCACACTACCTTCCTTATTTTTTTTACCTCCCAGAATGAAATGGTCTCCAAAATGATTTTCATTATTTTCATTTCTTTCCCTTCCTCCACCAAATTTTCCATCTTTTCTAAAAATGTCATTCCAGTGCTCAAAAGTTTTTATCCTTCATTTTACCACCATACTAAATTTGAATTCCTTCGTATTTCAAGGCCCTCCATTTATTGGCTCCATTAAAGTAATCCAAATTTATGTCATGTCTCTTGAAACACTGTAATATCCTTGCTGCTCAAAGTGTGTTTTTATTCTTAGGATTTTCCTTATATTGTTACATTATCCACAGCCAAATTATGTCCATTTATCAAGGCTGACTTTCTTCAGGAAGCATATACCATTTTAACCTGGGCCACTCAGTAATAACAATGGGTCCAAACCCTGTTATTTATGCTTTACATTTATTATTCCTCTCAGAATTCTAATGATGTACCCATTACTATTGCATTATTTTCCTATTGCTGTTGTAACAAATTACCAGAAAATCAGTGATTTAAAGTAGCACAAAGTTATGATCTTATAATTCTGGAGGTCAGAAGTCTAGAAAGGGTCTCATTATGCTATAGTCAAGGTGACCACAGGACTTTGTTCACTATTAAGGCTCTGGGGAATAATATATTTCTTTGCCTTTTCCAGCTTCTAGAGACCACTCCCATTCCTCAGTTCATGACCCCATCTTGGTCTTTCAAAGCCAACAGTAAAGCATCTTCAGATCTCTTTGACTCACCTCTCCTTCCATTTTTCTCTTCCACTATAAAGCTCCTTTCACTATATTAGGCCCACCTGGATATTCCAAGATAATCTCCCTCTTTTAAGGTCAGCACCTTAATTCCCCCTTGTCGTGTAACATAAGATATTTACTGGTTCCACAAATTGGGACAAGGACATCCTCAGAGATTGGGGTGGTGGGGGATCATTCTGCCTACCACAAATATCAGCAACATTTTATAGTAGGACTCTGAGGCACAGAGAAGTGAAGGAATTTGGCAAAGAACACAAAGCTAGTAAGTAAGTGGAGAAGGCCGTCAATTCTAAAACCAAATGCCTAACCACCAAATTATACTGCCATCTCTAAAGCAGGGAAAGGCATCACTAATGCTTACATTCCTTTGATTACATGGCATTAACAAATGCTTGTTGAGATGCTGTTTTGTTGCATAAGTCTGAAAATATGTTGAGTTTTCTTATGGTATCCAGCACACACGAAACTGGAAATCTAATGGAGGATATAAGAATGTATCACACTATACCATTAGTTATATCTAAATACCATAAGTGAGATACATTCATTTAAATTTCTAAAAGAATTGAGAAAAATAACATAGTCATGCAGCTTAGTCCATTTCACCAGCTCCATGCTGTGCTCTTGTTGAGTCATGGCTGTATTTCTTCAGTTGTCTATTTGCTATTAAATACATGGTCATGCTCGATAATCATACTGGCTGCCTTTATTGGTACAAGATCTTTGAAAGTGATCTTTGTTTCCTATTTTATAGGATTTGAAATGCTTCAGATAACTTCTGTGCTTACATCTGTGGAGATCTTTTGAAGTATCTTTTATTTTTAAACTTAGGTTTTGATTTAAACATAGAAAATGAAGAAATTATAGTACGTATCTAGTCCAAATGTTCCTATAGAAACTTATTCCTTGGAAAGTATGGTATATTTGGCTCAAAGCTCTAGTTTTGTGGCCTATGAAAGTATGGAGCTCTCTCCATGATTTGTGAGTTTGTGACTACTTCTTCAGGTGTTCTTCAGCTTTGGTATCTTTTCACAGATTTTTCTGGAAAGTATCCATTGACGGCAAGTACTGAGTGAGTATTGCAAATTTAGCCTTGTGAAGTCTTGGGAAAAACCAGGCCAGTAATCATACCTGCCTTGCCTGGACCACAGCCTTCTCCCTTACTCTAGCCCCCATGCTTGGTGACTCCAAGCCATCAGGTGGCCAAGCCTCCACGTATCTTCTCAACAAGGCAATTTCTTTCCTCTTCTGGGTCCTGTCCTTGACCAAAAAACCCTCTGGAAATTGGTATTTCCTGTGACACTCATGCCTTTAGGAGCAGCTGAAACACAGGAATGGCATATCTCTGTTGTACAGTCAGTGTGAGTCACCCATCCCCACTTAGGCATAGACACAAGGAAGTGTAACCAGTTCCATCCCCTATCACCACTGCAGATCAAACAGCTGCTGTCTTCAGAAGCAGCCACTGTTCTCCATCTGATACGACTTTTCCAGTGTGCTCAGATTCTACCTTATAAAATTTTCTCCTCATTATGTCAGCAGAATAAAACAAACACCAGAATATTTTCAGATAGATTTTTTAGCCTTCTTTGAGGGCCAGGAATGCCTCTTTTTCTTCAGGATTTAGTGCTACTTGTTTTCCACTTGTACATAGGATTTTGAGTATATTTAACCATTTTCTTTTTGGCATCAAGAAAAATAGTGGCTTTCCTATATGACTTTTGCACTAAAAGAATAAAAACAACATTTAGAACTGTCCTATTGCACTCCTACCATAGTTTTGAACAACCCAAGCAATGAAGTCCTAATTGAATTATATGCTATGTCAGATGTATTAAATATTATGAAAGGTGAAGAACTTTGCTCTAACTCCCATTACAAGTGGGCCTAGTTTATCATTATATTTATCATCATATTCAAAGTATCTTAGATGTATCTATGACTTTAGCCAAATGATATCTTTATTTTCTCTGTGAGTTTTTCATTAGAAAAGGATTCACTCAGTGTCTGTAAACACTATATTTGGCACTTCTTTCCCTTGATATTAATCTGAAAATTCAGTTGCAAATTAGGAATATTAAAAATGTATTTTTGAACCTTGAGAACTATGCATTTATCATGTGTTTAAAACTTAACATATTTAAAAACGTTCAGTATACACTTGCTAGAATAAGTATACTACCATTTTAGTGTAGGGAGCCAGGTAGCATTGGTTCCATTTTCCTGGTCATATATTTTTTATTTTAGTACAAAATATTTTTATGTATATGTCCATTTTCTGTCTATGCTAACTATGTCAAAATGAAATATTTGTCTTATAAACAAGGTACTTGGCTCTGAATGTCTCCTCCTGAATCAAGGTGCAATTACCCATCCAAAACTGAACTGTAACAATTTTAACATTGTATTGCTCTGCTTCAGTGTTCATCTAAATAAGTGATAAATTGCTGTGACTATAAAGGAGAAGAAAAAAACCTGCCCAAATGATGTAGGGAAACTTCAGTGAGGTACTAAGAATTTGAGCTGAAAATACATATAATATAATCAACTGAAGACTGGAAGCCATTCAAGAAGAAGAATCGGAACACATAAAAAGACCCATTTAAAGAAGCAGAGGGCTTCGTACAGAAAAACGTTGATACCCATAAAAGTGAGAAAGTCCAGTAAGTTTAGCCTTTGGTAAAAATAAGGTAATTGGACAAGTCACGATGACATTTCTGGATTTCAGAGCCATTGAATAAAAATTCAAATTGGGAATAACAGGGCTGATATTGATGTAGGATGAAATGGAGTAATTCATATCTATGGTACATGGTGGTGTCATGCCCGTTTTTCAGTTGCTCCTATAGGCATCAGTCCCATAGAAAACACCTATTCCCTGAAGGTTTTTTTTTTTTTTTAATTAGAGGACAAGACCCAGCAATGGAAAGAAATTGCTTTGTGGAGAAGATGAGATGTGTTTATTAGTTGGTGATGGTAGAAATGTCAGAGATTCTCAGTATATCCTCATAAAAGTTTATTTAATTATGGTTCCAAGTAACATTAGTTAATACTGTTGGATACTTATGTCCAAGGGGCTATGTTTACTAAAAATTATACTTATATAGGATAGATTGATGTTGCTAAATATATCCAGGGTCATCCCAATGTATACGTGTCTTTGAAATTATGTTCTTTGAAGGCACTTAAAAAAAATCTGTGTGAGGAGTAGAGGTTACAAACTTTGAAAATGTTTCATCTGAAGAAATGGGCTTTCAGCTATGGTTCATATGCCCTCACCTCCATTTGATAATCTTACAATAAGGTCACTGCCATGGGCCTCTTACATGTACTTCCAAAGCCATGAAAATAATTAACTCTGGATCCGAGGTTGGGCAGTGCTCCACAGATGAAGTTAAAAGTACATTTACTAGTACCGTTGTTGTTGTTGTTGTTGTTTAAATAACTGAAAAGTCTTAGCTCCATGTGTGCTTTGCGTTTCACACATCAAATATGTAATGTAGGCACAGTGTAAAATATCTCTGACTTGAAATGTCCTGAATATATTTTGATAGAAGAAAGAATTCTGATATATGAGCTTGTAAGAGTAATCCCTTTGGGGTTAAAGTCATGAATAAGAATTAATTTCATGTTTAACATGGTTTCGCTCACTTCGCATTGTGTGTCCTACAGGGCGCCACATGGCTGACTGCCCTTGGTGTCCACGGTTTTACTTTACATTTCTGGATCATGGTTTATCTACTTACACTTTAAGATCACACGTTATCACACTTGAAGTGGTGCTTGGTAAAATTTTCATAATCTCACTTTAAAGGGATTATCAAAAAATGTTGTGCAGATCTTCTATTAAAATGAAAATATGTGGTCATGTTTTTTAAAAAAATATGGGCCATTGTATTTGATGCTCAATAAACAAAGAGTATCCCTTTTTTTGTGGCTACAAGTGTATCTCTGCAGTGAGGATTGTTTTTCCCAGAGGGACACTTTGTAAAACCCTTAAGTAACTAGTGACATTGTTCTTAATATATGTCTAATTGTGTGAGTACTCACTTATTAATTTTATGAAAATTCCTGGAATGCATAGTAACATAAAACATTAGTGTACTTTAATTCTAACACTAAAATAAGCTGGACCTAGGGTACTTTTACTTGTAATAATGATTAGGGTGATCAAGTATATAATGCTTTTTAATAGCATTTTTGAAGAAGAATGGAACGCCATATGTCATAATTCTTTTCTCAAGATTTCTCTGTTTCCATGAAGACAATTAGATTCCCTTGCAAAGGCTGTCTGAGATTTAGTTTACAGCATGATTTCTTCTGTCATTTCAACCATATTATATTTCTGTTTTTACTGGTGCATTGATTGCTGCCTGGCTCATTGCTTGTGTTACTTGTTCAGATCAGGCAGTTGAACTTACTCTAACTCCATAAATGAAATAAAGTAGACAATGAGCTGAAAGAATAATAGAAAAAAACAATCTTGAGGTATCAGAAATAAGATCAATTTCTGAACTCAAGCCTTTAACTTGAAAAATTCACCACAACCAAGTTACTTCTGTTAATAACTTTGAGGCATTATGGAAGTTAGTTACAGCTCTTAATTTTATGAATCATACATAAACATTGCATTCTATGTACTTGATACATCTTTCCCAAATTAATAAGACTTATTAGGATGCATGTACTCTGTCTTCAGCATGGTAGGACCTCTTAGTTCTCTCCACTCAAAGAAGTTCAAATCTCTTGGATACAGAGCTGATTTTTGTAAAATTCAACAAAATAATTAAATAGTAAAATGCACTAGTGTGCATAACAGAGCAACAATACAATATGGTAATGCATATAGAACAAAGTAGTAAGTACAATGTCAAGTTATCTGCATAGGGAAGGAATATTGTAAGATTTCAGGAAGACAGATAAGTCAGTGCACTGGAAAAGGACAAAGCTAAATAGGAACTGTCTTGAAGGAAATGTAGTGAATAGGCAGAGAGGTTGAAAAAAAAAAAAAAAAAACCCAGAAAAACAAACCCAAAGCATCTTTAGGGCTATGGAATGGTCAAAGCCAATTGCAAAATGAGACCATCTATGTACGGTATATTTCTGGGGAAGGTAGAGAGGCTGTTTTTACTGGACTAGAGAGTCAGTGTAGGAGAAAGAAAGAAAAATGTACATCAACTGGTCAGTTGAGATTGCCTTGTGGGGGGGCAGTGGGTGCACTACAAGATGAATGGCTGAAGAGCTCTCTGTGGATTGAGGGATTCTCAGGAGACAGAAAAGAAGATATAAAAGGGATATTCAGCAAAAGATATGGCTCAAAATGAGTGATCAACAGGCTGCAAGAGATGAGTAGAATATTGATCCAAAGATTAGGTAATGGAGCATGAGTTATAACTACCAACGAGTGTGCAAGAGGATAAATATTTAGTTAGCTGAAATGTTTGCATGAGGAGGATAAGTCATGGACAGAAATATCCTGTACTTAGTTCTTATTTTGAACCAAAGGTGAGAAACTAGGAAAAGAAAAATATAACAGTCAGATGGTAATTTTAGAATATTTGTATCACAATAAAATACATTGCAAGGTATTATGTAAAATAACACATATTTTAACGCATTAATCTTATAGTACAAAAAAATAAAAAGAAGAAATTGAAGATTGAGAAATTTAGAGTAAATCTGATATCTTCCAGGGGTTCCGTTAATTTTTATTTTATTTACGTTATGTATCCTAAACACAAAAATAGGAATTAAAAGAATGTGACTCAATTTCATTAATCACTAATTTAAATATTTTTCATTAATTTAAAAAATCCTTCATTATTTAATTTAATTCCAGTTAAACACTTGGTAATAAAAAGTTTCAAATGCAGATGCCTGAGTGGTTCGGTTGGTTAAGTGTCTTGGCTGGAGTCTGCATCAGGCTCCTTGCTCAGCAGGGAGCCTGTTTGTGTGTGCTCAATCGCTCTCTCTGTGACAAATAAATAACATCTTTTTAAAACTTTCAAATGCTGGTTGTGCACTAATATTTAGTGCAATGTCCTTGGAATATGATTCTGCAACAAAACAGGTAAATCTCAAAGGAAAAGAGTGTATCATTGTTTACTTTTACTAAATAATGATCATTTCAAATATACTCAGTAGTTACAGAAAGTACGCTGATGTTGAAAATTTCAACATTCACTAGTTGGTTTTATCTCTGTCTTCACTAACATCAGTCAGTTGTTTGACAAAGTAATTGGAAGGCTTTTTTTTTCTGTACTTGAAAAAATAGGGCTCAAGCCTACTGAAATTGTTTATTTTGAACATTTTTTAAAAAGTGAGCAAATTTTTTTACAAACACAGTTGTGCATCATGTCCTTTGGAACTGCATTGGTTTAGACCATTACCTTGGAAAGACAGATTAAAAATGTTTATATCTTTTCCAAACCATCTCCTAGGTAACAACCTACTGGAAGGCAGTAAGTTAAGATTTCTTTCTTTAATGGGAGAAGAGTTTTCAGTGTACTTTTGAATATGATTCTTTTAATTATTTTACATGAGAAAACCAACAAAGCATTCTGTAGTGTGCACAATATTATCACTGTACCACAGAGTTATTAAGAATTTACTACGATCTTGTTTTTGTTTGTTTGCTTGCTTGCTTGCTTCTAAAACATACTATGGCTCTTTGGATCTTTGGTGCTTCAAGTTTTCTTTTGTGTTCCATTTTCCAGGACAGATACAGTAAAAGAAATTCACATGCAGTGCTATCTCTTAGTAACCTTATCCTGGAATCTATTTCATTACCACTTATACTTAAAGGTAGTGGTCCCTGACCGCAAAACACCACTTTTACTTAATGTTCATCTGTCGCTCAGAACATAACTTTATATACCTTCTTATTTGCAATCTCAAATTATGCTTTTCACAAAGTAACACAGGATAGAAACTTCCATATTTGTATCCCGCCATGAACAACTTTGCAAATTAACTAATTTGACATGCCTGTTCATTCAACTTGTTAGCAATGTTGTCTGTGTGAATTTACCAGGTAAAAAAAGTTTGCTAACAGAGGAATTTAAGTTGTCACCCAATTGTTTTCCACATATTGTCATTTTCTTTGACAGAGCAGAAGGTATCTATCTTTCCCTAGTACTGTAATTTCATTTATTTAATTATTTCATTATTAAGTCAAATTAAAAAGGTACTTCAAATATTAAATTTAAGACATTTATGTCAAGGTTGATTATCAATCATGATGGTTTATTGCAGCTTTTAACATTACTGAAAAAGAGGCAGAGGTTTGTCTTTATTAATAAAAATCTTTAGTTTTGGGGCACCTGGGTGGCTCAGTGGGTTAAAGCCTCTGCCTTCGGCTCAGGTCATGGTCCCAGGGTCCTGGGATTGAGCCCCATATCGGGCTCTCTGCTCAGCGGGGAGCCTGCTTCCCTTCCTTTCTCTCTCTCTCTGCCTGCCTCTCTACCTACTTGTGATCTCTGTCTGTCAAATAAATAAATAAAATCTTTAAAAAAAAATCTTTAGTTTTATAATATCTTGCTCTCCATGAAACCTGAACATATTAGAAAATACCTGAACGTACTAGAAAATAAATACTTTTTGGTGTGCAGATTGATACTGAAAGGTTCAATCTACTCGGTACATATATTTTGAGGGAAGAATAAGATTTGTTCAATGTGGGGCACCTGGGTGGCTCAGTGGGTTTAAGCCTCTGCCTTCAGCTTAGGTTATGATCCCAAAGTCCTGGGATCAAGCCCCACATCAGGCTCTCTGCTCAGTGGGGAGCCTGCTTCCTCCTCTCTCTCTCTGCCTGCCTCTCTGCCTACTTGTGATCTCTCTCTCTCTGTCAAATAAATAAAATTCTTTAAAAAAAAAGATTTGTTCAATGCAATCCTTAAAGTACAAAATACACTTATACCAGCTAGTATTAGCTTAGATGAATCAATTCTTTTTTTTTTAAAGATTTTATTTATTTATTTGACAGAGATCACAAGTAGGCAGAGAGGCAGGCAGAGAGGAGGAAGCAGCCTCCCCACTGAGCAGAAAGCTGGATGTGGGGCTCGATCCCAGAACCCAGGGATCATGACCTGAGCTGAAGGCAGAGGCTTTAACCCACTGAGCCACCCAGGCACCCCAGATGAATCAATTCTAATAATAATCTCAGTAATTTCTTGTTGGGTCAATTTCTTATCAGACATGACTAAATTGTTATCTCCCTTACACCCAAAATGAATGAAACAAACTCATAATAGGAAAAGTGAAATAGGCTTTGCCAGTTTCTTGTTCACTTCTGTTTTCATACTTTGTCTTGTTGTCAATTCATGCTTATACTTTGCAAGCCATGTATTTGTTGAAGGTTGATTTATGCTACTGTAGGCTGTATAATCTTTCAGGCTACATATCAAGCTACATATCAGTAGATTGTATAATCTCTCAAGCTCCAATATGTTGAACAAGTGAAAATGAAGGAAAGACCAAGCTTAATAAAATTCTGACCTTCTTTTAAAATAGCATGTGCGTCAGATGGTCTGAAGGAGGCTGCCAGTATCAATCTATACACAAAATACTAGCAAAACTTAAAGTGTTTCTTAATTTATAGGTTAAAAATATGGAGAGTAAAACTTAATAAAACGCCTGGAGAACGTTCTGTAAGTTCTGATGAAGCCGTCTGGGGTGGTACTTAAGAGTTTGCATTTTAACAAGGTCCTAAGTGACTCAGTCTGTGTGTCCCTGGACCCCACTTGGAATAACGAGATCCTACATGCTTGTGTCGGTCTTACAAACAGCGTAGGAAGCTTGTTTCCAGTCTGAAGATAGCTGTTGACAATAGAGTGTCATTTAAGGGTTTTTCTAAGAGAGTCAGGAAAAATCAAGTTTATTTGAAGGACCAACAAAGGAGATACCCCTTAGTAAGTTATTGGAATAATGAGGTGAAAAGTGTTATCATTGTTCATGAAAATGAAACATTACAGGGATATTCTAAGAGAAATATAAATCTCAGTATTATGAATGAACACACCATATTGATCTTAAAATATTTTGAGCATAATTTTGAGATGCTCTTCCATCATTTATTTAAAAGAATCGAAGTGTCCAGTGTTCTTCCATAAAAAACCAGAAAAATATAATGTAGAGACTATATTGATGGTTTTTATATTTTTAAGCATGAAACTCCTGTTGGTGTTGCACATCTATCCATTGTGCCAAATTGGTAATGCGTCAATCAATTATTTTAACATTTTGGTCTCCAAATGAATTCATAAAAAGTAGCAAATGAAGGTATTCCTTATAATAGGTGTTTCTATGGGTGGTCTGTTTACTAACTTATTCCCCCATTGGATCATTGTTGTGAATTGCTCCTATGACATATTATGGGTGTTAACCATTTTGTGATTTCATACTCTCTCAGTAAGGTAAAAAAGAACAGGAAGGGGACTTGCTACAATTAGAAACATAATATGATGGCATAGAAAAGATCAATGAGAGGAGTAAAAGCAAGGGGATTTAGGGGAAAAAATGAATTGGGTTTAAGAGAGTTGAAAATTAATATCAGGTGACGTTGGTAATAATCTCAATGACTCAGCTTCACTAATATGTACCCCTTGCCTGCTCCTTTCCTAGTATGACAGAGTACAGTCTTCTGGTCACTTGTCACCAGCATTTTTATTAGAACCTATAATCTGTTGTAGTAACAGCACTGGGGTCTCAAGATTAAATCCAAAAGTGATGTCGATGCCTCTGAAGTCCTTAGCATCCAGCCAGTGACTGGTGTGTCCTGTAGCTCTTGTCAGAGCCTCAGAAGCCTTGTCAAGAGCTTGGCTGCACACCTCTGGTGTTTGTTACAAGAGAGGAATGCTGAGATGGACGTGAGGAATTACTCTTACATGACTGAAAAGGTAATCTAGAAAACATGAGGCTCACTAGGCATGGGGTATTTTATGATTCCCAAGTCAGTGCTATTTTCTTCAGACTATAGAAGATGATATCAGGGGAAAATAAGTTAATTTCAGTGCTACTCCTACACTGGTCAGGATTCCTAGGGCACTCACGGAAAAAACAAGCAATGTGGAAAAAAATAATAGTCCAAATTGCATTTCTTCTTGACTCAGGTGTGCCACGAGGGAGCCACAATCCATTTAGAATATCAGCACAGTCATTGTCCACCTCAATCAATTTAATGCAAAAAGGGAAAAGGGAATCATTAGGGTGCAGAAAAATCAATTCTGGGCATCTGTCTGCATGCAGACCTCAGGCCAAAACAGATTGAATACCAAAAAGTAGACAAAAGGGAAATCCCAGATTTCATTGTGCCGTTCTTTGGTGCTGGTCTTATTATGTGACTAATGAACCTTTCATTTTGAATCAGTGTGTTTTACAGCTGCACCTAATCATTATTTCTAAGACCTAAGACTATGATGTGTGGCGGAAGCTTTAGATGAGGTGAGGCATGATGGATTGTCATTGTCAAATTATTAATAGGAAGGTTCGTTTTATATTGGAAATATAAAATATATTTTATCCACATCTCCCTTTTGAACTCTGGTTGCAGCTGCCTAAAATGGACTATATCACTCAAGACTGCACAACTTTGCCAAGAGATATAGGGTATTTTGCAGTACATATATTAAATTCGATTTTACTTGAGTTCCCCTGAAAACTGCTTTAGATCATCTTGTTTCTCCACGAAGGACAAGTAATTTTTTTCTTTCTAAATATGGTTAAACTGTGAGCAAACCAAAGTAAGATAACCACAGTGAAAGAAGAATAATTTAAATGATTGAGTCTTGTTTCTCTTGAAATATTTTTTCGAAGTCACTTTGACCATATTTATACACGTATCGTAAAATTTAATATTATAACACTATTATTATCTTCTATGGATGAAAAAACAGAAACTCACAAGGATAAATGATTCACTTGAGTACTCCCATCAAGTAAGTACTGAACCTACAATTTGAACTACTGTAACTCTAAACCTTGCTGTAGGGTCAAAGAAAACAAAAAAATTTGGGGCCAGAAGTCACACAAATGCTTTTAGATGTTTAGGTTAAAAAAAAAAAAAAAAAAAATATATATATATATATATATATATATATATATGCCTTTCTATTTCATGCACATATATAAACATGGAAAATACCATGAGGTTCTCAACATACACAATTAAAGTCTATTTCAAATATATGACGTAGCTTGTTTTTAAAAACTAACCACACAAAATTCAACCTAAAAATTAGAAAACATTTTCCTTTTTTATGGCCCTATTCATATTTCATTTTCCAACCTGGATTTACACTAAGGTAAAATTACTTTACAGAACAATAAAGTAATGAATTTTAATAAAAACACTGCCCTTCAAAGCTAAATAAGCTAAATAGGTCTTTCAGAACTTTAACAACAAAACAGTCCAGAAAACAGTATCTTGAAAACTATTTGGTAGAAGACTTTATCATAGAAACTATTTCCCTGTAAGCTCAGTCTGCCTGTAGTTTCTGGTGAAGACTTATCAGGTTTAAGAATATCAGCTTCACCCTAATAATCCTGTTCCATTTCCTGTGTAATCAAGTCAACAAGTGGTATCAGGCGTCCCTGGGCATTAGAAAATAGGGTTTATTTTTAATTATTTGGCATGTTAAAACTTAAGCATTTCGCTATAAAAGAGCAAAGGGATGATGTTAAAACTCCAATTTTAAAATAAATTATTTTTCCGTAAATCATTTTCAAGTCGGATTTTGAATTTTACAAAGAAATCTTCAACGGTTAAGGAGCTTTTCTGCTGTTTCTTTGCTCTTAATTTTTAAGAGTTTCTTTAATTGGTGCATTATTCTTGTAATAGGTTTTGCACTAAATGGTTGTCTTTAGGGATTAAAAAAAAGTTTCCCTGGCTTGATCTGGGAGAAACTTCTCAGCATTTACTTTTTTGATTGCTGCTTTCGTAGCTTCCACAGCAGGCTTGGTGCGTGGTTTTGAGGTGTTCCGTGTACTCACGCAGGTTTCTCCTTGTGTCCTGTACCGATTGGGTATTCAGATATAGATGTGACGGAGGTCTTAAATAAAAGAATTGTTTTTCTTTCACCTCAAAAGAATTGTTTTCCCATTTAAAAACTTGGTTTCCTTAAATATACCCAGTAGTTTGGAAACAAGTTGAAACCATTATTTTAATCTATCAAGTATCAAAATATCACTATTTATGCTTAAGTAATGCATTGTTAGGGAGGAAAAAATATATAAACACGAACATATATGTATTATAAACATACACAAACACACACATATATGTATATATACTATAAACACGGACAAATTTTCCTTAATTTTCTGCCAAGGTGTTGATCCTCAGTAATATCCCATATGGAATATTCCGTATTTTTTGCTTACAATAAATGGAATTTATTGTAAGCAATAAAACCAGTATAGAGTGTTGCTCTTAGTATCGCAGAGTTGGATCAAGGGAGAGTTACCTCAAGTGTTTAATAAAGAGATTGTTCTGCTGCATATGCCCAGACTCTTCTGGCTTGACTGCAGGAAGACAGCACTTTATTGAATTCTATACTGGAAATTATTATAGTTTGGCTCCAGAACACTATTTAATATTTTGAATGAGAACATATTTCATTAAATGGTGGCTCCATTCTGTACACATACGGAAAAAATCTTGTTGTCTTATCCCCCATTTAATCCATTAGCAAGATGTAAGGGTTCAGTGATCAGAGTGTATCCCAATCCCACAATTTATACCACCTTCCCTCTTACTATTTTGATTCAAGCCCCCGTCATCAGCTTTTGGCCGGATTATTGTAGTAGCTTCCTAACTGGTCTCCTTAATTCTGCCATTGCTACTTTTAATTCTACTTTCAGTTCCAGCAGCTAGAGGGCACACAACCCTCCAACAGCTTCCCACTTCACTCAGAATAAAATCTAAAGCCTTCACCATGTTTTAATAACCTCTGTGGTCTGGCCTAGTTATCTCCTAGCTGGACCATATTTTCTTTTCTTTTTTTTTTTTTTTTTTGAAGATTTTATTTATTTATTTGACAGACAGAGATCACAAGTAGGCAGAGCAGCAGACAGAGAGAGATGAGGAAGCAGGCTCCCCACTGAGCCCAATTCAGGGCTCAGTCCCAGGACCCTGAGATCGTGGCCTGAGCTGAAGGCAGAGGCTTTAACCACTGAGCCACCCAGGCGCCCCTGGACCATATATATTTTCTACAAATCTTGCTCATCTTGTTCCAGACCTATCAGCCTTTATTTTTTTTTTTTTTTAAGATTTTATTTATTTGTTTGAGAGAGAGTGTGAGAGAGAATATGAGAGGGGAGAAGGTCAGAAGGAGAAGCAGACTTCCCATGGAGCTGGGAGCCTGATGCAGGACTTGATCCTAGGACTCTGGGATCATGACCTGAGCTGAAGGCAGTTGCTTAACCAATTGAGCCACCCAGGCGCCCCCTCTCAGCCTTCTTGTTATGATTGAAATACCTTAGTCATCCTTATCCCTCAGATCCTTTGAACTTCCTATCACTTCTGCTGAAATACTCTTTTCCCACATAGATGCGTGGCCAGCTGTCTTGTCTCTTTCATCTTCACTCAGATGAGAACCCTCTGGTCAGAGCTCTAAATAAAACTGCCAAGCCAGGGGCACCTGGGTGGCTCAGTGGGTTAAAGCCTCTGCCTTCAGCTCGGGTCATGACCCCAGGGTCCTGGGATCGAGCCCCACATCGGGGTCCATGCTCGGCGGGGAGCCTGCTTCCCGCTCTCTCTCTGCCTGCCTCTCTGCCTGCCTCTCTGCCTACTCGTCATCTCTGTCTGTCAAATAAATAAATTAAAAAAAAAAAAAAAACTGCCAAGCCAGTCACTGGCCTACAAATAAAAGCGGCATTTCTTATTTGCCTTATCTGCTTTATTTATCTTCTTAGTACTTATTACTGTTTAACATGGCAGGTACTTTACTTGTTTATTTAGTTTTGTTTTTTGTTTTTTTGTTTGCTTGTTTTTTAATCTCAACTAGAGTGTAAGTTCGGTAAGGGCAGGGACTTTTTCTTTTCTTATTTTCCACATGCCCAGTACTTTGGGTCCTTCCTAAAACCTAGTACGCAATCAATCAGTATTTGTTGAAGGAATAAATAAAAATCTTTCAAGAAAATAGTTCACGGGTTTGGAAAATACACAGGTTTCATTGCTGCGTTTGTTTTGTACATAATAAAAAATGTTATGTTATAAAACCAGGATGTTTCAGAGGGATGATAAAAATAAAAATTGCATGGGTATTAGAAGGGAGGGTTGGCATATGTAAGGTATTTTAAAGACACGTATTTGTTTTTGTGGGGCTGGTTTTTAGGGACAGAAGGTATTAGCATTTCATGTACTATTTTACAAAAAAAATACGTGTACTGAATTTCTCTTGTGCATGAGCAGAGTTGCAAAGAAAATCTGTGAAGACAGTCGTGTTATCTGACTTCAGTGAGTTTACAGTGTGACGAAGAAAACAGATTAGTATGAAAAAGAAAAGTATGTAAATAAACCTCATTAATGGTCTGATGAGAGTGTATAGTGCCGCGGTCCTCTTTGGTGGAAGACCTAAGTGGATTGTGAGGATCCCATAAGTTCTTCTGGAACAAAATGTAATTTAAGCCATGAGGAGAAACCAGCCAAAGAAAAAGTTTTGAAGCAGAGAGAGGAGTGTGTTAAAGGATCCTAGGAACAAAAAATAGTGAAAGTTTAGTAGGTATGGAGCACAGAGAGCAACAGGGAGATTCCGGATAAAGCTGAAGAGCTATAGTGGGGTAAGATATCAGAATGCCTGGAATATCATGCAGATTTTACATTTTTACTTAAGATTATTGGGGAATCATTAAAGGGTTTTAAATAAAAATGCAGGGGCACGTGGGTGGCTCAGTAGGTTAAGCATCTGACTCTTGATTTCAGCTCAGGTTATGACCTCACGGTCATGAGATTGAGCTCTACGTAAGGCTCCATGCCTAATTTAAGATTCTCTGTCTACTGGGATGCTTGGGTGGCTCAGTTGGTTCACCAGCTGCCTTGGACTCAGGTCATGATCCCAGCGTCCTGGGATTGAGTCCCGCATCGGGCTCCCTGCTCAGCGAGGAGCCTGCTTCTCCCTCTCCCTCTGCCAATCCCCCTACTTGTGTTCTATCTCTGACAAATAAATTTTTAAAAACAAACAACAACAAAAAAAGAATTCTCTGTCTCCCTTTCCATCTGCCCCCTCCCATAAGTAAAATAAAATTTGAAAATGCAAAAATCAGTTTTCTAGTATAGAAAGATCACTAGGGCTGCAACTCGGAGAGTAAATTAAAGAGGAGATTAGGTGTGAGGAAGCATTAGAGGCTCTGTTAGTGGCTGAGAGACACCTGTGGGTGCTTTATGGTAGTGTAGTGGGAATGAGGAGAGATGGCCTAATTCAGGATTCTTTTGGACTTTTCAAAGAATCAGATTCTTGGGTAAGGTTTTGTTTTGCATATGTTGGTTAAAAGTTGAAAGTGGAGGGGCACCTGGGTGGTTCCGTTAGTTAATTGTTCTACTCTCAGTTTCAGTTCAGGTCATGATCTTGTAGTTGTGGGACTGAGCCCTGTGTTGGGCTCTGCACTTATTCTGATTAAGGTTCTTTCTTCTCTCTCCCCCTCTGTTCTTCCCTGCTCTTTCTCTCTCTCAAATAAATAATATCTTTAAAGAAAAAGTTGAAAATGAAGTTTTCTAACAGTGTCATATATTTGTTAGAAGCCAAAGATAAATGTCTTACCTTAAGAAAAATATTTGCAATTCGTAAACATATGCATGATAATTGAAGGCATGAGATTAGATGTAATCCCTTAAAGGGAGAACATACAGAACAAGAATGGAGAAGGCCCTAAATAATGCCATCAGTTAGGGGATAGGTGGAGTAGAAGGAGCCAGCAAAGAGGAGGAAAAAGGAGAAGTCAGACTGGTAAATCAGAACACTAAGAATCTAACATATGGGGAAAATAATGTTTGAAGAAGAGAAAGTTGTCAAGATGGACAAATGCTGCCAAGCATCCAACAAGTGAAGACTGAGAAGTGTCCATTGGATTTTTCAGTGTAGATGTCTATGATGACCCTGATTCTGCAAACAGTTTCAGGAGAGTGATGGAGGTGGGAAACCATTGGCAGTAGGTTGCTTATAGAGAGGAGTAAGGAAATGAAAAACAGCAATTTTAGATGAGTTAAAACTGCCATAAATATGTTAGACAAACGGCAGATACTAAAATGCAACTTGGGATTAAGAGAGTTACTGTTTTTGTCTAGTTTTGCTTCATTAAGTTGAAAGAATCTTGAACATATTGAAAGGCTGATGAAATTAGGATACTGGAATGGGTGATAATCAATAGAATTAAATCCTCCAAAAACCAGGGATAGGATCCAGAAGATAAGACAGATCATTCTTGTAGAGAAGGCACATTGCAGAAAATGAGTGACAGTGACAAACCTGGTTTCAGTTATGGCAGGAAGACGGAAAGAACCTACAAAAAGATCGAGGGAGTAAAGAAGCTTGTTAATACAGGTTTTATATAGGTGACCAAAAGGCTTCCCTTTCCTGGAGAATGAAAGATGTGACATTTGTTCTTACGTGATTTTAGGAAGAATACACACAAAGATATGTTTGAAGAGATAAAATCCAACTCTTATTTTTGTTCAGTAACAGCTACAGAGTTCCACAGTAAGTACAAGGTAATAAGTGTGATGCCTTTTTGACACTCTTTTTGCTATTCATAACTCCCCCATTTCAATATTGGTACCTATGTTTAGAACCTGTTGAGGCGGAAAAGGAATCTTGCAATGAAATTTCAAGTTTTACCTGCCCACCCGTACTTTACTTCGTCTTAAATTATTTGAACAAAATGAGGACCAAAATATGCCTTCGGGATGTATTTGTTTTGTTTTAATTTGCTTAGGAGCTATATAAATTACTCTTTAAAAGGACTGTGGGTCATGGGAAGATTTCTTATCAGCTAATTCCTTAATCAATTTCTATCCTCAACAAATGCACTCAGTAAACTAATACTGTATCAGGAACTATTGATTAAAGCAATTTAGGCACAAATTGGTGATTCATTTAAAGGGAAAGAATGTGGATAATTGTCACAATTGTGCACTTTGTTTACTTGTAGATCCTGGCTTGAATGTATTGCCAGCTAGTTCCACACAACACAGTCTTTTAAATTATTCATAAAAACTGTAGAATGTACCAGCATTTAAACTGCAGGTATTTCTTTTTTTAAAGATTTATTTATTTGACAGAGAAATCACAAGAGAGGCAGGCAGAGAGAGAGGAAGGGAAGCAGGCTCTCCGCTGAGCGGAGAGCCCGATGAGGAACTCGATCCCAGGACCCTGAGATCATGACCTGAGCTGAAGGCAGCGACTTAACCCACTGAGCCACCCAGGTGCCCTTAGTAGATCCATATAAAATGTGAGAATATTTTGACTATTTTATCAGACTAGACATAACGAAGGAAACAACTATAGTTCTAATAATTTATTTACATAATATTACTTATTATATATATAGTAAGTTAGGCAATTTTGATGGAAGGAACAAAGTTTAAATATATAAAGTTGTTTATAGCATCCCTATAATCAAAAGGGCTCTTATACAAAGAGGCATACAGATTTTGTTGCATAAACACGAGCTTGCTAATATGTATATAATTTTGCATTTGCTAAGCTGTATATAAAAAAAATTAAAGTACTCTTAAGTGAGGATGGAAAGTGCAATTTGCAAATTTGTGTTTAGGATCTGGTCTAAAAACATTACATTTTCTCTTACGTAAACTACTTCTATAATGATTGCGGATACATTATTGATAATCTTTGACAATATACAGAGATACACAAAATACAAAATCTTGAGAAAGTTAGTTGTCTTGAATTTTATGGAGAGAATCTGTGGATTTTAGAAGGTTCACAGTGGGCAAAGACCGTAAAAGAAATTATCCAAAAGGTACTTACTGATTGCAGTCGCTTCACAAAATAAATGTAATAGGAAACATATGAAAATTTGTATCTGGGGCCATAGGCACATAAGTGTCAGTTAAAGATATGAAAGTTGGAGGCAGCAAGAACAACAAAAAATATACTTCATATTCACTCCTTAGATTGGAACCAAATAAGAGAAATGAGTCGGACAGATGGAGGTAGAAATTACAGCTTTGTGGATCAAGAGAAATATGGCCACAGTGGGCTCCCTAATACTTTGCTGTGGAATTAGACAAACATTTCCTCCTAGTAACATTCACAGCTGGACAGTGGATAGACTTCTCCATAGAGGCAGGCTTTATGTCAGAGAACAAATCAGAATTTACCATCTTACTGAAAGGCTGGTTCCAAGAAAGAATAAAAAATGGGTCTCTGCAGGTGTCATGCAAATCCTTAAATTCACTCTTTTCCTCCAATGGGGGAGAGTAAATGAAGGGTGAGGTACTAGTAGGAATAGTAAGGAGAGGCAGGAATATTATTAGAGTAGAAGTTCCTCCACGTGAATGTAGGAGGATAGGAAATAAAGGCTTGATGAAATAAGACTGGCGGGGCTCCTTAAGAATAGAAGAAATGGGGGCACCTGGGTGGCTCAGTGGGTTAAGCCTCTGCCTTTGGCTCAGGTCGTGATCTTGGGATCCTGGAATCGAGTCCCACATCAGGCTCTCTGCTCGGCACGGAGCCTGCTTCCCCTTCTCTCTGCCTGCCTCTCTCCCTACTTGTGATCTCTCTCTGTCAAATAAATAAATAAAATCTTAAAAAAAAAAGAATAGAAGAAATGAAGATGGCTTAGCGAGACTCAGGCGAATGTGGATATTTAAAAGACAGTCTAGAATATTGCCTCGGCTAGGAGGCCATCTTTAACATTTCTGTATCAACTGTAATGCTTTCATACTGTTCTTGTAATCAGAACATTTGAATCAAGTCCAGTTTGTGTCTTAGGTTATGACTGTTAATACGAACAAATGATCAATGTTTAGTAAGTGTTAGCTTCTACCCTTTTTCATGTATAAGAAAAATTATGAGCAAATTGTGGCCATCAGGAAGTATTCTGTCTTTATGGGGAAGAGAGTTGAAGAGTTCTTGATAATAATAGAATATAAGATGAGAACGTGATTCCATTTCATGAAAGGTCTTCATTCCTACTGAGGTTTTTAGTGTGTTTTTGCTTTTCGGGTTCTGTGTTTATGTGTTTTATGTTTGTATTATAATTATTGTTTGTTATTAAAATCATTATTATAGGAGCAATATAAGAGTTTTGTTTTCCAGAAAGACAGACAGAGAAGCCATATACATAAAGTGGATTGAATTGAGTTAAAAAAAAAAAAAAAGAGGGGCGCCTGGGTGGCCCAGTGGGTTAAGCCGCTGCCTTCGGCTCAGGTCATGATCCCAGGGTCCTGGGATCGAGCCCCGCATCGGGCTCTCCGCTCAGCGGGAGCCTGCTTCCCTCTCTCTCTGCCTGCCTCTCTGCCTGCTTGTGATCTCTCTCTGTCAAATAAATAAAAAATCTTTAAAAAAAAAAAAAAGAGAGAGAAGGGAGAATGTAAGAGTTCTCCAGAGAAACAGAAAAAAAATATATGTATGTATATGTGTGTGTGAGTGTGTGTGTGTGTGTGTATGATGTATGTCATGTTTTTATAATGAGGAATTGACTCATGTGATTACGTGATCATGGAGGCTGGGAAATCTCATAATCTGCCATCTGCAGACTAGAGACCGGGGAAACCTGGTAGTATAAATTCAGTCACGTCCAAAGGCCTGAGAGCCAGAGTTACAGGTGGAATCAATTCCAATCTGAGGGCCAGAGAAGACTGATATTCCAACTCAAGGAGGCAGGCAAGAAGGGAACAAGTCTCCTTTCCTCTGCTCTGTGTTCTAGTCAGGCCCTCAACAGACTGAATGACGTCTGTCCACACTGGGAGGGTAATCTGTTTTACTGAGTCCACCAGTTCAAATGTTTATCTCACCCAGCATATAGAAAAACCCAGAAATAATACTTACCATGGGCACTCCCATAACCCAATCAAGTTCATGCCATAAAAATAACCATCAGAGATATAAAAACCAGTTTGAAGAATGTTACAGGAAAGCGTCAATATAAGGTTAAATATGATTATAGGCAACAAGAAAAAGAAGAATTAAAAAATATGAACCATATAATGAGTTGGAAGACACCTACTAAATAGATTCTGTGATTGTTTCATTCAACTTCGAGTTAGAAGTTTTACACTGTCCTAGCTGAGTTCAGAGATCCTAAAGCCCAGAAACCAGATACTGGGGAAGAAAGTCAGAAGAGCAGGAATCTCTGGCCTGAGAGAGCACGGTTGTCTATAGAGGCCACAGAGCAGCATTAGCTGCCTCTGTTTTGTTCCCCATAGCACTCTGCACATCCATATCACCCTCCCCAAAACCCAGTATTGTGATTTCTTTCTTTTTTTTTATTTTTAATTTTTAATTTTTTTATAAACATATAATGTATTTTTATCCCAGGGGTATAGGTCTGTGAATCGCCAGGTTTACACACTGCACAGCACTCACCATAGCACATACCCTTCCCAACGTCCATAACCCCACTCCCCCGAGCAACCCTCAGTTTGTGAGATTAAGAGTCACTTATGCTTTGTCTCCCTCCCAATCCCATCTTGTTTCATTTATTCTTCTCCTATTCCCCTAAACCCCCATGTTGCATCTCCACGTCCTCATATCAGGGAGATCATATGATAGTTGTCTTTCTCCGATTGACTTACTTCACTAAGCATGATACCCTCTAGTTCCATCCACGTCATCGCAAATGGCAAGATTTCATTTTTTTGATGGTTGCATACTATTCCATTGTATATATATACCACATCTTCTGTATCCATTCATCTGTTGATGGACATCTAGGTTCTTTCCATGGTTTGGCTATTGGAGACATTGCTTCTATAAACATTCAGGTGCACGTGCCCCTTCGGATCACTACGTTTGTATCTTTAGGGTAAATACCCAGTAGTGCAATTGCTGGGTCATAGGGTAGTTCTATTTTCAACTTTTTGAGGAACCTCCATGCTGTTTTCCAGAGTGGTTACACCAGCTTCCATTCCCACCAACAGTGTAGGAGGGTTCCCCTTTCTCCGCATCCTCGCCAGCATCTGTCATTTCCTGACTTGTTAATTTTAGCCATTCTGACTGGTGTGAGGTGGTATCTCATTGTGGTTTTGATTTGTATTTCCCTGATGCCGAGTGATGTGGAGCACTTTTTTATCTGTCTGTTGGCCATCTGGATGTCTTCTTTGCAGAAATGTCTGTTCATGTCCTCTGCCCATTTCTTGATTGGATTATTTGTTCTTAGGGCGTTGAGTTTGCTAAGTTCCTTATAGATTTTAGACACTAGCCCTTTATCTGATATGCCATTTGCAAATATCTTCTCCCATTCTGTCAGTTGTCTTTTGGTTTTGTTAACTGTTTCCTTTGCTGTGCAAAAGCTTTTGATCTTGATGAAATCCCAATAGTTCACTTTTGCCCTTGCTTCCCTTGCCTTTGGCGATGTTCCTAGGAAGACGTTGCTGCAGCAAAGGTTGAAGAGGTTGCTGCCTGCGTTCTCGTCAAGGATTTTGATGGATTCCTTTCTCACATTGAGGTCCTTCATCCATTTTGAGTCTATTTTCGTGTATGGTGTAAGGAAGTGGTCCAGTTTCATTTTTCTGCATGTGGCTGTCCAATTTTCTCAGCACCATTTATTGAAGAGACTGTCTTTTTTTATTGGACATTCTTTCCTGCTTTGTCAAAGATTAGTTGACCATAGAGTTGAGGGTCTATTTCTGGGCTCTCTATTCTGTTCCATTGATCTATGTGTCTGTTTTTGTGCCAATACCATGCTGTCTTGAGGGTGATAGCTTTGTAATAGAGCTTGAAGTCCGGAATTGTGATGCCACCAACTTTGGCTTTCTTTTTCAATATTCCTTTAGCTATTCGAGGTCTTTTCTGGTTCCATATAAACTTTAGGATTACTTGTTCCATTTCTGTGAAAAAAATGGATGGTATTTTGATAGGGATTGCATTAAATGTATAGATTGCTTTAGGTAGCATAGACATTTTCACAATATTTATTCTTCCAATCCAGGAGCATGGAACATTTTTCCATTTCTTTGTGTCTTCCTCAATTTCTTTCATGAGTACTTTATAGTTTTCTGCATATAGATTCTTAGCCTCTTTGGTTAGGTTTATTCCTAGGTATCTTATAGTTTTGGGTGCAATTGTAAATGGGATTGACTCCTTAATTTCTCTCTCTTCTGTCTTGTTGTTGGTGTAGAGAAATGCAACTGATTTCTGTGCATTGATTTTATATCCTGACAGTCTACTGAATTCCTGTACTAGTTCTAGCTGTTTTGCAGTGGAGTCTTTTGGGTTTTTCACATATAGTATCATATCATCTGCAAAGAGTGATAGTTTGACTTCTTTACTGAATTGGATGCCTTTAATTTTTTTGGTTGTCTGATTGCTGAGGCTAGGACTTCTAGTACTATGTTGAATAGCAGTGGTGATAATGGACATCCCTGCCATGTTCATGACCTTAGTGGAAAACCTTTCAGTTTTTCTCCATTGAGAATGATATTTGAGGTGGGCTTCTCATAGATGGCTTTGATAATATTGAGGTATGTGCCCTCTATCCCTACGCTTTGAAGAGTTTTGTTCAGGAAGGATTGCTGTACTTTGTCAAATGCTTTTTCAGCATCTATTGAGAGTCTCATATGGTTCTTGTTCTTTCTTTTATTAATGTGTTGTATCACACTGATTGATTTGGAGATGTTGAACCAACCTTGCAGCCCTGGAATAAATCCCACTTGGTTGTGGTGAATAATCCTTTTAATGTACTTTTGGATCCTATTGGCTAGTATTTTGGTGAGAATTTTTGCATCTGTGTTCATCAAGGATATTGGTCTATAGTTCTCTTTTTTGGTGGGATCCTTGTCTGGTTTTGGGATCAAGGTGATGCTGGCCTCATAAAATGAGTTTGGAAGTTTTCCTTCCATTTCTATTTTTTGGAACAGTTTCAGGAGAATAGGAATTAGTTCTTCTTTAAATGTTTGGTAGAATTCCCCTGGGAAGCCGTCAGGCCCTGGGCTTTTGTTTGTTTGGCGATTTTTGATGACTGATTCAATCTTCTTACTGGTTATGGGCCTGTTCAGGTTTTCTATTTCTTCCTGGTTCAGTTGTGGTAGTTTATATGTCTCTAGGAATGCATCCATTTCTTCCAGATTGTCCAATTTGTTGTCATTGAGTTGCTCATAGTATGTTCTTATAATTGTCTGTATTTCTTTGGTGTTAGTTGTGATCTCTCCTCTTTCATTCATGATTTTATTAATTTGGGTCCTTTCTCTTTTCTTTTTGATAAGTCTGGCCAGGGGTTTATCAATCTTATTAATTCTTTCAAAGAACCAGCTCCTAGTTTCGTTGATTTGTTCTATTTTTTTTTTTTTTTTTTGTTTCTATTTCATTGATTTCTGCTCTGATCTTTATGATTTCTCTTCTCCTGCTGGGTTTAGGATTTCTTTCTTGTTCTTTCTCCAGCTCCTTTAGGTGTAGGGTTAGGTTGTGTACTTGAGACCTTTCTTGCTTCTTGAGAAAGGCTTGTACTGCTATATATTTTCCTCTCAGGACTGCCTTTGCTGTGTCCCACAGATTTTGAACTGTTGTGTTTTCATTATCATTTGTTTCCATGAATTTTTTCAATTCTTCTTTAATTTCCTGGTTGACCCATTCATTCTTTAGAAGGATGCTGTTTAGTCTCCATGTATTTGGGTTCTTTCCGAATTTCCTCTTGTGATTGAGTTCTAGCTTCAGAGCACTGTGGTCTGAAAATATGCAAGGAATGATCCCAATCTTTTGATACTGGTTGAGACCTGATTTAGGACCCAGGATGTGATCTATTCTGGAGAATGTTCCATGTGCACCAGAGAAGAATGTGTATTCAGTTGCTTTGTAATGAAATGTTCTGAATATATCTGTGATGTCCATCTGGTCCAGTGTGTCATTTAAGGCCTTTATTTCCTTGTTGATCTTTTGCTTGGATGATCTGTCCATTTCAGTGAGGGGAGTGTTAAAGTACCCTACTATTATGGTATTATTATTGATGTGTTTCTTTGATTTTGTTATTGGTTTTTATAGTTGGCTGCTCCCACTTTAGGGGCATAGATATTTAAAATTGTTAGATCTTCTTGTTGGACAGACCCTTTGAGTAGGATATAGTGTCCTTCCTCATCTCTTTGGCTTAAAATCTAATTGATCTGATATAAGGATTGCCACCCAGCTTTCTTCTGATGTCCATTAGCATGGTAAATTGTTTTCCACCCCCTCACTTTAAATCTGGAGGTGTCTTCGGGTCCAAAATGAGTTTCTTGTAGGCAACCTATAGATAGGGTTTTTTTTTTTTTTATCCATTCTGATACCCTGTGTCTTTTGATTGGGGCCTTTAGCCCATTAACATTCAAGGTAACTATTGAGAGATATGAATTTAGTGCCATTCTATTGCCTGTAAGGTGACTGTTACTGTATATTGTCTTTGTTCCTTTCTGATTACTACTTTTAGGCTCTCTTTGCTTAGAGGACCCCTTTCAATATTTCCTGTAGAGCTGGTTTAGTGTTTGCAAATTCTTTCAGTTTTTGTTCATCCTGGAAGCTTTTTATCTCTCCTTCTATTTTCAATGATAGCTTAGCTGGATATAATATTCTTGGCTGCATGTTTTTCTCGTTGAGTGCTCTGAATATATCATGCCAGCTCTTTCTGGCCTGTCAGGTCTCTGTGGATAAGTCTGCTGCCAATCTAATATTTTTACCATTGTATGTTACAGACTTCTTTTCCCGGACTGCTTTCCGGATTTTCTCTTTGTCACTAAACTTGTAAATTTTACTATTAGGTGACAAGGTGTGGACCTATTCTTGTTGATTTTGAGGGGGGTTCTCTGCACTTCCTGGATTTTGATGCTTGTTCCCTTTGCCATATTAGGGAAATTCTCTCCAATAATTCTCTCCAATAGACCTTCTGCTCCCCTCTCTGTTTCTTCTTCTGGAATCCCAATTATTCTAGTGTTGTTTCATCTTATGGTGTCGCTTATCTCGAATTCTCCCCTCATGGTGCAGTAGCTGTTTGTCCCTCTTTTGCTCAGCTTCTTTATTCTCTGTCATTTGGTCTTCTATATCACTATTTCTTTCTTCTGCCTCATTTATCCTAGCAGTGAGAGCCTCCATTTTTTATTGCACTTCATTAATAGCTTTTTTGATTTCAACTTGGTTAGATTATAGTTCTTTTATTTCTCCAGAAAGGGCTTTTATCTCTCCAGAGTGGGTTTCTCTAATATCTTCCATGCCTTTTTCAAGCCCAGCTAGAACCTTGAGAATCGTCATTCTGAACTCTGGATCTGACATATTACCAATGTCTGTATTGATTAGGTCCCTAGCCTTTGGTACTGCCTCTTGTTCTTTTTTTTTGTGGTGAATTTTTCCGCCTTGTCATTTTGTCCAGATAAGAGTATATGAAGGAGGAAGTAAAATACTGAAAGTGTCGCAAAGACCCCAGAAAAATGCGCTTTAACGAAATCAGAAGAGAACTCAAATTGTAGGGGGGAGAAAGGGGATAAAAAGAGGTTCAGCATAAAGAAGAAAAAATTAAAAAAAGAAAACAAATAAAGAAAAAATATAAAAAATAAAATAAAATATATATATATTAAGCTAGTTTAAAACATTAAAAAAAGAAAAGGGTAAAAGTTAAAAAAATATTAGCAGAAGAAAAAAAATTGAAAAAAAAATTAACCACAAGACTAAAGAATCATGGGAGAAATCCATGAGTTCCATGCTTTGCTTTCTCCTCCTCTGGAATTCCGCTGCTGTCCTTGGTATTGAACCTGCTTTCCTTGGTAGGTGAACTTCATCCTGGCTGGATTTTTTGTTGATCTTCTGGGGGAGGGGCCTGTTGTAGTGACTCTCAAGTGTCTTTGCCTGAGGCGGAATTGCACCTCCCTTATTGGGGGCTGGGCTAAGTAATCCACTTGGGTTCACTTTCGCTTGGGTTCGCTTTCAGGAGCTTTTGTTCCCTGAATGCTTTCCATAGAGTTCTGGAGGACGGGAATGAAAATTGCAGCCCCCAGTCTCCAGCACGGAGGAGCCGCGAGCCCGGGGCCCCACTCCTCAGTGCGCCCCCAGAGAACAGCGCCCAATCACACCCACATCCCTGGCCTCCAGCTGTGCTCCAAGCTCACCCAGCCTGCGACCAGTTCAAGGTAACCCTGAGCTGAGAGCTCACTCCTCGGCTCTGTCACTGTAGCTGGCTTCCCTGTTCTAATACCTGCAACTCTGCAATACTCTGACACCCCCGATCCTTCTGTGACCCTGCAGGGCCTGGGGCCACACTGACCCCACATGGGCTTCACCCCAATTTAGCCTCTGGAGCAATGTCCCTCAGTGGAACAAACCTTTAAGAGTTCTGATTTTGTGCTCTGTTGCTCTGCCCCTTGCTGCGAGCCGGCCCCACCCACCGCGGTCTATCTTCCCGTCGTTTTGGATTCACTTCTCTGCCAGTCCTACCTTTCAGAAAGTGGTTGATTTTCTGTTTCTAGAATTGCTGTTCTTCTTCTCTTCAATCTCCCGTTGGATTTGTAGGTGTTTGCAATGTTTAGATAAGCTATCTTGCTGATCTCCTGCTACCTGATGTAGTCTCAGCCTGCTACTTCTCTGCCATCTTGACTCCTCCCCCCAGTATTGTAATTTCTTGTTCACCTGTTAGCTCTTCCTTCATTTTATCATCTTCTGTGAGCTGACTAGAGAGGTGCATTGAATGTGGCATCTCAGGACAGGAAGAGTCACAGAGTATTCGAGAGGAGTGAGCTGGGGGAAGGGTGTTGTAGGAAGAGCGAACCACACGTATAAATCCCTGCCTTTGGAAACCATGGTATGTTGTAAGATGGCAAGAATTTTAGAGAAGACATCGGAAAGGCAAAAGGTATGGCTAGAGAAAGGGATAAAGTAGAATCCGTGTTAGCTGGCCATGGTGCGTGAGGGCTGTAGACAGGCAGAGGTGTTCTCTGGGTTCCTCCCTGGGATTGTTACCACATCCTGGTGGGTTCTCCTTCTAGAATCTTAGTAACTCCACTTCAGCCACTCTAGGGTACATAAGTTTCCCCCAGTTTATTTTCTATTTAATGAAAATGCTACATGTTACTCTATTCACAGAAGAACAAAACAAACAAATTTGATTTACCTAGTGATATTTACAGATGTTATAAAGTGTCATGTTATAAAGTGTCCATCAGTGGCTTTTTTTAATCCCTCTGGAGGGTTTGGGATGAGGAAGCAGGTGGTAAATTAGACCCTACAGAGCACCTTGTGCTGTTTTATAGCCAGTGAAATAAGGATAGCAGGCCTAGACTTCTGCAGAAATTTAAATCCACATGTCCTAGGTTCAGATAATCCTGTAGCTTGGGTTAGTAGCAAAGTAAGAATTTCTTTTGTTAGTTGCGCTCTGCATTTTAAACAAGAGACTGTAAAATATGACATAATAATTCTAAAAGCAAAATTTTATTGCTTTGAGAGAGGGGAAAGAGAAAAAATCTGAACAGCAGGTTGTATGCACATGAGTTCCATTTCATACACATGTATTTCTAACCAGTTTTTTTTCTCTTTCTACTGGAATTAGTATTATACTACTTAATCAGCAAATAGTAAACCGATTGTGTGTTTCTTTGGAGTGTTCTTCTAGAATAAGCTTTGTTGTATAAATGGAACTTCATTGTGATGTAATGAGGGGTTTCTTTGCTTTCCAAAGAAGAAAATATGATTTTCCATACAAAATTTAATTTTCATAATTTCAGTGTCATCATCTACTTCTTTGAGACACAGTTTTTTCTTTAACAATGTATATTTCCAATTTCTGACCCAATTTTTATTGATCTGGAAGGATCAAGTTATTCCATCACATCTTCTTTTGCTGTAAAGAATTCAAGAACCTTAGAATCCCTTGGCCATCCTTGCCCAGCCTAACATGGGGAAAGATGAGAATAGTGTGCTCACCTGGCCCCCTTCTTCATAGGATTATTTCTAGATTTTCTCAGCTAACCTGGATATGCCTCTTGCAGTGAACATGCCAAACCAACTGCCGTGGTTTGCAAAGCTTGCAATTCTCCAAATTTGTCTGAGAAGATCCAATGGGGAGAAGGGCAGCAAATAGAAAAATGATACAGAGTACTCTGGGTATACTGTTTTCTGGCAAAGTTAGTCAAATGGTGTCTTCTGGCTCCAGATATTCCCATTTATAGGCTGTAATTCTGGACAAACTTTTTTTTCTGTGGTATTTTAAAATTCAGAGAATGCTTTCATGTGTTTGCTAAAAAGTGGGGGTGGGGAGGGTTGTCTTTAATTCTACCATTGCTATACCCTAATAGATGTAGAGTCAGCATCTTTTATTCACTTAAAAATGCATTACTTGATAGTAATTCAATCAAATCTTATTAGAAGAACACCTGATGTCTCAGTAGCTCAAAGTACACAAAGTTGAATATAGAAGTACCCACCTCATAAAGTTAATGCAAGGATTAACTGAGAAAATGTAGATGACCCTTGAACAACACAAGAATTAGGGTGCTGACCCCCTACACAATCATATATCCATGTATAACTTTTGACTCCCCCAAATCTTAACTAATAGCCTAAAACTTAACTAATAGCCTACTCTTTTTTTTTAAGAGAGGGAGATAGAGAGGGGGGCCGAGGGGCAGAGGGGGAGTGAGAGAATCTGAAGTAGTCTCCATGCCCATCACAGAGCCGACGCAGGGCTCGCTCTCACAACCTAAGATCATGATCTGAGCTGAAATTCAGGGTGGGATGCTTAACCGACTGAGCTAGCCAGGGGCCTACTCTTGATTGGAAGCCTTCCAATAACATAAAGAGTCGATTAACACATATGTTCTGTGTTATATGCATTATATGCTGTACTTTTTCAATAAGGTAAGCTAGAATAAATAAAATGTCATTAAGAAAATCATAAGAGAAAATATATTTATAGTACTGTACTGTATCCAAAAAAATCTGTGTATAAGTGGATACACACAGTTCAAATATGTGTTGTTATTCAAGGCTCAACTATATATAAATTATTATGAATGTTGCCTGGCACAAAGCACATGCTTTAAAATATTATTGTTATTGTTAATGTATTTGGAGATTATAATACTGCAGGATTTATTATATGAGTGCTCTTTAAACTTTTTTGATTGTGACCTCATTAAAAGATACTTTGCATTAAAAAATTTGCTCAGTATACACACATATGTATGACTTAAAAGTTTCAAGAAATAAAACACTTATCATATATGATGCATTCTCATTTTTCCCCTTTTTAAAAAAAAATAATTCCAGTATAGTTAACATACAGTTTTATATTAGATTCAGGTATGGAACATAGTGATTCAGCAATTACTCAGTGTTCATATGATAAGTGTACTCTTAATCCTCTTTACTTATTTTATCCATCGCCCTATCCACCTGCCCTCTGATAACCATCAGTTTCCTCTCTATAGTTAGTTTGGTTAGTCTCTTTTTTCTTTATTCATTTGTTTTGTTTCTTAAATTCCACATATGAGTGAAATCATATGGTATTTGTCTTTCTCTGACTTATTTCACTTAACATTATAGTCTCTTGCTCCATTTGTATTTCTGCAAATGGCAAAATTTCATTCTTTTTTATAGCTGTGTAATATTCTGATGTGTGTGTGTGTTTATGTGTTTGTGTCTGTGTGTGTGAGTGATCACTTTTATCCATTCATCTGTTGATGGACACTTGGGCTGCTTCCATAATTTGGCTTTTTCGTATAATGCTCCAATAAACATATGGGTGCATATATACTTTTAAACTACTATTTTCATATTCCTTGGGTAAATACCCAGCATAGAATTACTGGATAATTTGATAGTTTTGTCTTTAATTTTTTAAGGGACTTCCATACTGGTTTTTTTTTGCGGTGGTTACACCAGTTTACATTCCTACCAGCAGTTCAAGAGGGTTCCTTTTTCTCCACATCCTCACCAATACTCATTGTTGCTTGCATTTTTTATCTTAGCTATTCTGACAACTGTGAGGTGATATCTCATTGTGGTTTTGAGTTGCATTTGTCTGTTGACCATCTGTATGTCTTTAGACAGATGTCTGTTTATATGCCTATTTTAACTGGATTATTTATTTTGTTGGTGTTGAATTGTATAAGTTCTTTATATATTTTGGATACTAATTCTTTATCCCATATGTCATTTGCAAATATCTTCTCCCATTCAGTGGGTTGTCTTTTAGTTCTGTTGATTACTTCTTTTGCTGTGCAGAAGATTTTTATTTTGATAGTTTATTTTTACTTTTGTTTCCCTTGCCTAAGCAAAGATATTTAGAAAAGTGTTGCTGTGACCCATGTCAGAGAAAGTGCAGCTTGTGCTCTCTTCTGGGATTTTTATGACTTCAGGTCTCATGTTTAGGTCTTTAATCCTTTTGAGTTTATTTTTATATATGGGATAAGAAAGTGGTCCAGTTTTATTCTTTTGCATGTAGCCATTCAGTTTTCCCAAAACCATTTGTTAAAGAAACTATCTTTTCCCCATTGTATAATCTTGCTCCTTTGTCAAAGTTTAATTGACCATATAAATGTGGGTTTACTTCTGTATTCTCTGGTCTGTTGATCTGTGTATCAATTCTTTGTGCCAGCACTATACCGTTTTGATTACTATAGCTTTGTAGTATTATCTTGAAGTCTGGAATTGTGACACCTTCAGCTTTGGTTTTCTTTGTCAAGATTTCTTTGGCTATTCAGGGTCTTTTGTAGTTCCATACAAATATTAGGATCATTTTTTTCTAGTTATTTGGAAAATGCTATTGGTGTTTTGATAGGGATCTCATTAAATTTGTAGATTGCTTTGGGTAGTATGGCATTTTAACAATATTCTCTCAATCCATGTGCATGGCATATCATTCCATTTCTTTTTGTCATCTTCAGTTTCTTTCATCTGTGTGTTAATAGTTGTTTTTAGAGTATAGATCTTTCCTTGGTTAAATTTATTCCTAGATACTTTATTTTTTGGTGAAACTATTTATGGGATTTTTTTCTTAATTTCTCTTTCTTTTTGCTTCATTATTTGTGTGTAGAAATGCAATGGATTTCTGTATATCAATTTTGTATCCTGTGACCTTACTGAATTCATTTATGAGTTCTAATAAGTTTTTGGTGGAGTCTTTCAAGTTTTCTATATATATAGTATCATGTCCTCTTCAAATATAGAAGTCTTAATTCTTCTTTACCAGTTTAGACACCTTTAATTCCTTTTTCTTGTCTGATTGTTGCAGCTAAGACTTCCAGTACTATGTTGAATGAAAGTGGTGAGAGTGGACATCTTCGTCTTGTTCCTGATTTTAGGGGAAGGGCTCTCAGTTTATTTTTTTCAATTGAGTATGGTATTACCTATCGTTTTTCCATATATGGCCTTTATTATGTTGAGGTTTGTTCCCTCTAAACCTACCTTGTTGAGAGCCTTTGTCATGAATGGATGTTGTACTCTGTCAAATGCTTTTTCTGTATCCATTGAAATGATTTTATGGTCCTTTTTTCTCTTTTTGATGTGATGCATCAAGTTGATTGGTTAGCAACTGATCAATTGTACTTGCATCCCTGGAATAAATCCCACTTGATTGAGGTGAATAATTTTTTTAATGTATTGTTGGATTTGGTTTGCTAATATTTCAGTGAGGATTCTTACATCTGTATTCATTAGAGGTAGTGGCCTGTAGTTCTCTTTTGAGGGTCTTAATCTGGTTTTGGTATCAGGGTAATGCTGGTCTCATAGAATAAATTTGAAAGCTTTCCTTTCTCTTCTATTTTTTGGAATAGTTTGAGAAGAATAGGTATTCACTCTTCTTTAAATGTTTGATAGAATACACCTGTGAAGACATCTGTTCTGGACTTTTTTGTTTGTTGGAGTTTTTTGATTACTGATTCAATTTCTTTGCTGGTAATTGGTCTGTTCAACTTTTCTGTTTCTTCCTGATTTAGTTTTTGGAGTCTATATGTTTCTAGAAATTTATCCATTTTATCTAGGTTGTCCATTTGTTGGCCTAGAGTTTTTCATAATATTCTCTTATAATCTTTTTTTTTTTAAGATTTTATTTATTTATTTGACAGACAGAGATCACAAGTAGGCAGAGAGGCTGGCAGAGAGAGAAAGGGAAGCAGGCTCTTCACTGGGTGGAGAGCCCAATGCATGGGTTAGTCCCAGTACCCTGGGATCATGACCTGAGCCAAAGGCAGAGGCTTTAAACCACTGAGCCACCCAGGCACCCTCTCTTTATAATCTTTTATATTTCTGTGGCATTGCTTGTAATTTCTCCTCTTTCATTCAGTTCTGATTTTGTTTATTTGAGTCTTCTCTGTCTCTCGAGTTTATCTAAAGGTTTATCAATTTTTTTTTTCTTTTTAAAGATTCAGCTTCTGGTTTCATTGATCTGTTCTATTGTTTTTCTTTAGTTTTTATTTTATTTTTTATTTCTGCCCTAACCTTTATTATTTCCTTCCTTCTACTGGTTTTTGTTTATTCTTCTTTTTCTAGCTCCTTTAGGTATAAGATTGGGTTGTTTATTGAGATTGTTCTTGCTTCTTGAGGTAGACCCATATAGATATAAGCTTTCCCCTTAGAACTGCTTTTGTGGCATCCCAGATATTTGGGACTAAAATGTTTTTATTTTCATTTGTCTCCATGTACTTTTTTATTTCCTCTTTGATTTCTTGATTGACACATTCATTGTTTAGTAGCATGTTACTGAACCCCTATGTATTTGTGTTTTTTCCAGTCTGTGTGTGTGTGTGTGTGTGTGTGTGTGGTTGATTTCTAGTTTCATAGTGTTTTGGTCAGAAAAAAATGCATGGTATGACTTTGATCTTTTTGAATTTGCTGAGGCCTAATATGCCATGTGTTCTGCAGAATGTTCCACATGCACTTGAAAAGAATGTGCATTTTGCTATTTTAGGATGGAATGTCCTGAACATATCTATTAGATTGATCTGGTCTAATGTGTCATGCAAAGCCACTGTTTTCTTGATTTTTCTGTTTGGATAATCTGTCCAGTGATGTAAATAGGGTGTTAAAGCCCCCTATTATTACTGCATTACTGTCAATTATTTCCTTTATTTATTTTTATTTTTTTAAGCTTCCTATGTATTTGAGTGCTTCCATATTGAGTGCATAAATATTTACAATTGTTTTATCTTTTTGTTGGATTGTCCTCTTTGTGGCTATACAGTGTGCGTCTTTGTCTCTTGTTAGAGTCATTTTTTTTTAAGTCTGTTTTATTTTATGTAAGTATTGTTACCCTGTGTTTCTTTTTACTTCCATTTGTATGATAGATACTTTTCAATGCCTTCTCTTTCAATCTACATGTGTCTTAGGTCTGAAATGAGAACTTACAGGTAGCAAATAGACGGGTCTTGATTTTTTAAGTATTCTGTCACCTTATGTCTTTTGATGGTAATGCTTAGTCCATGTATATTCAGAATAATTATTGATAAGTATGTAGTTATTGTCATTTTGTGGTTGTTTTTATAGTCCTTCTCTGATGTATTCTCTTGCTCTCTCATGGTTTGCATGCTTATTTTTTAGTGATATACTTGCATTCCTTTCTCTTTTTTTTGTATATATGTTACTGGTTTTTAATTTATGGTTGTCATTAGGTTTGTGCATAGCATTTTATGCAAATAGCAGCTTATGTTAGGTTGGTGGTCTCTTAAGTTTGAACCCATTCTTTATTCCTCCACCCATTTTAGGTGTATGGTGTCATACTTTACAACATTTCATTTTGTGACTCCTTTGACTTATTTTTATAGATATACATATATTTAAGTTGTGGAGAGTCCAATCTGCCATCTTCAGGTTGTTTTCTGGGTTATTTACACTGATATGGGTATTATTTTATTGTATTTGTAGGATGAGGTGAGCTTAGTATACTCTGACTCTTCTATCTTCCCTGGTAGTCTTTTTGTTTTTTTCCTGTTTTGTTCTATTCACTTTTCTAGGCAGATTGAGCTTGATCCACCTAGTGGTTGTCACCGTTTGAAAGACTGTATTACCAGCATTCCCTTTAATGTAATCTGAAGCATGTTAAGAGTTCAGGACCCACTAATACGAATTACAAAGTTCAAATGACAAGGGAATGCCTGACTTCAGTTGAATTTTCAGAGGGTTGCCAACTAGACTGAGAAATGTGATCATTTGACCTCTAAAATATATTGAAGTCCATTTTTTCCTTTATCCTTAAGAAAAAACTTGAAATTTCCCATGCATACAATGTTCTTAAAATCACTTCCTGATACCTGTAATAAGATTTTATCAATTACTTCGTCCAGGAATTTTGCCCATATTCTGCATATACTTACTTAGGACCTCATGAGTAATGGTGAAGGAGCATAATGAAGTATGCTGAAGAAGGATGATGATAGTAAATTCAGAACTCATTCTCAGAACTTGGGTTAAAGCAGTGTTATTTATGACAAAGAGTTTAGCAATCTTTTTTTTTTTTTTAAGGATTTATTTATTTGATAGAGAGAATGTGCACATACCCACCTTTGTTGCCTGGGAGGGACTGAGGGAGAGGGAAAGAAAGAATCTCAAGCAGACTCCTGCTCATCATGGAGCCCAACTCAGGGCTCAATCCCATGACCCTGAGATCATAACCTGAGCAGAAATCCAAAGTCTGACACCTAACAAACTGATACACCTAGATGCCCCAGCCATCAGTTTATTTAATAAACAAAAAACCAAAAACCTGGCAGTTACCACTGTAACATGGCATCTCTTAGGCAAGCAGAAAAAGCCATTTGGAGAGGAAAGGAGTATAAGTGTAAACATGAGCTTTAAAAAGTAAGAGAAGCTTTTTTTTTTTTTCCCCCTCCTCACTCCCTCTCCCCCCAACCTCCACCCTTTGAGGAATGGAAGGGAAACACAAAATGCCTGTCTCGGGAATTGAGTTTTGCATTAACTATGACTTTACCTGACCGCTCACTGGTTCAGGAGCAAAATGCTATGCACACTGTGTTAAGATGTATCGCTTTAGAGATACACACTGTATCACTTTAGAGATACAGATGAAGGCATTCTGTGTTTGGAGGAGTTAAGAAGATTGTCTGTTCAGTCACTCTCTAGATTTGCATGGGCACACAAAGATGAATAATTGATCAGGGGCAAGTAGAGATGTTATGCTATGGAACTTCAAAGGAAGGAGGAATTTGAAACTTATTCCTAGGCTTAGAATGTTCAAGTTTGAAAGGGACTTAAATTCATCTAGATTCTGGGATTACCATCTACTTTGTGTGTCAGTTATGTCCTTTGCCTTGACTTACACTTTAAGAAACTTATGAGGAAATTGATGATTTTACGTGGGAAACAAAAAGGTTTTATTTCTACAATAACTTACAGTCAGAAACTTCTATCATTTATTTCCTCTTGGTCATGGGATTTGATGTTAAGATTAAATAGAAGACACTTGTAAGTAATAGATGTAGAGTCTAATGTTCATGCAGCCAGTCTGACACTCTGCTTCTGCCATTGTGGCATCAAGTTCACCTGGGTCATGGATACCTGAGATCTGGCCAAATAGCTGTGCTTATAGGAAATGAAAATGGTGATATTTCAGAGCAAGGGGAATACCTAAAGTCTGATACCTAGATTAATGATCATATTTGTGTCATATCAAAATATTGACCTTTTCAAGAAGCAAATGATTTCAGTAAAGGTTAGGTGACATCTGTATAATCTATTAACTCTGAAGTGAGATGGCATTTTGTATGATGAGAGGAAGAAACCGCTTCTTTTCCCTCATTCATGATTACATGTTTATGGTTTACAAGCCCAAGCACAAGCTAGTAATGAATAATCTCTAGCTACAGTAGTACACTGTGGATTGTAATATTAGTGTTTAATACAGCCGATCAGCCCATCACCCAGGGATGTAAATGGACCTGTCATTTTCTTTGAGGCTGTCATCATTCTCTCTGGTTAAATGTACCATTTATAATAGTTCCAGTAATCAGCAGCAGGGTAATCTGGAAACATACCACAGACACAAGGTCTGTAGTTCTCCCCATCTATATTTACATGGTTTCCTGTATAAGGGTTTCTTTTGAACATTTTTCTTCATGTATTGACTTCTAAACTGAAAAGAAGATTCCAGCTGAGCATTTTGTTTGCTTCTTTTTTCTTTTTTCTATCTTTTCTTTTCTTTCTTTTTCTTTTTTTTTTTTTCCTACCTAGAGGACTTAAAAATAGATAGCTTCTGGTGACCAAAAAGAGAAATCCAAATAAAATAAGTGAACCCCTCACAGATAGTCTTGAGGCTTTTACTGGTGTGAATACAGAGGTGGTTAAGTAAACAGATCTTCTCTCAACTGGGGTATTCACATATTACTTGGCCTTTGACCACGTTTCTCCTGCTTGGATTTGTTACCCATGGAATAAACTTAGAGTGTGACAGAGTTGTCTGCTGGTCATTGGAGTCACAGGCCTCTGCAGATTCTTACTGGGTTATAACCAGCTAGTGTTTTGTTTTGTTTTGCATTTTTCCTTAACAAAAATTACCATGTATAGTACCTACACTGTGCCATGTGTTAGAGCCTCACATTCATTATTTCACATAATCCTAATCATAGTCTTACCTGGTAGCCAGGCAGAGTACCCCTTTCCTGATGAGGAAATTGAGAATGTTAAAACATGACAATGTAAGTGTGAATTTAATATAAAAAAATATAAGAATAGAGAGAGTCTTACAAACAAGTAACATCAGACTTAAGATTGAAGATTTTTGAACTTTTACTTGGGTCATATGAATGTCATGCTCACCTGGGGTGCTGACACAACTCATCAGTAGGATTCCTTTGAACTCTGGGGTGTGTGATTCAAGAGTAGGCCCTTTATGTTCTTCTGTAAATCCTTCATTTATAGTAAGTACATGGAGTAGAGCACAGACCCATGGTTTGAAATGACTGAAACACAAAATCATCAAGAATTCTTTGCCTGTGTGTTTAAATATTTAGAACACATTTGCTTATCTGATTGATTTATATTCCTTCAACTTTCCAGTAATTTTTAGCAGTCGTTGGAGAATAAAAGAAGACAGTCTTGAGAATATTTCTAAAGCTTTTCTACATATAAAGTAAACTGAAGAATCTTTGTTGAATTAAAACTATTTAATACACACATTACTTAATAAGCATATTTATGACCATTTAATGCATACATTTTGTTTTCTCTCTTCAAACTGTTTAATAAATATTTTATCAAATATAGTAACAATCACCATTAACATTTGAATAGCCAACATGAGGCAATTAGAAACCAGAACTTACAGTCAGCTATACGTTGTCCTCTCTTCCCATTTTTTATATGACCTGCATAATACCCTGATGATTTAAAGTGGATGATAGTCTACAAATAGGGGCATGTAACAAACAGAAATTTAATAACACAATACATATTTTGGTTTCTTAGGTGAAATAATAAAGCACTTATCTTCAGACCATTTTAGGAACTTCATCAGTCATGCTTTCTTGAGAAGTAGGTCAGCATACGGATCTTCTCTGCATTAGAACTGAAGAAGTGTTTTTTAATTCTGCATGCAAGAGTTCAGCAGGGAATATCTATCCTGGATTTTATAGCTACCCTCAAATAATTCAAGTAATTCTGGCCACCACCTGCTTCAGACTTGCAGGTTAAAATTTTTGCGTGTTTCTGTAGATGAAGATTTATACTACCCATTGCTGAATTTCATCTCTGAGACTTAGCTTTGATGAGTGGATGAAACAAAATCAGAGTAACTTGGAAATCTAATTCAGGTTCCCCCAATGATCTACAAGAACGATGAGTTGTAGAAAGTGCAGATATTTGAAATTAAAATGTCCCTGAGCAATAATTCCATCAAAATTTTCTTTCTTTCTTTTTTCTTGTAAAATGTATTTAATTTATCATCGATGCAGTAGTTCCCAAGTCCTGTTCCATGGCCCACCAGCATCAGTAGCGCCTAGGAACTTGTTAGAAATACAAATTCTCAGGCCTCATCCCGGACCTACTAAATAAAAAAATCTTGGGGTAAAGCCAACCAATATATGTTTTAACAAGCTTCCAGGGAATTCTGATGCTTGCTAAAGTTTTGAAACCATCCCTTTGATGCCTATAACAGACCCTTCAATTTTCTAAACTGTGCTTATTCAATTATTTGTGTTTTCAGTAGAGTCAAATTATAAAACTAAACTTGTACTGAAAATTCACAACTCTTCAGGTAATAGTGACACTAAAGAAGTTTGTAGATTGTACATATATTTTATTTGCCATTTTAATAATTAGTGGCCAGCAAGCCTGGGTGTAGGAAGCTGTGTCCAAATAAGAAAGCACATTTGCTTTGATCCTGTTCAGAAGCCAGAATACTTTCAGCTTTCATCTCACATGAAAAGTTAGCAGGATTTAATTAGCAGAAAATAGTGCATTTCCTGACAAATGAACTTGCTGTCCTGTCTGTGACTTTCCAGTCATGATTTACCTTCTCAATCTAAGTGTTTATTTCCCTGTTGATTAAAAAAAGAGCCATTTTCTGCAGCCTCCGTGTATTGGAGGTATTTAATATACCATACTCGAAGTTATTTAATACACCATACTCAAGTTAAATTAGTTCAAGATATTTAATATACTATACTCAAAATTAAGTTAAATTACTTCATATGCGTCAAGGCCTTGTTTTTTTGTTTTAATATATCCGGTTCAGACTGAAATATAGACCAAAGAGCCAGCAGTTGAAGATGGTTAGAGAAGAGAGCCCTTCTGGTTTCTTCCATATGAGTTTCATACATATGAGTTATGGCCATAAAATCAAACTGGTATCATGAGTGACTCAATTCACCATAACTTATTGACCAGGCTGAATCATTAGACTGGTAAGTTAGAAAGTGCGGCAGCCCTGACTGTCAGGTGGTGTGTAAATCATACCAGCAGATTTTGATTATCTACGGCTGATCTGGCTATAGTAGGGCATTTGTGGGTATAAATTCATGTGGTAAAGAGAATCAATCATTTTTCCATTGAGTGCCTACTGTGTACAGGGCACTTTGGGGAATATAAAGATACATGTCACATTGAACCCATGTACCTTGAACAGAGAGCCTACAACAAAGCAAAGACTTAAATATTCTGAACAAATAGTTCAGAAACCCTATAGCCTTGTATTTGCCATAGACTAGCTCAGGTTGTACTAGTGATTTCCAAGACAGCAGGTCATATTTTATTCATTTTCATTTTCTCAAACTTAATACAGATTTTAGTATATAAGATGTTCAAAGTAAAGCAAGGCTATTTAATTTCTTCTTTTTCTGAATTTCCTTATAATAAGTTTCTTAATTATTCACATGCCATTGATCATGTATTGCTCAGATTTCCATTATGTTTCCTATGTTGATGTATTTTATCTGCTCACATACAATGTCTAGCCGTCTAACAGTCATACAACTCCTTAAAGACTATTCTTAGTTGACCCATGGTAACTATTTGTTAGTGACTATGGAACTAGCATATTAAAATACAACATATTAGACCATAATACAAGAGTTGATGCTTAATAGAACACTGTCAGCTGAGTGATCCAAAACTTTTGAATTCAGAGAAGGCATAAGTCCCTGGATTAGAGTAAGTAGAGAAAATGTAATGGCTCAAGAGTTCAGAGCTAGAGTGAAATTTGAAGATATCTACTCAAAAGTTTTAGCTGTGTTTATACCTACCCCTGTAAAAAAAAAAAAAAAAAAAAAAAAAGTTTTAGCTGTAATATCAGCCAAAAGACCTAGTTTCTGAAAAATGATTGATTTAAAGGTCATGTGGTTTTATGTTCATTTATACTTTATTATCACAAGTTGATTTTTGATTGTTTTATTAGTTGTTTCCTACATCCCAGGGATGTTGTTCTTTTGTACCCTCAATAGAATATAATACACCCATAGACAAATATGCTAGGAAGCAAACAGCACATGTTTATAATTTCTGGCTGTTGTTGGTTATTTTGTTTTTTCAAACCTATGGAAACATTCTCAAATCTGTAGAAAATGTGAACAAAATCATTAATGTTTTTTAAAAAATGGAATATGTTTTAATGGTACCTATGATTATAAAGTACCACTGATTTATAGCAGATATATCTACATAAGTTATGGGAATGATCATAAATGTTTAATTCTGAGTACTAAATTATAAGTATTGTCCCTATGTTACCTCTGTAATGAATCAAATATCTTCTTTTGTTAGCTTAAGTCCAGGCTTTAAGCCAGGTGTTTTGAAGATTAATAAATTGTGATTAGGCAAAGAAGCTGGAATTCTCTTACAGAAATGGGGTAAAAAAGAATACAATATGGGGGAAATTGGAAGGGATATTTCAGTGACCCCATGGCATTCCTCACCTTGATTCAGCTTCATGCTGTTTTCTTAACCAATTTATTGGCACTATTTTTAGATTTAAGAAATCATGGTGGAGGGGAAGAGATGAAATATGCATAGTCAAACATTTGACAGTCTGTTAGGAAGAAATAAGTAGAAAACATAAAGAGTTCCTTGAATAAAATATTTTATTTGTATTAGCTTCTTTCACTTTCAAGAATTCTTGTGGCCCAAGCCAAATGAATTTCAAAGAAAAATCTAATAAGCATTGAAGAATGCAGACATGGAAATGAGAGTGCATCACACACTGCTGAAGGCTTTAGAACAGATTCCTTTGGGTCTTGAAGCCTCTGGTTTCGATGTGCATTTTATATTAATTAAAAATAAAAATGAGGTATCTCTACAGCTGGGGAAGATCTTAGTCTCTCTGATGGTTTTCGCTGCCAAGCACATACAATCCGAGGTTTTGCAGAGATTATGATGATAGAATGTATTGATTTTAGCTAACAAATGGCAAAACAAAAATCAGTTGGGCCTCCCCTTAATAATAAATGCCCACACTGTCGTGATTCCTAAACCCAACAGAATTACATGTACCTGTTCAGCAAGCAGCCAACACATTTGGCATATGAAACAAGGTGTGGCGGTAAACAGAAGGTCTGTAAAAATTAATAGCTTCATAACTGAGAGGCAACATTCAAACCGGGAGGGCTAAAAACTCTTTTAAAGACAAACGCTGTTATTGCCTTGCAACTGTGGTTCCACCGTGACTTAACAGCTACTTGGGCATGAATTCAAAGGAAAGCAGTGGAAGGAATCAGAAATACTAACAATGTCATGGCTAGAGATGAGAATTCAGAGGTCTTTTTCAAAGTGGTTGCCCTGCCTTAGGGACAGAAAGAATGACCTCATTTTCTAAGCTCAGTGTCACTCCCTTAGCTCAGTGGTTCAATTATTTTGGAAACTCCTTCCATTTTATTCTTAAACCAGGTGCGTGTTTGGTGGACTAAGTTTTCTCTAGACTACTGTAGACTACCTGTTTGGTTCATGTTTTTAAAAATAAAGAGAAATCACATTAATGATAAACTCTTCTTGCATACAAAGAACAAGCTGAAAAGCCCTGAATTAGAGCTGAGTGGATTGCCTGGTATCTGCTGTGTTCAGATAGTGACAAGAAGATGACTGATCACTCATTTACCAATAAGTTATTAGTTCTTTAGGCTCTGATAAATGTATTTTAATGATTTTCTGTTAAGCTTGGGTTTAATCTTTGAAAGTGATTAGAACACATTTCCTCTCTTTTATATTGTTTCACCTGGTTTTTGATGAGCCTTGTTTTAAGAAGCAAATATGTTCCTGCTAAGTGGTTGATATTTTTGTTTTTAAATAGCACCCTTAAAATTTATACAAAACCGAAGTGATCGAAATTTTTATAAAGAGTAACCTAAATGAAGAAAGTTTAAGATGTTAATGTACTACGGAGCCCAAACAAAATACATGTGTCCTGTCTTAATCAACTGACCTTGTAAATGAAAGAGGGTTGTGTAGTGACCGTAAGACAAAGGGTATTTTTGCAAATTAGTGCAACTTCTTAAATTCCTGAGTAATTGCAGTCTCTAAAATCTCTTTGAGTGCTTTTCCACAAGTTCATTGTGCAATTGCTGCTTTTAAATGCTCATCTGCACCCCATTGAAAGTAGCACTTAGTTTTATAAATATTTAGTCTGCATTTGTATTCAAAACCATAGCATTTGGGTTGACACTGGGATGAAACACAGTGGCTGTAGCAATAACAAAAAGAGACGTGTGTATAAATTGCAGTGTGGTGCCTTGTCACTAGCACATTTTAATGTAAATATGCTGTCTGATGACGCTATGTGTAGATACTGTCTACATGGAAGAAACTTTAGATCGATTGTCAAGTGTAAAATACAGTAATTCTGAAATTTTTTAGAACCGGATCAATGTGGCTTCAGAGCATTGTTAGTAACAAGCATAACCTGACCATTTGTAGAGTATGGAGATCATAATAATAGAAATGCTATTGTTGATAATTGGATAATTGTGTGCATTCTTATGTGTAACGTGTGCTCACTCATTTTATTCACACAGTCTATATTAAGGGCCAACTTGAAGTCTTACTGTGTGATAGGTGTTTGGAACACCGAATAACAATAATTTTGCAATACAAATGAGGTTTTTGAACCATGAAAGATAAGGTGTCAATTTGTCATGGATTCTTGTATTCCAGAAACATTTTCCCATAGGAAAAAATGAGTATTTGCCCACTAAACCAAGTCCAATGACATGTACCTCAAATGGAGAACATATTTTATTATAAAAATAGATGAGAATATAAAAGGTAATAATCCCCCTGCATCTCTCAGTTCCCATCTTGAGAGTGTATCTCCTTTTATTTTTTGTTTTAATGTGGAAGGGATATAAAGATGTGGGGGCACAGTGTAAGCCCAGGCTGATTGAAAGGGAAGTGAAGAGGAAATCAAAGTCCTGTGTGCCTCTGAAAGGAAAATAGGATTGGTGGGATCACCACAACACCTAATTAATGTGGCTATCAGTGTATCATCTTTTAGAAGTAGATGGACGATGTACGGAGGCCTGGCTGATTTAAAATTGGAAGCACTTTTATATTAGATTTTAAAAAATTACAGTAGTGACTTTTGAGTTTTGTATATGCTATTTACTCACCTCAGTAGCCTAAACATGTTTTACGTTAACTAGATCTGTGACTCTTATTAAGCAAATATAATCATCACGGGGCTTTCTACTTTACTTAGTGCACTATATCTATAGGTTGAAGCAGTTAATTTCCCAATATTTGATGATATCTCAAAATGTCAGTGTGACAATGACAAATACTTTCAGATTACATGCAGTAACTCCACAGTGCTTTTATTCTTCCCTTCCCTGCATGGGGAATTAATCACTTCCTTGAATCACTCAGAGTACTTGAGTATATTTTTTAAAGTCACTTCATTCTGAAATGTCAATTAATGATTAGCATTTAAAATATGGCGCAGCCATTAAACTTAGCTTAGGTAAAGTACCCACTGACGGTATGTTTTTTCTGTGGAGAGCTATTTTAAATGAAGCATGTTAAATTATTTGACTTTCTTTATGGTGTCATATAATAGAGTTCCCAAACTACCACAAATCTTGGCAAATTATGCCTCCACAGGTCTCAGAAGCTATGGAACAATGGTTTCTTAACCTTTTCTCGTTCATGAGCCATGAATAGACTAAGCTGTCAGCCTTTTCCCTAGGAAGAGAGTAGAAGGAGAAACAGCACATCCAAACGTTCACCTATGATTCATGGGCCCAAGCTAGCCTCAGGTTACCATCCCCACTCTGGGGAGGCCGGATTGGTAGGAATGTTTCCAACAATCGGCAAACACTGCCCTTCATGAAGACCTTTCACAATGAATGCTTGCTTAACACTGAACACAGTTCACAAAAGTGAAAGCAAGCAAGTGGATAGAGTCAGAATATGTGTGGAAGCTTTGGCCTTTTGGTGGGTGAGAATCTTTGTCTACTGAAAGAAACAGAAGTTAAGGGAAAGAGAGTCATTTCACAAAATAATAACAATAATTATTTATTGAAACCTGTCATGTGCCATGCCCCATATGAAGCACTTTACATGATTAATTTAATCATTGTAACATCTCAGTAATATTGAAATCATTCAATTCCAATTTTGTAGATGAAGGAACTGAGTCTTACAGAAAATAACAGGCCTAATGCATCCATTAACAAGTGCAGGAGCCCACCTTCCCTTCAAAGCCCAGGTTCTTAATCACTATGCAAAAATTGAAACAGTGACAGGTTGGTAGGTTGGTAGCAGAAAAGTGAAATTTGTGCCGTGGTGTTCCGTTCTGCTGTGAAGTATGAGACAAGTTTATATCCTGGAACTCAAGGGTAAGTTTGATGAGAGTTTGGAGAATATTTAAAATGCTTTTCGTCTTTTTGGGGTATTTGTCCCAGGATTGACTGGAGAAAATGTTATGATTTGCACAATTGATACAAATATAATGATCATGAATTTATAATGAAAGCAATCTGGCTAGTTAGTAGTTTTTTTGTTTGTTTGGTTTTGTTTGGTGTTTTTTGTTTTTGTTTTTTTTTCCTCCCAGCAATTCTGGGAAACTCCAGTGTAGGTGTGGAGAAAATGCACAACAAAAAGATACCAGGGTATTGGCAGGGCCACTAATGAAATCTTAGGGAGCTGTATTAAAAATAGTTGAGGGAAAATGTGAGAAAATCAAAGCAGTAATTCTACTCAGCATTCTAATGAAGTTGAAAGTAATTTTGTAGTGGGGAAGGTTGAACAATCCAGCTGGAGGATAAAGAAATCATATTTAGGGGCGCCTGGGTGGCTCAGTGGGTTAAATCCTCTGCCTTCAGCTCAGGTCATGATCTCAGGGTCCTGGGATCGAGCCCCGCATCGGGCTCTCTGCTCCACGGGGAGCCTGCTTCCCTTCCTCTCTCTCTGCCTGCCTCTCTGCCTACTTGTGATCTCTGTCTGTCAAATAAATAAATAAATAAAATCTTTAAAAAAAAAAAAACAAATCATATTTAGAAAGCATAATCCTGGAATTGGTGATTTTGTATGAAAATTGGCTTTTAACTCCAGGGCGTGACTTTGGAGGAGGTGATGGAGTTCTAGGTGCAAGTGAGGGAAACTCAAGTGATGCAACCAAATTGGCAAAAAGAGGTGGAGGGTGAGGAAACTGAAGAAAGTTGGAGGCAGAACCAGCCTTGTAGTGATCTTTCTGAGGATCCGGACCCCACTGAGAAGCCTAAAGGTCTCTATCCCCCCTCCTCTTCGCCTTGTCCATCAAAGATCTTCTGCAAAGGGGCTTTGCTCTATGGCAGATGCTCCACCTGTATCCCTGTTCCCCTCAAGGTTAAGTCTCTTTAATTATACCTTGTGCATGATCTGGGAAGAGAACATTGTAATTCCATTAACAGTAGGCTCTATTTAGGTATACCAAGGTGTGCTATTACCTACGGTTACTTTCTATGTCTTAAAAGTACTGTATTTCTTATTGTATCCCCATGTTCAACTTGAAAATGCTGAGGATTTTGGATTTCAGGCAGCCTTGTGTTATTGGGAGTAATGGTGTACCCATGATTCATTGCTTGCAGTTTGGCTTTAAAGTTGATTAAAAGTTTAAATAACTTAGTGTAGGTGGAAACTATGTTTTTCCCACTTGTATTAGGGACCCTAATGAGGGTTTCCAGTGCTTTGTTCCTCTCAATTAAATACTTGTTCTGTGTATAGAATTAATGTAAAGATTGGTTTATAGTTCAAAGATACCACTAATTAAGTGATAATCTAATGATTCTGAAGCCCGTTTTGTTTTCAACTCAAGTCAGTATCTGTTGCCAATTATACTCCAATTAATTCCAGTTTCAGTGTGAGAAATTGTTCTTCCTTCACTGCACTAAATAGAGGGGGATGCCTTTAACTGAAGCTTCTCAGGTCTGACAGCTTTGCTCCTCTCTCAAAAATGATATGCTATATGAAGCATGTTAATTGGTTCAGTGCTTTTCCAGAGGTCTTATTGTCCATCAGAGTCTATTTGATCAGAGCATTAGGACAACATAATAGGTATATGTGAAATCAAAGGGAGGGAGAAGGTCCAAGTATGGTCAGACTTCACAATGTATATGTAATTTTCATATTCTCTGGACAAAAATTTATTAAATGCCCAACTGCATATAAGGCATTAAGCCACCTACTATCCTAGTACATAGTAGGGCATTTTGTGTTAAGAAATCTGTATTCCTTCAGATAATGGCAAATATGAATTCCAGAAGAATAGCAACTGGTCTGTTGCAATTAATGAGAGAGGCAGTGACATGACAGGAAAAGCCAGGGACGTTGAATCTCCTTGGCCGGGTTTTCCTTCTGGGGCTGCCATGTATTGGGCATAGTAAAATAAACTTTCTATAGCAGAATAAAATTTTACTCTGACATAAATCTCTTGGATCCTAAAGTTTCTAAGCTGCAGAGCAGGAATAATGATAAGCACAGGTGTGTGTATGTGCGTGTGTGTTCATTTGAAGCCTTGTCTCATCATTTGCAGATGTGCTCCTCTGTAATTAGGCATTTTAAGACAGTCTGGGAAGGGGTTTCTAGCCTCTTTGGCACTAGAGTTCAAACACTGCCTGAAAGTGTGAATGCTTGTGTGTGCAGAATACACGCTTGCTCACGTGGGGGAAACTGAGCCATTCAGACTGCTGCTGCTTCGGAGTTTCCAGAAAGCAGAGAAGACACAGTTCCAAGTTTCCATCTCAAAAATCTAAGAAAAATTACATGGAGCTCATCTAGTACCAGAGACAGGAATAAGTTTAAAGAAGCCAGAGATGTCAATGACCATAATATTGATAATAGTAATTGTAGGTAATAGGTATTGAATACCTGGCATGAAACAGCTAGTGATCTAATATTTGATTGTCACAGAGACTTTGTAAGATAGATATTCATTTTATCCTCCTTTACAGATGAAGGAACTGAAACACAAAGAATTATTTAACTTGGGGCGCCTGGGTGGCTCAGTGGTTTAAGCCGCTGCCTTCGGCTCAGGTCATGATCTCAGGGTCCTGGGATCGAGCCCCGCATCGGGCTCTCTGCTCGGCAGGGAGACTGCTTCCTCCTCTCTCTCTCTCTGCCTGCCTTTCTGCCTACTTGTGATCTCTCTCTGTCAAATAAGTAAATAAAATCTTTAAAAAAAAAAAAAAAAAAGAATTATTTAACTTGGTCGGGCAGAATTTTAAAATGGCTCCTCCAGATTCTCAGTCGTGGGTTATGCAGTCAAACCCTAATGTAGGTACTGCTGTGAAGAGATTTTGCAGATATAATTAAAATTCAAATTCAACTGACTTTAAAATATGGAGATTTATCCAGGTGGGTCTGCCTGACAAAATCACATGAACCTTTTAAAGGCAGAGGGCTTTCTCAGGCTGGTAGCAGAAGTCAGAGATTCAAACCACAGGAAGCTTTTAAGGTGCCATTACTGCCTTGATGATAGAGAGAACAACGGGAAAAGACCTGAGAGTAATCTCCTACCCAGAGCCAGCAAGAACATAAGGACCAGCAGCAGCGGGAAACTTGATTCTGTCATAACTGGAATGAACCTAGTAGTGGATTTCCCCAGACCCTTGATTTCAGTCTCCTGATACCCTGACAGAGAACCCAGCCATGCCATGCTTGAATTCAGGTTTATGGAAGTGCAAACAAACAGATGGGTGTTGTTTGACGGTGCTGTCATTGTGGTGATTTGCTCTATAGCAGTGGAGAACCAATACAGTCCTATATATTTACTGACTGTAGTGATCTTAACTGCTACACTCTGTAGAGCTAGAACATAGAAGCATGAAACAGCCCTCAGACCTGGAAAGTGAGTCTACGCTGCAGTCAGAGTTGAGGCCTGGAGATGACAGGGTATAGCCAAGAGCATGGCGTGAGAAGACCTCTCCTGGGAGGAATGTGATCTCAGGTGTGCTTCAGGCCTGAGCCCCAGAGGAAGAGATTGAGAGAGAGAGAGGGAAGGGGGGATTGGTTCAGAAAGTGGATCCCTCCCCAGCCCACCTATTATCATGTGAGCCAGCTATCAGAAGTGAAGTCTGAGACAGCTCTTCTGGTTTATAGGTATTGGGCAAGTAGGCCGAAAGAGTATAAATGTGTCCCCGAGAGCCTTGAAACTCAAAATGTGGTTGGAAATGCTGAATGTCCATTCCAGCCCTAGACCTAGTCGGTCACTCTGCATTCTGACCAGATCCCACATGATTTCCTTTGCACAGTAAGTCCTTAAAACACTTCACTCGGAAAAGCAAACAAAAAGCCCCAACAGTTTCTATAGAACAGTTTCTTCCATTTCCGAGTGCAGTATAGCTGAGATAAAGACCTTTATGGGGAAATATTTTTCCTTATTTCCCATTTTTAATATCCTTCTAGCAACTTGTCATGATGTACATGGCTTAGAAAAACTGTTTGGAAAATTCAGAGAATGAAACAAATGGATTGCAGAACTCAGAAGGAAAAATAAATAACCCGTGTCCATGAATCTTCAGACGATTTGTACATATCTTTAAAGAAAGATCTGCATATTGAAAATCTGGATGAATTGTATACGAAAGCCCTGTGAATGTATTTACTGTATGCCGCATGCGTGATCTGATTTATCTTGGTCTGAAACATCCTACCTTAAAAAACACAGCGTGTGTTTTTTAACAGTTCAAGTGGTGTGCTCATCTTGACACGTGCAGCTAGGACCCACAAACATTTTATAATGTTTTCAAATTTTAGGACAAACATCACTATTTTAAATTATACAAACCCATTTTCAACACTAATAAAAATTACAAAACCAGTTTAAAACTGGAATATGAAACGGGAGGATATTCTTCATGTTCTTGTAAAATACCATTAATAATAAAATTAAAGATTCCATTTCTTTAAAGAGAACAATGCAACAACCTATGCTTATGCATTTAAATACAAACAATTCTTTAAAATTGCCAATTTTTTTTTCCAATGAGAAACTAGAATTACTTGTAGATGAAGTCTGTTATTTTTCCCTGGGCTGTGAAGCAATCATGAATACAGGAATATTTTATTAGGTAGATAAGGCAGGGAGAGCAAACAGCATGAAATCCAGGCCACAACAATCTCAAAATGAGATTGCCATTAAGATCAAAATAAATTATTACAATTTTTAGAAATGGTTGTGAGAGACAATTTAGTCCTTCATCTGCTTTCAGGAAGGGCTGTGTAAACAGGAAGGACATGAAAACATTCCAGCTACAGTTTTAGCTACAAGATAATTTTTAGAGACTTTGGATGTGAAGTTCCTGCTGCTTGGGTTATAAATTGAGCTGTTAATTTTTTTCCACGGAAGCCAACATATATATATTAATTGTGAATTTGAAATAATCTTTGTCTTAGATTTGACTATCTTTATGTGAATTTTTAAAAAAGATTTTATTTATTTATTTGAGAGAGAGACTGTGAGAGAGAGCATGAGAGGGAAGAGGGTCGAGAAGCAGACTCCCTGTTGGGCAGGGAACTCAGTGCAGGACTCGATCCTATGACTCCCGGGATCATGACCTGAGCCAAAGACAGAGACTCAACCAACCGAGCCACACAGGCACCCCTGTGGATTTTTTTTCTTTTAAAGATTTATTTATTTATTTATTTATTTATTTATTTGACAGAGAGAGAGATCACAAGTAGGCAGAGAGGCAGGCAGAGAGAGAGGGAAGCAGACTCCCTGCGGAGCAGAGAGCCCTATGTGGGGCTCGATCCCAGGACCCTGAGATCATGACCGGACTGAAGGCAGCAGCTTAATCCACTGAGCCACCCAGGCGCCCCCACCCCTGTGGATTTTTAATAGAGGAAAAACAGAATTACACAAAACTCATCTACTTTCCAACAGTTATGACATTTCCAGTATCATATGGTGCATTTGTATGTGAAATGAGTGCCATTAACTATGTTCCTGCACTATTACTGTAGAAAAAGAGAGTACATTATTTAATCAATTTATCATCTGTTATCTCATGAGTTGAAAGCCTGCCAACAATTGATCTAACAAGTGGTATCTATTTGACCTGTTCTACAACCGGAAGACCTCCTGTAAAACAGAGTCCATGTTTTTATCATGTTGTATGCCTTGTGGCTTTCAGAAAGTAGTTACTTTATTAAAATAGTAAATCTCCAATTATTACAAATAATTAAAATGAATATAACTGTTCATAAAATATTTAATTAATAGATATTGTCTCCGTATAATTTTAAGAACGTTCTTCCTCTCTAGTGTTCTGTTTCTGCTCCTGATTAAGTGAGATTTTTAGATTTTTGTCTAGGGCAACACGAGGTATGTTTGGGATAATACAACCATCTCTGTGTTCACCTTTAGTGCCTTTCCTGATGTATTCCTTGGTATCAACTATAATCACTTTATAACATTCTATTTACATGAGACCCAAAAAGTCAGTTAGATGGTAACTATCACACTTTAGAAAAATAGGTGGAAAGTGGCAGATTTCACCCAGAAGTACTGTCACCAAAAAGCAAATCTAGTATATTTCAAAATTAAGTGTGAGTTGAAGGGGAATCAAAAAAAAACAAAACAAAATCCGCATGCAACATTCATTTATTTGGGACACATTTTTATCACTGTAATTAACTTTTAGGATAACTCACGTGCTCAATTTTAAAGAATTCTTTCTGCGTTATGCAAGATTTACTTTTAAGTGTATCAAACTAAGTCTTTGTAGGCATGAAATAAAAAAACCAAAAGCAAACTGAAAAGAAAATTAAGAATCGGTACTAAAAGTTAGACATTCTGAAAGATACCAGGCTTAAATGAGTACTTTTAATGGAAAGTTTTGTCTAGAAAGTGGATTTTCACCTGGTTTTTCTCAGGAAAGAATAAAAAGCATTATTTTAGTATAACAATACTAGCACAATATGGTTTAATTTTACTTTATACTATATCCTTATCTTCATTTTCTCCTTTTTTATGGCCATCGGAAATGATTGTGGGGGTGGGGAACCTAATGCCTTTAAAAGACTAAGGCTGTGGTGCTTAGATTTAGATAGAAGTTGGAATTCCATGCCTCAAGGTCAGCATCTAACTTACCCAAATGCAGAAGTCATGCTCTCTTATTAGTATGACACAGGTTCATTTATTTTCTTGCTGCAAATTTGCTGTATTGGGCTTTTCTGGCTCTTAATTAGCTATCTGCCTCTTAGCAATGTTAAGGTATCCTGGCATTGTAAATGCAGAAAAACAAAATGATCAGTAGCATTTCAAGGACCTACATACAGATGTGCTTCTTTTTGAAAAGCCATGTTTTTATATAAAACAAAAAATAAACTTGGGGTATCTAGCTGACTCAAAACCTGATTTGATTCTCCAGTTTTAGGTACCTATTTAAAATGATTAGAACGGTTAGTTTCTATAATTAACATTGCTCCGTTTTCACATTACCATTTCCGAAATCAGCAAATTCCTTAATCTTTGTACTTCCTTTCAATCTTGGATGATTTCCAATTTGAAGTGTTGTTGTGAACCTAAATAGAATCAGCCCAGAACAGCTCTGTGATGCATTGAGAAATAAAGGTGTCTTTGGAGAGAGAACTTCAAGTGCAAATTAACTTGAAATAATTTAACCTGAGTGTGGAATCATTTGCAGTTTTTCTTGTGTGCAGCTGTGGGAATTGCTTCTGCTGGCCCAGTTGGGGGAGATGCCCAGCTACTTGCAATTTTGTCACATCTGTCAGCTGGATAGCTAAATGGAACATGGAGTAAGAGGTAACATTACATAGATTTGGGACATTCCCTAGAGGGTCTTGTCTCCTCGCAGCAGTGAATAAATTATGTGAAGACCGAAATGAAATGCGGTACTGTTGATTTGCCAACTCATGCAATTTGAGGGAATGGAGGAAAAAAAAAAAATCACTTCTTAGATTTGCCTTTTAAATTCTTTACAGCCAGAGGCTCCTATCTGTCATTATCATATTTTCTGATCCCCAAATCAGACCAATGTTATCTATGCAGGTTGTGTTTTTTTTTCCGATTTGTAAGTTTTTATGAAAATATTTGATAGATAAGCAATCATTATATCACATTTAGATACATATTTTCAACAAGTTTTCATTTTTGAAAAAAATGTTAAGTGGAATCAGACAAGCCAGTGGACCTAAATATTAAGTGTCAGAGTCCATCAAAAGCTAATGGTTATGATTATATGGTAAACACAGTCAACAGCTTCCAGATCAATGGGGGGCATTTGCACAGCTAATATCTAGATGCAACACCAGATATCAGAGACTCAGTAGTTTACTAAAAGATGCCAGTATACATTGCCTATTTGCATATATTTAATTGGTGTGATTTTATGTAGAGGAACTCTGTTATTTCAGTTCCTAGGAAGGCACCTAAGTATAGAAATGAGGTGACCTTCAATTTAATCATCTTACTAAATAGGTTCCTATGTGTTCTACACAGATATCTTTAACTAGGTGGGAGGTTAGTCACAGTAACTTCCGCTCTCATCTTGAAGAGTTCTTGTGAAGGTTAATGAGAAGACATTGGAAAGGAATTTATAAACCATAAAGGATCAATAGCAATGATTATTATTATCATTGAGGGTTCAAGAAACATCTGAAGAACAGGTATTGTACATGTCCCTTGCTTGAGTCTTGACATAAAATATTTACCTTGTTGCATAATCTTTCAAGACTTACCTTGGTGTTCATGAAAGAAATATTTACTAATCATTAAATTTATGCAGAATACCACATAAGATATAAAAATCACGTAAGTCACCAGTGTCCTCAAGGAGTTTGTAGTTCAAAAATATGGCCACATATAGCAAGCCTGAAAAAAATTGTAGCTGACTTAAGGAAAATGAAAATTCTGTTCTTCCCGAGGTTATCCGGGAAAACTTCTGGGCGTGAGTTGGGCCTTAAAGAGTTACTGGGCTGTCAGCAGTCCAGCAGAGTGGGGACTTATTCCAAGTACAGAGAGTGTGAGGCAGTAAGGTTTTGGAAGATTCAATTCAAAGGGTAGGTTGGTCACTGGCAAGTACTACAGTCCAATAAAAATATAAGAGAACATTAAACTGTTAATATATTAAAACACCGAGAAGTACAGTATTTATTTTGAGATCATAGGTTGAAAGAACCCTAAGTCTCATAGCAGGAACTGTCAGACTCCATTGTCAAATCCACAGAAAGGACAGTTTGGCCTCACCATGTTCAAAGATGCTGACTAAACTGCCAGTATTTAAAAGCTGGATATCTCCCGCAAAATTCTTGTTTCTAGTTTTCTTGAACTTCTGATCAGAAACTACAGAGGGGTGTGCATTTTCTCTTGTGGCTTTAATCAGAACAGAATTCACCTTCCATTATAGATAGGACACATGCAGCGCATATTGTATTACTGCTGGACACGCTTCAGTTATTTGTGCTACTTGCCTAGGATATGAGTTTGCAAACCCTGATCTGCAAGATGCTGGAACTCCCTGTTTGACGTTCATAATAGTTCTTTCTTCCCTCTCTTTGAGCACTACCCAGAGTTTCCCTTCTGAGGTAGCTTTTTCATGTTTCAGAATATGTTTTTGAAGTTCTTCCTTATACTGAGTTAAAATTTACTTTCTTAAATATTATAGCTGTTTGTCTTAAATATGCTGAAAGAACTAACATAAAATATCCAGGGGCTCCTAGGTGCTCAGTCAGGCACCCGACTCTTGGTTTCGGCTCAGGTTGTGATATCATGGGTCCTGCAGTCGAGCCCCATGTGGGGCTCCATGTTCAGGAGGGAACCTGCTTGGAGAGTCTCTCCTTCTGTCCCTCCTCACAAAGTGCACGTGCGCTCGCTCGCTCTCTCTCTCTCTCTAAAATAAATCTTCAAAAAAAAAAAAATCTAGTATTTTTCCCTTAGTAAAGTTTTAAAATAGTATATTGTCTTTTGACAAATTTACCCTCATTTATGGATTTCATTATCATTCTGCTGCCAACTCACTGTTTCACGCTGCCAGCTAAAGAAGTCTAGCTTGATCTTTGTTCCAGAGAGAAAATATAATATGACATGCCTGAATTGAAGCTGAACTCATCACTTTCCCCACCAAACCAGGTTCTTCTATATTTCCTGGCTTAGTAACTGGTCTTAACATTCATCAGATGACTCAGTCTAGAAATCAAGTGTTCCTAAACTCCCTGCACTACTTCATACCTATATCCATTCAGCAAGTACAATAACTGCACTAAAACTTATATCATTCTTCGATTATCATTTACTGTAGACCACTGCCATAGCACCCTAATACCCTTATCCTGAATCATGCTCGCCTTCAATCTGTTCTTCATATGGCTGCTATAAGGTCTCCCTAAAATGTGTTTTTTTCTGGGTTTTCCCCTAATTTTTCAACTGTCATTGATTTACCACCATATTCAAGATGAAGTCCAAAACTATTTAGTTTGTCCTTCAGACACTTTCCATTTACTACTATATCCTGACATACTCTCACCAACATTTAGTTTTCATATTATCTGTCAATTAACTACTCTCCCAACATCTTTTTCCACCTCATCTGAGTCTTAATTCTCTAGGGTCCTGCAATGGGAGTTCAATTAATGCATCCTTGGTCGAGCCATTCTGTTTCACCCCATTTGAGATGAATTAGGTCCCAATTTTGTTTTTCCATAGCACCTTATGCATATAACTAGCAGTGCATGGATATCAGCATTTATTTTTTTTCCTCTCCCTTTAATACTAAGTAAGCTGTTGAGGATATGGATTGTATCTTAATAATTTTCTGGATCCTTAGCATCTAGCCCAGAGACTGGTTCACATTTAGTATTCAGTAAGTGGTAATTGAATAAATGAATTAATAACTAAGTTATTAATTATAGGTTAAATATCCTCAGGTTTTCATACGCAGACTCTTCACTTGCCTGACTATTTTTGGTGTATTCTCTGTTTTGCCAATGCTTTCCTTTAATTGAGGCACCTTGTAATCAGTGAGAGATGAACAGGAAGACCTAATTCTGTGATGAAAGATATGCAAACTTTAAAATCAGATAAACCCAATGTAACATCTCATTTCACCCAGATGCCACCTATGTGATCTTGGAAATTTATTGACCTCACTGAGTCTCAGTTTCCTCATCCATAAAATATGAATGATAAAAACTGGCTACAGGATTTTTACTAAAATTAAAAGATACAGTCTAGGTAAGGATTCTGGCATGCAGTAGGTTAATATTTGATTCTTTACATTAGGTTTATATTCCAGAACTCATTACATCATTGCAATACGTAACCGTTACATTAAAATTTTTGTGAAATAGTCCTGCAGAATTTAGATTTTGAATCCCTACTCTTTCGGTAGATATATAAATCCAATTAAGAGGTTAATACCGTTAGGTCCAAAAATTGGAATGGGAAATATGTTATATATATCAATTCAACTGTTGTGGCTGTTCAGAGAAACATTACTAAAATGGAAACCCATTTGTCTCTTTTTTAATTGCTATGAACTGTATGTAACAAACTTCCGGAGCAATGTGATGAACAATCCTTCAAAATTATGAAAGCTTCACTAGCTCCTTTTCGGTTGGTGGGATCACGCTACCCTCTCTGCTATGCAACATCTGTCATTTAAGCCTTCTCATTGGTATTTTGCCCTGTGTCTGAGTACGCTCAGTTTAACTGGAAAACTACAATGGAGATGGAATACAGCTTGAATTTGGGAGGGGGGGGGGTGACAGGAAATAGGCATAAAAAATAGGATACTGTTTCTGAATCCTGTTCTTTTCCAGTAGATATTGGGCTAACTGTGGTTTCTCATGGCCTGGGAGGAGCATAGAGCTTAGCTACTTTTTGCCCTTGCTTGAAATGTGTGGAGGCAAACAGTGATTATTGGAAATGATGTACCAACAGTGGCACTGTAAAAGTCCCTAATAAAGTCACTCATCAACGGAATCAGGTTTGGGAAGATAGCCAGGAGTTGCAGCGGAATGAGATCATGGCAAGAGTGAATGATGAAACAGGTAGTTAAGAGTGGCAAAACTCCTTAGGTGTACTCCTTTATCATTTTATATGCCTGTATATTTTACAATCTCAGATGGAAAACTTCTTTGAGTACTCATAAAGCCTGAGTTATTTAAATGTTGGAAAAAATAAGAATTGAAAGAAATATCCTGAGTTTTATGAAATAAATTATTAAAAAACATATTCATTAAACTTTGCTGAGAGAAGTAAAATAAAGAGGTCTTAATTAGTTGCAAGTCTCATGTATTTCAGAATTTTTTTCAAGAAATATACATGTAATAATAAAAATATAAATCATACAGCAACTATTGTTTATCATGGTACACAACCTGACACATGCCAGGTTGTGTACACGTGTATTTTCTAATTTGCTCCAACTGTAACCCCGTTAAGTAATTCTATCCTTCCTTTCAAGATGAACAGAAACCCAAGATGAGTAAATTTAGTCAATAGCAAAGCTACTACTCTTTTATTATGGAAACAAGGTGGTGCCTAATTATGGGTAAACTTAACTTCAGTATTTTTTTTTATTTTTTTTTATTTGTTTATTTTCAGCGTAACAGTGTTCATTGTTTTTGCACCACACCCAGTGCTCCATTCAGTACGTGCCCTCCCTATTATCCACCACCTGGTTCCTCAACCTCCCACCCCCACCCCTTCAAAACCCTCAGGTTGTTTTTCAGAGTCCATAGTCTCTTATGGTTCACCTCCCCTTCCAGTTTCCCTCAACTCCCTCTCCTCTCCATCTCCCCATGTCCACCATGTTCTTTGTTATGCTCCACAAATATTAACTTCAGTATTTTGAGTAGGTAACTCAACAGCACTGATTTTGAACTCGTGACTAAATGTTAGTCTCATCTCAACCATTTTCCAGCTGACTTTGAGCACGTCACTTCAAAGTTTGAGTTTATTTTAAAATTACAGTATGTGGAGAATATATGTTATTACTAGCTTTACTAAATTATGATGATCCATCTGGTTAGTATATAAATGTATCCTATGAACCATCAAAGGGAATACTTGTTTCTGATAGCACTCCAGATCAATAAATTTACTAGAGTAAAATAATCATATATCTTCAAGGTGACAGCATTTTACAGAACTGTATATATCTTTTTATTTTTCTTCTTATTTTTTTTTAAGAATTTATTTATTTGACAGACAGAGATCACAAGTAGGCAGAGAGGCAGGCAGAGAGAGGAGGAAGCAGGATCTCTGCTGAGCAGAGAGCCCGATGTGGGGCTCGATCCCAGGACCCTGGGATCATGACCTGAGCCGAAGCTAGAGGCTTTAACCCACTGAGCCACCCAGGCGCCCCTGTATATATCTTTTTAAAGACATGTTTCTTACGTGGAGAGTTTAAATGTGTATCTACATCAAGTACAATTCCATTTTTCCTGTTTTTAAATTGTCTTTACAGTGTTTCCTACAAACTTTGACCAGTATAGAGTCTTGAAAATTCATGGTTTAGGCTTAAGCACAAAGACCAAGAATTATAATGAGTACATGTAATATTTCAACAGCATATTCTCTTAGAAAAATTATAATAGCTTAAAATTCCCTTCAGTTACAAGGTATAAGTTAGTATCTGAGGAAGTGATGCTTGAGGGGTATTGGAATGTGTGGCGGGAGAGGGACACAAGTTTGATCAGAGAAGAATTTCAACAGTTGGGTTTAAATTATTTTCAGTAAGATGCTGTACATCTCACGGTATCCTTTATTTATTTTATTTATTTACAAAGTTCAATATTTTTGTCTGGGAATTCATAATGAAAAATTAGTTCCAGGGTTCATACTTCATATGTTTCAAAGTTTACATCAAGATCATTTTAAGGAAAGTTGTCTTTATTACTTTTTTAAAGATTTGATTTAATTTAATTTAATTATTAGAGAGAGAACACAAGTAGGGGAAGGGGCAGAGGGAAAAGTAGAGAGAGAATCTCAAACAGACTCCCCAGTGATCACAGAACCTGACACGGGGCTCGATCCCATGACCAAGATCATGAACTGAGCTGAAGTCAAGCCTTGGCCACTTAACTGACTGAGTCACCCAAGTGCCCCAAGTTATTGTCTTTAAATTGATCAAAAGCAGTGATTTTCAAACTATTTTTGTAAGAATACTGAGATACTAAAAAAAAAAATACTGAGGTCCTTGGAGGTGGGGCAGAATGGGGGAGATGAGTGGGTAGAACTAGTTGATGCCCATGTCCTATCTTCTTCAAACCAGTCCAGCTTTGTTTTCTGTTTGTTACATACATTGAACACCTTCTAATAGTTTATCCTTTAGAAGAAATATTCAGCTACTAAAACCAAACAGCCATTTTAAAACCAATGGCCTAGAGTAAAGTTGTCCTATTTTCCCATAGGGGATAACACAGAATTGCTCTTGAAATAACACACTCTTCATTTAACCATGGAGACTCATCATCTTATCCATTCCATTTACATAAATTATTAGTCTCTTATTTAGATATTATCAAAACCACTGTAAGCACATGCTTCAGTTAAAAATATGTGAAGCCATTACACTAGGTCTATAATTATGCCCAATCCAAGCATTCCATTGTTGTCAGATTTCAAATTTTGTAACCATCTTTTCTACGATGACCTTCTTACTCCAACAGATTTTGGTTGTCATTCTTGGTCCCATCAGGTTCTATTGAGCTAGAACCTTTGGATTTATTTTGCTGTCCCCAACCAGCCTTTCATAACTCCACCTGACACATGTGAGATAATCATTCAGGAGACTTTTGTGTAATTGAGCTTTGTTCATAGAAATTTTTGAGTTTTTCTGGCTGCTAATTGGCAGAGTATTACTGAAACCATGTATGATTTTCAGATATTCAGCTATTTGTTTCTTAATTATTTCATGTCTGAATGATAAATATCATCTCATGAGAACAGTATTTCCTGTTTTATAGTATGCCACTAAGCTTTGGAGAAACATGAAAGTTTTTTCTCTCGATATCATTTTTTATGCCAAAAGCTTCATTCATATCCAGAATTTCAAATCCACCAAAATTATCTAAATCATTCTATGTCGATAATATGAGAAATTAGACCTATTAACTTACTTGAATACTTGACTGTTACTGGTTTTCATGTAATGTTATATGTATGGAATTAGAACATTTGTAAATCACTTGCAAAATGACTTGTAGAAGATCAACTTTGGAAGGATTTCAAAGTCAACTATAATTGGTGGAAAGGTAGCCATCTTTTGCCAGGTTCTTTTCTCTTCAGCCTTTATAGAAGCTTCCCTTCTTATTCTGTGAGGAGGCTTCCACTAAACCCCTGGACCAGGTGAAATACCTCTGTTGCCCTGTTTTGTAGTACCACATACCTCTCTTTGATAGCATTTGTTACAATTGCAATTTTCCATGCATTTTACTAGGAATATTTGATTAATGTCTGCCTTCCTCTTTGTGAGTTCTTTGTTCTTTGAGGGCTAAGACAAACATTCTTTTTGCTGCTTTTTGTATCCTCAGTGCCTACCCTAGTGCTGGACCTACCAGGTTCAAAAAATAGTGTTAAATAAGTTTGACTAATGCATGCATGTACATTATTTCCTTTGTTTGCAATTACTTTCACCCCAAACCTTAAAGGATATGAAAACCTAACACATTATGGATGTTTTCATTCCTATATAAATCACATCCCTTCCTTCATTTCTTCCAAAAATTTGATGGAATTGTCACCTTTTTTTAAGTGAAGAATTGCTTTAGAAGTCTGACTTTATGACCTCACTATTCCACCTAAATTTATCACTGATCCATATCTACTTTAGGGTAACACTTGGTTATTTAGAAAGTACCACTAAGAGTTTCAAAGAAAACTAAAGATTGATAAAGCATCATCAAAGTATCCCACTATATGAACACAATCATATACAACTCAGCTGACATTTTATTTTTTTAAAGGTTTATCTTTTTGTTTTAGAGGTAGAGTTTGTGTGTGTGTGAGCCAGGGTAGAGGCAAAGGGTGAGGGAGACAAGCAGACTCCCCGCTGACCAGGGATTCATTACGGCCCAGGGCTTGATTCCAGTACCCTGAGATTATGAGCTAAAGTTGAAAGTCAGACACCTAACTGACTGAGCCACCAATATGCCCTTCAGCAACATTTTAAAAGGGTGTATTTCAGCAAAGTAGGGGATTTAGAAGTATCAGCACAAACATGAATATAGTTTTAGTCTGTAGGTATTTGTTTTAAAAAAGATTCTTGTAAAGAATCTGTTGAGTTGTTTTCCCCAAAGAGGAGATTTGAGAAAGCATAAATTATTTTGGGAGTAGCATAAATTAGCCTTCAGGATACAAATCTCCAAAAGGACTCTTAGCATGGGTCTGCATACCTACAAGAGTCCTCAGGGAAACAAATTTGTCTTAAAAACTTCCATCTTCTGAAATGCTGGGGTAACTTGCTTAAATAATAGGTCTAAAGAGAAAGCACAAACACCAGGCTTAGCGCAGATTTCATGATAGGAAATAAAATACCAGAGAACCAGTGGAATAAATTGTTGCCACCAGTCAGACATAGGTTTCAAGAAATAGAGTTTGGGAACGAGAGATAACTGACTGCTCTGCCTTTGTCATGCTGAGGATTTTCCTCTTGCTTGCATTACAGTATATTTTTGCTTTCCATATAATATCAATTTGTCATACAGGTTTTATTTTGAGAAAAAGCAAACACTTTCAAATTATACAGGCACTTTCCACATTCTGAACCAAAGTGAATACATGTGCTGCTTCTCATATATTCACCAATTCTGGTTACTTTTTGGGCACTGAAAAGGCAAGTAGAAAAATACATAGTACTCAGTTATAACAGGAAAACAATTTAGCCTTTGAAACAATGACTAAAGAAATACTTAGAGCTCTAAGAATTTCTGGAGAATGTGGAATACTGTCTGTTTTCTCCATTTTAGGAAGAATGTATAGCAGTGGTGACTGTTTGTTTCATATTTGATGTTAACATGAATTCTTTATTTGATATGAGCTAAGCAAGTCTCATATTATTCTCCTTGAAATAAAATGAAATTTGTAGTTTGGCAGCATTTTAGTCACAGCCATAGCTCTGAATGTAGTACAGGCAGATAGAAATCTCTGGAGCCCAGCTTGGCAGGAATGCTTAGTGGTCTTTGTCCAGAGCTCACCGTTTTTCTTTATTCATTCCAAATGGGTGAGAGCTTTCTTAATTGGAGTAGATTCCATACATAAAGAGCCATCTTCACTTCATTTACTATTGATTTCTAAAGGTTTGACCTCTTATATCTTTCAAAATTGTGGGTTAACCTTTTTGCCTGAAGGAGAATGGCACCTGGCAATGACATTTCCATTTTCTAAAGTAATGTGACCATAGAAGCAGGACTAAAAATGGCCTGTGACATAAGCTATGACTCTTAAGACGATGACCTCATTTACGTGGTTGGATAAAAGAAAAAAAAAAAAAAACCCAAAATGATTTTATTTTCAGTTGACCAAAAAGGAGTTATGGACTCTTTCAAAAAAACTTGTCAAAACCCTTTCTCAATACGATATGACAAGGCCAAGGTCAAAGAAGTCACATCTGCTCTCTACACTGTCCGTTCAAAATCAGAACTCAGTTCCAGTAGAAGGTACTACTCTATTTCAATTAAATTAGGGAAAATGACAGTTAAGAGAAAAGCATTTTATTGCACACTGTGATATCAAGGCAGTCATTGAACCAGCAAATGTTTTGACCTGACATAATACTTATCATTTTAGCAGCTTTAACCAATTTGGTTGTAATTGCTGGGCAGATAATTTTTCAAATAAAGAATTCTTTAGCTCAGACTCTATAGTTTTATCTTTTATGGCATAGCCCTATCATAGCCACAGCTTACGTTGTCATATCTTAAATGCCTTCTCTATATTATATAAAATTCAGTAATTCTTATCCACATATTAACCCTAAAAAGTAGGAAAGCCTACTAAAGTTTACCCCCACTTGAGAAAACAAATAGAGGAGAAAGGTAAGGGAACTTACTTAAAAAAAAAAAAATTACATTCTACCTACATGAATTTCTGTGAAGTCTGTATTATATCCTTCATTATAGTTTGAACAATTACACTTGCCTTTATCCAAATCTCAAAGGGTTGCAGTGTGAATTAACTGGTATAATGCAAGGCAAGGGCAGAGTAGTGGGCTTGATGAAGGGCAGGTACCCAAAACTGTTATTTCCTTCCTGATCACTTCCCTCCTCCACTCACCCATGTTGCTCAGCAATTTTGCATACTCACCTCTTCCTTTTCCTAATCAAACACTGCTCATGTTTTTCTTTTCTACCTGAAATGTCTTATTCTTGTCCCTTCTGTAGCTGGTGACTCATCCTTTCAATCTCTCTTTAATTTTTACCTCTCAGGAAGGTCTCGTGTCCTGCGTAGACCATTTCTCTTTCTTTCTAAAATGGCATCCTTTTTCTGCCATGGCATCATCTCACTTTGAAGATAAGGGTGAGCAATTGTATGCAATGTAAGTCTTCTCTCCATTAGACTATAAGTCACTGAGTTTCAGTCCAGGATGCACTTTAAAATATCTACAGACCTTTTAAACAGTACTGATGCTGGGGCTCCAGGAGGTTTGTGGCAATTGGCTTTGTGTAAGGCCCAAGAACCAGTATTGTTACAAGTTTTCCAGATGACTGCAACTCATGGGCAGAGGTGGGAAGGCTGCCTTGAGCCTCGGGAAGACTGATCAGCTTTCTTGGCTGCTAGCACAGGGCTTGGCAGAACTGACACCCATTCTGACCATCTACCAGCTATGAATGTTTGAATTACTGTCTGGCTTATCACTGGCATTCAAGTTTTCTATGTTTGCCAAAATCTTCCTTGGAGATCAGAGAAATAGTCTCAAGCAGTGTTACTCTGAAAGTTGAAATGAAAAAGACACTTGTTAAGTGTAAGGAACTCTCCTGAGCCTCAGAATAAAAACTAATCTTGTTTTCCCCTTTCAGTGATGAAAAGAAGATACTCTCCTTCAGTTTTTTTGTTTTTTGTTTTTGTTTTCATTTAACCAACAAGAATGTTTTGAGAATATCTGCCATAGGTGGCTTAGTAGGTTTAACAGCCAAGTCTTGATTTTGGCTCAGTTCATGATCTTGGGGTCCTGGGATCAAGCCCCGTATTAGGCTCTGTGCACACCAGAGAGTCTGCTTAAGGTTCTCTCTCTCCCCGCCTCTCCCCCAACTCACATGCTCACTGTCTTAACCTAAATTAAATAAATATTTTTAAAAAAAAAGTCTCCCACAAATTTGTGGTTATAGGCTGTTTGCAAGTATATTTCTTATTTCTTTTTTTTTTTAAAGAATTTATTTATTTGACAGAGAGAGAGAGAGATCACAAGTAGGCAGAGAAGCAGGCAGAGAGAGAGGAGGAAGCAGGCTCCCTGCGGAGCATAGAGCCCGATGCGGGGCTCGATCCCAGGACCCTGAGATCATGACCTGAGCCGAAGGCAGCGGCTTAATCCACTGAGCCACCCAGGTGCCCCATATTTCTTATTTCTTAACCATTAGAATCAATCTTAAGATCACTAAAGTCATAAACCAGTATTCCCACCATAGGACCGTCATTTCTGCTTATTGTAACCAAAATAATATTGAAATTAAATATACAAAATTCTTCTCTGCTTACTAGTAAAATGGATTTTTTAGCTTTAACCTGAATATTAGTGCACATTTTTTCACACCTGGTGATTTTATTATATTTCAGGCTAGAGCTAGGTTGAAGCAAGCAAGACATTTGTCTCGGTGCAGAATTTAAGCAAGGAGGTCAAAAGAAAACTTAGTAATCAAAATAATAACATTTTGGTGTAATATTTTTAGAAATAAAAATTAATGCAAAAAATTAACCATGAACAAAATATCAAAATTTTTAAATAAAGAATACCATAGAAGAACCTGAGGCCAAAAAAAAAAGTAAACTATTAGATATGTTTTTTATGTATTTTTAATTAGTAATTTTTTTACAATATTATAATTGACAGATGTTTAAGTGATATGTTAAATATTGGCACAAAACAATTTATTATTTTAATCTGAATGAACCTAATTAAAATTATTCTAGATTGTGTATTGGTTGAAAGAAATCATCAAATATGTCAGTTTTCTCAATGTAAAATATGATGAGCTAAGAAATAGATTTCGAAGAAAAAGAAAAAGATTGATGAGTTTGTTTCCGTTAAAACCAGAGTTAGCATATTTTCTTTTGCCTCAGGCTCCAATATGGATCAAGCAGCACTGTGATGTATATAATGACTTTATTTATAAAGTAATTAAACCATCTCCCCAGAAATAAATGTGTGCACTATTAAATTAAAATTGTTAGCAGAAATTAAAAGTGAGACAGAAATGGTTATTATATGTTGATAATAAAGATTTAACATTTGTTCCCCTGGACATGTTACATAGTACAAATGTAAATATGCAAAATGTGTTCAGATGGAAGAATAACAGAATGATCCATCACTTTATGATTAAAACCTCAATGTTAATCTAAGAACATAATCCAATGGGTGAAAGGTATATTTAATGGCTAGATATCAGATTAGCCAAAAATGTATTTTTTAAAGATTTTATTTATTTGACAGAGAGAGAACACAAGCAGAAGTCATGGCAGGCAGAGAGAGATCGGGAGAAGCAAACTCCCTCCTGAGCCAGGAGCCTGAGATCATGACCTGAGCAGAAGGCAGACACTTAACTGACTGAGCCAGCCAGGAATCCTGCCCCCCCCCAAATTTTTAAATACAGTAAATTGAAATAAAAAGCGTTGTACTAGCTATCCTCTGATGAGAAACAGTAAGAACAAAAGAAAGCAAAAAGCAAAATCAGAAATTGTATCCTGAGTTTACAAAAAAAAAAAAAAAGGAAACTCCTTTTAGGGATTTTTAATGGTTCCCCCATGGGACTTTCTGGAGGAATAAAGGAGGAAGCATAATGATTCTCTAATTAGAAATACAGCCAGGAAATGAGTAAACCTTCACAATTGTATCAAGTATGCCATCATAAGTTCTATAATATTTTTTTTTTTCTATAATATTTTATAAGCACTAACAAGAATAAGTTTGTAAAAGTTAGGAATTAAGATGCCCCGAATTGTTACTGAATTCCATTCTTCATAATAATTGGCATTATTTTATTTTAAAAAGGGCTCTTGGGTGGCTCAGTTGGTTAAGTGCCTACCTTCAGCTCAGGTCATAATCCTGGAGTCCCAGGATCATGTCCTGCCTCGGGCTCCCTGCTCAGCAGGGAGTCTGTTTTCCCTCTGACCCTCCCTCCTCTTATGCGCACGCATGCGACCCAGCTCACTCTCTCTCTCTCTCTCCTTCTCTCATTCTCTCAAAAACAAAAAACAAAAAACAAAACAAAACAAAAAAACCCAAAACTAAACAAAACTTTAAGAAAATTTAAAAAATAAAAAGTGAGAGGAAAAAAAATGAAGCCAAGAGAACAAAGAGAAGGAACAGTAAATATTTTCTTAAAATCCCTTAATCATCAGACTCTCAATATACTACTGATTATAAACTCTCCTACTCCTGTAGGACTCTGTTAGACAACCATAGAATGAGAAAACTGAAATTACTGTGAAAAGTTTCAATCATCCTTCTTTGGATTACATGTATTACAGATGAAATAAGTAGGTATGTCCCATTGTCCTAGTAAGATTTCATCATAACTCAGGGGCACCTGGGTGGCTCAGTGGGTTAAAGCCTCTGCCTAGTTGTGATTTCTCTCTGTCAAATAAATAAAATATTAAAAAAAAAAGATTTCATCATAACCCAAAGTGCATTCTTTTTTTTTTAATTTATTTATTTGACAGAGAGAGATCACAAGGCAGAGAAGCAGGCAGAGAATAAGAGGGAAGCAGGCTCCCTGCTGAGCAGAGAGCCCGATACGGGACTCGATCCCAGGACCCTGAGATCATGACCTGAGCCGAAGGCAGCAGCTTAACCCACTGAGCCACCCAGGTGCCCCCACAAAATGCATTCTTTTTTTTTTTTCAATTTTTTTTTATTAACATACAATGTATTATTAGCCCCAGGGGTACAGGTTTGTAAATTGCCAGGTTTACACAGGTCACAGCACTCCCCAATGTCCATAACCCCACCACCCTCTCCCTACCCCTCTCCCCTCTGCAACCCTCAGTTTGTTTTGTGAGATTAAGAGTCTCTTATGTTTTGTCTCCCTCCCAATCCCATCTTGTTTCATTTATTCTTTTCCTACCCCCCAAACTCCCCATATTGCCTCTCAACTTCCTCCTATCAGGGAGATCATATGATAGTTGTCTTTCTTTGATTGACTTATTTCGCTAAGCATAATACCCTCTAGTTCCATCCACGTTGTCACAAAAAAAATTTTTTTTCAAATTTTTAATTTAAATTCTGGTTATTCTGGGCACCTGGGTGGTTCAGTCGTTGACTGTCCGACTCTTGATTTTGGCCCAGGTCATGATCTCAGGGTCCTGGGATCAAGCCCGGTGTGGGGCTTCATGCTCAGCAGGAAGTCTGCTTGAAAGTTCTCCCCCTCTCCCTCTGCCCCGCCCTTCACTTGGTGCACTCATGCATGCTCTCTCCCTCTCTCTCTCAAATAAAAAAATAGATCTTTTTTTTTTTAAATATGAAATATGGGTATCAGGAGTCAAATTCAGTGATTCATCACTTCATACAACACCGAGTGCTCATCATAACAAGTGCCCTCCTAATACCCATCACCCACCTAGCCCATTCCCCCACATTGCCCTCCATCAACCCTCAGATTGTTCTCTATCCCAAAGTGCTTTCTTAATTGAACCTTCTGTAAATCTGCTCTGTAATACATTATATGCATTGTATCTTTCTAGTCATTTACCTGCCAATAAAGCTAAGCATCGCAGTTTAGGAAATAAAAACAACAAGGGTTTTATGTGACCATCTTTTAAAAGGGTGTGTAAAGCTGTAAATGGACTTCACAGCAATTCAGCAAGCTACAAATTATGATGAATAATAAATGAACACAAGGCCAGCTCTATAGGATGTTTCTCAGCAAGAGGAATGTGTTATAGACACCATGCCTCTAAAATCATTTTACTGTTGTTTCTGCAATTTGAAGAATGGGGTATTTGATTATTACTAATAAGCAGTTTGTAGCTCTGAGTCATGTTTGGAACTAAAAAGTAAACTGCTTTATCCTAGGATTTTTTGTAATATCTTACAAATAAAACCAATGCGAGCCAGGGGCACAATGAGAGGCTATCAAAGGGGCTGACCATTAAGTTTCCCTCCCATTTTGAAGATTGATTTCTCTAGTGCTGGGAGCATCAGAAAAGCAACTAAAAGCATTTGCTACTTTTCATTCCCACTGTTTACCATTGAAGGTCTATTAATGTTACTTTGTAGCTTTCAGGTGTTCCAGGGACATGACAGGAGGGCACTTCACTCTCTGTTTTTCCTCTATAGGGTTGCACACATACAAACTTCCCATCAAACTTGAAACATCCATGAACTTGTTAAATCTTACTGAGAAGAGCATTATTTTATAAAGTCAGGGAGACTCACCTTCTAAGACCAGTTGCCATGCTGGCTGCCACTCTCTTAAGAACAAGTGAGCATCTGGCAAGAGGTGTTTGTTAACCATCGCAGCACCAAAGAGGTAGAGATATTTAGGGATTGTTTGAGTATCAGGACCCAGTTTTCTTAGGATCGGGACCCTGACAGCAGCTTCAAACTATGGGACCACATCTCTGGAAATAATAGATTCATGCTTTTTTTGCTGAATAAGTGAATACTGTCTGCAATGCTTTGCTATGGGGCCCCTCCACCGTAATGGATCACGTTACTGAACTCTCAGTATTCCTCAAATGTGCATTTTAGCCATCATCTCTGGTAAAAGTCAGTTTGTTAAAAAGAAAAAAAAAAGTCCGTTTGTTGCCACCTACATGTTAGTACAGTGTATGATCCTCTTTTCACCCATTAACCCTGGATTGAATTTATGAGTTTCTTTAGCTGCCTAGCAGGACCCTAAGGCAAACTCTTGAATACAGGGGCGCCTGGGTGGCTCAGTGGTTTAAGCCTCTGCCTTCGGCTCAGGTCATGATCTCAGGGTCCTGGGATCGAGCCCCGCATCGGGCTCTCTGCTCTGCGGGGAGCCTGCTTCCTCCTCTCTCTCTGCCTGCCTCTCTGCCTACTTGTGACCTCTCTCTCTGTCAAATAAATAAATAAAATATTAAAAAAAAAAAAAAAAAAAACTCTTGAATACAAATATTTGCCGCCTAGATACATGCAAATTAAGAATTCAAACTCATATTGTCCCCTGCTGAATGGCTTGGATCATCTGTCTTCCTTCCAGTTCTCCAGCCGCAGGGCCTTAGGCATTTGGCCACTGTCTGCTCATGGAAGGTTTCTGTGTGGCAATGGCTCTCTGCTGTCTGCTTTGCAAAGCCAGAAGCTTCCAGTGTAAATTCCTTACCCCAGCGTTCAAAGCTCTCTAGATGAAAACAAGCTTTCCAGCTGGTGTCCCACTTCCTATATCCTGCATTGTAGCTAAACTGGACTCTTTGGTGACATGTGAATCCCAGGATTTTCTGCTGTTTGCCTCTCTTTTAGGTTGTTTGCTCTGCTTAGGGTGCTTTCTTCTTTTCTTTTTTACTTATTTATTTTTTTGACATATCCGTCGAATATCACACATGGCAATTTATGTTGTTGATATTTGTAACACACACACACACACACACACACACAAATAAAACAGTACTCAGATACAGAAAGTTTGGGAAGGTTGTCATTGGGAATGAAAATGGCTCGTATATTTCCAATATGGCAACAGAAGTTTAGAAGCCCAAGAGTCTTTAGGAGTCTTTAGGGGCAGTGGACCCTCAGATGCAAGATGATATTTGTGGGATGAGACAATGTCTCTTTCCTAATTTCTGCGGAACTATAATGATAGTAATAAATTTAAAGATATGTGTCTCCGAAGCCAGATCTTTAGAGTCTGGTTATGACCCACTTATTTATATTAATTATTAACTAACTTGTTAATAATTAATGTATATTCATCTATATTCCTAAAATTTCCAGATGTAAGACTTTTTAAAACCAAAGTTTTACTTTTTTTTTTTTTTTTTAAGAACCAGCGGTTTATCTAGAATTAGGGAAGCTACAGCCATAAAATCAGTTGGTTTCTGATCTTTCTCTAATTTCCTAAATTGTGTTGGTCATTTATTTATTTGGTGTCACTTGACACTTTGTGCATTTCTTAAATTACAGCATTCTTCAGCTTGCTGAGGGGTTTAAAAAGCTGAGTTACCCAAGGGCAGGCAAAGCATCTTTGTATCTCTACATATGATACAGTAAGTGAAAGAAAATCTTAATTTTATGATTTAAAAATAACGATTTTTGAAAACTATATATGTTTTTTGAAGGATTTATTTATTTATCAGAGAGCGATAGAGAGAGAGAGAGAACACAAGCAGGGGGAGTGGCAGGCAGAGGGAGAAACACACTTCCGGCTGAGCAGGGAGCCCCATGTGGGACTCGATCCCAGGACCCTCAGATCATGACCTGAGCTGAAGGCAGGTGCTTAACTGACTGAGCCATCCAGCCATCCCTGAAAACCATATTTTTAAGTGTTTTGTTTCTACTATAATAAATATTTCCTGGTGGAAGTGACTGGTGGGTTTTATTTCTCTCCTCAGGTAAAGGATGTTTTCTATGCATATTAACTACAAAATTAATTATTTAAGTTATAAATGAATGAATTCATATTTTATTCTGCCCTTTCACATTCCATGTGAAATGTTTCTGTAGCAGATATTCTTTATATACATAATGGTATGTAGGTTAGGGAAATAGAAATATTGAGTACCAAATAGCTTGAACTGGGGAGAATGTCAAACCCTGACTCTGGGCAAACTGGTGAGAGCTATGCTGTAGACATAGCTCATAGCCACTCATCTAAAGACACTATTTCAACCACCTTTTTGAAACTTGAGTTTGATTAGGTGGAGAACTCAATACATTAGGGGAAAATCTACACACTTACACTCTGTATTTAATAATCAGCAATGCCCAGGCTCATTATTTGACCTCAAATAAATCAGGTTATCTTACAGAAATGATTACAGGGGTGCCTGGGTGGCTCAGTGGGTTAAAGCCTCTGCTTTCAGCTCGGGTCATGATCTCAGGATCCTGGGATCGAGCCCCACATCAGGCTCTCTGCTCTGCAGGGAGCCTGCTTCCCTTTTTCTCTCTCTGCCTACTTGTGATCTCTGTCTGTCACATAAATAAATAAAATCTTTAAAAAAAAAAGAAAAGAAATGATCACAAACCTTTCAAGATAGAAGGTAGATGATATGTGTCCTGCTCTCCATTCCCACATTCCTCCAGCCTTACCTCTCTACTTTAGGACTTAATTTTACTGACACCATAAAGTTCTGAGTATGCCAAGGGCAGGCACTTTAACCTCTAGTTGATGCTTACAAGTGTTCACTCTGTTTGATTCATTTACTCTTGCTTGATTATGCTGATACATTGTGGGGTTGAAAATCATATTTTTGTTTCTTAGGAGAAAAGTAAGAGCACTGCACCAGCTTCAGAGACCTATTATTTCTTGGCCCAGCTTGTTATCAGACTCCGAACTTGACCTTGGAAATAGCACTTCAGCATTCTGGTTTCAGTGTCCATGCAATGAAGCATTGGAGCTCAGTGGTCTCTGAATTCTCTTCTAACTCTAGAAGAGTATGCTTTGGTTTAACTGTTATTAAAATTGTGCATGATGTTTTAGCCTAACTCATACTTTTAATGTATGGCCTGGGAATTTTTTCCTAGTGTTTTTAATAAAGTAGTTAGCATTTCCTTTCAGATTGTTTTCAAGGTTGCTTTATATAAATTTTTGTGGCTGTTTAATATATTTTTTTAAATTCAAAAGTACTGTGAGATTTATAGAAAATTTACAAAGTTAGCGGATTTCATGAACAGACCAGGTCAGGTTCCTACCTCATTATGATCTCATGTCATTATAGTACATTGTTACAATTAGTGATCCAATGATGATCCATTGTTATTAACTACAGTCCATTCTTTTTTCAGATTTTCTTCTCTCTTCTCTGCTATAAGATCCCTTTCAGAATATCTCATTACATTTAGCAGCCATATCTCCTTAGGACACTCTTGGTAGAGTTTCTGAAACGTTCCTTGTGGATGACCTTGACAGTTTTCAAGAGTACTTGTCAGGAATTTTGTAGAATCTTCTCCAATTGTGTTGTACCCAGTGTTTCTCTTGTCATTAGCCTAGGGTCATGTGTTACTGAGTAGGAAGACTACAGAGGGCAGTGTAGTTCAGAGCACTTCATATCATATATTAAGAACACATGCTCTGGGGGTACCTGGGTGGCTCAGTGGGTTAGGCCTCTGCCTTCAGCTCAGGTCATGGTCTCAGGGTTCTGGGATCAAGCCCCGTCTTGGGATCTCTGCTTGGCAGGGAGCCTGCTTCCTCCTCTCACTTTGCCTGCCTCTCTGCTTACTTGTGATCTCTCTCTATTAAATAAATAAATAAATTCTTTAAAAAAAAAACACACACACACATGCTCGGAAGATACTTTACTACTGTTGATGTTAAAAAGTCACAGGGGGTTATCAAAATGGTGATCGTAGATTACTCTTAATTCATCCATGATATTCATTTATATTTTCATGGTAACATATCTGTACAGATATATAGATGATGGCAAAATACCAGTTTAACCCTTAACATTTATTGGCATTTAAACTGTGAGCCCAAAAAGGACAACTACTTTTTCAGGACTATGTTTATTGCCATGTGTCTATCTATAATCTATAACCACTGCAGTTGTCCTGCAGAACAGAAATACTTTTCTCTGCACCTTGCCTTACTTTTTAAATATGAATTTAATATTTATTATAGCTGTTCCTGATTGGAGGATAAGCTTTTTTTTTTTTTAAGGTTTTGTTTATTTACTTGAGAGAGAGAGAGTGAGAGAGAGCATGAGAGGGGAGAGGGTCAGAGGGAGAAGCAGACTCCCTGTTGAGCAGGGAGCCTGATGCAGGACTCCATGATCATGATCTGAGCTAAAGGCAGTCGCTTAACCAATTGAGCCACCCAGGCACCCTGGAGACTAAGTTTTTGATAGAAAAGAGTATGTGATTGATAATGACTATTAAGAAGAAAGAGGGAGCATAAGAAGGAATACAGACATTTGTGATGTAGGTTGAAGTAGTATTGGAAAAGAATTGACAACAAAGCTAAGAATGCCTCCCCGTAACATTCAGTGACTAGACCTCTCACCGTTCATAGAATTAACACGATAATAAAACATGTTTTAAAAAAACAAATGTGATGGTACTATCTGGATTTTCCACAGGATGTGAGTAGACATTTTAGTTTTTCTGAATTGTTTTAATATATTTGCATTAAATTGAAAAAAAATTAATGCAGTGAGTAGTAATGAAATTTCAGATGTTTTAATTCCTTCTTTTCCTAAATTATTAGCTGATTATTACTATAAAATGGAATATCAGCCTTAATATTTATAAAAATAAATATTTTACATTAATTTTGATGTTTTATAAAACATTTTCTAATAAAATGTTGCACTATAACATAATATTTTAAAGGAATACAAAAAAACTGTTTCATCACCACTGGACAATCAAATGTAGTATGTGTCCCTTAATAATAATTTGTTAAAGGATATTATTATTATTTTTTTAAAGATTTTATTTATTTATTTGACAGAGAGAGATCACAAGTAGACAGAAAGGCAGGCAGAGAGATAGAGAGGGAAGCAGGCTCGCTGCTGAGCAGAGAGCCCGATGCGGGACTCGATCCCAGGACCCTGAGATCATGACCTGAGCCGAAGGCAGCGGCTTAACCCACTGAGCCACCCAGGCGCCCCAAAGGATATTATTTAAAGTGTTGGGTGGTCTCCAATACATATCAGTCACTGTAATAGGCTGTGTCTAATAGAATATAAATTATAGGGGTGCCTGGGTGGCTCAGTCAGTTAAGCATCTGACTTTGGCTTAGGTTATGTTGTCAGGGTCCTGGGATCAAGCCCCACATCAAGCTCCCCATTCAGCAGGGAGTCTTGCTTGTCCCTCTGACCCTCCCAGAATCCGTGTGCATACTCCCTCTCTCAAATCAAGTCTTTTAAAAAAAAAAAAAAGAATGTAATTTATATTAATTACCACTTGCCATTTATGGAACACCTACTGGAACTGCCCAGGACAATTTCTAAATGTATTATTTAAAAATGTTTCCTTACAAACTTTTGAGGTCCAAATAATTAATGGAGAGTCAATGAAGTATATAACCTGGTCATCTTTATCTGGCTAATTAGAGGAGAGTTTTCCTTGAAGAGAATAAAGCCCCTCACTTGTGCAGATGCCTTTTAAAGTCCCAAGTGAGGAAAGAGGCTCTGGTGACATTTCCGTGTGGTCATATACTTTTATATTTGTTCTTTTTTAAAATTTTGCAGTTTGTGACTATTCCATTTTCTCATTCTCTTTAAAAATTCACTCTCAGACCTTACTTTCAGTCTGTAATTTTGTATTCTTTTTTTCTTAGAGAGGGCCCCCAAGTTGTACAGGCTTGGAATCCTACAAAACCAGAATCGGCCTGTGCAGCTACAAAGTGTCTGACCTGGGTGGCTCCTGTCTTTGCAACTGTCAGGACTCTGCTTTTTTTTTTTTTTGCTGTGCCTCCCAATCTTTGAGAGCTCTCATGCTAGTAAAGGGACTTGTACATGTGAAAACACCCAGAGTTTACAAAAGGAGATGAGTTCTCCAAACCCCTTATATTGCAATACTGTGAACGGTTTGTTATTGTCACAGTAGAGAGAGCTTTCTTGAGAAGGGATGAGAATGGCTTTTGAGCGTGGGCTCATACGGCCAACAGATCAAGAAGCATTCAGTTAAGGACACAATACAAACACAATTCACATTTGCCTTATTTTTCTCTAGGGTTTTAGGTTTCCACCTTACCACTTATTAGTTCTACTCATACCATATTTATTGAATTTATATGCCTGCAAAACTGTTCTGGCTGCCAGGGTCTGAAAATTATTGGTAATTAACATTAATGGGCAGAAACCGTTTCAGTGGAAATTAGAAGATCCTTTGGCGTCATGGCATAATAACTAGTTCAGAGGGTTGGCTCTTCCAACATCCACATTTGCTCCTTAGAAGTAAGCTTTGCCTCATGACCTTATAAATGCAGAGGAGTAGGGATTTTTCCTTCCTTTCTTTGGGATCTGCACATGCTTCAAGAAGCAGCCACATAAACTGTGCTTGACATCGCTGACAAAGCCTTTGATGCTGCTTTCCCTGTGAGTTGGTATTGATGGCTCCTGAATGGTGAAATTGTGCTACAAGTTAACAGACCCGTCAGTTTAATACTTAAGTCACCCTTTCCCTTTTCCTTGATTTGCATCCATCTTATTTGAAAGTGACACTCTCTTATTGATTCCATTCAGTGCTTGAAAGGGAAGATAAGGAAGACGAAAATGTGACAGAGATAAGAAGCTCTCAAGGTGATCCATGGATAGAGTCTAAAGAGAAAGATTGTTTCCAAGGAAAACTGGAGTCTTAGTAAATGCTGTTAAGGGGGACAGCATTCAGAGGTAGAAAAAGCACTTTCAGGTTACCATCATGTACTTCAAAATCTGTCCTGCAACTCTGTCCTTGGTAGTAATTTAATTGCTTTGTAAAAAGCACATATCTCTTATCTTCTACGTTTCTCCATCCGAAGTAGTTTACAGTATTAGAGCTGATAGCCTTTTACCACCTTGTATCAGTTTCAGGGCCTGTTTACTCTTTATTACTGAGTAACTAAAATTTCAAAATATATGTCTGAACCTTAGGCATATGTGATTTCTGATCTCTAGGCTTTTCCCTTTCAACAACCATATTACTAAGTGTGTGATCTATTTGATATCCACAGCATTCCTATAAGATGTGTTCTGTTATTATCCTCCATAGAAAAATGAGGAAATCAATGTAAAAATGTTTACAAATGTTAAATGATCCAGAGAAATATAATAAGTTAAAGACCAGCATCTCCACAAACTCAAATTCATCTGAGAACTCAATTCATCACTCGGAGAACTGTTATTTGAACTGCCATAGATTGTGTTTTGTTATAAGTAGCAACAAAATACCTATGCTTTGAGATACTTCAACTCCCTCTTTATTGTTCTGACATCTAACTTATTGGCCTTCTTGAGATATCTTGTATTAAAAAAAAAATGTATTGAATTTCTCATAAAAGACCGTGGGTGTTGGAGACTGAAAGCAATAAAAGATGAATAGTAAGATTTTATACTACAGATGAGGCCAGAGAGAACCAACATAACAAAAGGTATGGATAAAAAGGTATTTTTTTAGTCTTAATGGCATCTAGAATAAGAGGCCAGAAAGTAGGTTGACTTGTATTTTTACCATAACATGTTATATTTATTTTTAAAGGAAATTTATCAGGTTTAAAATCAAGGGAAAATATCAAATGGAAGATAAAATTGAAATCCATTGTCTTAGATGGCAAAAAAATTTCACCAATTATGTTTTTGTCCAACAAAATTGATATCCTTATATGTTTAGTCGAACATCCTGTACCTAATATACATTGAAAAATTCTCATCTCATTACACTGATTTTATATATTTATTTATTCGACAGACAGAGATCACAAGGCAGAGAGGCGGCAGAGAGAGAGGAGGAAGCAGGCTCCCCGCTGAGCAGAGAGCCCAATGCGGGGCTCGATCCCAGGACCCTGAGACCATGACCTGAGTTGAAAGCAGAGGCTTTAATCCACTGAGCCACCCAGGCACCCCTACACTGATTGATTCTAAACATTAAAAATGCTCTGTATTTTTGGAAACATCTCCAGTTGGTCATGATGTATTATCCTTTTGATGTATTATTGATTGCCTTTGTGAAATTTTTTTTTAAATTTTTACATCTATGTTCATTAGAGATACTGGTCTGTAATTTTCCTCTCCTCTAATGCCCTTGTCAGGTGTTGGAATCAAGGCTAGTCTGATTCTACAAAATGAGCTGATGATGATTCCCCTTTTCTCTCTATTCTGGAATATTTTAGGGGTCAAATTATCACAGCATTTTTTCTTTAAGATTTTATTTATTTATTAAAAGAGAGATACACAGAGAGAGAAAGAACACAAGCAAGGGGGGTGGGGGAGAGGGAGAGCAGGGAGCCTGATGCAGGGCTCAGTCCCAGGACCCTGGGATCATGACCTGAGCCAAAGGCAGACACTTAACAACTGAGCCATCCAGGTGCCCCTGTCACAACATTTTTTGTTTATTTGTTTTTCCTTGGATGTTTGGATGCATTCACCAATGAAGACATTAGGGCCTTGAAGTTTCTTTGTGGACACTTTCCCACTGTGGGTTGAACAGAGCAATATTTAAATATTCTGTGTCTAAGATGCTGGCGAGGATGTGGAGAAAGGGGAACGCTCCTCCACTGTTGGTGGGAAATCAAGCTGGTCCAACCACTCTGGAAAACAGCATGGAGGTTCCTCAAAATGTTGAAAATAGAACTACCCTATGACCCAGCAATTGCACTACTGGGTATTTACCCTAAAGATACAAACATAGTGATCCGAAGGGGCACGTGTACCCGAATGTTTATAGCAGCAATGTCTACAATAGCCAGACTATGGAAAGAACCTAGATGTCCATCAACAGATGAATGGATCAAGAAGATGTGGTATATATACACAATGGAATACTATGCAGCCATCAAAAGAAATGAAATCTTGCCATTTGCGACGACGTGGATGGAACTAGAGCGTATCATGCTTAGTGAAATAAGTCAATCGGAGAAAGACAACTATCATATGATCTCCCTGATATGAGGACATGGAGAAGCAACATGGGGGGGTAGGGGGATAGGAGAAGAATAAATGAAACAAGATGGGATTGGGAGGGAGACAAACCATAAATGACTCTTAATCTCACAAAACAAACTGGGGGTTGCTGGGGGGAGGTGGGATTGGGAGAGGGGGAGCGGGCTATGGACATTGGGGAGGGGAGGCAAACCATAAGAGACTATGGACTCTGAAAAACAACCTGAGGGTTTTGAAGGGTCAGGGGTGGGAGGTTGGGGGAACAGGTGGTGGGTGATGGGGAGGGCACGTTTTGCATGGAGCACTGGGTGTTGTGCAAAAAGAATGAATACTGTTACGCTGAAAAAATTAATAAAAAGGGAAAAAAAAATTAAAAAAAATTTAAATATTCTGTGTCTAATGTCAGTTTTGATAAGCTTTGTGTTTGTCTAGGAAGTTATTTAATTTTCATAGTATTCTATTTCTTTTTAATGTCCGCAGAATCTCTAAGGATGTCTCCTCCTTTTTTATTTTTATTTTTTAATTTTTTACCTTTTTAAAAAAATTTTTATTTATTTTTTATTTTTTTATAAATATATAATGTATTTTTATCCCCAGGGGTACAGGTCTGTGAATTACCAGGTTTACACACTTCACAGCACTCACCATAGCACATACCGTCCCCTCCTTTTTTATTTTTAATAGTCATTTGCAAATGCTCTCTTTGAATACATTCATGTTGGTTGAGATTTATCAGTATTATCAGTTCTTTAAAAAATGACTTTTCTCGGGGCACCTGGGTGGCTCAGTGGGTTAAAGCCTCTGCCTTCGGCTCAGGTCATGATCCCAGGGTCCTGGGATCGAGCCCCACATCGGGCTCTCTGCTTGGCAGGGAGCCTGCTTCCCCTTCTCTCTCTGCCTGCCTCTCTGCCTACTTGTGATCTCTGTCTGTCAAATAAATAAAATCTTTTTTAAAAAATGACTTTTCTCTGTGGGACATTTGATTTATATTTCATTAATGTCTGCTCTTACCCTTATTATTTCCTTTCCTGTCTTTGTGTTTACTTTATTGCTCTTTTCTAACTTCTTCATTTTTCCAACCTTTTCTCCATAGTTACTTATAACTTAAGCACTTAAAGGTATAAGTTTTCTTCTAAGAATTACTTTACTTTTATCTCGCAAATTTTGAATGTCACAGTTTTATTCTCATTTGCCATAAATTACTTTTTTAAAATATCCAATGTGATTCCTTCACTGACTCATGTTAATCAGTGTGTATCATCAATTTTCAAGTATTGCAGGAATTTCTATTTGTCTTCTTTTTTAAATTGATTTGAAACTTAATTCCATTATGGTCAGAAAATATACTCTCTCTGATCTCAGTTCTTTGAGATCTATTGAAATTTGCTTTGAAGTCAACAGATAATCAGTTATGGTCAGTGGTTTATGTGTATTCAAAAGAAAGAGTATTTTGCAGCTTTGGACATAACACTATGTGATGTCAATTATGTTGCTTTTGTTAATCATGTTGTCTAAATCTTTTATTTTTTATTTATTATTATTTTTTTAAAGAGCTAGCGGTACTTTCTTTAATTCTTCTATCAGTTAAAGAGATGTGTCTTAAAGTCTTTTATTATGATCCTGTATTTGTGTATTTCTTATAATTCCATCCATTTTTCACTTTATACATTTGGATGCCAGATGTTATTAGGTACATACAAATTTTTAAATGTTTTGTCATTTTGGTAGATTGATACTTTTACTATTAAATGCCTTTAATGTTTCTTTTCTCAAAATACACTGTGTGTTATTAGTATAGCTATACCAGATTTCTTTTGATTCATGTTTGCATGCCATAACTTCCTTCATCTTTTAAAAAAAATTAATTCCAGTATAATTATTGTACAGTATTATATTAGTTTCACTTGTACCATATAGAGATTTAGCAATTCTATTCATTACTTGGTGCTCATCAGGGTAAGTATACTCTTAATCCCCTTCAACTATTTCACCTGTCCCCCCATTCGTCTCTTTGGTAATCATTTGTTTGTTCTCTATAGCTAAGAATCTTTTTTTTTTTTTTTTTGTCTCTTGATTTTTCTTTGTAATTTTCTTTCTTAAATTCCACATAGGAGTGAAATGATATGGTATTTGTCTTTCTCTGATTTATTTCACTTAGCATTATTTCCTCTAGAATCCATCCATGTTGCTGCAAATGGCAAGATTTCATTCTTTTTTTTAAATGGGTGAGTAGTATTCTATGATGTTTGGCCAGCAAACCCTGAGACAGCAAATGAAAAGATTACTACAGACAGCCTTGTAAGAGAAAGAAGAGGGCCTGGGGACCAGACGCTCTAGTGGCAAAAGGCCCCAAGCCAAGCCTTGTCTGCGTTTTTATTGTTTTATCAATACACTAAGCACAAGCACAAAACAGAGAATGTGTAGGTTTAATGATCAGGATAATGATTTATGGGGCAACTGCGTGATGGGGCAAGCAGTGTTGGTGACATGCGTGCAAGGCAAGGAGTTTGTGAAGTGTATGACCACCAAAGGTGCCTGTTTTTCTTCAGAATTTAAATATTTACTCCCTAGATGAGAACCTTGAGCTGGAGTAAGAATCTGGTTGCTTTCAGCCAAGAAACTTCAAAGGAGGCCCAGTGTTCCAGGCACTTATCCTTTGCTTTTCAATTAGTCTCATCCAGGGAGGCAAATGCAAGCTAGATTTTATCTATCCATTCACTGTGAATCCCCACAATATTCCACTGTGTGTGGGGGGGGGGGGGCATGGGTTGCTTCTATAATCAGGCTGTTGTAGGTAGTACTGTAGTAAATATAGAGGTGCATTTATCTTTTGTGCTTTTGTATTCTTTGGGTAATTACCCAGTAGTGGAATTACTGGTTCATATGGTAATTCTATTTTTAATTTTTTGAAGAATATCTGTATTCTTTACCATTGTGGCTTAACCAATATGCATTCCCACTAATGAAGCACAAGGGTTCCTTTTTCTTCACATCCTTGTCAACACTTGTTGTTTGTGTTTTTGATTTTAGCCATTCTGACAGGTTTAAGTGATGTTTTATTGTAGTTTGATTTGCATTTCCCTGATGTTGAGCATCTTTTCGTGTGTCTCGTTGTCTTTTGTATATCTTCTTTGGAGAAATGTCTGTTCATGTCTTTTGCCCATTTTTTAGTTGGATTATTTGGAGGTTTTGGTGTTTAGCTGTATATATGATCTTTATATATTTTGGATACTAACCCTTATTGGATATGTCATTTGCATGTATCTTCTCCCATTCAGTAGATTGTCTTTAGTTCTGTTGGTTGTTTCCTTTGCTGTACAGAAGATTTTTATTGTGATGTAGTCCCAATAGTTTATTTTTGTTTTTGTTTCCCTTGCCTTAGGACACATAGCTAAGAAAATATTGCTATGGTCGATGTCAAAGAAATTACTGCCTATGCTCTCTTCTGGGATTTTTATGGTTTCAGATCTCACATATAGGTCCATAATCACTTTTGAATTTATTTTTGTGTATGGTGTAAGAAAGTGTTCCACTTCATTCTATTGTATGTAGAATGAAGTGAAACACTTCATTCTATTGTATGTAGCTGTCCAGATTTCCACATTGTTTGTTGAAGAGACTTTTTCCCATTGTGTAGTCTTGCCTCCTTTGTCAAAGATTAATTGACCATATAATTGTGGTTCATCTTTTGGCTATAAGTCAATTTCCTTGTATCTAAGGTGTTACTCTTATAAGCAGCAACAGTTGCGTTTTGGTTTTTATCCCAGCTGACCACTTCTGAGATACTTACTTACTTTGCATTTGATTAAGACTATATTTTCAAAAATCATTTCTATAGTTTATTAATTTTCATTTAATGGAAATTTGTGCATTTTGAATAAATTTGCCTTATATAATTCTGTATAGTCTTATTTTCTGTTGTCCCATTTTTTCTACATATTTTTCTTTCTTTTCTTTTAGTAATTATTTCTGTCACTCTTGTACCCCTAATATCTTATTAATTATACATTCTTTGGCTAATCTTTTGGTGCCTCACACTTACTGTTGCTTTATACATTCAGTATTCTTTTGGATTTACATTTTCATTTTGTTTTAATTAATTTATGAATGGTTTTTGGGGGTTTTTGGATATTTTTTCTCTGTTCTCCTACTAACTGAAATGTTAAAAATTTCTTTCATGTTCCCTATGTTCTTTTTTTCTATCTTTGCATCATTCTATATATTATTGAATTATCTTCTAGTCACTAGTCCTCTTGCTGCTAAATCTATTTATTAAGCTCTTAATTCAGTTGCTGTATTTTTCAGTTCTAGATTTTGCATTTGACAATTTAAAAATAGATTTCTGGTCTCTGTCAAATTCTCCATCATGTTTTCTGTTTTCTAGAAAATATTGATCACTGTTACTATAATGTGTAATTCTAATGATTCTGATATATTGTTCTCTTATATTTTGGTATTCTAAACAATGTTTTGTTGAATACCAGCCATTGCAATTTTAAGAATGTATGTGTGGGTGTTTGGGAGTGGTGCTCTATGTAATTGATATATTCTTCCAGATGAGACCTGTGTGTGTTGTGTCTGTGTTTAAAACGTTAGGCTACAAAAAGATTACCTTCACCTCATCTGCAATTTAGCTGATTAGAAGCTGAATTTCAGCTTTCTTAAAAAATTATTTTTTCTCCTTTTCCCTATGTCTATAGGTATAGCCTTTTGAAAATCGTAACTAACAGATGGGTTGTTATTCTTCTTCCTGGTCAACACTAGACAGCATATTTTCTTCCCAGATCCCTAAAACTGCTTAAAGTTCTGCTCATCTTCTCCTCTTGGCCGTAGTTTAAGAATTAAAATGGCTCAAGGATACAAACTAAGACAAATGTCAGACTACTTATACTGCACTTCATTTTTGTCTCAGAACTTGGTTCTTCAAGGTCATGCTATTTGTCTTTGATGTCTTTGATATCTCCAAACAATTTTTTTTTTTAAAGTTTAGCCAACTTTTCTATTTGTTCTCATTAAAGGATTGGTCTGACACAAGCTATTATGTTAAGGTCAGAAGCAGAAGACTTCTTCCCTTGTTTTAAAAATGCTTTTACACACATTTTTCTTAATTTTGGTAACGTATTTTTTATATTTACCTCTTTTATACCTAATACAGTTTATTTTGATGCATATTACCAGGTGTATGGATTTAACTTCTTTTGTCAAAGAGTAATTAATAATTCAGGGTTATTTATTATTTATTTTGTATTTGGTTTCATTTTATTATTAATGTAAAATACCACTTTTATCATATTTTACTTACATATATGTTTTCAAATATTTTATTAGGTCCTGCTGAGGTATTCTTCTTACTTGGCCATCATATTTCTATTTTTTATGATATTAGAACATAGCTTAATGTAAAAGTAGGACAAGGCCCAATACTATTGTTTTTATTCATAATGTTTATCTTAGATATAGTTGATTTTAACATGAGTTGAAATTTGGAATCATATTAAAAAATTTTTAAAAAGATTTCACTTATTCATTTGGCAGAGAGAGAGAGCACACGCAGTGGCGGGGAGAGGGAGAAGCAGGCTCCCCACTGAGCAGGGAGCCTGATGCAAGGCTCGATCCCAGGACCCTGGGATCAGGACTCAAACGAAGGCAGATGCTTAACCGACCGAACCACCCAGGCATTTTGATTATTAAAATTATTAAATTTTGATCTGACTCATATTAACTTGAATTTTCTGTTAGATTTTGCTTCAATTGTGAGTGTAATAGTTTTTATTTCCTTTTTTAATGTTAGTCTTATGAACAGGTAAAACACTACACAAGGGAAGGAACTACATTACTTTGAAGCATCATGGTCTGTCCAGTGCCTCACATAGTTCTTGGCAGATATTTGCTACCCATGATCTGTTTTTTGAAAACATAAATTAATTTATAAATTATTTTAAGAGAAATTGGCTCTCTCCTTATTAGTTCTTAACATATTAGGAGCATATGCCTCTGTATCTCTGTAAAGCTTTTTAGTAAATCAGTGTCAGTGCTCTATTCTTCTGAAACTTAAATACACACACGAATTATCCAGGAGTCTTATTTTAAAAAAAAAAACATAGGAATGCCTGGGTGGCTCAGTTGGTTAAGCCGCTGCCTTCAGCTCAGGTCATGATCCCAGAGTCCTGGGATCAAGTCCGGCATCGGGCTTCTTGCTCAATGAGGAGACTGCTTCTCTCTCTGCCTCTGCCTGCCACTCTGCCTGTTTGTGCTCTATCTCTCTCTCTCTCTCTCTCTCTCTGACAAATAAATAAATAAATGAAATATTTAAAGAAAATAAAAAAGTAGATTCTATGTAAGTAGTTTTGGGGTTGGGCCTGAGATTCTACATCTCTGATAAGCTCCCAAGCACCATTAATGTTGCTGGTTCCTGTATAACTTTGAGTACAAAAGATACACATTCTTACATAGGACTTGTATGAAAATTTATGTTTTAACTGAATTAAGGTATTGTGCTCTTATTGGGGGGTGTTTCTCCTCACTAATGGATTAACAGTGATAAATTTTTCTAATTAGGGAGCTGGAATTTTTATTCATGTAAATGTAGTCATTAAACAAGTATTTTGTAGTAGCAATTAATATGTGATATGCATGATCCTAATCATTGGTGGTAGGAAAATAACAAGACAGTACCCTTGAAGGTACTAATAAGCTATAGGAAAGAACTACAAATAATTGCAGCATACTAAGTGCTATAATAGGGATCTCTTTGAGGGAAATGGAGTAGAGGTGCCTATGCGTGGCTAACGCATGGTTATCAAGGGAAGCAAAATACAAGAGAATCTTGGAGAGGGAGGTACAGGTCAAATCTTGTAGAATTTATAGATCATACCAACAAGATTTGCTTTAGCCTAAGAATAACAGGGAGGTAGCGAATAGTTCTAAGCAAAACGGTGACATAAACATATTTCTGTGTTGGAAAGGTCCCTTTGGCTGCTCACTGCAGAGAACAGATTTGAGGTAGGCAGAAAACAGATGAGTGGCCTGCAGTTTTTGAATTCTAGGTGTGAATATAGATCTAGGTGTGAATATAGTGCCTTTTGGCAAATTAATAAGCTACTATAAAAAAATGAATACCCACCATAATCAAACAGGACTCTTGTTACTCATGATCAAGCATTTATGCAATTAGGAAATCAGTGACAAGTGGGTCATAACTGAAGAGCTGGAGATTAATAAAAAATGAGTTTTGTTTTTTAATTTGAGTGAGTTCAAAACCTAAAATATGACATATATTTTCCCTTTGGAAATACCTCCAAAATCTGCACTTTCAGTGCTAAGACATATATATTCATACTTGATAATTTTCCTTTTTAACCCACTCATTGTTTTAGGCAAATAACATTCTATTGGGTTGTGCTAAGAATCTTAAAATACAAAGTAGTACATCTTATATGTGCTTATTTTCTCTTCAAGAGAAGCAAAAATTACCATGTTTACCAGGAGCTACAGAAAAGTCCGAGATAAAGGAATTCCACCACCAGTAGTCCCTGTTTTATAATTCCCTATGTCATGAAAACTGTAAGCTATCGAAGAACATATGACTGGAATTTCTTTATGGTACGAAATTCTGAAAACTGCTTATCTACAGATAAAAAACTCAGCCTTTGGCAAAATGAGTAAAAAACCCTCTGAGAGACTGAGATTTCCTTTGAGAGCTGTGAATCTCAAATCTTAGGGGCAGTGCTTGTCACTGGAGAAATTGGGATGCTTCAGGACGATAGCAATTATAAAAATGAAACATACCCTCAGAGAGACATCGTGACATTGAAGAAAATGCCACTGAAATAATGAGTCAACCATTAGCACCATCAGAGTGAAAGAAGGCTTATATGGTGAAAATAATTGGAATTCCATCACTTCTTACAGTCATCTGAAACATATTGGCAAGCATATTAGCAAGAAAAAAGGTCTAAAAATCATGTGATAAACATGCATCCTTCTGATGACAACCTCAGGGAAAAAAGAAAATAAACCGGAAGGATAATAATATTCAAGTTTGCAGAGTTAAATCTTATCTTTAACAATTACAGGGAGTTCAATCTTAAAAAGAAAGAGCTATACTTTATATTTTAATTGTCTAATGTCTTTGAGCAGCTGGTTGAGTCTTGGATTAATTTTTAGGCACAAATTTCTTTAAACTACAAGTTCATTTTTCTCACCAATTAACCCTGCAATTGATGCCTTTTTGATGTTGTACTCCCTGAGTGCTGGTCCCTTATTGATACTGACACGGTGGTCATTGCTATCTAGTGCTTGACTTTCATTACTGTCACTTTTTGAGTATAATACAACCTTGACCTCCATAGCTAGGTAGTCTATTTTCTAGTCTCTTGATAGTCTCTTGATAATTCATACAGGATGTCAAACTATTTTATTTTAAATTCGGAACCTTTCCTTTGGAAGTTTCTGGAAACAGCCATCTTTTGCTATCTCTTGTAGCTCACCAAGTATTTATTAAGGAGCAACACCAATTATAGCTTAAATGTACTCTAGAAAGGACTTTCAAAATGACTTTTATCAGTGATCTGTTTCCACACTGGGAACTACAGGAGGAACATGACAAAGCTTCTATCCTGGAGTGGTTTTTCTTACTCAAGAAATAGGTTTGCATACACAAAATACTGGGTGAACAGTATAGAATGCGTTTTTTTTTTTTTTAAGATTTTATTTATTTGACAGACAGAGATCACAAGTAGGCAGAGACGCAGGCAGAGAGAGAGGGGGAAGCAGGCTCCCTGCTGAGCAGAGAGCCCCATGTGGGGTTTGATCCCAGGACTCCGAGATCATGACCCAAGCCAAAAGCAGAGACTTTAACCCACTGAGCCACCCAGGTGCCCCTAGAATGCAGTTTAACAGTATGTCAAAACATGTAGGATAGATGCAAGAAATCTTAAATCTGCATAATATGAAAAGAGAAGGACTGAGTAAAACTAAAGCCAATTATTGGAAGTTAGGATTTGCCTACAGTAAGGTATTATAACATATAGTAAGTGAGAAGTCTCCTACAGTTTCCAAGACCTTCCCTGACCTGTCTCCAAGCACTTTTCCTTTTCATAGCTATGCTTCTCGTGACTATCAGTACATTCAGTCTGCATTTCCTGTTTTTGTTTATACCGTTCCCTATTCCTGGGATTCTCTATACCGACACTTCTATCTGTCCAACCGTAAGCTCGTTTCCATTTCCATTTGTAGCCATCCAGTTCAAATTACATTATTTCCATCAGGCTCTGAGTTCCCCACTAAAAATATACTATACTATACTAAAAATATACTGTTTTCCTTCTCTGGGTTCTCATTGCACCTATTTTCCCCTCTCTGACTAGAAATCACAAAGCTCACTCTACTATTTGTAATTATTACATGTCAGTTCATGATATATGGCAAGGAGCTGTGATTTAAAGCATATTATTAAGGCTGCATTGCTCAACTGTAAGTCTTCTCATTTCCACTCTTCAAAGTAATGCCAAGACAATACTTTATAAAATTTACCACATAGCAGGTTTGACAATTGGGTCACACAGAATTTACCTCACAACTTCTTGTGAATAATCAGTAGTTAATTATTCTTTTCTCTGTCATTTTAAAAAAGAAGATAACTGTGCTCATCCTTTGTTATTCTACATCAAAAACTTGAATTTTCCAATTATCACTTTTCAATAATATGGAAGAAAATTCTACCTACTTCTCATTTTAGGTATTTTTCACATTGAGAAGTTCATGGGTAAATAAGGAGAGAAATAATTTTAACTGATTCCTGTATGGGCAAAGACATCTATGTGCTTAAAACTATAAGCACTCATAATATTTATTAAATTAAATTGAATGGAATTCTTCAATTAACCAGATACTGATAGGAATGGGGTCATAGGTATTAAATCATTAGATAGATTGGCAGACTCATTTTAAGAATAGGTGATCTACACTGGAGACAAAGTCAGTGCATCAGAAAGATTATCATTAAAAATAACATCTGCTGGGGCACGTGGGTGGCTCAGTGGGTTAAGCCTCTGCCTTTCGCTCAGGTCGTGATCCCAGCGTCCTGGGATCAAGCCCCGCATCGGGCTCTCTGCTTGGCAGGGAGCCTGCTTCCTCCTCTCTCTCTCTCTATGCCTGCCTCTCTCCCTACTTGTGATCTCTATCTGTCAAATAAATAAAAATCTTTAAAAAAAAAATAACATCGGCTGATACACTTTTGAGATCCTTATTTCACTTTTTTTTTAAATAAATACCCAGAATTGGGATTGCTGAATCACATGGCAATTTTTTTTAAATTTTTTGAGGAAACTTTATACTGTTTACCATTGCACCTAACCATTTTGCATTCCCACTAACAGTGTGTATCGGTTCCATTTTTTCCACATCCCCACCACATGTATTGTCCTTTTTTTTTTTTTTTTTTTTGACAGGAACCTTCCTGACAGGTATGAGGTGATAACTCATTGTGGTTTTGATTTGCATTTGCCTAGTGGATGGTGACATTGAACATTTTATCATGTGCCTGCTGGCCATTTGTATGTCCTCTTTAGAGGAATGATGGCACTATTCACAGTATCCAAGATTTTGAAAAAACCTAAATGTATTTCAACAGAAGAATGGATAAAGAAAATGTATTATTAGAGTGGAAATATCTAAAATAGTCAAACTCACAGAAGCAGAGAGTTGAATGGTGGTTGCCAGGGGCTGGGGGAAGGGGAAAATAGCGTGCTGTGAATCATTGGGCACAAAGTTTCTGTTAAGATGAGTAAGCTCTAGAGATCTGTTGTGCAACTTTGTACCTATAGTCAAAAGTAACGTAGTATACACTTAAAATTTGTTAAGAGATATCTCATATTTTGTGTTTTTACCACAATAAAACACAATTTTTAAAAACAAAAATTAAATTCTGGTAGGGAACACAAGCTAGGTAATCAAAATGCAAGTTTTTCCTATCCCTCTGGTCTGTCCTATTTAGCCTACAGACCATCTGTGAACTGTGAGCCACTATGACCTTTGTACTCTAGCAAATAATGAGCATTCAGTATAAAATGCTCAGAACATTTTTAGCACTGGAATTGCTTCAAAATCTACAAGTGTAATTTTGATTTAAATAATTCTCATTTCTTTCAACCAGAAGAATACTAAATTGATGCCTATAGATGTGTAAAGCATTTGCTGTGCATTCACTGTTATTCCTTCATAGCACTGTGTACAAATCATGTCAAAGATTATAGATATATATTAAGAACATTTATCTTCAAATGTAACCTAAAAGTTACCAATTCTGGACCATGCCATGGAATTACAGCCTTCTGAGATTAAAGTGTTTGGGGGTGATATCTGAAAGTATGGCATCTCAAAAACCTGGGTCAGTGCAGGTTGCTGATTAAGGCATCTGGAAGAGCTCAGAGATGAGACACATACGTCTAGTTTCTTCACTCACCCTCTAGATAGGATTCATCGAAGAAATAGGTATTCTTGGGCACAGGATTTTCAGTACGTGCCTTTGTCCTTATGGGGCTGAGTTGGCCAAGCAGTTACCAAAGAATGGCCATAGCAAGTAAATGAACTACACAATTCAGTGTAAATCAAGAAAGCCTCAACCTTGGGGTGCCTGGGTGACTCAGTTGGTTAAGTGTCTGCCTTCAGCTCAGGTCATGATCATAGGACCCTGGGTTTGAGCCCCAAGTGAGGCTCCCTGCTCAGTGGGGAGCCTGCTTTTTCCTCTCCCGCTGAATGTACTCTCTGTCTCTCTGTCTCCGTCTCTCTCTCTCAAATAAATAAATTAAATCCTAAAAAAAAAAAAAAAAAGGCTGAAGCTCGACAGAATGTGTGCGAGATGAGTTAACAGTAAAGAGCCGTAGAGTGAGCCTCAACCATGTTGAAATGGATATAAAGTTATTTGCACTTTTTGTTTTATCTCAATAAGAATAAAAGATATGTGGTCAGATATTTCACTTATTATTTGTCTACTCTTTTATATTCTTTACTACTTCCAAGATTATTCTGTGGTATTTTTGTATAATTAACAGTGCCACAAAAAAGCAACATGTGTAGTGATCAGACCAAAAGTATTATTGGGAATAAGAAAAAAAAATATTTAGCATGGAGTTTTAAAATACTTGAAAAGCTATCAGGAAGAAGTTAGATTAGAATTCTAAAAGAGGAAGGTTTTAAAGGAACACGGGGGAAAAATGTTGGCTAAATCTGCCCCTTACCAGAATGGGCGACTTTAATGAACAGGAACCTCTTTTCACCAGAAGTGTTCCATCCGAGGCTGAAAGAACATAAAGTGAAGAAAGATTGCATTAACGTGGTTTCTGTGTATCCTTACAAATCACAGGTGTGAAGATAATGACAAATTTTCTTTGTGATTTAGTAAATTATTTATGAAGCCTAGGATCACTTTGATAAGTTACTAACTGGCATTTGAGAAATAGAGTTCCACAGTGAGCTACTCCTCTGAACCAGTGTCCTAAGGTAGAATGTGAGAGTACTGAGCTGGGAAGTCAGGATACCCGGTTTCCTCTGGCTTGTTAGTAAATGTATAACCTGCATTTAACGTCTAATGGCCTCAAGATATTAGCTATAAAATGTTGTACTCTTTATCACTATGATGTCTGTCAGTTTTAAATTTTACAATTTCCATGAATATGCAGTTATCAGCTTCCCTGTTCCTCATCTAACCATCTGCTTTAGCTGATTTGCTATCATACTCTTGGAACCATTTATTTGGTGAGACCATGTGCATTGATGCCCTGAGGTAATTTCAATTGATAGATGTTTTTAAAATGCATCCTTACTGTGATTTTTAATCAAGCAAAAGAAATATTACATCGACACGTGTTTTCAAAGAGACTAATGATGTGTCTTGAAGTAGAGATTGGCTTCATAAACTGCCATTAGTATAATATGATTTTTAAGTTATGGCTATTTAATACTTGTGAAATTTGTCAGCCATGGAAAATTAGTATCCAAGGAGAAATTTATACCCAAACACAGAACAAATGTGCATAGAAACAAAAATCCAAAAATTGATGTTCATTTCTGACTCCATAATTTTGAGTAAGACCTTAGTGTTTCAAACTAAAAGGCAATTTTATTAAAGATGTACTCTCCACAGTTTGTTAAAAAAAAAATTGACAGAATTGCATGTACCCTCGACACTGCTTTATTGGTGACATTTCTTTAAAGAGAAAACTGATTGCCTGATTTTCCTAAAAGAGGACATGTCTTTTCAGCAGAGTTAGAACTGCTCACCATTGATCAAATCCAGTTACAGCTTTGCATTTTATAACCTAATTTAGGGCTTTCTTACATATGCTGTATTTCCCAAAGTAAATTACTATATGAAAAACGCCAAAGAATCTATTTCTTTTTGTTTTTGTTAAAGATTTTTTTCATTTATTTGACAGAGAGAGACAGAGAAGTAAGACAAGCAAGGAGAGAGGGAGAGGGAGAAGCAGGCTTCACAGGGCCCCTGATGCGGGCCTCACCCCCAGGACCCTGGGGTCATGGCCTGAGCCAAAGGCAGACACTTAACGACTGAGCCACCCAGGTGCCTCAAATAATCTGTTTCTTAAGAAGGTTATGAAGTTTGTGGGTTATGTTTTATTATCAAAGCTGAGCAGATCCTACTGAGAAATTAAGATATTCCTCGTCACTTTTTGAGAAATTGAAGCAATTTACATTTGTATCTTTTTTTTTTGAAGATTTTATTTCTTTTTTTTTTTTTTAAGATTTTATTCATTTATTTGACAGACAGAAATCACAAGTAGGCATAGAGGCAGGCAGAGAGAGAGAGGAGGAAACAGGCTCCCTGCTGAGCAGAAAGCCCGATACGGGGCTCGATCCCAGGACCCTGGGATCATGACCCGAGCCGAAGGCAGAGGCTTTAACCCACTGAGCCACCCAGGCGCCCCGAAGATTTTATTTCTTTATTTGACACAGAGAGGTAGGGATCACAAGTAGGCAGAGAGGCAGGCAGATAGAGAAGGGGAAGCAGGCTCCCTGCGGAGCAGAGAGCCTCATGCAGGGCTGGATCCCAGGACCCTGGGATCATGACCTGAGCCAAAGGCAGAGGCTTTAACCCACTGAGCCACCCAGGTGCCCCTGTGTCTTTTTTTTTTTTTTTTTTTGAGATTTTATTTATTTATTTGACACAGAGAGAGCGTGCGCACAAGTAGGCAGAGCAGCAGGCAGAGGGAGAAGCAGGCTCTCCACTGAGCACAGAGCCCGATGTGGGGCTTGATCCCAGGACCCTGGGATCATGACCTGAGCTGAAGGCAGCAGCCTAACCAACTGACCCTGAACCACCCAGGTACCCCTACATTCGTATTTTTAACTCATTACCTGCTGGTTGTTTTTTCTAACATCTTATAATTTTGAGTTTATATTTAACTTAACAAAACTCAGCTGATGTTTACCCATTATGGAAATAACAGTCTAAGATCTAATATATACTTTTGAGTCACTAATATTGCTAGTGACTACCTTAAGCCATAAACTCAAGATCCTTGGACTCACAAAGTTTGGAAAGATTAACTTGACTTCAGATGAAATATTCATTTTCAGATGAAGTATTTTGGTAGCAAAAACCATTTGTATTTAAAAAGAATATTTACATATACTTTGCATCTACATTTACATTCATATGCATACCAATTAGTGTGGTGGAAATTTAATGTTTGAGGTATTTGAATTTCTTCTTTTCTAACTCTATATAATTACATCATTTAGTGGGTTAGAAATGATACGGAGATTATAAAAATATACAACCATGCATATGGCTCTTGATTTAGGGTAACCATGAAGGAAGGCTTATAGTCTCTTGTAAAGAAGTTGTGCTTCTCAGTTTCCTAACTCTGTAACATCAGTCTTTTTAAGTAAGAAGGTTAAAAAAAAAAAAAAGTATGAGGATAAAAAAGAAGAATTTGTTGTCCTTAAAAATTGCTTGTAATGAAGCCACTTGAGTCACTCCAGTACCAGGAGTGGTTTATTATATGCAATAGAATACTAAAATGTAATACCTGAAAATGAGCTTTATAAAAAATAAAAAGTAACAGGTATATATCTGTTGACCAGAGTATGGGTAAAAATATTCTAAAGACTCAGAGAATGAAATGTTTCTAGATGTGTAATGAGAACAGTACAAACTTCAAAAGGTTATTACTTTCACTTCATTTTTATTGTTCCATTTTTGTGTGGATCGTATCCACAATCTCACATTATTGGCCCAGTTGTTGAGGTATGCAGTTAACATCATCAGAAAAAAGCTTGGAATATATTATTTCTAACAGTGACTACCTATTGGATACGTGACACACAAGTCCCAAGATGATGGTGACAGGCCTCTCAGAGCTACTCTTTCTTTTTTTGTTTAATAAAACAAGGAAAAGTCTATCACATCTATAATTGACCCTTCCGTTTTTGCCTGAAGAGCTCAAATAAATTGCTTCTAAGCCTAAGGAATTTAAGAATTCCCCCAAGGCTTTGAACGTAGCAGTAACTTTGTAGAACCTTAGAACTATGTTGTTATATCCAGAAAGTTTCTCTACATTTCAGAGGATTGTAGATGTGAATATAAAAAAGTGTTGGATAGAATTTGTTGTCATGTTACACGTGACATACACATAACATAAAATTGGCCATTTTACGACTTTCAAGGGAACAATTCTGTGATACTAAGTATAGTCACATTATTGTGCAACTGTCCCATTATCCATCTCCAGAACTTTTTTGTCATCCCAAACTGAAACTCTTTACCTATCAAATCCTCCCTTCCCAGTCCCCCTCAACCCCTGGTAGCATGCTGCCTTTTGTTTCTATTAAACTTTCTAAGTACCTCATATAAGTGGGTCATACAATATTTGTCCTTTTGTGTCTGGCATATTTAGTGTAAGTTTTCCTTTTTTTTTTTTTTTTTAAGATTTTACTTATTTGTCAGAGAGAGAGATAGTGTGTGAACACAAGCAGGGGGAGGGGCAAAAGGAGAGGGAGAAGCAGGATCCCCGCTGAGATCATGCCTGGAGCTGAAGGCAGACACTTAACTGACTGAGCTACTCAGGCGTCCTATGGCATTAGTTTTCAAGGCTCCTGCATGTTATAGTATGTATCAGAATTTCCTTTTCTTCTAAGGCTGAGTAATATCATGGATAGACCACATTTTGTTTATCCATCTACCCATCGGTGGATATTTGGGTTGTTTCTACCTTTTGTAGTGCTTTCTTATTTGAATACTTTCTATGCTGCTTGCCTGTCACATCACCTAGCATGTTGTATGCCCATACTAAGTATCTGTTGAGTGAATAAATGAACGTGACAAAAATACAAACATTTTCCACCTTGAGCAATTTAGTCCTGAAGGTATATTGTTCGTAGAAAAACAGATGCCTTTGGTTTGGCATTTTTAGAAGGAAAACAGAACGAGACCCTTTACCATTTCTAGGCTTGGGATGCTACCATGTGCCATTCCAGATCATCTTGGCTCCATCCCCACCCTTGGTTTCTCCTGTGATTTCCTGTCTTGCAGACGTCTAGCCAGCTTCACACAGGTACAGACTTGGCCCTGGCTGAGCAGCCTGCTTTCCCAGAGCTGCATTGACGTTGTAGTGCAGGACGCCACAGAAACCCCCTCCACAGTCGTTCTTGTGCAATTTGAAATTGTGAGGAATTTAACGATCATGGGGCATTTGTGATTGGTGAGGAGGAGGGGCAAGTGAATAAATCTTTGCCTTTCTCATTGCTAGGTTGGTATATCATAGTTTACTACTGAGAGTTATTAAGACTTGACTTTTTGGTAGATGGAGGTGAATTGTTGATGGTGAAGCATTTTCTGGTAGGGTCTAGCATAGTGTCCTTGGCGGAATTTCAGAAATGAGTGCCACATCAAACATTCGAAAAGATGTGGGAGAGGTGGTTTCATTCCACATTCCTGTCCAGTTGACCTACATGGCCCCTGAGAGAAAAGGAACACAAAATTGGGTGAATCTTGGAAGCTGCAAGCAAGCCGCTGTGTACTTAACCAAGGGTTTGGCCCAACTACAGCTGTTATGAAAAATGTGGTATCTAAACTAGGACAGATCAACACCATTTTTGACATTTGGTATGGAGATACTGACCTAGGAAGGCGTGTTTTGCTCAAATGCCATTAGTGAAAGGAACTAAAAGCTGGAGTTTTTTTTGTTTTGTTTCATTTATTTATTTTTTTTACTTGAGAATGCACAGCAGATGCATTCACTCCCTCATTCAGAGCTGAATTAACACTTCTGCCTTTTGTCAGAATATATTTGGTGGGACTTTGATGGTCTTGACATTCCTCAGACTCTCACACCGGTGCCATCCGTGGCACATGTGTTGGATCGGATGAGCAGAAAGCAGCAAATATTAGAGATTCCCTAATGAGAAAGACCAGGTGGCACCCTCAGTACACTGACTAGAAATCTTAGATCACCCAGTTCCTTGGACATATCTTCTACTTTACTCATTACTCCAGGTGACAGTTCTGCTGATCTTTCTGCCATGCTGTAACAAGAACTCCTCTCAGTTTCCAATAATGCTCTCCTCACTTCTTTCTAAGCCCTTCCTGGCAGTCACCCGAAGCTGCCTTTTAACTGTCTTTGCAGTGAACCTTTGGCTTTTACTAAATTCCCTTACTGTCCTTCCAGCTTCTGTCCCGTGTTGCTCCAGGATACCCCTCCCATATTTTAGATTTTTGCTGTGGCAATATACCTCTTCCAGGTTCCATAGTCTGTAAGGTAACTATTGCTACAAAACAAATTGCCTGAAAATGGTGATTATAACCAATAAACATTTATTGTCTCACCATTGCCGTGTGCCAGAAATTTGGAAGCAGTTTAGCTGGATAGTTCTAAGTCTAGGTCTTTCATGAGGCTACTGTTAAGACATTGGCCAGCCCTGTAGTCTTCTGACAGCTTGACCTCTGCTGATGGATCTGCTTCTAAGGCATTTATAGCTTCAACTCACATGGCTGTTGGCAGGACAGCACAGTTCTTTTATATAATGCTGCTCAACTGTCCTCCTGCTATCATAGCTGCCTTCTCCCAGAATTAATCAAAAGAAGCCAAGTCAAAAGCCGTAATATCTTTTTTTGACCTAGACTTGTACATCATCTACCGGTATTCCTGCAATATGTTTGTGGTTCTACAAGTCAGCCCTATGCAGTATTAGAGGGGATGGTAGAAGGCACAAATACCAAGAAGCAGGGATCATTGGGGCTATGCAAAGGCTGGCTCCCACATCCTCTTTGCATTCTGAAAGCAGCATATATCATAATTGGGAATACCGCCACAGTCCATTTAATGGCTGGGGGATGGCCAGTTTTGAATGGATCTTACAGTAGAGACCTCTGTGCAGCAGGTCCAGGCTGTGGCACAAGCTGCTAAGCTTAGCTTAGCATAATGGCCCAGAAGATCTGATGTTATTAGTCCGATTTCTGATAGAATGGCACTGTGGAATCTCTAGCTAGCTTTAATTGGAGAATTGCAGCATAGATACCTAAGGTTTGGGAGTAAGACCATGCTTTCTACAGGAGAAAAAAAAAAAAAAAAAGAAGGTACATAACACACACACACACAGATCCTGGCTCGCTGTTGTGTCCTAGTAGATGTTGTGTGTTGGACACCAGTTGACTCCGACTGAAGTTGTCTATCCTGAGCTGGCTGTCATGAAACTCATCAAATAAACTGGTTGGGTGTGCATAGTAGAAATCCCACATACAACAGAAATGAAGTATTTGGGATCAGGCCCGTATTGATCCAGAAGATTGGGTAAATAATATAAACATGTTGCCTAAAGGAAACAAAAGCAAAAATGAACTTTTGGGACTTCATCAAGATCAAAAGCTTCTGCACAGCAAAGGAAACAGTCAACAAAACAAAAAGGCAACCCACGGAATGGGAGAAGATATTTGCAAATGACAGTACAGACAAAAGGTTGATATCCAGGATCTATAAAGAACTCCTCAAACTCAACACACACAAAACAGATAATCATATCAAAAAATGGGCAGAAGATATGAACAGACAGTTCTCCAATGAAGACATACAAATGACTATCAGACACATGAAAAAATGCTCATCATCACTAGCCATCAGGGAGATTCAAATTAAAACCACATTGAGATATCACCTTACACCAGTTAGAATGGCCAAAATTAGCAAGACAGGAAACAACATCTGTTGGAGAGGATGTGGAGAAGGGGGAACCCTCTTACATTGTTGGTGGGAATGCAAGTTGGTGCAGCCACTTTGGAGAACAGTGTGGAGATTCCTGAAGAAATTAAAAATAGAGCTTCCCTATGACCCTGCAATTGCACTACTGGGTATTTACCCCAAAGATACAGATGGAGTGAAAAGAAGAGCCATCTGTACCCCAATGTTTATAGCAGCAATGGCCACAGTTGCCAAACTGTGGAAAGAACCAAGATGCCCTTCAACGGACGAATGGATAAGGAAGATGTGGTCCATATACACGATGGAGTATTATGCCTCCATCAGAAAGGATGAATACCCAACTTTTGTAGCAACATGGACGGGACTGGAAGAGATTATGTTGAGTGAAATAAGTCAAGCAGAGAGAGTCAAGTATCATATGGTTTCTCTTATTTGTGGAGCATAACAAAGAACATGGAGGACATGGGGAGATGGAGAGGAGAAGGGAGTTGAGGGAAATTGGAAGGGGAGATGAACCATGAGAGACTGTGGACTCTGAAAAACAATCTGAGGGTTTTGAAAGGGCAGGGGGTGGGAGGTTAGGGAACCAGGGAGGGCACATATTGCATGGAGCACTGGGTGTGGTACAAAAACAATGAATACTGTTACACTGAAAAGAAATTTTTAAAAAGTGAAAAAAAAAGATTAAAAATAGAAATAAACATTTATACTGATGAGAATCCTAAATAAATAAATAAATAAACAAACAAACAAGTTGCCTAGCCTTCCCTTGCAGCTACCTTTTCTATATGGACTTCTCTGTGGAATCACTTCTAAAATAAATGACTTGCATACAAAGCTTGTATTATTATTAGATTATCCCCAAACATTCTAGTATTGGGATAATCTAAGGCAAGACAACAGGCTTTTAAATTTGATTGACTATATGAAGACTTTGCTTACTATTTATATCAGACTTCTCTGAGATGAAGTAAGAAATTTAAGAGGTGGGATCCCTTATCTCCAAAAAGCCTTATTGACTTAGCTCCCTTGGAGCCCTTCAGCTTAAACTTTGAATATACACATTGTCCAAAGGTAGCTGATTTTAAGACAATTGTAATCAAACATGTACAGTTCTGTATGTTAGAAGGTTTTGTGGGGCGCCTGGGTGGCTCAGTGGATTAAGCCGCTGCCTTCGGCTCAGGTCATGATCTCAGGGTCCTGGGATCGAGCCCCGCATCGGGCTCCCGCCTGCTTCCTCCTCTCTCTCTGCCTGCCTCTCTGCCTACTTGTGATCTCTCTCTGTCAAATAAATAAATAAAATCTTAAAAAAAAAAAAAAAGATTTTGTGCATTTCACATTTTTGAGGTTATCATTTTATAGCTCTCATTGCCATGCTTTGATATCAGTGATAAGGCAGAACTTATTTCTTTTTCTTCTTTTTTTGTGGGGGAGGGTGGCAAAACCTATTTCACACAATGAGAGCATATACTCTGAGTAAATTTGTTGTTGCTACCTTCAATCCATTCTCTCCAAAGCAAGGTATGAATGACTACATTAATGACTTGGTATAGCTTCAAGGTTGTTGAGTTTACATATTTGTTGTGATTAACAATTTCCATCCCTATATTGTAAATATTTTGTTGCCAATTACATGTGTAACAGAATGTAACACAAATCTCAAGGTTGCTTTTGTTATTTTGGGGAAGTGGGTAATGGAGTTAAATATTTTTTTGTAGGGGCGCCTGGGTGGCTCAGTGGGTTAAAGCCTCTGCCTTCGGCTCAGGTCATGATCCCAGGGTCCTGGGATTGAGCCCTGTGTAGGGCTCTCTGCTCAGCAGGGAGCCTGCTTCCCCCTCTCTCTCTGACTGCCTCTCTGCCTACTTGTGGTCTCTGTCTGTCAAATAAATAAATAAAATCTTTAAAAAATATATTGTTTTGTAGAGTGGCAGTGCATAAGATTGTGCTAGTGAAAAGCTTGCATACTAAAAATACAGAAAACATTGTAAACAAAAAAATATGAAAGAGAACAATACTACATTTTTGAAGGGCATAGAAGATGTTAATGTCATCAACAAAATGTATCAAGATCAAAAGAAAAGTCCACTATACCACTGCAAAATAAACTAATTGAATGAGTCACAGAAGAGGAAAAAATTATGTTTAAGGTCATATGTAATAAGAATTCAGTTCAAACAACAGTGGATTTGTATTTATTAAAGTACCAAAAAAAAAAAAAAAGTAACAGTGCTGATAAGGGTGTTGTGATGGGATTTAGATTTCTGCAGGTTTCTCTGAAAAATCAATTGGGCAACATGTATTTAAAAACCTTAAAATTCTCAGTACCCTTTGACCCAGTTATCCACTTTTTTTTTTTCAGCGTAACAATATTCATTGTTTTTGCACCACACCCAGTGCTCCATGCAATACGTGCCCTCCCTAATACCCACCACCTGGTTCCCCAACCTCCCCACCCCGCTTCAAAACCCTCAGGTTGTTTTTCAGAGTCCATAGTCTCTCATGGTTCATCTCCCAGTTATCCACTTTAATGGAGTCTAGCCTAAAGAAATCATCACTGGTGCATGCAGACCTAAAAATATTAAGTTACATAAAAATGAGAGTCTTTTTTGTGGGAGGAAAAAGCATTCCACAACTTTATCACGAATACTCATCATAATATTGATAACTTATTCTGTGTTTCACGTAGAGTTACAAGACGATGAAAGTTAATGACGTGGTTTATACTGTATTTTACAAATGAAGGAAACCAGGATCCAAAGAAGCAAGTAATTTTCTTGAGAGAGATCAAACATGATAGGGGCTGAATATAGATTACTATATTTGGCAACTGTAAAATCAGCTGTCCTATCACTGATTCCTCATTCATTGTCTCATCAGATTTAAAGAGCTTGTTCTAATTTTGTACATTTAATTTTATATTCTTATATAATTTCTTATTAAAATTTAATTACTTACTGAAGATGAAAGCTCAGCTTGACTTCACACTGATCTCTTCTTATCCACCATACTGATTTGTCATTTGAGAGTTATATTTTAAATTAAAATTAAATGAAATTAAATTAAAACTCAAGTCAAAGAAGCTATGATCTCTCTTTTTGTTTTCCTTTAAAAAGGAAATTTTCACCTCTTTTAGGTCAGCATACTCTTAAAAAAATTAAACTGTTTCTCTGCTCATAATCTATACGAAGTGGTCTCCTAGGCAGAATGCATATTTATAATTAAATCAAATAGTATAATATTGAACGGCACAGTATGCCAGGAATTTGTATTACCAATCTATGAAACTATGAAACTATTTCAAGACACTTAAGTCCATGTGTTTACTTCTATCCACAGTAAAAAGTCTTTGAAATGACCAAATGAGTAGAAAATAAACAGAATTGTGTTTTTGTGCTGAAAAGGGGGAAGGAGATCAATTGTCCAAAAGCTGTGAGGTCTTTCTGGAAACCACAGGACTGGGAGGATTGGATTTAATGGACACTATCTTTAGAGTTTAAAGAGTCAAAGGATGGAACCTCTGAGGAAATAAGTACATAAGATTCCCCCAGTTGAAGTCCAGATGTGGCAAAACTGTAGTCTGTAGACGTCCCTGTATCAGGGGAAAAAGAATACACTCATTAATTGCTGGTGAGAACGTAAATGGATACATTTGGGAGGCACTTCTGCAATAATAGATGTATCAAAAACTTGCACATTTGCAAAACTTTGACTGAATTACCTGACTGATACCTGATTACAACAATAGATATTTACCATAGCATTCTTTATAGTGTTTGAAATAATTGGAAAAAAGACCTTAATTTTCCACAAATAGACTATGTTAGATAAATCACAGTAAACTGATAAAACATACTGTACAACCATAGTGTAGATGTGTAAATATGAGGAGCAAGCAAGATTAATTAGTAAGTTCAGTCTGTGTGTGTGTGTGTGTGTGTGTGTGTGTGTGGGCATATCTGAGTCCTCCCTCACATCTATTGAAATGGAATTATTTGTATAACATATAGTGAAGTAGAAGCGCAGAATATAAAATAACTTATAGCAAGAGTCCAGCTTATTTAAATAGATCTTTAATTGCCTAGTAAGATAGTAGCAAATATATGACTAGTTGCCTCTACTTCATGGAATTTATGAGAAATTATCTTTACTATTAGCAGTAATTTCTAAGTTTTTCTATACCGATCTGCTTGAGTAAAAACAAATAAAATTTTTAAAAATTCTGTGAATTGTGAACATCCCTAACCTTGAATCCAGTATGTTACTAAGCTGGGCATGCATTTCTTGATCTTGGTAAACTAGGGCATGCTGTTCCATCACCAAATCCAGAAGGGAAAATACACTATTTCACTTGAAGGATGCAAACAAGAAACTGCCTCATTTGAGAGTTTTATAGCAAACAAGGGCAGAAAGTAGTTTGCATAATTTTCTCATGTTCCTTTTATAATGATTATCTTTTATAAGGCTCTTTGGAACAGTTGCTCAGCCACCTGTCAATAATGTGTCTTTTTACAGACTCAACCTTTTATTGCTCTCATGCCCTTGATATATAGTAGTTTTAGAAGTAGTATTGAATATGGTAGGCCAAACACTGATTTTAACTTTAAAAGGCCATCTTTTGTAGACTAAAATAGAGGGTTTTGAATGACATGAAGAGAATAAACATGTCATAAAATCCTGTTTAGGGACACCTGGGTGGCTCCGTGGGTTCAGCATCAGATTCTTGATTTGGTCTCATGCCATGACCTGAGGGTCCTGAGGTTGAGCCCCATTTCCACTCCACCCTCAATGATGAATCTGCTTCTCTCCTCTACCCCTCCCCCTGCTTGTGGGGGACACTCTCTTTCTCTCTCTCTCTCAAATAAATCTTTTTTAAAAAAGATTTTGTTTTTTTGACAGAGAGTGGGAGAGAAAGAGAGAGCACAAGAGGGGGGAGGGTCAGAGGGAGAAGCAACTGTCTGCTGAGTGGGGTGCCTGATGTGGGATTCCATCTTGGGATTCCGGGATCATGATCTGAGCCAAAGATAGATGCTTAACCTACTGAACCACTCATGTACCCCTAAAAGTAGTAAATGTTTTTTAAAATGTGAAGTAAAATAAAATCCTTGGGCACCTGTATGGCTCAGTTGGTTAAGTGTCTGCCTTTGGATCAGGTCATGATCCCGGTGTTCCAAGATGGAGTCATGCCTTGGCCTCCCTACTCAGCGGGGAGCCTGCTTCTCCCTCTGCCTGCGGCTCCCCCTGCTTGTGCTCTCTCTCTTGCACTCACTCTCTCTGTCAAATAAATAAATAAAAATTTTTAAAAATAAAACCTACTTAGCAGGAATAAAAATAAATTCATTGTTTTATCAACATTTTTGGAAAGTTAGTTAACAGTTTTATTTAAAGCACTATCCTATGAGAAACTAAGCCAAGTAGCATTCATTTAAATTTGTTTTTACAGAACATAATTCTGCATCAGTTTCAAGTGAAAATATTTGTATTGTGAGTCTATAAATTACATAAATATTTTGGGCATGCAAACAGTTGCTTTAACTTTTTTTTAGTGGAATACGATATCTAGTATTTCTCAATTTACATAAAATCTCTCAAGCTAAGTGTTCTACATATATTTATTGACCTACATCCTAGAAGTGTTTTGCATGATATTGAACACAAATCCTACAAATCTGTATGCAGGAATGCATTTCCATTCATAAAGGGATATTATCCAAAACCTTAAGTAGAAAGCTACCCATCCTTTGTTTTATGCAATTAGATTCCAAGTTCCCTTTATATAATCATGAGCAAGAACAATAAATGAAGTAGGAGAAGTTCTTTTCTTGTTAAAAAGCAAACATCCTTACACACACACACACACACACACACACACACATCTTTCCAACACCACCCCTTCCCACTCCTAGTAATTTGAGATGTGGAGCTAAAATTTAACATTCATGCCAAGGCATAGGAGTTAAATATCACATTTTCATATTGTGCTTGGGAGAGGACTTCATAGTTTGCTTGATAGAGTTTGCACATTGTGCTTTCAAATTGCACTTTGAAACATTTGTTTTCTTTGAAACGTGGTAGCTAATTGGGCTAACAATTCTTAGCTGTCAAGAGCATTTTTAGATGTATCCCCTTTGTGTTCAATGGGTGATTATTTTAAGAATGCTCGGAGGACGGAAGTAGACAGCCCTTCACCAGGTGTACAATGGTAAAGATCTGCTTTTTTTTTTTTTTTTCAAGAGGTCTATTAATTGGACACACATGCAATACCCAAGGTGCAGTGAAAAGATAAGACAGCAGTTAAAGTCTGCAAAGTGAGTTTTTTTTTTTTAAGTTCAGTTGTGATTATATTGTCACCTCTACTTTCACTGGTGCCTTCATGCATTTTATTTTGCCTTACCTAGTGAGTATTTTTGTCGATCTCCATGGAATTTTCTTGGGATGTCTTATCTTCTGGTTCTCATTGTAAATATACTTGAAATAAAATAAACCCGACTGTGTTATCTATGAATAGCTGGTTAATAGGGAATCTATGATAATATTTTTGGAATGGAATGGAATTGTATTTATACTTAGAATGTATGTTTTTACTAGTTATCTAAACTTCAGAAATGCTTGCTCATTGTCATTGTATATGAAGTAGTATAGAAGTTTTCTTGAACTCAGTTTCTTTTTCTACTGGCATTGACATCAATTATGTAATGTTTTGAATATTAAGATCTACAAATTAAATTTTCTCTTTTCTGAGCAGAGTAGTTGCTGAGGGGTGCCTGGGTGACTCAGTGGGTTAAGCCTCTGCCTTCGGCTCAGGTCATGATCTCAGGGTCCTGGGATCGAGCCCCGCATCGGGCTCTCTGCTCAGTGGGGAGCCTGTTTCCCCTCTCTCTCTGCCTGCCTCTCTGCCTGCTTGTGATCTGTCTGTCAAATAAATAAATAAAATCTTTAAAAAAAAGAATAGTTGGTGAAATTCATTCAGAAGCCAGCCATGAAAATTAAGATAGGATCAAACAGGTTGCAGAAGACAGGCAAAGTTCTGTACATCAGGGGCCAGAAAGTCAGTCTAATATGATAGGCAGACAGTTATTCAATCAGTTAGTTGAAATTGTGATAAACATAATGTAAGAAACAAAAGGATATTCTGAGAATGTATAAAATGGGACCTCTCCCTAATTTGGTGTTGGTAAACCATGAGTTTTCAAGTAACCATCATCACTTTTATTTTTTAATAAACTTAGATATAAGCCTGGAGTTTTGGCTAAAGCTTGGTTTATAAGAGCTTAATATCTTTATCACTTCTTTTCTAGGGTAATTTTCAAACTTAATAGTTATGTAGTGTTAAGTTCCTCATAGTTGTGGGGGATTGGTTTTGGTATGTGTCTTTTCCTTACTCAGCAATAACAGGCAGACTTGAAATAATTTGGCACTTTGTATCTAAGATTTCTGTAATAAAATATTAGTTTTCATCAATTAGTTAAAATATACCCATTAACAGTAGTACCTAAATCTGTGTTAAAAGTCAAATAAAATATTTTAAGTGCCAAATTTATAACTGCTGTAATTTTTTGTTGTTTTTAGTTTGAGGATAAAACCCTAGCTTCATGTATCATTGCTATTAGCCGTTCTGACAGGTGTGAGATGATATCTCATTGTAGTTTTGATTTGCATTTTTTTGCATTTGATTTGATTTGCATTTCTTTTTGTTGTTTGACTGCTGTGGCTACGATTTCCAGATGCTGAATGATGTTAAACATCTTTTCATGTGTCTGTTGGCCATCTGGATGTCTTCTTTGGAGAAATGTCTGTTCATTTCTTTTGCCCATTTTTTGACTGGATTATTCATTTTTTGGGTGTTGAGTTTTTTAAGTTCTTTATATATTTTGGATACTAACCCTTTATAAGATATGTCATTTGCATAACTCTTCTCCCATTTCGTAGGTTACCTTTTACTTTTGGTGATTATTTCCTTTGCTGTGCAGAAGCTTTTTATCTTGATGAACTCCCAATAGTTTATCTTTGCTTTCCTTTTCTTTGCCTCAGGAGACCTCTCTAGTAATAAGTTGCTATGGCCATTGTCAATGAGGTTACTCTCTGTGTTCTCCTCTAGGACTTTTATGGTTTCAAGTCTCACATTTAGGTCTTAATCCTTTTTGAGTTTATTTTTGTGTGTGGTGTAAGAAAATGGTACAGTTTCATTCTTTTGTCTGGTTTTCCCAACACTGTTTGTCAAAGACTGGTTCTCCATCCCCCCTCCCATTGGATATTCTTCCCTACTTTGTTGAAGATTAATTGACCATATAATTATGGGTCCATTTCTGAGCTTTCTGTTCTGTTTTGGTGATCTATGTGTCTGTTTTTGTGCCCATACCATGTTGTTTTTATCACTACAGCTGTGGAATATAACTTGAAGTCTGGAATTGTGATACCTCCAACTTTGCTTTGCTTTTTCAAACTTTTTCAATTTTGCTTTGCTTTGTCTATTTAGGGTCTTTTGTGGTTCCATACAAATTCTAGGATTATTTGCTCTAGCTCTGTGAAGAATGCTGGCAGTATTTTGATAGGGATTATATGAAACATGCAGATTGTTTTGGGTAGTAAAGACATTTTAACAGTATTTGTTCTTCAAAGCCATGTGCATGGAATTCCTTTCCATTTCTTTGTGTCATCTTCAATTTCTTTCATTAGTGTTTTACACTTTTCAGAATACAGGTCTTTCACCTATTTGGTAAGGTTGATGCCTAGGTATCTTATGTTTTTTGGTACAATTTTAAGTGGATTGATTCCTTAATTTCTTTTTCTGCTGCTTCATTATTGATGTATAGAAATTTCTATACGTTGATTCGTATCCTGCAACTTTACTGAGTTCATATATCAGTTCTAGTGTCTTTTTGGTGGAGTCTTTTGGGTTTTCTCCATGGGGTATTCTGTCATTTGCAGATAGGGAGTGTTTGATGTCTTCCTTGCTGATTTGGATGACTTTCATTTCTTTTTGTTGTTTGACTGCTGTGGCTATGATTTCCAGAGCTATGTTAAATAGCAGTGGTGAGAGTGGACATCATTGTCTTGTTTCTGACTGTAGAGAAAAGGATCTCAGTTTTTCCCCATTGAGGGTGACACTAGCTATGTTATTTCATATATGGCCTTTATTTTGTTGAGGTATGTTCCCTCTAACCTTACTCCAAGGATGTGGAGTAGGGGGGGCTCTCTTGCACTGTTGGTGGGAATGCAAACTGGTGTAGCCACTCTGGAAAACAGGTGGAGATTCCTCAAGAAGTTAAAAATAGAACTACACTGGGGTGCCCGGGTGGCTCAGTGGGTTAAGCCACTGCCTTCGGCTCAGGTCATGATCTCAGGGTCCTGGGATCGAGTCCCGCATCGGGCTCTCTGCTCAGCAGGGAGCCTGCTTCCCTCTCTCTCTCTCTCTCTGCCTGCCTCGCTATCTACTTGTGATCTCTCTCTGTCAAATAAATAAATAAAATCTTTAAAAAAAAATAGAACTACACTGCACAGCAGCAATTGAACTACTAGTTATTTGCCCAACGAATACAAAAATACCAATTTGAAGGGATACATGAGCCCCAGTGTTTATAGCAGTATTATCTACAGTAGCCAATTTACGCCGAGAGCCCAAATGGCCATTGTCTGATGAATGGGTGAAGATGTGGTGTATATCTACAATGTTATACTATTTAGCCATAAAAAAGAATGAAATCTTGCCATTGGCAGCAACATGGATGGAGCTAGAGAATATTATGCTAAGTGAAATAAGTCAGAGAAGGACAAATACCATATGATTTCACTCATATATGGAATTAAGAAACAAAACAAATGAGCATAGGGAAAAGGAGAGAGAGAGAGAGAGGCAAACCAAGAAACAGATTCTTAACTTTAGAGAATAAACTGATACTTACCACAGAAGGGGTGGGTGGGGGGATGGGTTAAATAGGTGATAAGGATTAAGGAGTGCACTTGTTGTGATGATCACGGAGTGTTACATGTAAGTACTGAATCACCAAATTGCACTTCTGAAACTAATATTACACTCTATGTTAACTAAGTGGAATTTAAATAAAAACTTTTAAAAAGCCTAGTTTCTTAATAGTCCTAATCTGATTCATTAGTCTGTTCTCATAATTAGTATCAAATACTGGAAAAACAATAAAATATTAAGGAGTTCTCCTGAATTGCATCTGGGATTTAGACTCTGAGTTATTTCAAGACACTTGTATTTTGAAATTTAGACCTAGTGGCATTTAGCTTGCTGCTAACGTGATGGTCCAATGTAAATGTACCTTTATATTCTGTACCTAGAGTGGGAAATGAAGATTATGGTTTTGTTTAAGCACAGTAGCCATGGGCTACAGGGTACTTAAGACTCTGCTGTCCTAAGTCCGGAGACTCGTATGTGCACAGTCTCCATGCCCAGGGGGCCACTCGGTTAGTCTGCTGCTGACATGGATTCGATGCTTACAAGGTGGGGGTCCTGTGTTTTCACTGCTGCTGATTTCTGATGTCCTTTATGAGCAAGTGTTCTCTATTTAAAATTAATGAAGAAAAGACCCAAAAGGACCCAAAATGAACTTGTCCCAGCGGTTACCTTATATAGATTCTCTGACACACTTCTCCTTTTGCAAAAATACTGAGTGCAGATCATTACTTTCCGACACTCATGTGCAGAGACCTACTTTATAACACTTCAGGGAAGTTAATGTACTAGATCTTGAAATGCCTTTCTGGAAAGTGAAGTAACTTAGGGTTTTCTTCCAGTGGCACTGTTAACTCTTGTCTCATTTTCAGGTCCGTGGGGCAGGTGCATGGGAGATGAATGTGGGCCAGGAGGCATTCAGACCCGGGCCGTGTGGTGTGCTCACGTGGAAGGCTGGACGACGTTACATACAAACTGTAAACCGGCCGAGAGACCCAGTAACCAGCAGATCTGTTTCAAAGTGTGTGACTGGCACAAAGAGTTGTACGACTGGAGCCTGGGACCCTGGAATCAGTGTCAGCCCGTGATTTCCAAAAGCCTGGAGAAACCCCTTGAGTGCATTAAGGGGGAGGAAGGCATTCAGGTGAGAGAGATAACGTGCATCCAGAAAGAGAAGGACATTCCTGCAGAGGATATCATTTGTGAGTACTTTGAGCCCAAGCCTCTCCTGGAACAGGCCTGCCTCATCCCCTGCCAGCAAGACTGCATTGTGTCGGAGTTTTCTGCCTGGTCTGAGTGCTCCAAGACGTGTGGCAGTGGGCTCCAGCACCGGACGCGTCACGTGGTAGCACCCCCCCAGTTTGGAGGTTCTGGCTGCCCAAACTTGACAGAGTTTCAGGTGTGCCAGTCCAGCCCCTGTGAAGAGGAAGAGAACATGTACAGCTTGCACGTGGGTCCCTGGAGCTCGTGCTCAATGCCCCACTCAAGACAAGTGAGACAAGCAAGGAGACGTGGAAAGAATAAAGAACGGGAAAAGGACCGAGGCAAAGGAGTGAAGGATCCAGAAGCCCGTGAACTTATTAAGAAAAAGAGAAACAGAAATAGACAGAACCGGCAGGAGAACAAATATTGGGACATCCAGATTGGATATCAGACCAGAGAGGTTATGTGCACTAACAAGACGGGGAAAGCTGCTGATTTGAGGTAATGTTTTATAGCCATTTAACTGGGGGGGAGGGGTGTCTCTCTGTCGAGGCGTGGGCTACAGAGTACTTAAGACTCTGCCTCCTAAGTCCGAAGACTCATATGTGCACAGTCTAGGATGAGCTACTCCCAAGTGTTACGTGATCTACTTTAAGACACTTAAGCTTTCATGGGTTTCCTGACCTCGTTTCTGTTTTGCTCCTGGTTAGGCACTGTACTCCTAGAGTTCATTTAAGTGTTCCTGCCAAAGATCTGTAGCATGAGCTCTTCTCCATGAGATGGTACTACTTCTTTAGGTCAGTCGTGCTGTTTCCACCTACAATGGGGGAAAAAGAAAACCTACTTAGAAGCTAGAGTTTGGGGATTTTGAATTCAGATACTTATTTTAGTGAGAATAAAGCACATCTCTCCAAGTTTATAGCATTTTCAGCATTACCCTATAAACAAAATCTAAACAACAACCCAGGGAGCTATACCTAAGAATAATTCTCTTTCACGTTTTTATAAAATGGAATAAATCTCCCTAGAGGAAAAAAAAAAAGGGGGAACCAGAAGAAACTAAGGTAAGTAGACATTATTTAATCATGAGTAGCCCGGTTTAGAAAACATGTAATTAATTGGCTGCATGTTCTACACAGAAATTATTTGTCAAGTGATCGCTGGGTAAATAATGACTATATTATGAAAGACTTTCTCATGTGTGATTTACTTGTTGTGAAAATATTCAGTGAGGATTATTCATTGAGGATTATCTAAAGGATATGATGTTCTCTGGGTATTCTAAATTTTGCTCTTGGATAAGCCAGACCATCTGGGAGTGTCTTATCTGGATCATTTGCATAATTGGTTTTTCTGAACTATTTATGCAGTTACGATTTGGACTGAACTGAGTGAAATTATGGTAACATCACTCAGAATTTTATATCATCTTTATTGTAGAAATGACATTGAAAGTGTCATCTACTCCATCACACAGTCTGTTCTCTTGATTAAAAACACATAAGATAAATTTCACTGAAGGCCCAACCCGTGTGCTGCTGGTGAGCAGCTGGATTGCTTTCCTTATGGCCCTGGAAATGTTGTAACAGATCACATGTGCCTGTTTGGTTTGGCTCCTGGGAGCATGACTAGACTGTGTGGCAAGTAGGTTGCTTACTAACATATCCCACTGCTTCCTCTTTTTTGCACCATGATTTTCCTTCACTCATTCTTGCCTGGTGATTTTGCCATCTGTGGATTTTGAAAGCTGGTTGAAAGCCTTTTTAGTGAAGAATATAGTTTAAAGAAATAAGTAAACAAATAAACAATTGATTTGTCTAGACAATAATTTCTCTCAGCATAGCGTTGCTCTGGTCATCATTTTTAGGTTATGTGCTAGTCCCTCCTCTCTTTGTACTTACACACTTGTATTTTTTCTCAGCCACACAATAATCTGCTTTTTCTTCATTTAGTAACATTAGTCCAACTCCTTTCTTGGTCTCATCATTGGTTACTTGATCTCCTGCCTTCACCTTCCAGGTTCCCTATAACTCCTTAAGCGTTCGTGTATGTGTGTATGTTCACCATGATTGTGTATCATGTGTGTTTTCATTTCAATCCCTGTTTTACTCTTTTCTGACTATCCTCATCCTGGAGATTTACTCATCTCTTTTCCTCAAGTTTTACAATTATATTGGTTACTTGGCTCCCACCAAGTAATTAAATGAGCCTCCAAGGCAACTTGAGTTGTCTCCTGCTGTCACTGAGTTAACATGCTGTAGACATTTAATTTAATGTTGACCACTCAATTAAAAGTGTAATTAGGATAGTACCTACCACTGCATAGAGCCCTAGAGCCTACTATTCCCATTTGGTTGTTGGAAGTAAGCAAACACATTTAAAGATTTGTAGATCTTCTGCCGCGTGCTTATATTCTATTCGAAGTAAACCTAATATAACTTATTAGGGTATAGATTAAAATTTAAGTTGGTTGCTAATATTTCTTGCATTTAAGAATTATATTATATGGATAAATACATATGATTAAGACAGTTAAAGACTTAGTGAAGAGAGGTAAGAATCAGGTATTTTGACATAGGTGTTGCTCCAACATTGTACCATGTCAGTGAAGCTAGTGAAATAAAGAGTAAATGGTTAACACCAGCAAAGAAGAGAGCCACAGATCACAGACTTGATGATCAAATTTAGTCTTTCCCCTTATATCAGATTCAGAAGCAATTTTGTCATGTCAGTGGGTAAAAAAATATCATTTAATAGGGCTAAAAACATCTGTTAGAGTGACTGAATGAATTTAGCTAAATAAACCTAAGAATCTTAGAGAAGCAGTTCGCAGGCAAATAAATATAACTGTAGCAGAATTACTGTGAGAACTTCCAAGTTTCAGATGATAGATCTGGCCTGCTTTTTTGCTTTCAGACAGACTGAAATCAATAATAATGAAAAACACAAATGAAAAGTCTACTTTTTCTTGACAATAGGAAATAAAGTCTCAAACCATAAATGACAGAGATTTAGAGAATGTGGTGAAATTAAACCTAACCGAAGGAAGAAACTTAGGAGATCGTTATATCTTTGCAACTTCTGCAAACGCTCAAACTCTCCGAGTAGCCTGGACTTTGTGAAGGCCAAGGCAATGATGTCTCTTTGTATGGCATGGTCTGTGTTAAAAGAAAGGGCTACTGGAGCATCTTTGAGTTTGAAAACAGATGGCATGATAGGCAAGACTGAACAAGAAACTCACTATGCCGTTACTGCCAAGAAATGTATTGATGGGTTGAGGGATTAAAGTTTGATGACCAGCGGACAAGAATTCTAAATCCCTACACATAACACGCCATGACACAGAGGACTCCCCTATGAAGCAGTAAGTTTCAGCCAAACTTAAGTAGAGTATTGCCCCAGGCCAAGAGTTGATATGAAAGTAAGGACAAGCAGTTCTCCAAGAAACCAGAGATGGTAAAGGAAATATGGCGTTTCTGAACCAAAAACAGAAAGAAGAGCTACGAAAATTGAATGAGTTTAACTCATTAATCAAATGAGTGATTTGCCTGAGGTCCTAAAAGAAATGGAGAGGAATGAGAAACAAGAAAAAGAAGTGAATTTACATTAGAAGCAACAAAATGTGGTAAAATATCTTGTGAAGAGGAGTCAGTGATATAGAGAACAATTTGAGGACATCCAAGTAAATAATAATTTTTTTTTTAAATGATGAATATGGAAAGAAGCAAGGGAGATCATTATATGAAACTGATGTTCTTGAAGATAGGACCAGAAAAATTAGAACAGAAAAGGCAAATAACATCAACAACAACAACAAAAAAACCCCACAAACATTATCGGACTTTCCTGAAATTAACACTTTAACCACAGATTGAAATGGCACATGGGTCATATTCTTCTAGAAGAGGTTGCGGTCATGTCCTCATGGAAGAGGTGGCGTAGAATAATTTTTATAAGGAAAGACAAAGAGACCTCAGACTGAAAACTAGTGCAGTACTGAAACTGTGAAACTCTAAAAGCAATAGTGTTGTTGTCAAAAATTAGACAGGACAACACATTAACTCCACTCTTGGCTAATGCTCATGCCTAAGTACTAGTTAATGTAATAGAAAAGAGAAAGAAATGAAAATTGGAAAGCAGGTAGATAACTTAAGATTTTTTCCCAATATTATGACTGTATACTGGAAAACTCAAGAGAATCAATTGAAAATAAAAACAATAAAATAACCCATGGGGGGGGCAGTGGATGGACACAAACATAATATCAAAACAATCAAGATATTTCCTAGATGCATAATAATTAGTTAAACACTAATGGTGGAAACAGAAGATTAAAATATTACACTTACAAAAGTTAAAAAGACCATAGTCTGTAAGAGACCCTTAACCATAGGGAACAAACTGAGGGTTGCTGGAGGGGAGGTGGGGAGAGGGATGGGTAAATGGGTGATGGGCATTAAGGAAGGCACTTGATGTAATGAGCATTGGGTGTTGTATGCAACTGATGAATCACTAAATTCTACCCCTGAAAGTAATAAAACACTATATGTTAACTCACTTGAATTTAAATAAAATTTTTAAAATATTTTTTAAAAAAGTAAAAAAGACACAAAAAATTCTATAGATACACCTAACTGTAAAAGTTCTGCACAGAACACCAGACTTAGAAACATAAAAATGATGTATGCCTGTACCAGTTGTCCCAATATTGTTACTGTAAAATTTATAAGGGAAAAATAAGCATATAAGAAAGGCCACAAAATTTTTGAAAAATAAAAAGAGAAAGCACTAATGTCCCAAGATAAATGTATTTTATTCTATAAAAATAGTAATAACAATTTCATGTTCTTACATGAATAATCAGATCAAGCAGAATGGGGTCTAGAAATAAGATTTGCAAAATCCTATAAAATGTTGCCTATGGTGAAGGAACATTTCCAATTTGGAGGGAAATTAATTACTTTGCTTTTTCAGGGGGCAGTTGCTTTGCCATGTAAAGGAATGAGAAGATAGAGATATCTGTATAACTATATCTATATATATATATCTCTCGAATTGTATGCCATTGACACTTGTTATACCAAAGCAAAGGCAGGGTGTATATTCAATACTTAAATTTTGTTTCTATAATATTAAAAGAAAAAATAAATTTTTAAAAACCTTAAATAAGGACCCTTTAGGGTACAGAATGCAGAGATCATATAGTAATTATATTTTTAAAAAGTAAATTTTGCTCAAGAAAAATATGAGTGAAGTTAAAACCCAAGTTAGCAAACTGAGAAAAAATATTTGAGCATTTAATTGGCAAAGGTAATTTTCTTAATACATAAGCACTCATAATATTGAGAAAAAGGTCAAAACCTAATTGAAAATAAACAGAGGATTAAGAAAAATGAAAAGGTAAGTCACAGACTGGTAGAAAATGTTTGTGATAAAGGACTGGTATTCAAAATAAACAAAAAACTCTTTAAAACTCAACAATAAGAAAACAGCCTGATTAGAACGATAAAGGACTGGAATCTTAAATATACAAGGACTGGTATCCAAAATATACTGAAAACTTTTCAAACTCAATGATTAAAAAATCCTGATTTTTAATTGCACCAAAGACCACCACACCTCACCAAAGAAGATCTACAAATGGCAAATAAGCATATGAAAAGATACTTTATATCATAGGTCATCAGGGAAATACACATTAAAACAACAGAGATACTATTACACACCTGCTAGAGTTACCAAAATCTAAAACACCGGCAACACCGAATGCTGGGGAGAATGAAACAGCAGGAATGCTGGTTCATTGCTGGTGGGAATGCAGAGTAAGGTTATAGCCGATTTGTAAGCTCGCTGAAAACTTATATCCACACAAATATCTACACAGAGACGTTCACATAACAGCTTTATTCCTAATTGCCAAAACTTGAGGGCAACCAAGAGGTCCTTCAGAAGATGAATCATTAAACTGTAGCACATTCAGATAATGGAATATTATTCAGTGTTAAAAAAAAACAGTGACCTATCAAGCCATGGAAAGATATGGAAGAAATTAAATGCTAAGTGGAAGAAAAGGCTACATCCTGTATGATTCCAACTGTATGGCATTCTGGAAAAGGCAAAACCCTGGAGACGGTGAAAAGAATAGCAGTGTTAACAGGGCTTAGGTAGTAGGAGAGATGAACAGAGGGAACACAAAGGATTTTTTTTTAGGGCAATGAAATGACTCTGTATGTTATTGTGATAGATACATGCCCTTATACTTTTGCTCAGACCCGTAGAATTTCAAATGCCAGGAGTTAACTGTGGTGTCAGCTAAGGTCTCTGAGTAATGATGATGTATTAACGTAGGTCCCATTCTAGTGAGTGACGTTGATGATCGGGAGGCTCTGAATATACAAAGGTAGGGGTTTTATAGGAACTCTCTGTACTTTGCCCTCAGTTTTGCTGTGAACCTATAACTGCTCTAAAAATTAAAATCGATTAAAATCAGCAAAGGATAGTTTCAGATCACAGAAAATAATGCTAATCCTCAATCATAATTAAATACAAAAAAGTTTAATCCCATTTTCACCTATCAGATTAGTCACTAAAAATGTTTAATAATGTGTCAGGGATCACTAAGACAGCCTCCAGTTTTGATAATTCACTAGAAGGACTCACAGGATTCAGCATATAGTTACAGTTATGGCTGAGATTCATCACAGTGAAAGGATATAAAGCAAAAGCATAAAGAAACATGTGTAGACAGAGAAGTCTGGAGGAAACGGTATGAGGTTCCCCTGGAAATTTGGAGCTTCCAGGGTACTCACTAGGTTGAAATTCATAGCCTAGACTTAATCCCTCCAATGAAGAGTTGCAGCAAATTGTGCAACGCACTATCTGCTGGGTAGTTTATTAGAGTCTCAGGGTCCGAAACTTTTATGGGGGGGGAGGGTTGATCACATAGGAACCTTATGCCTAGGGTTTTGCATATGCTTAGCATATGCAAAAATCCCCAACTCCCAGAGGGAAAGCAAATATTCACTGTAAACTACATTGTTTATACAAACAAATTAAGCATAATGAACTGCTTTATCATTTAGAGCAGTTTTCTCATTTAGAGAACATTTTTTTAAAAGATTTTGTTTATTTATTGGGCAGAGATCACAAGTAGGCAGAGAGGTCAGCAGAGAGAGAGGAGGAAGCAGGCTCCCTGCCGAGCAGAAAGCCTGATGTGGGGCTCAATCCCAGCACTTGAGCTGGGATCATGACCTGAGCTGAAGAGAGTGGCTTTAACCCACTGAGCCACCCAGGCGCCCCTAGAGAACACTTTTAGCAGTGTAGAGAACTGTTTACCAGTTAAGTTCCCAGATGCTGCCAAGGGCCAACCCTGCAAGCAGGTCCTTCTAAGGATAGAAGTCTGAGACTTGATATTTTACTAATAATAGTCTTTAATATCGGGGTGCCTGGGTGGGTGGGTTAAAGCCTCTGCCTTCCGCTCGGGTCATGTTCTCAGGGTCCTGGGATTGAGCCCCGTATCAGGCTCTCTGCTCAGCGGGAGCCTGCTTCCCCCCTCTCTCTCTGCCTACTTGTGATCTCCTCTCTCTGTGTCAAATAAATAAATAAAATCTTTTTAAAAAAGTAATAGTATTTAATATTAAAGAATTGAAAGTATACATATTCTTGGGGGGGGCAAAAATTAATACAACCTATTTAAAAAATAATTTTGCAAAATGTATCAAAATTTTAAAAGGACATTACCTTTGTTAGTGGTACTATGAATTTCTTCTAGATAATATGTACAACTCTCACAATAGCATGGTTTGATATAGCAAAACAATCTGAATTCCACCAATAAAAGGACTAGTATTTTAAATCACGGTGCTTCCCTGTATGGAATGTGTAGTTATTAGCCAGTGAAGTGTGTATATCAGGGCTTTTATAATAACGTACCATAGAATAGTGACTTAAAAACAACAGTTATTTATTTCTCATTGTCCCAAAGGCTTAGAAGTCCAAGATCAAGGCGCCAGCAGATTTGCTGTCTGCTGAAAACTCTATTCTGTGTTGTAGACTTCTGGCTTTTCCTTGTACCCTCGCATGGCACAGAGTGGGAGAGAGCTCTCTGGGGTCCCTTTATGAGGGTACTGATCCATTCACGAGGGCTTCCTTTGTGACCTGATCACCCCTCAAAGGCTCTACCTCCTCATACTATCACATTAGGGGTTCAGATTTCAAAATATGAATTTTGGGGGGACACACACATTCAGCCCAATGCAGTAATTGATTTCTAAACAAACATGAAAGAGTAAAGGCAGTTTTATTCCACTGTCTTGCCCTCACCAGAAATGCCATTAAAAGAAGCACGTCTACGTATAGTTTAAAAAAAAAAAAAAAAAAACGGAAAGGGGAAGAAATCTAGGACTTGAGGCATGAAAGAGATTCCTTTAAAGTAATTGGGATACTTGGGGCACCTGGGTGGCTCAGTGGTTTAAGCCGCTGCCTTCTGCTCAGGTCATGATCTCAGGGTCCTGGAATCGAGTCCCACATCGGGCTCTCTGCTCAGCAGGGAGCCTGCTTCCCTCTCACTCTCTCTGCCTACTTATGATCTCTCTCTGTCAAATAAATAAATAAAAATTAAAAAAATTTTCAAAAAAAGTAATTGGGATACAATCCTGAAAGGCTTATTCAAGGATCTTTTCATTAGATTATCTCCATTGGGGGTGGGTGGGAGGAGAGCGCAGACATACAACAGGGAATGTGGAGGAAGGTCCCTTAAAAGTCAGTTCTTCACCCCAGAATCACAGGGGAAGTGTAGCTGGAGAGTAATTCAGCCAGAATGTAACTTCCCAGGTCTCCTGACTGAGAGAAGCTGTCAAAGGTGAGGTGAAGAAGAAGGGGGTTAGAGGAGGCAGACGTCTCTAAATTGCAACAGCGTGAGCCTGAGATTTAATGCTTTGCTATGAGCCTCCCTCACTTCTGGAAAGTTTAGCTGTCCCAGATCACCTCTTCCTGAAATGAAGTCCTGAATCTGCATATCAAAGACATAACATGTTTTGGGAAGAACTATAAAATCTGCTATAAATAATTCAAGAAACATTTAGTGAAAGTCATGCCTACTTTGGAAAGTATCTTCCATTTGAATATGCCTTGTTTTGTTGTGTTGCTTAACAAAGGCAATTAATTGTAACTATAAATCCAGTAGAAACACTGCCAGTGGGAAATCCCACTTGGTACATTCCTGAGGGAATAAGACAGAATTGGGATCTAAAACAGTTTTCTGTTGGCTAAGCCAAAACAAAAAACAAACAGAAAAAACCCAGATCTACCTATGTAGTTTCTAGATAACTCAATAAAGCAGACGTTTATTTTAGGCACAAATATATAAGGGCAAAAAATAACTAGGTCTCATAAACACAGTCAACTGACCTTTGACAAAGGAACAAAGACAATATAACATTGCTAGGAGAGTTTCTTCCACAAACAGGGCTGAAATAAGTGAATACACATACCCAAGTCTAGACACAGACCTAAATAACCTTCAAAAAATGAACTCAAAATACATCATAGACCTAATGCAAAAGGCAAAACTACCATAAAACTTCTAGAAGGTAACATAAGAGAAAATGTAGATGACCTTGGGCATGATGATACCTTTTTAGATACAACACAAAAGATGATCTGTGAAAGAAATAATTGATAAATTGTGCTTCATTAAAATTAAACGCTTCTGCTCTGCAAAAGACAATGTCAAGAGAATGACAAGCCACAGACTGAGAATATATTTGCAGAAGACTCATCTGTTAAAAGCCTGTTATCCAAAATACACAAACAACTCTTGAAACAGAACAATAAGAAAACAACCTGATTAAAAAGTGGATCAAGGACCGTAACCTCACCACAGACAAAATTCAGCTGCTAAATAAGCATATGAAGAAATGCTCCATATTATAGGTCATCAGGGAAATATGTATGAAAACAATGCAATACCACGACACACCTGGTAGAATAGGAAAAATCCAGAACACTGGCAATACCAGATCCTGGTGAGGTTGTGAAGCAACAAGAATGAATATTGCTGGTGAGAATGCAAAATGGTACAGCCACTTCAGAAGCCAGTTTGGAGGCTTCTTATAAAACCAAACATACTTCCATATCATCCAGCAGTTACACCCCTAAACATTTACCCAAAGGAACTGAAAACTTACATCCGCGCAATATCTACACAGTGTTACCAGGTGTTAGGTAGGAGAGAGAAATGAATAGGGGGTGCATGGATGGCTTTAGGGGAGTAAAAATAGTCTGAAGGATATTATCATGATAGATATATGCCATTATGTATTTGTGCAAACTGGTAGAATATACAACCCCAAAAGTTAACTATAATGGAAAGCATAGATTTTGATTGATTAACGGTGTTTAAGTGTAGCTGCATCCTCGCTAAAAAATGTACCTTTCAAATGAGTGATGGGAAATGGGGAAGTTATGCAAGTGGGACAGACAGTGTGTGGGGAATCTCTATACCTTCCTCTTAATTTTCTTGTAAATCTAAAACTGTTCTTAAAAAAAATAAACTCTTAAAAGGCAACTGGCTAAGATATGAAGAGGAGAATAATCTAGTATCCCAAGAAAAATGGGCACATTGGAGTGTTTTTCTATTATTTTGTTATCAATTATGTTTTTTCTTCTTAAGTCTTTCTATAAATTCAGTCTTAGTACTTCAGATAGTAGTGAGTAATCCTCGGGAGGCTCTCTGCATTTTTTTTTTAAACTCATACTTTTCTAGCATAGCCTTTCATCTTCAAAATTATTTCTGTTAAGATAAAATTGTATTTCCTCTCATCACATTCTCTTTGTGCCTAACTCCTAGTTTACTTTAGAATACTAGCTGTCAACTACTCCGTCCTTCCCTTTAAGGTGAACATAAAGCACTGACTTTATACTAGTAAAATAAATAAATAATACAACCCCTAAAAACCTGGCTGATTCAACAAGAGAATTTAAGTAATAGATAATTAAGAGAAATAAGTAATAAAATAGGAAAACCTATATATCCATGACTTCATGATGTTGAAAAAGGAATTTAAACTTTATTCTCATGAATAAATATGTATAAAGCGAGTCAGTGTTGTGCGGGGGAAGGAGGGAGTCAAAAAATCTCTGAAAGCCTTACACGTTTTGTGATTCCTAAGAACTCTGAACCAAAACCATACCTAGAATTGTGGATATGAAATCCCATGTATCTTTCTTGGCAGAAATTTAGTTAATTTTGACATGTTCTAGAAATCCAGGTAAATGGAAACATCAGAACAAATATAGAACAGGACAGCTCTCAGTCTTGAAAGTAACGGCACAGTATTTTCTCCAAGCATGTACTGCGGAGTTCCTGGGGCCCGTTCCCACAGGACGACCCAGGGAATCATTGAACTTGCAAATCTTAATTCTAACCTTACCAAAAAGAAGGGAGTAAATTGCCCACTATTTAAAGTAATGCTGATTACTTTTAGGTTATTCAGAATCCATTTATAAAATTACTACTTCTCTTGCATAAATAACAGGCTTTTAGATTTAAAAACTTTCTGTAACATTGAAAGTGTTGATTTGCCTGCCATAGGCTCACCATCGTTTTTCATAAGCTCACCCCAGCTTCCTGCTGGCCACGGCTGGCTGAAGAAATAGAGTCCATGTCCCCACCTTCTTTTGTAGATGGTATATAGCTATCGGAGGTTGATGGCTTTGCTCATCTCAAAATGTAGAGCTGACTGGGCACTGACAATACATTTGTGCTCAGAGAGCCACTCGGCCCTTCTAGATGTGCTGTGTCTAGATGAGGCTCGTCCCAGAGCAGTACCTTAATAAAGCTTCCTGCTTCTCTTCTTTCTGGTTGGATCCTACCCATAGGAGGCAGCAACAGGCTGTAAGAAAGTGGGAAGAGAGGAGTTGAGTATATATTCCTGTCTTTTTTGGTCAAGTGGTGACTGAGTTCTTCTCACAAAAGGCTACAGCCTCTCTCAAGCAGCTCTGCCCTGCAGCTTTAGGTCCGTATCACGTTTTGGTAAAATCTTTTTCCTTGGTCCCCTTACCACTTTGGGATGATAATCTTCCCATACTTGCTAGCTCCAGGGTGCTCCACCATCTGTCGGTAATTTCTCTGAACGCTACCCATACTTTTGTTAATAATCCTTTTATTAAACTCTTCTTATTTAACCCTTGTGACTTTGCAGTCTGTTTTCTGCTGACCCTGATGGATATAACAGCTATACTAGAGTAGTGTCAAGAGTCAGAGAATGACTTCAATGTCTGTTACTGCTATTATGTATTAACAAATTAATTATGCATTTCTTTAGTTATTTACTTTTTTGCTCAACAAAGTACAAGACATCAAGCCTTTCTGGGTACTGGAATATATTGATTAGGAAAAAAAAAAGAAGGAAAGAATATAAAAGCAGAGACCCTAATCTCAAGGACCTATACTTTGCTGTGGAAAGAATGACACAAAAAAGCAATAAAATATTACATGTGCGATCTTATGTCTATAGAGAGAGTTTGTACAAGTGATAACCTAGGCAAGTTCTTCCTGAAAAAGGAGGCTGACAGGATCAGAAATGGCCTCATGGAGGAAATGCTGCTAAGTTTAAGGATCAGTAGGTATGCCTAAGAGAGGGGATAATAATGGAAGAGAAATATAGGAACAGCAAGAGCAAAGGCCCTGAGTTTGCATCAGTAGTGATTCATTGAGCAATGGTGTGATGTACATAGATCATTCACACATTGAGAGATTTTCCTGTAAGGAATGAGAAGCTAGACATAGCTATGAAAAGCCAGGCCAATCTTGGAGGTCCAGCTTAAATGTTTAGATTTTATGTTCTATGCGTTGGGCATTTCCACAGTTATTAGGAACAGTGCTTTCAGTGCACTCCTATGTAGATAACATTTATTTATAAATTCCTGCATGGTTAAAAAGTATGTATACTACTAAAAAATTATAATAATACTAAGTATAAGAAAAAGAAATGAAGAAACAGTACTAATATTTTGCTAATCATTATAGCTTTGCATTATCTTTATCTTAAATCTGAAGGGAAATCATGAAGAGTTGCATTATTAGCAGTAGTGATTTTTAGTCTAATACATATTTTTTATAAATATATATTTTATATAAATATATTTTATATGTAAGTTTATATGATATACTAATACAAGATATAAACATATTTATAAATATATCTAGTTTTATATAAATAAATATACTTTTTATATTGATCAGTGGAGTTTCGTGAATAGGGTTACCATGTTATATGCATATTATAATTAACTAATAAACAGTGATTAACTAGGCAGTTACTACTTGTCCAACATTGGCCAGGTACACAATGAACTTTGCACTTAAATAAAACATAATTTTTATATGGAAATATTTTGAAAACATCACTGTATAAAACAAAGCAGGTATTATTATTCCTGTATTATAGATAGCAAAGTTGAGCATCAGAGGTTTTAAGTAACTTGCCTGGGTTACCCAAGAAAAGACCCAAAGCAGATGGCAGCAAAGTAGACTTGAGCAGCGTGGCCTGGCTGTTGTGTACACGAGCCCCGTGTGCTGTCCTACATGCCTCTGCAGAAGGCGGTTCACACAAAAACATTTCTAGGAGGAACCTCAGGCTCGGTGTCAGCAGATGGGGACACATTTCAGAACTTGAGGTACATCCGTTTTTGAAATAGGCTTCTTGAAACCTTTTGTTTTAGGGGAGGCTACTTCTTTTGATCTGATCTGGTTATCTTCTCAAATGCCCCCCACCCCCTGCCTTTTTATAATAAGGCTGATTCATAGCAGACATGTCAGTCTTCCCTTTTCTTTCTTTTTTTTTTTTTTTTTTTTTTTTTGCATGTTCCCAGGACGTGCCCCATTTAGATTACAGAGCATAATTGTCATGGGGAGAAGCAAAGCATACACTTCCCTGGAATCAGTAAAAAGGGAGCACACTACTTGTGATCTCTGTCTGTCAAATAAATAAATAAAATCTTTTTTTTTAAAAAAAAAGAGGGGAGCACATATATTCTCATGCTCCTACCAGAGAGGTGTTCACATTCATTTCACAATAGTAGAGCAATGGGACTGTCAGAGCAGATGCCAGTAACTGTGTATACAGTCTCCCTAAACCAGCATTACAATCCAAGATGCTGCCCTCGTCAGAATTTTATGAAGCAGAGAAAGCTTGTCTTCTGCACTTTATTCAGCATCCCACACTGACTGCGTGACATTTTTCTATTCACACTTGGGTTTATGCATGCTTCCCGTTCTGATCTGTTTACCGATGTTTACTTATATTTCCTCCTGCTCTTTGCCTCAACCTAATTTCATTCCTTGAATAGAAGATTTCTTTTCAGTGCTGCACTTAAAACAACAAAACTGATTATTTATATTAGGGCAGGCCTCACATTTCATTAAAAACTACATTTTGTTGTATTTGGAAAGTTTTCTTGGAAGTTATGGTATCTACTATGTCAGGAAATATTGTATATATATATAAAACCTATCTAACAACAGTAGGTGATTGCTACATAAGCTACTTCATCAAAGATGGACACAATATTAGCGATTCTATCTCCCACTCAGCTAAGACAATTTCTGGCTACCATTGGTTCCCAGTAAATGTTTATTCAAGTATGAAAAGTGAGTCTTTCCATTTTAGAAATTGAGCCTTTTGGTGAATAATGGAGGCCGCTGGGAAAACAGACATTTAGGCAGGTTATGAAGAATGCAACTGAAACATGCTGAAGAGGGTCCTAGGACAGATAAATCCTATTCACCTAAGAGAATATAGGATATAGGTATTAGTTCCATTCATGAGACAAAGTTGAAAATGTAGTTTACTATTACTGTGCCTGGTTAACACTAAACAGTAGTTACTAGGTAGTTAAATAAAATATATTTTCTATATAAAATCATAAAATGTGTAATTTTTGTTAAGGTTTTATTTATTTATTTGACAGAGATCACACGTAGGCAGAGAGGCAGGCAGAGAGAGGGGGTGAAGCAGGCTCCCCGCTGAGCAGGCAGCCCAATCTGGGGCTTGATCCCAGGACCCTGAAACCATGACCTGAGCCAAAGGCAGTGGCTTAACCCACTGAGCCACTCATGTACCCCTAAAATGTGTAACTTTTTAAGGAAAAATCACATCTATCTTCCTTGATATCGTAAATGCACTCCAGTAGTTTCTGAGCATTTGTCTGTTTAGTTTAACGTTTGGTACATTTATAAACATCTTTATTTACGTTGTCCCTAACTCCTGTTTTTATGTCTTGAAGCCACTAAGCTGTTTAGTCACAACTCTCAAGTAACTGCCAGCAAAGATGGCAAACTAAAGGCTACTATTGTCAGTGTTTGCCTATAAACTTCTAACACATTCTCTTGAATATTGTATCACTCTGACCACCAGGGTCACAGCCATCATCCTAAGGCACATTGGTCTGTCTCATCGTTCCTAGGCTCTCTTCACCTCTCCCGTAGCTCTCTGTCTCACCCACAGGAGTATTTTTTTTTTTTTTTTTTTGTTTAAATGATGGCCTGCCATTCAGCAATTGAACAAAAGGAAGCTCTTAGGTAGTGTTTTAAAACTTGAAATTAAAGGAACATGTTGGGGACCAGGGACCAATCGTAAGTCAAAATGTAGATACCACTGTTTAGTCTTCCTTCACATAAAGTTTAAATAAAGTCCTTCCCAATTTCCTCACTTTTCCTCTGAGCCTTATTAATATCTTCCATTTGATTGTTCTAAGTTTAACTTTCTTCCTTGGGCCTGTGTGAGAGCAGATTTCCTTGAGCTGGCACTCCCTTGAGCAGCCTAGGTACTGTTTGGGGCAGTGACCTTGCATCTCCCTAACAGCGATTGTGATCTCATCCATTGTTCTCATTTATTTGCTGGAATTCTACCACGTCTTTGAGGGTAGTACTGAGACTCCCTCTGACTGGAATATAACAAGAAGGTATTTAAATAGGAGGAAATGCTTTCAAAGGGAAAAAAGTCCATGTAGGATAAGGAATTGAATAAATTATTAATGCAGTATTTGTATTACCTAATTAAGAATATGCTCACTCATTTTGCATCTACTAATATATTGTATTAGTAATTTTGCGTGTTTTATTACCTTCTTAAAATTATTGCTTGCATATTAGGCATGATTTTAACCCTCTACTCACACTTGGACCTTGCTATATTCTTTATTTTCCTAATCTTGTATCATCTTACTATAGGGTGATTATCTAGTGTTTTCCCTCAAAGTGTCTTTGACAGGTATTTTCTTCCCTATTTAGAGTAAATATGTGGTCAGTGATATTAGATTTTAAAAGCTGTGGCCAGGGAAATTTTGACTAGCAGTGGTATTTATCAGGACAGCAAATGAATTGTGAATGAGCCAAGTAACTGTGCCGTGCCTCATACAAGAAGCCATTGTACTGAAAAGATCTTGGAATGTTGGTACAATCATGTACAGTGTAGTGCGCTGGAAAAAACAAGCAGATTTTTGAAGAAGAAAAATCAGTTGTGACTACTGATAGCTGAGATTTCATTAATTTTCTTCTTTGGTTTAAGAAAGAAAAGCTTTCAAAAAGCTGTTCCTAGCCATAAATCAGACCACTAACTGACTTGTTTATGAATACGCATGTCCTCCTTTTGGTAGGTGAATAGGAGTAGAGACAGGAAAAGACATATAATGTAAGTCAAGAATAATAACTATGAATTTCTCAGAAATTATTTTCGGCAGTGTGATATTTGAATACTTTTGGATTCCATCCAAGATACGGTATACTAATACATTTGGATATCATACAGATTTTCAAACAGTTTTTATTAAAAATGCAGCTTTCTGGCATGTAAAATTGCTGTGTAAATTGAGAATGGCTGAGCAAAATGGGAAATTTTTTAGTGTTTTTTCAAATTTTTATTAAGTTCTTATTTTAATCCAATATGGTTAAAGTGTTATTTTAGCTTCAGATGTATAATATAGAGATTCAACAATTCTATACATTACTTAGTGCTGATCATAACAAGTGTACTCTTTAATCCCTGTCACCGGTTTCATGCTGCCCGCCCACCCCCTGTAACCGTCAGTTTGTTCTCTATAGTTTAGAGTCTAAAAATGCATAAAGTCTATTTTGGGGTTTGTGTCTCTCTGTCTCTCTCTCTCTTTTTCTTTGTTTTGTTCTGAAATTTCTCATATGAGTGAAATAGTGAAATCATACGTCATTTGTCTTTCTGTGAACCACTTATTTCATTTAGCATTATACTGTCTGGTCCCATCCATGTTGTTTCAAATGGCAAGGTATCATTCTTTTTTATTACTGAATAATATTCCTCTCTCTCTCTCTCTCTCTCCATATGTGTGTGTGTGTGTGTGTGTGTGTGTGTGTGTGTGTATATGTGTGTATATATGTGTGTCTTTGTTGGTGTGTATACCACATATTCTTTATCCATTTATTGATTGACACTTGGGCTACTTCCATAATTTGGCTATGATAAATAATGTTACTGTAGACATAGGTGTACATATATCTTTTCAAATTAGAATTTTTAATTCTTTGGTTAAATATCCAGTAATAGAATTACTATATCATATAGTATTTCTGTTTTTAATTGTTTTGAGGAAACTCCATACTGTTTTTCATAGTAGCTGCACTAGTTTGCATTCCCATCAATAAGGCAAGAGGGTTCCCTTTTCTCCACATCCTTGCCAACACTTGTCGTTTCTTGTGTTTTTTGTTTTACTTATTTATTTTTCTTTCTATTTGAGAGAGAGCAAGAGCAGAAGCAGAGGGAGCAGCAGCAAGAGAGCAGAAGTAGACTCCCCACTCTGCAGGGAGCCCGATGTAGGACTCCGTGCCAGGACCCTAGGATCACAACCCGAGCCAAAGGCAGATGCTTAACTGACTGAGCCACCCATTTTCTTTTTTTATTTTACCCATTCTGATTGGTGTGAGGTGATATCTCATTATAGTTTTGCTTAACATTTTCCTGATGACGAATGATATTGAGCATCTTTTCATGAGTCTGTTGGCCATCTGGATGTCTTTGGAAAAGTGTCTGTTCATGTCTTCTGCCCATTTTTTTAAATTGGAATTTGGGAGGTGTTGAGTCTTATAAGTTCTTTATATATTTTGGATACTAACTCTTTATCAAATATGTCATTGGCAAATATCCTCTCTCATCCAGTATGTTGTTTTTAGTTTTGTTGGTGGTTTCCTTACTGTTCAAAAGCTTTCCCAATAGTTAATTTTCACTTTTTTTTTATTAACATATAATGTCTTATTTACCCCAGGGGTACAGGTCTGTGAATTGCCAAGCTTACATACTTCACAGCAGTCACCATAGTACATATCCTCCCCAATGTCCATAACCCAACCACCCTATCCCTATCCCCCAGCAACCTCAGTTTGGTTTTTTTTTTGTTTTGTTTTGTTTTGTTTTTCTTTGTGAGATTAAGGGTCTCTTATGGTTTGTCTCCCTCCTGATCCTATCTTGTTTCATTTTTTCCTTCCCTATCCCCCAGTCCCCCCATGTTGCCTCTCAAATTCCTCATATCAGGGAGATCAAATGATAATTTTCTTTCTCTGATTGACTTATTTCACTCAGCATAATACCCTCTAGTTCCATCCACGTTGTTGCAAATGGCAAGATTTCATTTCTTTGATAGCTGCATAGTATTTCATTGTGTATATATACCACATCTTCTGTATCCATTCATCTGTTGATGGACATCTAGGTTCTTTCCATAGTTTGGCTATTGTAGACATTGCTGCTATAAACATTTGGGTGCACATGCACCTTCTGATCACTACATTTGTATCTTTAGGGTAAATACCTAGTAGTGCAATTTCTGGGTCATAGGGTAGTTCTATTTTCAACTTTTTGAGGAACCTCCTTGCTATTTTCCAGAGTGGCTGCTCCAGCTTGCATTCCCACCAACAATGTAGGAGGGTTCCCCTTTTTCCGCATCCTCTCCAACATCTCTCATTTCTTGACTTGTTAATTTTAGCCATCCTGACTAGTGTGAGGTGGTATCTCATTGTAGTTTTGATTTGTATTCCCTGGTGCCCAGTGATGTGGAGCATTTTTTCATGTGTCTGTTGGCCATCTGGATGTCTTCATTGCAGAAATGTCTGTTCATGTCCTCTGCCCATTTCTTGATTGGATTATTTATTCTTTGGGTGTTCAGTTTGATAAGTTCTTTCTAGATGTTGGATACTAGCCCTTTATCTACTATGTCATTTGCGAATATCTTCTCCCATTCTGTCAGTTGACTTTTGGTTTTATTGACCGTTTCCTTTGCCGTGCAGAAGCTTTTGATCTTGATGAAGTCCCAATAGTTCATTTTTGCCCTTGCTTCCCTTGTCTTTGGCGATGTTTCTAGGAAGATGTTGCTGTGGCTGAAGTCAAAGAGGTTGCTGCCTGTGTTGATGGATTCTTTTCTCCCATTGAGGTCTTTCGTCCATTTTCAGTCTATTTTTGTGTGTGGTGTAAGGAAATGGTCCAGTTTCATTTTTCTGTTTGTGGCTGTCCAATTTTCCCAACACCATTTTTTGAAGAGACTTTTTTTCCATTGGATATTCTTTCCTGCTTTGTCAAAGATTAGTTGACCATAGAGTTGAGGGTCCATTTCCGGGCTCTCTAGTCTGTTCCATTGATCTCTGTGTCTGTTTTTGTGCTAGCACCATACTGTCTTGATGATGATAGCTTTGTAATAGAGCTTGAAGTCTAGAATTGTGATGGCACCAACGTTGGCTTTCTTTTTCCACATTCCTCTGGCTATTCAGGGTCTTTTCTGGTTCCATATAAATTTTAGGATGATTTGTTCCATTTCTTTTTTTTTTTTTAAGATTTTATTTATTTATTTGACAGAGAGATCACAAGTAGGCAGAGAGGCAGACAGAGAGAGAGAGGGAAGGAAATAGGCTCCCTGTTGAACAGAGAGCCCGATGCGGGGATCACGACCTGAGCCGAAGGCAGAGGCTTAACCCACTGAGCCACCCAGGTGCCCCTGTTTGTTACATTTCTATGAAAAAAAAAATGGATGGTATTTTGACAGGGATTTCATTAAATCTGTAGATTGCTTTATGTTTCATATATATTTTCATGATATTTGTTGTTCCAATCCATGAGCATGGAATGTTTTTCCATTTCTTTGTGTCTTCCTCAATTTCTTTCGTGAGTACTTTATAGTTTTCTGAGTACAGATTCTTTGCCTCTTTGGTTAGGTTTATTCCTAGGTATCTTATGGTTTTGGGTGCCATTGTAAATAGGATCAACTCCTCAATTTTTCATTCTTCTGTCTTGCTGTTGTTGTATAGAAATGCAACTGATTTCTGTGCATTGCTTTTATATCCTGACACTTCACTGAATTCCTGTATGAGTTCTAGTAGTTCTGGAGTGGTGTCTTTTGGGTTTTCCACATAAAGTATCATATTATCTACAAAAAGTGATAGTTTGACTTCTTCTTTGCTGATTTGGATGCCTTTTATTTCTTTTTGTTGTCTGATTGCTGAGGCTAGGTCTTCTAGTACGATGTTGAATAGCGGTGGTGATAGTGCACAGCCCTTCCATGTTCCTGACCTTAGGGGAAAAGCTCTCAGTTTTTCCCCATTGAGAATGATATTCACTGTGGGTTTTCATAGATGACTTTGATGAAACTGAGGTGTGTACTCTCTATCCCCACACTTTGAAGAGTTTTGATCAAGAAAGTATGCTGTGCTTTGTCAAATGCTTTTTCAGCATCTATTGAGAGTATCATGTTGTTCTTTTATTAATGTATTGTATCAGATTGATTGATATGCAGATGTTGAACCAACCTTGCTGCCCAGGAATAAATCCCACTTGGTTGTGGTGAATAATCCTTTTAATGTACCGTTGGATCCTATTGGTTAGTATTTTGGTGAGAATTTTCACATTTGTGTTCATCAAGGATATTGGTCTGTAATTCTCTTTTTCGATGGGGTCTTTGTCTGGTTTTGGGATCAAGGTAATACTGTCCTCATAAAATGAGTTTGTAAGTTTTCCTTCCGTTTCTATTTTTTGAAACAGTTTCAGGGGACTAGGTATTAATTCTTCTTTAAATGTTTGGTAGAATTCCCCTGGGAAGCCGTCTGGCCCTGAGCTCTTGTTTGTTAGGAGATTTTTGATGTCTGCTTCAATCTCCTTACTGGTTATGGGTCTGTTTAGGTTTTCCAGTTCTTCCTGGTTCAGTTTTGGTAGTTTATATGTCTCTAGAAATGCATCCATTTCTTTCAGATTGTCAAATTTGCTGATGTATAGTTGCTCATAATACGTTCTTAAAATTGTTTGTATTTCTTTGGTGTTGGTTGTGATCTCTCCTCTTTCATTCATGATTTTATTTATTCAGGTCCTTTCTCTTTTCTTTTTGATAAGTTTGGCCAGGGGTTTATCAATCTCATTAATTGTTTCAAAGAACCAGCTCCTAGTTTTGTGATTTGTTCTACTGTTTTTTTGTTGTTGTTGTTTCTGTTTCATTGGTTTCTGATGTGATCTTTATGATTTCTTTTCTCCTGCTGGGTTTAGGCTTTCTTTGTTGTTCTTTATCCAGAGCCTTTAGTTGTAGGGTTAGGTTGTGTACTTGAGACCTTTCTTGTTTCTTGAGAAAGGCTTGTACCGTTATATACTTTCCTCTCAGGACTGCCTTTGCTGTGTCCCACAGATTTTTTTTGATGTTTAATTAATTAATTTATTTTTTTTTTCAGCTTAACAGTATTCATTGTTTTTGCAGCACACCCAGTGCTCCATGCAATACGTGCCCTCCCTATTACCCACCACCTGGTTCCCCCAACCTCCCACCCCTGCCCCTTCAAAACTCTCAGGTTGTTTTTCAGAGTCCATAGTCTCTCATGGTTCGCCTCCCCTTCCAATTTCCCTCAATTTCCTTCTCCTCTCCATCTCCCAATGTCCTCCATGTCATTTGTTATGCTCCACAAATAAGTGAAACCATATGATACTTGACTCTCTCTGCTTGACTTATTTCCCTCAGCATAATCACTTCCAGTCCTGTCCATGTTGCTATAAAAGTTGGGTATTCATCCTTTCTTTTCTTTTTTTTTTTTTAATAAATGTATAATGTATTTTTATCCCCAGGGGTACAGGTCTGTGAATCACCAGGTTTACACACTTCACAGCACTCACCATAGCACATACCCTCCCCAATGTCCATAACCCCACCTCCCTCCAGCAACCGCCAGTTTGTTTTGTGAGATTAAGAGTCATTTATGGTTTGTCTCCCTCCCAATCCCATCTTGTTTCATTTATTCTTCTCCTATCCCCCTACCCCCCCATGTTGCTTCTCCATGTCCTCATATCAGGGAGATCATATGATAGTTGTCTTTCTCCGATTGACTTATTTCACTAAGCATGATACCCACTAGTTCCATCCACGTCGTCGCAAATGGCAAGATTTCATTTCTTTTGATGGCTGCATAGTATTCCATTGTGTATATATACCACATCTTCTGTATCCATTCATCTGTTGATGGACATCTAGGTTCTTTCCATAGTTTGGCTATTGTAGACATTGCTGCTATAAACATTTGGGTGCACATGCACCTTCTGATCACTACATTTGTATCTTTAGGGTAAATACCCAGTAGTGCAATTGCTGGGTCATAGGGTAGTTCTATTTTCAACATTTTGAGGAACCTCCATGCTGTTTTCCAGAGTGGTTGCGCCAGCTTGCATTCCCACCAACAGTGTAGGAGGGTTCCCCTTTCTCCACATCCTCGCCAGCATCTGTCATTTCCTGACTTGTTAATTTTAGCCATTCTGACTGGTGTGAGGTGATATCTCATTGTGATTTTGATTTGTATTTCCCTGATGCCGAGTGATGTGGAGCACTTTTTCATGTGTCTGTTGGCCATCTGGATGTCTTCTTTGCAGAAGTGTCTGTTCATGTCCTCTGCCCATTTCTTGATTGGATTGTTTGTTCTTTGGGGTGTCCCACAGATTTTGAACTGTTGTGTTTTCATTATCATTTGTTTCCATGAATTTTTTCAATTCTTCTTTAATTTCCTGGTTGACCCATTCATTCTTTAGAAGGATGCTGTTTAGTCTCCATGTATTTGGGTTCTTTCCAACTTCCCTCTTGTGATTGAGTTCTAGCTTCAGAGCATTGTGGCCTGAAAATATGCAAGGAATGATCCCAGTCTTTTGGTACCAGCTGAGACCTGATTTGTGACCCAGAATCTATTTTGGAGAATGTTCCATGTGCACTAGAGAAGAATGTGTATTCTGTTGCTTTGGGATGGAATGTTCTGAATATATCTGTTATGTCCATCTGGCCCTTTGTGTCATTTAAGACCTTATTTCCTTTTTGATCTTTTGTTTGGATGATCTGTCCATTTCAGTGAGGGGGCCGTTAAAGTCCCCTACTATTATTTTGTTATTGTCAACGTGTCTCTTTGATTTTATTAATTGATTTATATAGTAGGCTGCTCCCGTGTTAGGGGCATAGATATTTAAAATTGTTGGATCTTCTTGTTGGACACTCTTTGATTGTGATATAGTGTCCTTCCTCATCTCTTATTATAGTCTTTGGCTTAAAATCTAATTGATCTGATATAAGGATTGCCACCCCAGCTTTCTTTTGATGCCTATCAACACTGTAAATTATTTTCCACGCCCTCACTTTAAATCTGGAGGTGTCTTTGGATCTAAAATGAGTTTCTTGTGGACAGCATATTAATGGGTGTTGTTTTTTTTTTAAATCCATTTTGATATCCTGTATCTTTTGATTGGGGCATTTAGCCCATTTATATTCAGGTTAACTATTGAAAGATATGAATTTAGAGCCATTGTACTGCCTGTAAGGTGACTATTACTATATATTGTCTGTTCCTTTCTGGTCTGTTCCTTTTAGGCTCTTTCTTTGCTTAGAGGACCCCTTTCAATATTTCCTGTAGGGATGGTTTGGTGTTTACAAATTCTTTTAATTTTTGTTTGTCCTGGAAGCTTTTTATCTCTCCTCCTATTTTCAATGGTAGCCTAGCTGGATATAGTATTTTTGGCTGCATGTTTTTCTCATTGAGTTCTCTGAATATATCATGCCAGTTCTTTCTGGCCTGCCAGGTCTCTGTGGATAAGTCTGCTGCCAACCTAATATATTTACCATTGTATGTTACAGGCTTCTTGTCCCAAGCTGCTTTCAGGATTTTCTCTTTGTCATTGACTTTTAAGTTTTACTATTAGATGATGGGGTGTGGACCTATTTTTATTGATTTTTGAGGGGGTTTCTCTGCCTTCTGGATTTTGATGCTTTTTCCCTTTGCTATATTAGGGAAATTCTCTACTGTAATTCACTCCAATATTCCTTCTGCCCTCCTCTCTCTTTCTTCTTCTTCTGGAATCCCAATTATTCTATTGTTATTTCGTGTTATGGTATCACTTATCTTTTTACTTCTCCCCTTATGGTCCAGTAGTTGCTTGTCTCTGTTTTGCTCAGCTTCTTTATTCTCTGTCATTTGGTCTTCTATATCATTGATTCTCTCTTCTGCCTCATTTATCCTAGCAGTAATAGCCTCCATTTTTTATTATACCTCATTAATAGCTTTTTTTTTATTTCAGCTTGGTTAGATTTTAGTTTTTTTTTATTTCTCCAGAAAGGGCTTTTATTTATCCAGACAGGGTTTCTCTAATATCTTCCATGCCTTTTTCAAGCCCAGCTATCACCTTGAAAATTGTCATTCTGAACTCTAGATCTGACATATTACCAATGTCTGTATTGATTAGGTACTAGGTAACTAGCCTTTGGTACTGCCTCTTGTTCTTTTTTTTTTTTTTTTTTTTTTTTTGTGGTGAGTTTATCCACCTTGTCATTTTATCCAGATACTAATATATGAATGAGAGAATAAAATACAAAAAGGGTGGCAAAGACCCCACAATAATGTAAGCTAACCAAGTCAGAAGAGACTCCAAATCAGGGGGAGAAGAAAGGGAGTAAAAAGAAGTTTAAAAAAAATTAAAGAGGCACCTGGGTGGCTCAGTGGGTTAAAGCCTCTGCCTTCAGCTCAGGTCATGATCCCAGTGTCCTGGGATCAAGCCCTGCATTGGGCCCTCTGCTCCCTGGGGAGCCTGTTTCCTTTCCTCCTGTCTCTCTGCCTGCCTCTCTGTCTACTTGTGATCTCTCTCTCTCTCTGTTAAAAAAATTATATATATATATATATATATATATATATACATAAAAAGATATATATTAGTTATATATTAGGCTGGTGAATAGAACAGAGCCACCCTATTAATTTTGGGTGTATTTTGGTCTCAGAAGAAACTACCTCCCAAAATTTTAAAGAAAGAAAAACTTATATATATACAAAAATAAGGGTAAACATGATAAAGGGATGTGATATGACTGTAAAGATGAAAATTTTAAAAAAAATTCTAAAAAAGGAATTTATAAGTTGATTAGAAAAAGAAGTAAAAGATAGTGGAGAGAATTTGCTTAGTCTGGAGACTAGAACAAAGCCCTGTGCTAGATCTAGGGTGTATTTTGATCTATTAGAAGAAATTGTATCCCAACAATTTTTAGAAGAAAAAACCATACATGTATAGAAAAAATAAAGTTGGACACAATGAAGGATAAAACATGACTATAATAATGAAGGTTTTAAAAGATTTTTTAAAGAAAGATATTGTTAAGAAAACTAGTTAAAAAAACTTTAAAGGAGGAGAGAGGAAAAGTTAAAAATATTAGAATAAGAAAAAAAAATTAAAAAATTTTAAATTAACTTTGCAAGACTAAAGAATCGTGTGGAGAAAGCCATAAATTCCATGCTTTACTTTCCCCTCCTCTGAAATTCCCTTGTTCTCCTTAATCAGTGAGCTTGGTCTTAGCTGGATCTTCTTGCTGATGTTCTGGGGGAGGGACCTATTGCCTTGATTCTCAAATGTTTTTGCCCGAAGCGGAATTGCGCTGCACTTACCAGGGGCTGGGCTAAGAAATCTGCTTGGGTTTGCTCTTAGGAGCTTTTTTCCCCCTGAATGCTTTCCATAGAGCTCTGGAGGATGGGAATGAAAATGGTGGCCTCCCAATCTCTGGCCCAGAGGAGCCAAGAGCTTGGAGCCCCACTCCTCAATGCACCCTCAGAGAAAAGTAGTCAGTCACTCCCATCTCCCTGTCTCCGGCCACACTATGAGCTCACCTGGCCTGTGACAGAGCATTTCTGTCCCTGGCACACACCCCCATTTGGAGTCTTCAACCCCTGCAGATTCGTGGTGCACTGCTCTTCCGACAGAGGAAGGTGGGTCTCCCCGGATCTGCCACTCGTGGGGTCCCTGCTCAAAGAGAAGTGGCCCCACTGTGCTGCAGATCACAGTTAAGGTAACCCCAAGCTGAGAGCTCACTCCTCGGCTCCGTCTCTGTAGTCGGCTTCCCTGCTCTACTACCTGCGAGCTCTGCTATACTCATGCACCCCTGATCCTTCTGTGACCCCACGAGACCTGAGACCACACACTGTCCCCATGAGGGCTCCAAATCAGCTTAGCCTCTGGAGCAATGTCCCTCAGTGGAGTAGACTTCTAAAAGTTTGGATTTTGTGCTCTGTTGCTCCACGCTTGCCTGTAGTTGGCCCCTCCCACCATGGTCTATCTTCCTGTTGCTTCAGATTAACTTCTCCTTATGTCCTACCTTTCAGAAAGTGGTCAATTTTCTGTTTCTAGAATTGCTGCTGCTTCTTCTCTTCTATCTCCTGTTGAGTTTGTAGGTGTTCAGCATGGTTTGATAATTATCTATCTGAATTCCTGTGACCTGATGTCATCTCAGTCTGCTAGTCCTCAGCCATCTTGACTCTCAAAACCCCAATAGTTAATTTTTACTTTTGCTTCCCTTGCCTTAGGAGACTTATCTAGGAAAATGTTGCTATGGCTAATGTTAGAGAAATTACTACTTCTGCTCTCTTCCAGGAGTTTTATGGTTTGAGATCTCACATTTAGGTCTTTAATCTATTTTGAGTTTATTTTTCTGTATGGTGTAAGGAAGTAGTCTGGTTTAAGTCTTTTGCATAGCTTTCCAAGTTTCCCAGTGTTATTTGTTGAATAGACTGTCTTTTTACCACTGCGTATTCTTACCTCTTTGTAAAGATTAATTGTCCATATAATCATGTTATATATAGCTTTGTTGTATAACTTGAAATCTGAAATTGTGTTATCTCCAGCTTTGATTTTCTTTTTCAAGATTGCTTTGTCTACTTGGGGTCTTTTGTAGTTCCATACAAATTTTAAAATTATTTGTTCTCATTCTGTGAAAAATGCTGTTGTATTTTGATAGGGATTACATTAAATCTAAGAGTGCTTTCAGTAGTATGGATATTTTAACAGTGTTTGTTTTCTCAGTCATCATCATGGAATATCTTCCCATTTGTTTGTGTCATCTTCAATTCCTTTCATCAGTGTTTTATGATTTTCAGAGTAAAGGTCTTTTGGCTACTTGGTTAAGTTTATTCCTAGGTACTTTATTATTTTTGGTGCAAATATAAATGGAATTGCTTACTAATTTCTCTTCATTTTTAAGTGTATAGAAATGCAGCAGATCTCTGTACATTGATTTTGTATCCTGCAACCTTACTGAATTTGCTTATCAGTTCTGGTAGATTTTTTTGGTAGAACCTTTAAGGGTTTCTAGATTTAACATCCTGTTATCTGAAAATAGTGGAAGTTTTACTACTTTTACCAGTTTGGTTGCCTTTTATTCCCTTTTCTGCCTGATTGATTTAACCAGAACTTCTAGTGCTTATGTTGAATAAAGTGGTGAGTGGACATTGTTATCTTGTTCCTGATCTTAGCGGTAAAGGTTTCAGTTCTTCATTATTGAGGATAATGTCAGCTGTAGATTTTTTACATATGGCTTTTATTACATTGAGGTATGTTCCCTCTAGAACTACTTTGTTAAGGTTTTTTGTTTTTTGTTTTTTTTCTTGTTTTTTATCGTGAATAGATGTTATACTTTGTCAGATGCTTTTTATGCATCTATTGAAATGATCATATGGCTTTTATCCTTTCTCTTATTGATGGGGTGTATCCAATTGACTGATTTGTAAATATTGAACCACCCGTGAGTCCCAGGAATAAATCTCACTTGATTGTGGTGAATGATTTTTAAGTGGATTGTTGGATTCAGTGTGCTAATATTTTGGTGGGGATTTTTGCATCTATGTTCATCTGAAATATTGGACTATATTTTGGGGTTTTTGGTAGTGTCTTTATCTGGTGTTGGTATCAGGATAATGCAGACCCCCATAGGATAAATTTGGAAGTTTTCCTTTATCTTCTATTTTTTCAAATAGTTTGAGAAGAATGAGTATTCATACTTTCTTAAAGGTTTGGTAGAATTCACCTGAATTCATTTGGTCCTGGACTCTGTTGGGAGTTTTTTGATTACCGATTCAATTTCATTGTCGGTAATTGGTTTGTTCAAATTTTTATTTCTTTGTGGTTCAGTTTTGGTAGGTTGTATGTTCCTTGGAATTCGTCCATTTCTTCTAGGTTGTCCAATTTGTTGGCATATAAGTTTTTATAATATTTTATAATGTTTTGCATTTCTGTGGTGTCAGTTATGATTTCTTTTCTTTCATTTCTGATTTTGTTTAGAGTCTTTTTTTTTTTTAAGTGGGTCTGGCTTAAAGGCTTATTAATTTCGTTGATCTTTTCAAAGAACCAGCTTCTGGTTTCATTGATCTGTTCTATTGTTTCTTTCATTTCTATATACTTTATTTCTGCTCTCATCTTTATTATTTTCTTCTTTCTACCAGTTTTGGGTTTCATTTGTTCTTTTTCTCACTTCTTTAGGTGTAAGGTTGAGTTGTTTGAAATTTTTCTTGCTTCTTGGGGTAAACTTCCCTCTTAGAAATTCCCTCTTTTGCTGCATCCCAGAGATTTTGGACCATTGTGTTTTCACTTTCATTTGTGCCCATGTATTTTTTGATGTCCTCTTTGATTTCTTGGTTGACTCATTCTTTGTTTGGCAATGTGTTATTTAACCTCCAGGTATTTCTGCTCTTTCCAGATTTTTTCTTGTGGTTGATCTCTAGTTTCATAGCATTGTGGTCAGAAAAGATGCATGGTATGACTTCAGTCTTTTTGTACTTGTTGAGACTTGTTTTGTGGCCTGGTGTGTGACCTATTGTGGACAATTTTTCATATGCACTTAAAAATGTGTATTCTCCTGATTGAGGATGGAATGTTCTGAATATACTAAGTCCATTTGGTCCAGGGTGTCATTCAAAGCCAGTGTTTCCTTGTTGATTTTCTGTTTGGAAGATCTGTTCATTGATATAAGTGGATGTTAAAGTCCCCTGCTATTATTCTGTTACTATCAATTACTTTCTTTTTATTTGTTATTAACTACTTTAAGTATTTGAGGGCTCCCACATTGGGTACAAAAGTATTTATAATGTTTAAACTATTATTATATGCTCTTGTTGGATTGACCCCTGAATGATGATATAGTATCTTTCTTTGTCTCTTGTACAGTCTTTGTTTTAAAGTCTATTTTCTCCAATGTAAGTATTGCTACCTTGGCTTTCTTTTGACATGATTAATGCTTCTCTATCCTTTCACTTTCAATCTGCAGGTGTCTTTAGGTCTGAAGTGAATCTCTTGTAGGCAGCATATAGATGGGTCTTGTTTTTTTATCCATTCTGTCACCCTGTGTTTTTGGTCTGAGTATTTAGTCCATTTGTATTCAAAGTAATTATTGATAGGTATGTATTTATTGCTATTTTTTCTTGTTTTATGGTTGTTTTGTAGTTTTTCTCTTACTCTCTTCTTTCATGACTAGTTAGTGATATACTTGTGTTCTTTCTTCTTTAATTTGTGCATATATATTACTGGATTTTGATTTGTCGGTACCATTCAGTTTGTACATAACACCTTTTTTATATAGAAGTCTATATTAGGTTGATGGTCACTTAAGTTTGAACCTGTTCTTTACTTCTCTCCTCCGCCCATTTTAGGTATATCATATCATATATAGCATTCTTTTTTATTTTTTAAGATTTTATTTTTTTGACAGAGAGAGACACAACAAGAGAGGGAACACAAGCGGGAGAAGGAGAAGCAGGCTTCCCGCTGAGCAGGGAGCCTGATGCAGGGCTCAATCCCAGGACCCTGGGATCATGACCTGAGCTGAAGGCAGATGCTTAATGACTGAGCCACCCAGGCGCCCCCTCATATATAACATTCCTTTATTTTGTGAGTCCCTTGACTGATTTTTACAGATATATTTACTTTTGGTAATTTTGTGCTTCCTACTTTTTTTTTTTTAAACTCTCATTTATGGTCTTTTCTTTCCTCTCAGAGTCCCCTTTAACATGTAGGGCTGGTTTAGTGGTCATGAATTCCTTTCTTTTCTCTTGCCACTTTAAAAATTACCTTTATCACTACTTTTTGACATCTTAATTACTATGTGTCTTGGTATGGACTGCCCTGGTTGATTTTGTTGGAGGATATCTGTGTCTCCTGTATCTGGATTTCTGTTTTCTTTCCTGGATTTGGGAAGATTTCAGCTATTATTTTGTGAAATAAATTTTCTTACACCTTTTCTTTTTCTTCTCCTTTTGGGATCTCTATAATATAAATGTTATTTCACTTGATTGGTGTTGCTGATTTCCCTAAGTCTATTCTCGTTTTGCACATTTTTTCCCTCTCACCTCAGCTTGTTTACTTTCTATACTTCTTTCCTCCTGGTTGCTGATTTGTTCTTCTGTTTCATCTTGTCTGTTATTTATTCCATGTAGTGTGTTTTTAACTTCGTTTATTATGTTTTTCATCTCTGACTGGTTCTTTTTTTTTTTAAGATTTTATTTATGAGAGAGAGAGACAAAGTGCACAAGCATGGACAGCAGCATGGGGAGGGAGAAGCAGACTCCCTGCTGAGCAAGGAGCCCAATGCAGGACTTGATCCTGGAACCCTGGGATCATGACATGAACAAAAAGCAGATGCTTAAGCGACTGAGCCACCCAGGCATCCTCCCCCTTCCCCCTCCCCTTCCCCCTCCCCTTCCCCTCTCCCCCTTCCCTCCTCATTGTTAAGTGTCTCACTGATGTCACCCACTCTTTTCTCAAGTTCAGTGAGTATTTTTATGATCATTGCTTGTACTTTTACATTCATTACTTTAAATTATCCACCAGACATATTGCTTATCTCCATTTTACTTAGGTCTCTTGTCCTTTTCTTTGATTTGGGACACATTCCTCTGTCTCCTCATTTTGTCTAATTCTCTAGTTTGTTCCTGTATGTTAGGAAAGAGAGCTACATCCTCTGCAATTGAAAGTAATGAATGGTCTTATGAACAAGAGGTCCTGTAGTGCCCTGCTCTGTAGTGTCCTGTGTTCACCTGAACCTGGCACTTCAGGGATGTCTCCTGTGTGTGATGCGTGTGCTCTGCTGTTGTGTCTGAGCCACCTTTTCCTTCAGTCCAGTCACCTGCAATGGCTCTCTTGCCTGCTTTGGGCAGTGTTTGCTTCTTCTAATATTAGCGGACCATTCTGGGGATACTTGAATTGAGTCAGACCAGGCATTTGCCAGAGATGCTGTGACACCAAACTACAGGACACTTTCCCTTTGTTGTCCCCTTAAGTCAGTCTAGTTATCTGCCTCCAGCCCATTGCTGGGACCTCCATATAACTGGTATGTGTGTGATTATCTTTTCCTCTCTCTGGGGCAAAAGTCACTTTAGAGTACTGCTGGCCACCTTAAGGGCTGTTTGCATACTGTCAGGTCTCTAGCGTCACCCTGTATGGGCTCTGGCCAAGAGCGTATTGGAAAGGGTGGATCTGTGGAAACAAGCACAGAGGGTGGGCAGGGTGGTGAGACAGCAGTGCTAGCCAGCTCTGTGCATGCCCCCTTCTCTACGGAAGGGGCCCTGCAGTGCTGTGACTGAGGCAGGCTATCAGGAGGGGCGGATTGGCAAAAGCACAGTGCAGGCTAGGATGGTGGTGCTGGCAAGTTAGGTAACAAGTCCTGCAGGTAGCCCTGTGTTCATGCTGGGGGACCAGGGCAGAAGATGGAGCCTGTCAATTCCTTTGTTCCTGGAAGAGTTTCCCAGAGATTTCTGTCCCCTTGGCTGTGCTCTGAGATGGACAACTGTCCTTCTCATATACCTTTGGCTGTGCTCTGAGGTGTCTTTCACACTGCTGCTTCTGGACTGTTTGTTGTGCTGTCTCTTTAAGGGTTGGGGACTCATTTTCCTTCACCCTGCAGGATCTCCCAGCTCTTAGTCTGCTGATTTTTTAAAATTCCAGACTTTATGTTGTGGTGGTTATAAGAACTTAGGAAATTGAGCCCCTCTGGTTTTCAAAGGCAAATGTTACGGGGATTTATCTTCTTTAGGGTAGCGGTCTGTTTGTCTCCCCTCTCCAGCAGCCACATCTTTTCCTTCTACAGATAGTCCTGTGAGTTCCCCTAATTCCTGACTGTGTCTCTGCCCTTCCTATCCTCTACATTTACTTGTGGAATTTATTCCGCCAGTCTTTGGGTCATTTTCTGGGTTTTTTGCACTAATGAGAGTGTTATCAAAGTTTATCTGTAGGGTGGAGGTGAGCCTAGGGTCCTCTTTCTCCACCATCTTCCCTGGAAGAGGGATTTTCATTACTAGAAAGGGATAGTTTTAAAATAGATGGTAAAGATCATTGAAAACAAAAGGAGAAAAGAACACAAACTTTATCTTACCATGAGGTTCTTTAAAAATCTTTCAAAAGGACAGTTATATTCTTCAGATAGAAGAAAATCAATGTATATTTGATTTTACAATGAAAATAAACACTTTTTTTTTTTGCCTCTATGTACCTTTAATATACTAGGATGACACCAGTGTTAAGAAGTGTTTATTCTCTATATACATTTCACTGTGAATATGTCTTTCTGCTAAGCTCATAGAATCTTGGATTCTACTCACACTAGTCAGGGAAGTTCTTTTAAATTCCAGAAACATCCAAAATATCATTAATAAGATATTATTTTTAAATACATCCTACTAAGCACAAAATAAAATTCTCTTTGTGTCAAAGTTTACTATTTTTTTTGAGAGAGAGGGAGAGCATGTGAGCCAGGTGGGAGGAGCAGAGGGAGAGACTCTTAAGCAGACTCAATACTGAGTGGAGAGCTGGACTCAGGGCTCGATGTCCCAACACTGAGATCATGACCTGAGTAGAAATCAGGAGTCAGATGATTAACCAATTGAGCCACCCAGGTACCCCAAAAATTTACTATTGTTATAAGAATATTTTAAAATAATTTTGCATGATTTATGACATGTAGTAAGACCAGTACAAATATGTGACAGCCAACATCATTACGTATTTGATCTTCAAATGCATCATAGAGTTTCCTGAAGAATTAGTGCATCATAGATTTTTATTGCAAAATCATTTATTACCAGCATTTCTTCATTGTTTCATCCTTGTTTCCTGACTTGTAAGATACTGAATTTGAAATAAAGGTGGATTCAAAGAGAATTTATTTATGTTTTCATATCTTTAAATATCAGAGGCTTATGTCTACAACCACCCCTCCATGACAGAATCCTGTGGCTTACTTCAGAAAAATGTGGGGTTTTCTATGTAATAAAGGAGATTAACCAAAGAAAGGAAAGTGAGATAAACCAAATCTGTGATTAAAAATAAAAATATGGGGCGCCTGGGTGGCTCAGTGGGTTAAGCCACTGCCTTCGGCTCAGGTCATGATCTCAGGGTCCTGGGATCGAGTCCCGCATCGGGCTTTCTGCTCAGCAGGGAGCCTGCTTCCCTCTCTCTCTCTCTGCCTGCCTCTCTATCTGCTTGTGATCTCTCTCTGTCAAATAAATAAATAAAATATTAAAAAATAATAAAATAAAAAAATAAAAATAAAAATATGGAAAAAAGATTATGTTGGAAATTATGAAGAAACTATCATTAAAAAGATGTCATATATGGGTCATATAAGATTTATAAGATACCTTGGCAGAAAGAAAGGAAAGAGCAGAAAGGAGCTAAAAAATGGAAGAGTTGAAATGAATTGAAATTAGTTTTAATTGCATTTGTTGAGATTTGACTAATACAGCATTGAGCAAAACACATAATGGATCGTGTCATGTAATGTTAATTTTGACAACTGTAAATCAGGCGAGGGAACACTATGAAATCATCATGAATGATGCATATGCTCTGCTGTGTCATCTTAATTTTAGACTTGCAAATTTGATTTCTGAAGCTGTTTGCATTTGAACAACCAAAGCAAAGTGTCGTGAAATAAATCAATTTGAAAAGAAAACATTTCCTAACGTGATTTGTGGAGCTCCTTGGTAAGAGCGCACCGGTGACATATTTTTGCGTAGTTTCGTTTTACCACCTACTTTCATTATGAAGCTGACAGTGTGGAGCCCAGGGGAGTCAGAGGAACAAATAAAGCTGAGACTGTGTAGGAAGTGGGGGCAGTTGTCCTATTTTGTTGCTGTGAACATCGCTGAATAGTCCATAGTGAGCTTTTATTGCTTGCCAGGGACATTTTCTGAGAATGGCTGATGGAAAAGTTGAACACACAGTAATAATGGAAAAGATCTAGTTCTGTCTTCTTGGGCCTAAATGAAGTGCTTTAGTTTTGCTACATTAATTTGCCTTTGATATTAAGCACAGGTTCTATCATTTGTGTGCACTGTTTTGTAACTGGACTGTGAACTTCTCCTTGAGAATATCTCTCAGATCCTTATCCCCTGTCCTCCTGCTGTGAGAGGACTTTGAGGAGGTGCCCAGCACTCGATGAAGCAGGTTTTGTCATTAACACCTAGTAAATATGGCACCTGAAACTGCATCTGTTGTTTTGCACTGATCATTCTTTACAAATGACCACATTGACAGTGTCAGGTTTTAAAGTGACAATTTCAGTTATGTCTTTATATGGATAATCTCTTTATAAATATTGTATTTATTATTTCATTTGTACACAAATGTGTGATAGTACTTGTATAGGTAGATCAAATTAATCCGGGACAATAACCTTCAATGCCATAGGTCTACCACCGACTTGAAAAAAAATCTAGTGAATTTTGTACAGCAACTTCTTAAATGGCAAGATGGATAAAAATCTTTTAGACTCCTAAAAAAAATTGCTAAAACCAAAAACTAATAGTGGAATATACTTCAGCAAAAGAAAATGATTATTGAATATTCATTGGAATTACAACTTTAGAGCATTTGAAGGAGAAAAAAGGTATAAAGTGAAAACAGAATTATCAATTACTTAGATGACTAATTTTTAATTAAGGAAAATCATCACACAATGATAAGATATTTGTCAACCCCTTGGTCTGCCATTACCAACTTGGTCTCTGGACCTGAGAGAGGAGTATATAACCACAGTCTTTTTCTAGGTCAGAGATGAGCAATGCTTGGTGGGGACAGTTCTTTCAGCATTTTCCACTTACACAAAGGTGGAAATGAGGTGAGATAGGCACAGAAAGAATAATTATAAAATAGACACATTATTCTAGGAAGACAGCAGAGTTAAATACCAGTAATACAATCAGAAAATCAGAAGTATTTAAACTGACTCAGATATTAGGATCACTTGATACTTATATTTCTGTGTGTCTCTCTCCATGTTTCCTATCTTCCTAAAAGTACAAAAAGGAAAGAAACAGTCCTTGATTTAGCTGCCTATTTTAAATAAAAAGCTTAGACAAAATCATAAATCATATCAAAATTTGTCTCTGAAAAACCATTGTTTGTAACTAGGTATGACAGCAAAGATCATAAGTGATTCAACTGTTTATTGTACTACTTGTTGTAGTCATCAGTATTATAAAATTACACTGAAATTGGATCTGAAAGTTTTGAAAATCCAGTGTATTTCAGTAACAATAAATGAAACCAGTTTATTTTTTCAGTATTTCTTTTTTTTTAATCTTTTTTTTTCCATTTTATTTATTTTTTCAGCGTAACTGTATTCATTGTTTTTGCACAACACCCAGTGCTCCATGCAAAACGTGCCCTCTCTATTACCCACCACCTTTTCCCCCAACCTCCCACCCCTGACCCTTCAAAACCCTCAGGTTGTTTTTCAGAGTCCATAGTCTCTTATGGTTCGCCTCCCCTTCCAAATTTTTTTTTTTTAATAAACATATAATGTATTTTTATCCCCAGGGGTACAGGTCTGTGAATCGCCAGGTTTACACACTTCACAGCACTCACGATAGCACATACCCTCCCCAATGTCCATTATTTTTTCAGTATTTCTTGATCATATTTCTGTGGTCTTGGGTCCTCTAGTTTACATGTAAATATTGCATAATATAATTATTTAAAAATATTTTATTATTCATACACAGCGGGAATAGATATATTTTACTGTTTATATAGATAATATCTTTAAACTGAGAGCATGATGTTAAAACATAAACCAAAGGAAAAACCTACCTAGAATCCAGCCACCCTGAAGTAACCACTGTGAAGGTTTGGGTGGCTGTGTATCATATATCTGTGATGTATCATACAACTTTACATAAGTTGGATTGTGTCACGCATGCTGAATTTTCTACCCCCTTTTTTGCGACATGTTAATACATCGAGCGCATCTCCTTTCCCCGTGGGGTATATTATATTAACAAGCTGTATTCATATAAGCCTACATGTATTGATTATCATTATGCATGCATACAACTAACTTACTTTGTTCATTGTTTTTTAATGGATCATATTGTACATATTTCATTTAATAAAACCCTGTGGAAGCCCTTGCAATTTATAAGGAATAACTCTAATCCATTTTTCTTTAATTCTTAAATTCCCTGCTGGTGGAGATTAACTTTATTTCTGATTTATGACTACCAGGAACCAGCCATCATGCAGAATCCTATCTTATATATATGTCTATGTGAATTGGTATTTTTGTTTTCATAGCACATATTCCCAGGTATGGGATTGCTGGGTCAAATTTAATTTTGAAAGATCTTTCTAGGTGCTCTCCGAAGAGGTGCTAACACCTAACATTCCCCTTACCGGTGTTGAGGAGTACCCTTTTTCTTTTATTCCTCTGAACAAAAGCTCTTGTCACCAATCTTCTGCAAACTGAAGTTATATGACATTGTTACTTGATTTTTCATTTCCCTCGGTAACAAACCTGAGCATTTTATCGTTTGTATATGGATTTTTGAGTTTCTCCTGTCATGCATCTATATATAAAATGAAATGAACAGAATACATGTTCATTTCTCTTCTGTTTGTGTTTCTCTTATCAATTTGTAATGGATTGTGTTCCAGTAATTCAGTCTTTGTAATATTCATTTTAGATTTTACACATTTATCAATCTACTGACTACCACAAGTTCTGGGTTTTTAAAACATCAAGTGTCTTTTTTTCTACTTCTGCATGTTCCTTTGAGGTTAAGGTGACCTTCCTAGTCATAGATCACGTAGTCTCCTACATCTTTTTAAAAGATTTATATTGTGTTGTTTTAATTCTAAATTTACATCTTCTCTTTCTGGACTTTAGCTTGTGTACTTACAAGATAGGGCTTTAGTTTTATGTTTGTTTATTTGTTTTAATTTACTTTGGCCATCTGCTAAATAGGTTTTAAATAGTCATGTCTTCCTTATCTATCAAGCTATCAATAGCTCAAATATTTTTAGAATCTGATTCTGGATTCTCTGTACTATATGACTGATTTTTAAAATCTTTTTCTATATGATACCATTTGGACTTTTCTAAAATGAATATATAATGCATTTGAAATAGCAAATACTCCCCTTTCTGCCCTCTTTTCATGGTTTTCTAGCTATTCTAATACTGAATTCTTTATATCTAACTCTAAGATGAACCATATAATTTTTACTGTAATAATTTATATTTGAATATAACTATGAAATACTATGAAGGCTTACTATAGTTTTCTGTTTCTTCTACTCTCATGTATCATGCTTTTAAATAATATATTGAAATTTTTATGTAGATTCTGGATATTTCTTGCTGCAGTTGTTCCTATTTTGTAGGTGATATTTTTTCTTGCTAACAGATTTTTTTTAACCTTTCTGTGTCTAGGTGCATTTATAAGAGTAAAACTATTTGATTTGTATGTATTTAATTTATATCCATCTACATTGCCAATTCTTTTTAATTCCAGAAGTGGTTTATTGAAGTCTCTTGAGTTTTCTGGTTACATAATGATAAGATTAACAGAAGAAATTTCTCTCGCATCTTTTCCAGTATTTATGTCAATTATTTCATTTGCATTATATTTTTAGTTGGATGAACTAAGCAGTTGCAACTATGACAAAATCAATACAAATTTTGTTCCTAGGGGATGTATTTAATTTTATGAAATAATTATTTCTAATTATTAGTACAGAAGAAAATATCTCATCAATATTGAGTCACTTAACAGATAGCATTTGAGTTCTCTTTTCTTTAGAAGTTCTGCAAATAGTTCGAAAATCTTGAATTTAGTCTGTTTTAATCCAAGATGAACTGTCATAAAAATAAATAAAGACGAGAGGCTTTAGAACATTGAGTATTATGGAATTTACCCAAACTGAAACCTGTTTAAGGAAGTACAAAGTGTTATTAGAGTTTCTGTTAAATCCCACCGGATCTCAGAGCTGGCAATGAGACCTGTGGTCTTCAAATGCAGTAATACGTGTTCTTTCTCTCTGATTGCTAATTGAAGAGAGACTTGATAATGGCAATTTTCAATTAAGTCTAGATCTCTTAAATAGCCTATTACTTAAAGAAGAATCACTTAAGCATTGAAACAAAACATTGTGGTTAATTTTCTTTTATCCTAGTTCACTTCCTAATTAGACCAGACATTACCATTCAACAAAAGGTATTTAATGTAACAACAAAGACATTGGCGATTGTTGATAATCTGTGATAAATAGAATGCTAAATAATGTGAAGTATTGGTGTAGTTTGTCAACAATAAAAATGCTGGAAATTTGTATATCTACTTCAGGTCTCTGTTAGTATTCATATATAGCGATTATAATGTCTACTTCTGGTAAGGACTTGGAGGTGATTTACAGTAAAAAAGCTAAATGAATGAACAAATGAGTGAATGAATGATCTGTGTGTATATACATGCATTAATGCAATTAGTGAAAGAGGAGGGGAAGGAAGATTTCAGATGAAGTTTTGGAATCACATTTGGAAGTTGGTGACAGTGATTGAAAACAGAAGTTAGATTGAGATACCTGAACAGCTAATAGAAGAAAATGAAACATGATTTGTTTTTTTTTAAATATGTCTGTGTGCACATATGTATGCCTGTGTGTGTGTTGTGCATATTCTGGTTTCTTCTGTCAGTTGCTGGTTAATATTGAGAGTGCATGTGCATACAGTCTTTCTATAAAGCAGTTTAAGAGGCATCAAAGTACTATGGATCAGATAGAAAAATTGTTTGGGCTAGAAGAAGTCTTGAGCTCATGGAATGTCTAGTTTACATATAGCTGCATAAAATTCTCATAGTTATTTTGCAAAGCACTATGATAGCATCACTGTGAAATTCTAAAAATATTGCTTATGTTATTTATTTGGCAACTTTTTCCCAAGTCTCCTTGAAGAATAAGATGGTAATTACCTTTAAAAAATTAAATCAATGGGTAACTTGAGAAAATAAAAATCAATATTTGTGAGAATTCATAGCCCTCTCTTTTTCTTCTTACTATTTAAAGCTTTCCCCTTTGCCTTCTATTTTTCCTCTCAGGGAAATAGGGAAAAAGCTGCAGGAGAGTGTTTTCTCAAGAAAGTCAAGTTAGAGCAACAAAAGAACTAGACTTTTGTGGGGTCTGTGAGTTGTGGGGAAACAAAATATTGGAAAGAGCTGCAAGTGGTTTGCCCAAGTAAGGCACAAATATGTACTAGGAACCAAGAGGGAAAGGTTGAAAGAACTGAAGAGTAAGCCCTTTCCTGGGCTTTAAGTGAGTGAGAGAATGAGCAACTTCATCAGTGCTGATAGAAACCATATTTCTGGACTCCCTTAATGTGTGAGAAAAAGTGGGAAAAGACTGAAATTTCAACTTTGGCGATGCTTCTGAACTAACACATCGTTCTTGGATGAGATAAAGCAGTGCTCTCCAAAATTTACTTCTGCTTCTCGAGATAGCCTTGGATCACAGTTGTCAGACCATATTGTTATGATAGGACACATGCCTTACTAGTGTTCCCGCATGTGTCTCCATGAGTTGATTTTATCGTATGTCTAACTTAGCAGGAGGAGAGAGGTGAAATCATAACGCCACGCTGAACTGAATTCTAGAACCATTTTTGTGATGTTGCATTTCCCTCTTAAAAGCAGAGAAATTGAGAACTGTGATGACTTCAAGAAGGAAGGAGTAGCAAATATGTCAAAAGTTACTGAGATTAGCAGTGTGCTTATACTGGTGCAGAGAAACATAAAAAAAATAAGGGATTAAGTTTTTTTTTAATTATAGTGTATTACAAAGGAAGTATCACATCAGTGGATAAAGGAAACTTTATTCAACAAATAGTATTGTGACATAAGTAATATGTAAGAATTTAGTGACAAAATTGCTTTTTAAAATACTAATACTAGTATTGACGACAAAGTAAATACCAGTGAGATATTTTTAAAATGTTAAATAATAGAGGAAAATAGAAGAAAGTATAAACAAGTATCTAATTTGTAGATGGACTTCCTCCATTAAGATAATTAAAGTAATGGAGAAAATCACAGACTTCAAAATTATATAATGCAGTGGATGAAATACACTGTGCGAGGCCAGACAAATCTGGATTAAATCAATGTTCTTCCATTCATTTCCGACAGACTACATTTACTGTAATTGCATATTACAGTTAGAACTGTTAACTAAAAGATAGCCAAAAGAAATATATATGCTTTTGGACTAAAAAGGAGATAAAACTAAAGAATTGAAAACTAATAATTACAAATAATAGAAAATGAGTACACTATATATGGAAATATATAGTGTGGCACTTGGCTAAAGTAGAATTGCAGACTTAAGTGAATTTATTAGGTAACCAGTGTACAGGTCAGTTTTCTTATCTGCCAATAACAAAAGACCAAACAGCAGGAAATTAAAAGCAGAAAGGAGTTTATCACGGGCAGTGGGGAGAGTGCAGAATTCCTGGGAGGAAGCAAGCTTGGATGCCACATAGCTGGAAGAAGTATGAGAGAATGACCCAGGCCCACCAGAGGACAGCTCCAGTAGTTGTCCCCTGCCTCTACTCACTGTTCACTACTCAGCATCCCTAAAGTGAGAATCCCTAGCCTACCTTTGGGTTCCCAGAAATATATATTTTGGCTCTGGGAAGAATAGCACCATATATTTGCTGCTGGTTCAGATAAAACCTCCCAACTTCACCAACTATTATTTCCCCAATGGCACCGGAGCTAAAACTTCTTTTGACTCTTCTGTCTTTCATAGGGCCAATTACTGCTGGGTGGTGAGGTTTGTGTTAAGACTAGTAGACTTCATTATGGTCATTCCATTGCCTTCATTCATTTCCTGCAAAACAAGCTTCCTGGGCAGAAGCAGTAGGCTGCCATGACTAAGGATAAGGCATCAAGTAAATCTCTAGAAGGTGTTGCTGGCAGGAGCACGGTGAACAAGGGAGGCAAATCTGTAGCCAAAAGAATTGTCTATACCAGTGAGATCAAACTGTCCCCTCTTCCAGGATTAAAGTCTTAATCTGTCTCCAATCACAGATTCTCCCAATATGGTGCCATCCCAGGGCTCAGGGGTGTTCACTGTCAGTGGTAGAATAGACACTTAGAATGGTAGCATCCAGTTAACTTGGTGAAGGGAAGTACATGCTTTGAATTCATCCAAACCCTCATCTTTGCCAGCCTGTCTACCTTTTCCATGAAGAGTGCTGAGGAGACTGGAGGAAGAAAATGGCTGACATTCACAGGGGCAGTGTTCAGGTATAAAGGAAAAGCATGACTTTGCACAAAAATCTGAGACCTTCTGTTGTGGTTTCCATGACTGGTGGTTCCACTGAGCATTAACAGCCTAGTTCTGAGCTACTGGTGCAAAACCCTGAATGAACTGGCAGTGCTTGCTTTGTTTTGGTTTGGGCCTCACTCAAGACTGCCACATTTATTTGGTTTTCCTGGTAAATGCATCAGATCCAAAGAGCTAAGTGTTATATATGTTTCCTCTGTAGTCCAAGGAGTTCCACCAAATGTGGTGCCTTTTCCTTTGTGTAAGGAGAAGCAGGGTCCAGCAATTAGCCTTTCACTTTGGAGGTCATCTGCCCAAGGTTTTGGACCCTCAGAAAACTCACTGTGGTGGAATCCTCTGAATTTATGTCTCTGATGTTTCCCACTTCCAATGCTCGATGTTTTATCAGTGACTTGCTACTCTCTGATTGCAAAGCATTGATGAGCATGTGTCATCCATACAGATGGTCTGTGGTGTGATGACATTAGCAAAATCCTTGTGTAAAAATCTGTGGCAACCCCAAGGTAAAATAGCGAAACTGTCCTGTTTTCCTTACCATGTGAAAGCAAAGAGGAAATATAAGAAGCCAGCTGATTTATACAAAGTTTTTCATTCTCACTCAGGGAAGTACAAAGTAAGACACCAATGAGTTAATCACTATCACCCATTCAGTTTTATTTATTTATTTAATTAATTTATTTATTTTTTAAGATTTTATTTATTTGACAGACAGATCACAAGTAGGCAGAGAGGCAGGCAGAGAGAGAGAGGGAGGCAGTCTCCCCGATGAGCAGAGAGCCTGATGCGGGGCTCGATCCCAGGACCCCAAGATCATGACCTGAGCTGAAGGCACCCCACTCAGCCAACCAGGTGCCCCATCTGTTCAGTTTTAAAGACTGTATATAATATCAAGTTTGGGTTAGGATTTGATGAAATGGGACTCATACACTGCTAATCAGCATATAAATTAAGATTGTATATTGTAGTATTTGATGATACTACCAAAGTGTTCTGTTACAATCATTTCTGATACTTTAATGATAGATTGCATACATGTATTTACATGAGCATGATCGTATGTTTAAGGATGCTTATGTTTGCAAGTATGCGGTGTATCTCTAGATACACACATGTGATTCTGAAGTAAATATACAGAAATACTGAGGCGCCTGGATGGCTCAGTGGGTTAAAGCCTCTACCTTCAGCTCAGGTCATGATCTCAGGGTCCTGGGATTGAGACCCACATCGGGCTTTCTGTTCAGCAGGGAGCCTGCTTCCTCCTCCTCTCTCTCTCTCTCTCTGCCTGCCTCTCTGCCTACTTGTGATCTCCGTCTGTCAAATAAATAAATAAAAATCTTTAAAAATATATATACATAAATACTTTTTAACAGTTTTCGATTCTCAAAAACACTTAACAAATATAAAAAAGAGTCGAAGTACTTAGAAAGGATTTATTCGTGAAGTTACTTCTTTGAAAAGAGGAGCTATTCTTTTTACCTCATACCTAAAAAGAGGCTTTTTCTTGAGACCTCTCCATTTCCTGGGGTCTGGTAATCTAGTTAGGTTGGGCTGACTGACTCGTTTAGAGTGGGGGTGCTAAGAGAATAATCCTGTGCCCTCAGGGGCATTTGGGGTAAGTCCTAAACTCTCTGAGGTAACTGTGGCAAAGGCTGCATCCTACAGCCTCCACGAAGACCATGCTGCAGAAAGGGAGAACAGCTTGGGGTCCTCTTCAATGCCGCTTATTAGTAAAGCCACCTGGAGGAGCATGGAACCCCAGCAGCAAGAATCTAGTACCTTTCCCTTCAGCCATTCAGGATATGATAGCTTGGGACTGGGGTGCTGTCGTGAAGGACTCAGAGTTTCTCAGCAGGCTCTAAGATGGCAGCACGTATAAAAGTAGTGGGTTGGGCGCCTGGGTGGCTCAGTGGATTAAGCCGCTGCCTTCGGCTCAGGTCATGATCTCAGGGTCCTGCTCCGCAGGGAGCCTGCTTCCTCCTCTCTCTCTGCCTGCCTCTCTGCCTACTTGTGATCTCTCTCTGTCAAATAAATAAATAAAATCTTAAAAAAAATAAATTAATTAAAATAAAATAAGATAAAAATAAAAATAAATTAAAAAATTAAAAAAAAATAAATAAAAGTAGTGGGCTAGCGACAGCAATTCTACAAATTCAGCAAATTGCTTCTCAGTTTTAGGTCACAGTTACCTTACCTATAAAAATTGAAAAATCAGTTGGGGATATCATCCTGGGTTTATATATAGATATAAAGCACACACACACAAATATCTATGTACACTTTTATTATGTATTATTACTATTATTATGATACCTTTATGAAACTTATGGCCAGTCTTAGCAATGCATCCTGGATTAACCTACCACCTTCAACACCCTCCTATATTTTTGAGTCAGGATATTTAAAGCTCAGTAAATTATGTTATAATTTTATTAAATCTACAGATTTATTGTATTTGATTACAAATATAGTATGCATAACAGCTTTTCTGAACAAATAATGAGATATAATGCCTAGCAAACCATTAAATCAATAATGATGGTTATTATTAATATTAATGAAATTGATCATGAATATTTATTACCTTGTAAACATTTAATGTGCAGTAATTATTTTTATAAGTAATATAATAGGTCTCCTGCCTGAGTACACAGTTATCCATTAATATTAGAATTAATATACCCTGAAGACTAGGCTTATTAATCAGTTATCATAGAATATGTAGCACAATAAAATAACATTGTAGTCAATCCTCCTTTCCCAAAATGAAAATCTATATATTTAAAAGTGCCATCTGCATGTAGTTAATGCATTGCCTTCCTCCTCTAAAATAAAAATTGGATTCATTTCTTTTATTACACATTAAATGTTGATTTAGTTAGATCTTCCCTAATGCTTAAAATAGACTTGCAATTAAAAAAACCCTTGCATTTTAAGTGAAAAATATCTTTCCAAATTCTCATAGTTATGGCAAATACTTACAATTGAAATTGAAACATGAGATTCTTTCACTTTGGTTATGAGAGGCCAGATCAGACTTCAATTTACAACTTGAAACCTTCTATGTATTATAACACATCAAATAGGTATTTAAACAGGGAATATGCCTTCTCCTTTTTATTAATCTCTCTTAAGCATCCTCTTCCCTGTAACTTTAATTCAACAAAAGAGATTTCTACCACTACAGAGAAATAGCTTTGAGATTATAACATACATATATTGGAACATGTTGAAAAAAAAATGATGAGATAAAAATGAAGCCAACAATAGGTACTTTTCCATTAAGTTGAACAAATATTCTAGGAGGAATTCCCATATACTTATAATGGCTTTTCATTTTTCCTGTTTATTGCAATTTATCTAAAGATGTTGATTTTTAAGTCCTATTTCTGAATGCCTTGGTTTTTTCCCTGAGCCTTTGGGAGCCTTTGGGAATGCATTATGGAATGGCAAATAGAATTATCTTCTTTTAAATGATTTAGCTTTCCCATTTCTCTCAGTGTTGAAAGAACTGAGCAAACTGTGTTCTTCATCGTACAGACTGCATATTTAAAGCATTATTAAAGAGTTTTTGAGTAATGGGTAGGATGTTTTAAAGTACTATTTCTCAAGAACTCTTTATATCTTCCAATGTAAAACCTCTCCTCTAGTTTTAGTACTTTTAAAATACCCATTATTACCTACACCCACTGCGTTGACAATGATTTCTTCCTGTTTGGTTATCTGTATCATGTGGTTCATGAATTGAGTATGTCACTATTTCTTCCCTAGCACTGAGGCAAAATAAACAAATGAATAAATAAAATAAAGCTGCATTTAACGAATTTAAGGAAACTAAAGTTCAGTACAGCAGGCTATAGTATCACACACCCAGAAATTAGAGGTGAACCAGTCGGAAATCATCAAATGTCCATTTCTGTGTTAGCAGAGAGAACAGTTTTAGGATGACTTGAGGTAGCTTCCAGAGAGGAAAGTTAATACGGACGTTAGATTCAAATATGTAACTATATTTGCCTTGTCTTTGCCATCATCTTTATACCTCACATTTGTAGGAATTAACTATTTTCAAGTAGTTTTCATGTCTGTTACTCCGATGATTCTCACAACTGTCCTGCCAAATAGAAAAGCCAAATGCTGCTATCTCTACTTTAGAGACTTGGGGAAAATTACGGATTTGTTCAAGATCATGTTATGAAGAGGACAAGTAGGCAGGTTTTTCCACTCTGTCCAGGCCAAATTCTCTTTTTTTTCTTTCACTAGGTAAAAAGAGAAAAATAAAATGGCACCAGACATCTGATTGAGCAAAACTTAACATTGGCCCCAATATTTTAAAAAAGAAGAAGAAGAAAAGAAAAGACTAAATAGGCATGTCTGGATGAAGAGGGAGTGAGGGTCCAAGGGTACCTGTCACTAAAATCCCTTTAGCCTCCCTCCCTAAGGCCACACTGCCCTGTCCTAATGGATGTTCATTTAGAACCTGCTTCCACTCTCCCAGACCTCATCTCTCTTTTTTTTTTTTTTTTAAGATTTTGTTTATTTATCTGACAGAGATCACACGTAGGTAGAGAGGCAGGCAGAGAGAGAGGAGAAAGCAGGCTCCCCGCTGAGCAGAGATCCCAATGCAGGGCTCAATCCCAGGAGCCTGGGATCATGACCTGAGCTGAAGGCAGAGGCTTAACCCAGTGAGCCACCCAGGCAACACGACCTCATCTCTTTTTAGGCAGCTCTTTGCACGCCGGGCAACAATATTTATAATCCTTCCCCTATGTGAAATGGAATTCCTGCTGCTGAACTGAATCAATTCACCCTCTCAATCCTGATGGTCCAGTATTCCTAGGGAGCAGCTCTGTCTCTTTGTCACAGGAATTATTATTCACGTAAGTCTCCTCAATTCTAGATGTATCGTTTGTTAATTTAAATTCATTGTTCTAAATTTTCTGCTGCTAAATTCAGTATAATAAAAATGTCATGGGCTTGAGCAGGTCTTTGAAAGATTAAGATAGCCAAAAGAAATGAGAAAGAAACAGGAATTGTGAAGAATTGGATGCATGTAATCAGCACCCCCACACTTTCATATCCTTGAGAAGGTGATAGGGATGGTATGAAGAACCTTGAAAGTCTGGGCAACAGTTCCCACTGAGTGAAGTGAGCTCTAAACCAGCCATTGTGAGTTCTTGAACAGGTGATAAATTAGATAAATAAAAATTTGTCAGGAAAGTCATTCTGATAGGGCAGTGCAGGACAGTTAATACAGGACACAAATTGAAGAAAAATGGCAGCTCAGCCTCCTGGTCCTGTCAGCAAATGTACTCAGCTCAGCACTGGACAAGCGGAAATGGAGAGCAGAGCTGATTGAAAGGAGGCTCTGCATAAGGATTTTGTGATAACTTGCTGCTAAATTGGCAGGGGTGGGGTTGGCACTGAATCAGAAGGAATGGGGAATGCAGCAAGCCAGTTTGAGGGGGAAATGTTGAATTTCCTTTGGGGGCTGTTGGATTTGAGGGAAATAGAAATGTGTCCACAGTCATTTTAGTTGGAAGTCATGCTTATGGATGTTTACCTAAAAGTGGAAGTTCAAAGAGAAAGAGAGCAGGGAAATATTCTAGAATTGGCGATCAAAAGCAGGAAGAGTTGGCATTCTTTTAGAATAATTGCATTGGTTTTCTTACATTTCTATGAATTATGAATTACATTTTATGATTAAGTGCTATACTAGTTTCAGTAATCACTGGGACCACGAGATTATCGAAGCAATGGAGAAATGGAGAATCAGGCGGGTTAGGTGAACGTTTATGGGATTTTTGTGATTTAGCCAATGTAGAAAAATTTTCCAGGGGTGCCTGGGTGCCTCAGTTAAGCGTCTGCCTTTGACTCAGTTTATGATCCCAGGATTCTGGGATTGATTCCTGTGTCCTTGTTGGGCTCTCCTTCTCCCTCTCCCCCTCCTCCCTGCTTGTGCATTCTCATGATCTTGACCTCTCAAAAAATTAAATAAAATCTTTTAAAAAAATCTTTCTTTCAGTCATTTTCACTGCCCCAAAGCTTTCTTGCCTTTAACTTCCGCCCCTTAACTTGGATATATTTGATCTGATTTCTCTCTTCCATTTGTCATGAAAATTATGACAGTTAACATTTGAACTGATACTCGATAATTCTTTCAAATAAGTCATATGGAATATTGTGATTTATAAGAAAAATACATATTTGCTCTTCATCTGCGTTTCCTGGCTCACAGATCCCAAAACACTTGGAATTTCATAAACGTTGAGAATAAGAAAGGTGCCTTTTTTTATGTTAATGAGGTGACTTTGGGAAAGCCCCTTGAGAAGAAGGCTGATTGCCATTGGAGCCAACCCTGGGATTAGAGGGTCAGAACTTTCAGTCCCAACTCCCTGCTTCCTAGGAGGGGAGGGGGCATGCCATTAGATCAATGATTTAATCCATTGTACCTATGTAATGATATCTCCACAAAAACCCTCAGGGATGGGGTTTGGAGAGCTTCCAGGCTGGTGAACATGTGGATGTGCTGGGGGCCTAGGAGGGACATGGAAGCTCTGTGCCCTTTTTCCATGCCTTTTCCTCCGTAGCTCTTCCATCTGGCTATGCCTGCGTTCTGTCCTTTTATAATAAACTGGTAATCTAGGAAGTAAAATGTTTCTCCCAAGTTCTGCGAACCCCAAGAGGTGGCTCTTGGGAACTTCTGGTCTACAGCTCGTTGGTCAGAAGCACAGATGACAACCGGGGCTTGGAACTGGCATGGGAAGGTGCTAGGGACATTCACGAGTGACTGAACCAGGTAGCTAATGTCGGCATGGAGCTGAATTCTCAGATGCCTTGCTCATGTCCAGGAACGGCTCATTGGTACTCCTCGGAAACCCTCCATTCCACACATTGCAATTGGGTGCAGAACCCACAATAATACCTAAAATACCTGCCTGGTTATGTTTTCCTCCTCTTCCCTCCTCCTCAAACTCTTTTAGTTTGAATGTTAAAAAACAGAGGCAAAAACTCCTTCATGTTAAAGAACGGCTTTGATGAGAAGAATTGCCAAAATCAACCCTGCCCCGTAACGCCATTTTAGAAGTCTGGTAGGTGGTTTTTACCCTGCCTCATCCATCTATGTGGAGTTTTCACTTGTGATGGCTTTGGGATCGTGCCATGAAGCGGCACTATGGTTCGCCACTTGGAACAGCGCGGGTGACGAGGAAGCAGCTGCATGGAAGCCTTCGCGGTGTGAGAGGATAGAAAATTTATGTACTGGCCCTTCCAGGGAGGCCTGGTTGCTGTTGCAGTTTATCCCATTACTAAGTACATGCTGCGCCGACAGCCTCACATTCAGCTGCTGACCAGCAGCGTGGCCCTCAGCTTTAATAGGGAGCATATGATCACTCCAGCTGGCAGGTGACACCATTTGGCAACATTCCCCAGCAGCTCAACAAAAGACTTTCAAACATCAAAGCAAGGGGAAAGACCTCTGCCTTTATAGGGAAAGTGGTTTGACTGTGCATGCATTTTTGCTTCCATGAGAATTATTGCTTCTAGCTTGCTGCATTCTGTAAAGGAAAGGGCACCCTGAGAGAATGAAATTAGCTCGGAAAATTTGCAAACTCTTCATTCAATTTGATAAATAAATGGTAAATTACGGGAAATTTAGTTTCGTGTTTAAAAAAGGAATGCAGCTTGAATATAGTTAAAGACGGGAGAAGTTTTTTTTAAAGATTCAGTCTGAAAACACAAGCGGTAAGAATTTAGATTGGTTAAGCTATGAAAACTTAAGAGTCTTCAATTTTATTGAAGAAACAGACCTAAGAGGTCTTTCAGGAAAATGCAGTTTCACTACATGGGAAATTTGTGACGCAGAGTAATCTCTACCTGATCAGGCAGGCCACTTGAAAGGAGCAATTCAGGAATATCTTGGGTCTCTTAATTATGAGCGACAGCATCATTTTCTGTCTTGCTGCAAACTGGGGACCCAGAAAAACTGGGCATTCCTCCTGGTCCATTCATTTTTTTTTATTGAAAAAACAAATGATAGATTAATAGGAAAAATAAATATATCTGCACATTCTGTTCTTATATTCATTTCTGAATATAATTTTAAAATTAAATCTGTATGTAAGCTTAACGATGGGACTATAGGCATGACTGTCAGTTGGCTGATGGCTATCTTAGCACATGTGAGAAATGCGTCTACCTCAGAAAGCATGTCCTTTTTTCCTCAGGTACTCAGTAGAGTTACAGTAATACACTTTAAGTGGTTTAAGCCCCATCAGTCTTAACATTTTTGTGGCCAGCATTGGGAGGAAAACAAACTATAAAATTAAGATACTCTGGGGGTGCCTGGGTGGTTCAGTGGGTTGGGCCTCTGCCTTCTGCTCAGGTCATGATCTCAGGGTCCTGGGATCAAGCCCCACATCAGTCTCTCTGCTCAGCGGGGAGCCTGCTTCCCCCACCCCCACCCCGCCTCTGCCTGCTTCTCTGCCTGTTTGTGATCTCTCTCTGTCAAATAAATAAATGAAATCTTAAAAAAAAAAAAATGAAGATACTCTGTTAGAGTATACAAACCTACACACAATTTCCTTTATACAAAGTGATATTTGAATCTACTGTGAACACCAAATTGTAATTTTTCATATTACAAAATTTGGAGATGCTTGTTAATATTACAAAATTATAAGGTAAAATCCGTTATATAGAAAATTCTCCTGTAACATGAATAGTGTTATTTAATGCATTTGCATCTTTACAGGAAGAAAACATGTTCTTTAATTCAATAAAAATTTTACAAGTGCTTATAGATTGATTCTACAAGAACTCAAAAAGATACAGTACTATGAATCGTATTTACAGATAATATGTTCTTAAGTGCCAAAATTATTTATGTTTCTGAAAAGTCCCATGAGCTCATCACATTCTCCAGGCCTCATGGAGAAGTAGGAACTGGGCAGGGTTCAGGGGCTGCCAGACATGGGCTGTCTCATCCGTCATCCCATCCCACTCCCCCATTGCAATGCTTCTGCAGCTTTCTACAGCACAGCATCAGGTGTTGGTTGCTGATTTTCATTTTTGTTTTTGCTTCATTTCTTACTGATCAAATAACACAGTTCTATTGTATGTGTTTAGGATATAGATAGCTCATGCCATATGCTTCTCTCCAGGGAGGTCTGCGTTAACAAAACTGGGCTATATACCCTGGTCATCAAATTGCATCCAGAGATCACGTGCTTGAGTCTTGCAAACTTCAAGATGTTTTAAAAATGCCTCGGTACTTTGCACTCCTGGGCTTAGCTCCTTGCATCCCCTTAACAAACAGTTGCCCTCATCGTGGACCATGTAGCACTGTTCTTGTAGGATTTTCTGTGCTACAGAGGCAGAAAAGTGTATTGTATTTTTTGAAGTTGCTTGGAGCCTGGATGTGATTTAGATTCCAATAATGAGCTAGAGCTGGGCTTGGAATGGGAGCTGAGATCCTTAGGAAGAGAGAGAAGTATCCATTTCATGGGGGAGTTTGTGCCAGAAAAGTGGCTTTCTGAAGCCACAAAAGCAGATTTCTGGATTAGAGAAATAGCCATGTGATTCTAAGGGCTAGAATTTGTCCTGAAGACTTCGTATAGATGCCTTCTCCTCCAGCCTATCCAATTATTTTACAAACCATGTCCTATCTGGTAATATATCTTATTGTGTGATCTACTCAGTTTCTGTTACCTAAGAAGGGCTAATACTGATAAAGATTTATTTGCAAACAATAAATATGGAGTGGCTTATGTTTTTGGAGTGGTTGGGAGTTACCTTGAGACCAGTGTTCTCACATTTTATTGTGGTAATAGAACAGCAGAGAATGTTGTTAAAATATTGACTCTGATTCCAGAGTGCAGCCCAGGGACCTGAGATTCCGCATATCTAATAAGCATATCTAATAAGCTCCCAGTTAATTATAACGGTTAGTCCACAGACCTAACATTGAGTAGCAAAACTCTAGATTACTCTAAGCCTTCAGGAACAATTTCCATCTCCTGGGCCCAGACTGCAAATGTTAGGCTGAAACATGATGATGAGAAGCCATTCTGACCACTTTATTACTTTCCCTGGATTAAGAAACAAAGTGCCATGGTGACATCCAACTATAACTTTTTCTTTTTTTCTTTGTCCTTGTGTTTTTTCCCTTATTAGGAACAGAAGGAGAAAAAGGTTGTTTTTATTTGTTTGTTTTTATCTCTCAGGAGAGGAGAGAGTGTGGTGCCTGGGTGGCTTAGTGGTTAAGCGTCTGCCTTCAGCTCAGGTTATGATCCCAGGGTCCCAGGATCAAGCCCCGCATCAGGCTCCCTGCTCAATTGGGAGTCTGCTTCTTCCGACCCCTCTCCTCCACCTTTTCCCCCATTTATGCTCTCTCTCTCTCAAATAAATGAATAAAGTCTTTAAAAAGAGGGAGGGAGAGAGAGTAGAAGATTAAAAGAGGATTCAAGCAAAGAGGCTTCAAAGGGGGTTTATAAGGTGCCATCTTTTTGCCTCATCAATGTATTGAGCCTACCTATTTATAAGAGACATTCTTACTAAGAGCTTATGATGCCATGCTTTCAGTCTCTAATTTTATCTGTTTCCCATGAAAAGGAACTATTTTCCCAATGAGCTGTTCAGGGTGGGGGGGGGGGTGCTTCAGACCCTATTTGGAGACTTCCTGAGCATCAGGGACGTGCTACAAAGATTTGGAGAGAGTTTGCTTCAGAGTAGCAAAGAAAATGGGAGATGGGATTCCAAATAGCAAACCGTATAGACAAAAGTGAGTAGAAGAACGGAGCCACTAGAGGAGTGGCAGTGAGGTTTCAGTGAGGAGAGCGGGCAGAGCTGCCAGCTACTGGGGCGCAGGACCGAAAGTTAATTCTGGCTGAGTGACAAGCTGAGGGAGGGCAGTGGAAAAAGTGACAGCTTATGGAGAGCTTTCATTACCAGAAAGGAAAGTTGGGACTAGCTCCCAAGAAAATGAGGGTGTTTGAAAGTTTCTATTTAAGAAGCTGAAGAATGATAATGGTATTTTAGGAGATGAATTAGACTACCTTTAGAGAGGAAGTATTTTTTCACAGATGTGATGATCATTAAATGGACTACAGAAATAATTCTAGGAAGAAAGAGATTTGAACTCAGTTGCATTCTTTTTGTGTGTGTACCTTGAATAACTCAAATTATCGAAAATGAAGGTTATAATTTATCAGTTTTAATCTTGACCTGAAATTAAAAATGTTAAAGATGTGGATAATCAGAGCTTAAAAGTAACTGTCAAAAATATCTCTGCTCTGCTGTATCTTAGTAAAATCTCTTTAAAGACAGGTATTGAACTCTGATGTCCACTTTTTTTTTCTTTTTTTTTCCCAGTATTTATCTAATTACTTTCTATCTGATATAAGGTGAACTATGTAACATCTGCTTCGTTCTCAAAGCCAAGCTTTTGTTCCATTAAAGTCCTGGGAATCTGGGCTATTCTGAATATACCATGTAAAGGAAAAGGAAACTGTCACAGTGACCATCTTATCAAGGCCACCCTTGCAACGGCATAGCCCATGCTTTGGACTTTCTGACAGGGGCATGTTCTCAAGAAAACCATAATGAACCAAAATGTGTAGTTCCCCTAAGCTCTTAGAGCCAACTTTCTGCATGGCCAGAATAAAGGAGAGACTAGTACAGGATGGCAGCTGAATAATTTAGTAACTTTGGGTCATTTGGTGACCCTATGTTGTCTCACTAACAATCACAAAATGGGCTTACCAAGGCCTAAAATGTACCCCAGCGTGTGAGCCTTTAGATGCTCCTGTTGCCTTGGTTTTCAACTCTGATGTGCTCATGATTATTGAAAGTATACTAGCCATCCAGAGCTTTCCACTAAAGTTGACCTTTAATTCTGGACCTCCCCACTGAACGTTAGCCTGTTGGATATGTCATGGATATGTCCACATCAAATCAGGACATTAATGTTAGACTCATTTATCAACTGCCAGAAACTTGCTTCTCATTCCATGCTCTCCATTTCAAAGAAATGCTGTGCTGCTCACGAGATTGCCAGAGTTAAAAAAGTCCAAGTTATTTAATGACTCCTCCTTCTCTTTTAACCCTTTCAACTATCCATCAGGTTGCATGGTTTCTAACTCCTCTTTTCTTACAGTTGGTAACTCCTTTTAATTCCAATTGTGATCACCTTGGCACCTTCATAAACCTCATAAGTGGAAAGATTTAGTTGGAATCCCAGTTCTGTTATTTGCTAGACTTAGAGTAGATATTTAGATTGCATTTCCTTATCTTAAACAAACAAATGACTTTCCACCTTACAGAGTAGTTATGAGGATTACAATGAGATATTCTAGGTAAAACTCAACACAGAACATGGCTCATAGTAGACATTCAGTGAAAGTTAATCTCGTGTTCATGTTCATGCCTTTCGTCTTGAGCATTGCCTGGCATGTAGTAAGCATTCAAATATGTTTCTATTCATATGTGCATCATATTATGTCAGTGACATCATAATAACCATCGTCAAAGTCTCCCTGCCTCCAATCTTGTGTCCTAATGTTTCACCCTCTACCTCACCATCACATCTCATGATGTATCTCATCTAATTCTTGTAGGATCTCCGTACAAATCTTGGGAGATCTCATGTACATATCATGAGATCTCATCTAAATCTTGCCAAATCTCAGTCCACATCTTGTGAGATGTTCTCAGAATCTTTGAGATCTCCATCCAAATCTTGAGAGAAACAAATATCGTTGTGTCCTTTTCGCTGCACAGAAAGTGCTTTTCTGGATTGACATAATTGCCCTTTATCTGACCTACACTTCAGTTCCACTCCTATTTGTACTGTACAACACAAACTCCTTACATTGAGGCCAAGGAAAAATCTGGATTTTCCCCAAGCTGTCTTTATCTTAATCCAGCAAGTTCTAGTACATTGTTTAAAATTCACCTCAGTGACCTCCTACTTCATATAATCTCTGTGCCTCCCCCAGCAGAATTATATGCTTGCCACCTAATTACTCTACTCTTGACTTTGTGTACCCAAAGCCTGATATTAAGGAGAGGTAACACAGTTGTTGAAATAATTGTTGGGGTATTGGAAAATCATAAGAAAGACAATAGTTTGATGGATAAATAATACATATGTCACATATTAATATAAAACAATACTGTTGTTGTGTCTATGCCACTAATTCTCATATGTAGGACCTGCTCTGAAAATTAACATTTATCAAGGAAATATATTTGTTTTGGCTTTTTCATAATCACTAGTTCCACCTTAGGACAAGCAGCCCATTTAAAAGTGCATGGATGGTACAAATCCTGGGGCAGTGAAATAACTAATACTAGTGGATTGACAATTAGCCAGTAACTTTGGCACTGGCCTCAGCTAAAGCATTTGTCCTAACATACCAAGATTTACAGTTTAAATTCTGATTAGTAGGGAAGACCGGTTGAGAAAATGGGCTCTGATTTTTAAAAATCCAAGGTCAAATTCCAGTCTAATACTTACTAGCTATATGATCTTGAACATGGTCCCTAACCTTTTGGAGAGTCCTTCCCTATAAAATGGAAATAATAATGGTACATATATAAAAGGATTTTGGGGGGTCTCAAATGAGGTTTTAAACCTAGTTGCATATACACAAGACACACATGACTAGCCTAGGCCACATTTGGCATCAAGTCTGCTTAGAAGGATGTAGAATAGGAATTTGGCAGGATAGTAGTTTCAGATGTTCATCATCTGGTAGGAACACTCATAGAAATCCATGTAGCACAGCTCAACTGGAAGAAAAGTTCTGCATCAGACAGGCCTAAAAGCTGCCCTCACTTTAAAATCTCATGGTCCACAGAAACTGGTATCTCTTGAAGCAACCCATGGTCACAGCCTGCAAGGTCCCTATAAAAACAAGCCCCGTTCCTAGAGTTGCCGCATTCAGGGAAGCCCAAAGATGTGGCTGTCTACCAGGTATTTGTAGCTTCCCCAGTGCAGGCGGAGTATATCCAAAGGGGCTGTTTTATCACAGTATGATGTAGTAACACAGTTGACTTTCCGACTTTTATCAGATATCCAGGGTAATTAACTAGAGGTGACGTGATGGTCATATTCTCTACAAAAGATTAAAAGGAATTGCCAATATTTCTGCCTGTACTTGGAACATGAACTTAGGAAGTATTACACAGAGGATAATATATACATGTTTATATGAAGACCATCTCTTGAAAGATAAGAAATGTATCTAAGAAGAAATTAAATATGGAAAATTTTGTAAAGAGAGGCACTGTGGAGTTAATGATTTGGTCATTATTTTTCCTGATTTTTGTGAATGAACTCGTAAGTGTTAGAATGAAAACTTACTCATTACAGAGGAAGTTTTGTTCTGTAGTTAGTGTTGTACCTAATATATTATTAATACTCAATATATGCTATTTGAGTAAAAATTGGGTTTTGATCCTTTCTTTCGTTCTAAGAACAAGGCTGACTCACAGGGCCCCTTTACCACAATTCTTGGGTGATTCTTCTTCCCAGACCTCTCAACTCAGACAAATTGACTTTGATGCTTTGAGCTCTAATTGTCTCCTAGGAATGCAATTTTCCTACACATGCCAGTAGAATTAAGAAGATTGAATGTGAGTTGTTGCATTAGAATGGACCTGCCTCTCGTGTGGTTAATTACCATAGTTAAATATAGCACCTGAATGACAAGACAGAATTATCAGTGCCTTCTCCCACTGGAACAGATGGCTCTATCATGGCGACAGGCTGCCTGTGTCTTGTAAACATGCACTATCGGTTATTCAGAATGGGCAGGAGTTCAACTGTGTATCAACACAAGGCCATCCCATTCCAGGAAAACCACTCAAACTGTATATGCCCATAGTCATTGACATTCATAACATCATCTTCGTATATATATGTTTCAGTTTAGAATCCAACATCCCTCTAATTCAAGTAGGAGTAGAGAGATAAAAGTTTGAACATAAATACTTTACTGATAAGTAAATGTGGGAGATCTATTATTGAGGCGGTATTCTTTAAATCATGAACAGACATATTTCTAATGTCTCTGATGTATTTGAGATACCTATATGTATATTGTATATTAAAGTGTGAACTAGAAAAGTTGATCTATTTGAATAAGCATACATTATCATGGTAAGCGGCAGCTGAAGTTTCAAATGGTATTAAAAATAATGTTAAACTTATATTTTTCTATTTAAAATAGTATTGTATTAAGTTAGCCGGGCATGTTTATTTAAATCACTCAACAATGAAAAGTACATGTTAACGGCTCTTGGTTTCACATTTTCTAAATTAAAACAAATCTGGAATGAGTGAAATGAACAATATGGTGAACTTAGTTTCAGTTAATTTTGCTTCGTCCCTTTATTTTCTATTTCCTATGAATAGTTTAACAACTCTTGCAAAATAGGAGGAAATGCAAATGTTAGCTTTGAGTCTAACTGCTTTTACACATCATAAATGTTGATATATTTTCAATGAAATTGGAATTGTATCTCCAAGTAGAAATAAAAATGTCCAAGCTTATTTTACTCTGGAGCATAGAAGACAGAGTTCATAACTGCTTATTAGTCTGTGATGAGAATACCAATGTTCTTTTGCAGCTTCTGCCAGCAAGAGAAGCTGCCAATGACCTTCCAGTCCTGTGTGATCACCAAAGAGTGCCAGGTGTCAGAGTGGTCAGAATGGAGTCCCTGCTCAAAAACGTGCTATGACACGGCGTCCCCCAAAGGCACTCGGGTCAGGACACGAATCATTAGGCAGTTTCCTGTTGGCAGCGAGAGAGAGTGTCCAGAACTTGAAGAAAAAGAACCCTGTGCGCCTCAAGGAGATGCAGTTGTCCCGTGTGCCACGTGAGTACATAAGAACTGCGGCTTCCTCTGCCATGACATCTCCCCAAACTGCGTGTCTCCCCACATTCGCTTACCCAGCTGACACTAACTGAATAGTATGTTGAGAAATAGGGATTTTACATATTCTAAGTGGGAGAAAATAAAATACTGTTTTTACAGGCACTGTCCTTATAGAATTCTGGTTTTACAGAATAAACGTGTCTTTAGCGACTTATATTTCTAAATCTCCCTGAAGTCTAGATTTTTAGCAGTGATTCTCTGTTGACATATTTATGTAATAGGGATTGATAACTTTCTTCCGTAAAGGGGAAGATAAGATGTTAGGCTTTGGGCGGAACAGGTGTCTCTATGGCAGTGACTCAACGTACTATTGGAGCCGGAGATCATATATAAATGAATGAGTGGATCTCTTCCAATGAGCCATTATTCATAAAAATGGTGGACAGGTTGGATTTGACCCTTGGGTTATAGTTTGTCAACCCCCATTCTTTAACATAAAATTGACTTTTAAACTATAGGTTCCTGTTGCTTATTAAGCAAGGCCTATTGAAATTCAGGACTACAGATAACAATCCTATCGAATAGAATAAAGTACTACACCACAATAATGAGCTTTTAAGCTACTTGAGGATAGGATTGTGCTTATTAAATTCCTTTTGTTTTGTTTTGTTTTGTTTTTATCACCAGCATATATCACAGGGCCTGGCACACAGCAAGTGCCCAATAAATGTTTATTGAATTCCGATGAAATAAGGCCAATTCTGAAATATTTAGCAGTGTATCCTAATTCTTTTTATCCTTAAAAAAATTTTCCAAGATATTACTGTGAATTATCTTGGCAATAAATACATTTGAGCCTAGTCTGAGTATAGAATATTTATAAAACAACTTAAAGAATCTTAGTTTCTCAGAGATATGCACAAGCTTCATTGAGAGCTTTTCTGGAATATTCCAAACATTTAAAGAACTTGCATACAACGCAAACTTCACGAGCCAGTGAGGAGGAAAATTAATCCTAGTACTACCACTTCAAACAATAATAACAAGTAATAGTAAAGATAGTGATGATTTACGTGAGACCTCAGTTATGCAGCACTTTGGAATCATCTGTTCTCTCCTGATATAACAAGGGGCTGAAAACTGCAGGGAGTTCCCTTCCAAACTTCTCTGCTTATCCCACTGACCCTGTGTTCCTCTCCACGTAATAGGCTTGAGGAAGTTGTCAAGATCTCCTGTGTTTTATCTCCTATGAGTTTCTTCCTTTTTTGATTCAAGCTAGGTGTTTTATTCTTTATCCTCTCAGATATTTGAACACCACTAACAAAATAAGTATATATTCTGAATCTCTTTCTCCTCTCCCTTTTTGGAGGGTAGCATTTTTTTTTTTTTAAATTTATTTGACAGAGAGAAATCACAACTAGGCAGAGAAGCAGGCAGAGAGAGAGGAGGAAGAAGGCTCCCTGCAGAGCAGAGAGCCCGATGCGGGGTTCGATCCCAGGACCCTGGGATCATGACCTGAGCCGAAGGCAGAGGCTTTAACCACTGAGCCACCCAGGCGCCCCAGAGGGTAGCATTTTTTTTAGCATGCGTGACCAATTTACATTAGGAAAAGCGTAATCCTAGGATGGCCTACATTCAGACTCCATTCTATAAAAAGTAAAATTTTTATTTTAGCTCACGTTATGAATAATTTATTTGGTTTGACATTTCTTGTCACCCCCAACCCCACCGTCTTACTCAAGACATTAATTATCCGTGTTTTCTTTTCTTTCTTCTTCTTTTTTTTTTTTTTAATTTACCTGAATGCTCTACTTCCTTTATAAACATGTCGGGAGTGTTGTTCCTTGATGCCCCAGTCCTGCACCTGTGTTCAACCATTTATAAAAATGAAAGAATGGATGTGAAGGTCAGGTTGACTGTCAGGAAACTTCACCATTAACAAAGCAAAGCACCTAGATTGGACATCCGAAGGCCCATTTAACTCTTTTGTCTAATTGAGATGAACATTAGCACTTCCATTTGTACCTGTGTTGGCTGTTAATCTGATTACTGAAGAAGTGTCTTGGGTAGAGTGACATAAAGTGCTACAGGAGCCATTTTCTTTGTGCTTTTAGAATATCCATTTTCCTCGAGGTGGAGAAATGCCATCACTCTCTATCTTTAGTGGCATCAAGAAATAGTTCCCTGGCTATCTCCTTAAAGCACGTGTTGGGCTGACAAGCCCCCGACATTTCTTTCACATCATAATGTTGATTGGAGCTTTAATTTAGAACCACAGATCGTCTTTCGTGTGCTCCACTGATTAGAAACGTCAGCTCTTTTCAACATTCATCAGGCACTCATCAGGGATTCTTAGTGCTACAGAAAAACATTCATTCTTGACAATAAGGAGAAAACTCGGAATTGTTATATTTTTTAATCCTAACACACAATTATAATTTTGATCCAGTGCAAAGTAGCAATTTTCATGCGTTTTATTAAAGGAAAACAAACGTTTGGGTTGGTCGTCATTTAGAATGTTTTCCATTCCCAGAGTCACTCCTCCTTTGTTTATAAGCATCTAGAAAGGGCAAGCCCGAGTTCAGCTTAATTGAACATAAAATTTTATGTTTTCAGCATGATGCTCTCTTTTCATAAAATATTTATAAGTAACTTCCAGTAATTGCAATTAAAACAGGATCATCCTAAATTTAACCCCTCTTTAAGTGGAGCACTGCTGAGGATGAAAGAGAGGAAATTGAAACTGAGTCCACACCACAGATGTAGTAGCCCATGGTTGATTCGAGAGGAAAGTGTTTTTTAGATTAATCTTCTTCAGAAAAAAAAAATTGGAAGAGCAAAGTTTTGCTCAGTAAAAATGGTTGCCATTGTCAGCTTTTACTTTTTTTAGGTACGGCTGGAGAACTACAGAATGGACCGAGTGCCGTGTGGACCCTTTGCTCAGTCAGCAGGACAAGAGGCGGGGCAACCAGACAGCCCTCTGTGGGGGAGGGGTCCAGACACGAGAGGTATACTGCGTGCAGGCCAATGAAGACCTCCTCTCACACTTAAACACCCATAAGGACAAAGAAGGTAAACTGTCTTCTTTTTAAGGACTTACGCATGGAGATGGAGCATGGAGTCACCTTGCAGGAAGATAGATATAGATATAGATATACTTATAGATATTTGGAACATGAATAATCATGATTCTATTCACATCATGGTTGATATCCACTATGGTGAATGCTAATTTAAATTTTCATTTTAAAAAAAAAAAACAATGCAATTCTGTCTCTGGTCAATTCTAATTTACTGACAAGTTTCTAAATTTTCTTACTGCAAGCTCTGAGTCAAAATTTAGCAGGCATAATTAATTATAAAAATAGAACAAAACCTCTTGTAAATATACACATAGAATGCTCATATATATTCTAAAGTCCAGAATTTCCTTGAATGTGATATAAAACCTGCTTGGGAAAAAACAGCCCCTTTTGCTGTTTGTAATATGGTTGAAATATAAATATATTAAAAAAATAATGATGGTACTGAGTGAAATTTTCAATGTGAATTTAAATGAAATAAATATGGAATAAGTGCAGAATACAACTACAGTAAAAAAAAATAACTGAAAGGCATGACTTTTTTAAAAAACCCTCTGTTTAAACCCTCTGACCTGGCAGACATATCTTAGACATTTTTTTGGTCTGAATCTCAATGTGAGGACCAGACTCAGTAAGTTTGCCAAGGATAAGTGAGGGCAACATGGCCCATGCTTAAAGTATGTATTAGTGTTTATTAATATTACTCTAAAATTCTAATCATTATTGGATCAAGTTTGTTTTCAGTTAGTTACTCTTAAGTGCCCACAAATAGGAATATTTTTAAACAATGTTAGAAGCATACCTTCTTACTTTCCCTTGATTTGAAGGATAGCAGGGTTTTTTATCATTAGACCATTTAATAAATATCTATTAGTTGCCAGCAGAGTTCCAAAGATTGTGTAAGCAGTGAGGATGGAAATATCAGTAAAAATTCTGTGTCAAGAAAGTGCTTCTGGTTAGCATGAGGGCACACAAACAAGTAGTTATAATACAATATGAAATGCATTATAACTTGAGTTTTAGAATAGCACTAGGGGTATCATAGAAACAGAAACAGAAACATTCCATACAGTAAGTGGGTCAGGAATGCAAGAGGAAGTTTATTACAGGCAGTGGGGACAGTGGCACATTCGTTAAGTGTCTGCCTTCAGCTCAAGTCATGATCCAAGAGTCCTGGGATTGAGCCCCACATCAGTCTCCCTGCTTGTAGGAAGCATGCTTCTTCTTTTCCCCCTGCTTGTGTTCCCTTTCTCGCTGCATTTCTCTCAGTAAATAAAATCTTTAAAAATACAAATTAAAAAAATATATAAATAGAGCACACTGTTAAAGAAAAGCAAAAACAAAAGAGAAGTTTAGTTAAGAAAGATGAGAATGTTGTATTTGGCAAGTTGTAAATAGGATAGAGTAGTACTTCCCAGCAGATATGTTTGTTGGTAAAGGAAAAAAATAAGAATAAAGACCCCCAAAATGAGAATATTCAGAGAAGCAATCTGATGGAGGACCAGAAGAGAAGGGAAAGAACCAAAAGAAATGGATGTTTCCAAAAAACAGGAGACGACTCCTCTGCCTTCCCCCAAAATGAGCAGTACCAGTGACCAGCAGTTCATAGAAACAGACACCGAAGTTCTGCATTTGCAACTTGCAAGATTTAATTGTTTTGTAGCTGTTAACTTTACATAGCATGTCAACTCATTTAGGAATCTAGCCTCAGGATACATTTTGCTACTAATGTATCTTGAGGTTGTAAGGAAGTAGCATAAAACATGTAATGTTAATACATTAATATTTTCTTGGCCATTTTAATGGCTACGTTTTTAACACTCTTAGGTGGATTTATTATAGCAGTCCTTTCAGAGTAGTATAATTTCATTGCTAGAGGTAGATCAGATTTTAGTTTCTGAATGTCAATTATGTCCTGTGGGTTATTACTTTCAAAAGATCCTTCAGAATTCTGAATTGCATCTGGGTATTTCTTTTTTAATCATTTAGCCACAGAGTCTCCCTATCACTGTCAAAGCATGGAAGAGCACCAAAAATAAAAGTCACAGCATAAAAGGAAAACAAAAAGAGTATCATTGTTAAGCTGTGTCTCTTGGACTAAAATAAATGCCAAAACAAAATCCAGGGATATGGAAATAATTGATTTGGCAAAAAATTAATGTTTACCAATAAGTATATAGGAATTTATGTCCTTTCATTTCAAATAAAAACAAGAGTACTAATAAGATCCATGTAGTCTTTGTAAAAACAGTTAATTCTCCCTAAAATTTGCAGCTTTTTTTTTTTTTTTTTTTTTTTTTTCAGAACTGAGGCTATATGAACTTCCTCCCAGAAGCACTTAACATTTCCCAACAGGAATATTATTCAATATGCCAGGATCCCAAGGGTGACATGTAAAGACTATAAATTTGTGTGAATGGAGAATAATTAGGCTGTGGGCTGTGGGGATTGCTCACATTCTGTTTTCCTTCAGTAAAAAGGAAAGAAGGAAAGCTTACTTTATAAAGAGAGGAAAAGTTCTCACAATAACTTCTTCAATCAATCCTAATAAGAAGGTACTGATCTCAAGTAATCCTGATTATGTAACCATGAACAACCTACCCCAAGAACAATTCATATTGTTGTTAATAAGAAGAACAAAGTCTATGCTGTTGCTTTTGTAGATTCTCACTATGTGTTCCATGAACAAATGTCTTGTTTTCACATGTAACCTAACTATTAAAAAAACACCTTACCCCCAAATAAAATACTTTAACTCAAAATAAAATTTCCTGATATAGAAATACTGAAAACAAGTGATAGGAAGTTCACATAAAATTCCTTTATTGTCTTGGCACATCACATTACACAGATGAATGGTAATGACCACCTTAGTACAAACAGGGTCATGTTAAATCACTTTTTTTAAAAAAAGATTTTATTTAAAAAAAAAAAGATTTTATTTATTGACAGAGAGCACAAGTAGGCAGAGAGGCAGGCAGAGAGAGGAGGAAGCAGGTTCCCCACTGAGCAGAGAGCCCAATGCAGGGCTCGATCCCAGGACCCTGGGATCATGACCTGAGCTAAAGGCAGAGGCTTTAACCCACTGAGCCACCCAGGCACCCCATGTTAAATCACTTTATTCATTGGTGTATTCACTACTCTTCATAGAGTCAAACCACACCATAAAAATTCTCCTCCCTGAAGCTAATATATTTAATTTCAAGAAAATTAAAATATGTATTATTAAAGTAGTCACAAAGTGTAATGTATTATGTTTACAACATAGTATCCTACCTGTGTTGGTTGAATTATATCATTAGAATATTCAATAAATTGGTGATTGTGCCTATTGACAATAGGAAAAATGTATCTACTTGATATTGGAGAGTATCCACATTTTATTCATGGTCTGCTGCAGGCCATAGGTATTCCTTCCAATCCTGACAAACTTTGCCCTACAATATTCAGGTGAGCAAAATTCCCACTTCTTTAGAAGAAAAACTTGACAAGTTTCTACTGAGAGGAGTTAGTAGTAAAACCCTGGACAATTTCTGTTCAGCTGGCTGATCAGAATTCCAGCAGACTGGAAGAATGTTCAGTTTATGATGGCATGAAAGCTACCCTTACCAGAATATGACAGGAAGAAGCCTTGCCCCTGGGGAGGTTAGCAGTAGCTAGAAAGCTGATGAAAATGTCGCTGGTCATTGGATGCATGAACATGAATTGATTGTTGAAAGAGTTCAAAGTGAAATGAAAGTAGATTTGAGCTATGGTAATTCAAGAAATTCTTTCTTTTGATACAGATTGAACATGTTTCTAAATGAGGGGAACCAAGAGCATTGGTTATAAAGCACCACGAAACTTTCCGTGATACGTATTTTAGGAAACTTTGGAACATTCTTTTGTAGAAAACATATCAAAAAATCCGCACTGAAATCTGGATAAGGTGTGTGGAATTTGAGGTTATTAAGAAAAACAACCTGGGTAGTAGGCTATATGATGACATAAAATAAACCAGCAGGAAGTTTGGAGGATCTGTGGAAAAATGGTTGGAAGGATGGTTGAACTGTGAATGGGTAGACCAAGAGATGAATAAAGAATTCTTATTTTCCCATGTTCTGCCAAGTAACAGGGAAATAAAATAGTCACCATCTCTAAATGGAATGCAAATTATTTATAATTACAGTCGTTTATCTATAGTTTCCATGAACTAGCCCACTTTAGTCAAAGCTATCTGGGGGGAAGAAAAAAAGGCTATGCTTATGGTGCTGTTTCCCTGTTATTTCAGAAAGTAAATATCAGAGTACGTCGAAGTCTAGTGCTGCACCTTTCCTATCCATCACTTTTGAAATAACAGGTAGGTGAGAACATTTTACATGCCATTTAAATCAGAAATGCATATCAGAGATTCCCTGTACATTTCCTGAGATAATCCTTAAACCATCCAAGAAAGATAGAAGTTTACTTTTACTTTCTACTTTTCTAGAAATGTGTCAGAGATACATTATGAGATAGAAGTGCTTTCCTGTTTCTTGGCTTTCTGCAGTATCATTACATAGATGTAAATTATAGAAAAACATAAAAAGATTTTTAAATTTGCTGGCTTAAAAACATCAGTAGGATAACATAATTATATATACAGATATATAACATTTGGCTATGAACACTTCTGTTGAGATAAATTAATGAGAGTATGAACACTTTTCACAATGTATCATATTTCTAAGTACACCACTTTGTGCTCTACTAATTTTAATAAGGTAAATGAAAAAGGAACTAAATCATACCATGGCTGCCTTTTGGAGACAGTCTACAAGGATGCAGTCGGATGTAAAAAGCACTGTGATACAATTATAGAATAATTAAAACATAGGATATCCCTGAAAAAGTCAGATATTTCTTGGAAATTACTTCTCAGGATATTTTGTGGGAGAGAAAGACTGTTAACCCTATCAAATTTGTGAGGAGTAGATTACAAAATAGAAAGTAAGATGCCAAGAGGTGTCAGCTGCTGGGAAAGAAGCTAATAAAAACTTAACATGCTGGGAATTAGATTAAGCTGGTCAGTGGTCTACCCTCAAGGTAACTTAAAATTTTTAGTAGAGGAAGAGCTTACTAACGAGATATCAAGAAGTACTCAACCAAAAAAGCAATTAAAAGAATACATACATATATATAAATAAATAAAGTGAGACAGCTTGGAAATCATGCAGGCATGAAAAAGGTCTTATAATACCTTTGACTTAGTCGACATTTAATAAACATTTGTTGTTTGACATGTTTACTCTCCGCTTTGTAAAATGTTATAATTTTTTAAATTTGTCTAAAAATTATTTTTTGAACATTTCAAATGCACTTAAAAAATTCTTGATTTCAGCAAGGGGTTATATTCAAGCAGACCCTTCATTCCTGAATAAACAGTTACTCACACTTCTGACTTTGAATACGGGAAACATGATTTAGTTGTTGGAACAAATGAGGAAAGTCAAAATTCAGGCACTGTGCCTCAATTTGGCCACTCAGTTAAGAGAACATGTTTTACGTATCTTATTTCTCCTTTCTAGTTACATAACAGCTTAAAAACCTCTTTTGGTGAATTTTCATCTTAAGGCTATTTTCAAAAGAACCCTAGACAGATAATCAGGAAACCTCATTTTCATTCCTGCCTGGCCTTGTGTCCTTATGCGCATTATTTAACTTTATTTGCCTAAAAATACCTATTAAATGATTCCTCTGTTCCATTTCCAGTAATATGGCAGATTAGAATAGCTGAAAACCATTCCTTACAAAACAGGATACAGTATTATTTTAAATGCTTTTAAGTGCAGAACTGAGGTCTTGATTAACCAAATGATTTCTCAAAACAAATCAAGAAGGTTGAGCTTTCCATGGTTGCCCTCAGGCAGTAATGGTACATACAGGGGGAGGGTTACCCATTACAGGGATTTTGGGGGGATGGCAGAGATAAGGGGTATGACATAAAACTTAGAGCCCCCCCCCCAAAAAAAGTGTACAAGCAGAAGTACTGCTTTATTTCATCAACCTTAAAGGGTTATTGTACCAGCAAATGAGTAGAGAAACTCAGTTTACTTATAGAGGAAAAGGGCAAGGAAGCAGGTCAGCCTCAACCTCAGTGTGAACAAACCTCTCCTAAGAATTCCAACTATGGGCTTGTACTCACCACTAATTAGTTAAGTTTCAAATTTATGGTACTTCCATGAGTCCAAAGACCACAAAGCTGAGAAATTAGTATAAGAAATGGCATCAGGCCAATGGTACTCCGGATTGCCTGACATAAGGAAAAGCCAAAACTCTGAAGATGCGAATACCTTAAAAGCCACAGCATTTCCCCAGATAAACGGTGCCATCAAAACTGCAAACTAGCGGTGCCTGGGTGGCTCAGTGAGTTAAAGCCTCTGCCTTCGGCTCGGGTCATGATCCCAGGGTCCTGGGATCGGGCCCCACAGTGGTCTCTCTGCTCAGCAGGGAACCTGCTTCCTCCTCTCTCTCTCTCTCTGCCTCTCTGCCTACTTGTGGTCTCTGCCTGTCAAATAAATAAATTAAGAAAAAAAAAAAACTGCAAACTACATGAGGAATAATAATCCATTTTATACAGCGTTTAAAATACCTAACAAACATTAAGATGAGACTTGCAGTGTTGGAAATATTGGAAATAGCAGTTAGAGACCATAAAGATATGTGCTAGAACTTACTAAAGATGTAAAGGGAAAAATTAAAACATTAAATATAATGAGTCACAATAAAAAAAAACAGATTTAAAAAAGAAAGAAAGTAAAAGAAGTTCTAGAACTGAAAAGTGCTTTTATTGGAAATAAATAAATGGGTTGATGAGACGGACTGAGTTTAACAGTTATCAATAAGCTCAAGACAAATGTAAGGAAATTATTCAAAATGCAACATTGAAAATAGAAGTTAAGAATAAAAGTGAAGTAAGTCATGCAGAATTAAACAAGAAGTTTCAGAATAAGAGAATGTATGAAAAAGATGAGAGAATTTTGTAGATTTGATGAAAGATAAGAATGTACAAAACCAAGAATTTCCAAGCGTGATAATATATACATGCTTTGATATAGTGAGTGAGATTTCAGTTCATCAGCTATATAAGGACAAAGTAAAAGGAATAAAGAAAAGGCACAAATTAACTAAAAATGAATTAACAAATTTATAGTGAAATTCTCAAAAGCTGCAAAAAAAGCAAAATAACAACAATGATATGTTGAAAGTGCTGAGAGGAAAATAAATGCCAACTTGGATTTATTTATCCAGCTACCTACCATTAAAAACTATGGACAAAATGAAAGGGTTTTACCTCTATGAAGCTCTCACTGAAAGAGCTTCAAAATGATAGTGTTTAAGATGAAGGAACTTGAAACCAGAAACAGAAGAATTCAAGATGCACAAAGAATTTGATAACCATCTGGGTGATCTAAGTTAAGTCTAGATATGACGACGCTATATTAATACATGACTAAAACACTCTGGTATTCTATGACAGAAGGAAATGATAAGACGTATGTTTCGGGGGAGATATTGAGCACCCTTATATTTTATTAAGTCAGTATGTATTTTAAAAATGTAAGAATAATGATCAAAGTAGAAATACTATTATTATAATTACATAATCATATAAGATATATATATATATACATATATATATATATACACACTCCAGTCCAACAAAAGAAATAAACAGGACTAAGTTCAATCAATTCAATGAGAATAAGATGTTAAATAAGAGAAAACTCATTTTTTTCTTAGAGAGATGATCTAATTAAGACCAAATAAAGAAAAAAAAATCTAGAAATATGACTTTTATATGTCACACTCAGAGGTTATTACAGAAAATTATTTTGTTTTAATTATTACTGCATCTATGAGACCAACCAACTGAATTATAAAGTGTTCACAGTGATCAAATTAAGGGTGTGGATTAATCAGTCCACACATTCACCACTGCTGGCAAATATGTAAACACACAGACTACACATGATGTATTTCCCAGGCAATAAGGCAATCTGTACATATAAAGTACAGTTGACATTTTTATTTTCTCTAGGAAATAATGTAAGATTGACTTAAATTGTATATGTATGCAGCATCAAAACTATTCAGAAGATTGAATGTTTTATCGATTAAACAGATAATTTTATTATTCAGAAAATTGAAGGAGTGAAACACCCAAAATTTCATGTTTCAAACCTTTCTCCCTTTCTGTCATTCATTTTTCCCAGTTTGCTAATGGGAAAGATACATGATATGGGCATTATTATGTAGGCAAAGACAATCATATCAAAGGAATTATTACCTAGAAAGGATAAAATTTATCACCTATGTTGGTGTCTTGAACGAGGTCATAGATGGTATGCTGATAAAATATGTGAGTACTATTATGCTAACCAGGGTAAAACATTGGAAAATAGTTTTCATGACACAAAGAGAGGTTAATAGGCCAGAAACAATGGACTTTCTCCAGCAGCATGAAGTCTAATGAAATTGTTAAAATACCTAATCTTAAGTCCTAAGTGTTGAGTCCACAAGAAAACAATAGAAATAACGATGGTGATAACAGCAACAATATTGATTGAATTTATTAAGACACTATGTTAATTATTTGGTTGCTGCAAAGATTAAATGCTTAATGTGGGAAACAAACAGTTGGAATCATTGACTTAATATTAATCTCATTCCCTGTCCATTCTCCAAAGTGTTACTCTTCTCAACGTCAATCCCCATCTGACTGATGAAGTGCTACAAATTTGGATATCTCACTTTATAGTCCTTCATTCACACAGTGAATACTTATTGAACAATTATTAAGTCTCATCACTGATTTAGATGTTGAAGACTGAATGTTTGAAATAAGCAGACTTGATCCCTATCTTCAGGGCACCTATAGCACTGACCCTTGGCTAGGCTGACATGAAGAGACTCCACAGTTTGACATTCTTCATTTAAGCCCTGAAAGAACACTACAGCCATGGTTTATCCTTAGTAAACAAACCTTCACCGTATTCACTGGTTGAATTATTCTTCTAGAAAGCATATATCCTCAGAATGTAGTTTAAGTATCACCTGGATGCTTTAAGAAAATGCAAAAATTCCCAGATGTTATCCACCGAGATTGTGATTCCGTTAAGTCTGGAATGGGTTTAGGAATCTCGTCTTTTTTATAAACATCATTGTGATTATAATCAGGAGTTGATTTTACCAGGAAGCTCTTGAGAGCCCTTTTTTTAGAAGCCTTTCCAAAACTGTGGGAGAGACTGGGACAGGGGTAGGGAAGCTCCAGGTTTACTAAGGCTCAAAGCTTATACAATTTAAGGGACACTTATTATTATTATTATTGTTGTTGTTGTTGTTATCTTTAAAAGCAGAATTCCAAATATAAAATCACTAAGATCTCTGCCAGAGTCTTCTCAGAAAGGGACTGTGCATGACAAGGGCCCTGAACCTTAAGCTTCTGGGGCTTCTCCATAAATCTGTCCCAAATCCTAAAACAGATTTTGGTCTCTATTAAATCCAAAGAGAATCACTGCCTTAAGATGACACACAGAAACAAAGGCATACATGTCCAGAAAACAGGTTTTCTACAGTTCTGGAGGTCAGCCTGGAGAGGATAGGATGTCTGGGAGAAGTCACTGTCTGCCCTCAGAAGGGAAGTAGAACTTTGAATTCTAACACCGGTCTTATTTTCACTCATCAAGCCTAGTTTTAGCTTCCTGAGCGGCAAGTCTTTAGAAAACCACTAAACCTTGCTAGTTGTTAATCTAGGAAATTGGAGAAGAAGAACACGTCATGCTCTCAGATACTGTTTCATCTTCCTTCATACCTGTAACTCCAGATGGAACGAAGCCATGGCTGTTTGTGAAGGACCTTCCATTAATGAAAGAAAGATGGTAGATAAAATGTCACGTAACCTGACACTGTCAAGTGACTGTAGTACATGTGCTTTTTGTAACCCTTAAGCACTTATTTCTCTGAGTCCGTTGTAGATGAATGATAGCACCAGAAGGAATTTTGAAACGAGCACTCAGGGATGCACGCTGGCGAATGAATAGCATTTTTTTTTTTTTTCCAGAAGCACAGTCCTGCTCTCTAAGAATGTAAAAGAAATGGTTTGTGGCTGGCTGTTGCCTGCCTTGCTGATGATTGCTCAATAGGGAGTAGCTACTCTCACCAGTGTTAACAGAGGAGTACAAACTACATTGTGGAACTCATTAATATTTATTCTTTCTAAAAGCAATGGGCAATAAAAAGGGAAATAAACCAGGGAGAATAGCAGTGGGGAAAGGAAGCCATGACAACAGATTCATCTTGGAAAGGTTTCACCATTTATTGCCCACAAAAATACACTCAAAATACACGCTCCGTATTGTTATATTATTAAACTGGAATCCACTAAGAATACCTCTTATGGGGTGAAGTCATTTATGAAAAAAAATTGTATATTGAACATAATTCAGGAATTCAGAGTAGCCATCCATATTCTTAAAATTATACGCATTTGATGTACTTCTTTACAATTTCACATTTTTTATATTCAACAAAGCTACATGTGCTCAGTGTTAGAGTCTGGGCTCTATGTGCCAGTACACAAGGACTTTCTTGAAGCTAAGGATTACCTATTAGTTGCAACAGGGACAATTGGGATCTCTGTCATTTTTTTTCTTGATGCTTCTCTACTCTCTGCACTAAAAGCCCTTCAGCCATTGTCCCCAAACTATCCAAGTATCTCCTCCTATTTCAAATCATCTTTTTCACACTATAAGGCCTCAGTGATCTCTCTTCACCCAAAGCCGAAAGCCCTCTCATACTATATTACACAATTTACTACTCAATTACATAGAATTCTATTATTTTACAATTCTCTCATGAATATTTATGCCAGCCCCCCAATATTTCAAGCTTCTGAGGAGGGCACTGTGTTTTCCCCTCCTAAATGGTAACAGTAATATCCACCATTCTTAGCAGAGGTCTGGGTATATTTGCTGATTGTGTCATTTAGAAAAATTTTAAGACTGAGGAAACCCTTCAGTCAGAGGATCTTGACTTCCAGGGCATCTGATTCATCGAGTTTCATTTTAGATTCATCTCTGTGTCTCACCAACTTCATTCTTTTCCTCCTTTGTTTTCCTGTCCTCTGCGGAGGCCTAATGAGAACATATGTAAAACACATCCTAGCATAAGGCCTTGCGCTTACTACTTGCCAAAATGAATATTCATTGCTTTTGTTTTTATCTTTACTTGTCTGGTTAATTTGAGAAAAAGGGAGGGACATTTTAAATAGTTTTACTTTAAAACTTTTACGTGTAGTAAAGTCTTAATAGCATACCAGCCTTAGTAGCTGAGAAACATAGCAGGATGTATAATTCATGGTCTCTTTACATATGTCCCAAGGTCCTATGCGTACTTACATTATATATGAAATTGCTCCTTTCTTGGAAAGTTAGACTTTATTTATATCAGCCCAAACTAAAAAGAAATATAACTAATTTTGCTGCTAGAGCTATGAGAGGCAGATTAATTACAGCTTCCTTTATTTTGTGATGCCAAATCCCTGAGAAGTTTAACTGACACTCTGTGGCTCAAGGATTCTGAAGGAAATGCTCGCAGGACACCTGGGATTGTTTGGTTGCTCTACAAAGAACACTTTCACCATTGCTCAGCCTGAGAAGGCCACTCTGGTCCATCTGCCCCTGACATTACACAGGATTCCTAGGTATCTAAAACCACATTGATCAGGCAGCATTATGCCTTGGAGTACTTAACTCTTCTTGTCCAAATAATAATAATGATAATATGGAGATGAAGAAAAAATAATTTTTAGAAAAGTCATTGTTTTACATGTTCTCAGCCAAGTCTGATTAGAAAGGCTTGGATCAATTAAGTACCTACTTCCTGAGAAATTTCTAGAAGTATTTTGAAATAAAATCCTGTTTTTCACTAGGAAAGCTGTTGATCCATTTCTCACTGTCTTCCAAAAATATATCCACAGCAAAGGGGTAAGAAAAGGAACTAACATGTTGTGATAGAAAATATCTTTCCATTAATACATGACTAAGTGGATAATTTGAGAATAATTTTCCTAGACAAACAAAGGTAGTAAGTAATAGTGGATGGATGCAAAGCCATTTTGCTTGTTTGTTTGGTTGGTTGGTTGGTTTTGTTATTTTGTTCTTTCTAAACTGCAGTAATGGTTCTCTGTCCTTTGAATTTGCTTCAGAGTAAATGGCTGGATACAATCACTATCCACAACTTTATCAAAATCACAGAAGTAAGCAGATTGTATTATCTGGTATTATGTCTATTACAAAAATAAATAAACTGCCATAGAGACCTGCCTCCAATAACAGAAAAATTGAAGGAAAACTAAACATAATTTAAGCCTTCTTAGGATTCATCTCAGAGTTTATTCCTGAGATGGTTCTGTAAGATCAATGCAGATTCCGGTCAATGATTATTTGAACCAGTATTCTATTGAATCGTATGAAATTGCTATCTCTGTAGGTCAAGATCTGTAGTGTAGTGGCAGTTTCATATGACTCACCTGAGTAAGTGCCCTTATGGTTTTGTATCATCACCCGGTGTGATCTGCTCTTTGTCCCAGACTTTCCATTGTCAGAATCGAGCCTGCAGCTACTGGCTATGAATTATAGTCAATGTTTTCACATGAACAGTATGCATTTGTGCTGTGTGTAGTATGCTTTAGAGAGAGTAATGATTCTCTTCTATAAATATATATAGATTTCCCCATAGTAGATATACTTTATGGGGAAATAACTCATATTGATGGTTTGGGAGTGACTTGAATTTTTCAAGTAGCTTTTATTCTGTGCATAGTTAGAAAAGAATCTCCTGCATTCAATGGTGTTATTTTTAATACTTACCTATGCCCCAATGTTGTTTTATATAAGTACATAACAGTAAAAGGAAATAAAGTGATTTTAGGGATAAATTGTTGAGTAATGTGGGGCAAAAGAAAAATACTAATAGGTGAATGCCAGTAACAAATGTAATAAAGATGTACAAAATACATGCCATAAGAACATGTGATTCTCTTAAAGTAAGACCACAAGTTTTGGCTCTAAGCTTATAGTAGCTGATGCAAAGAGGAATGCTATGTTAATAGTGAAATTCACAGTGTCCATTGGACAATAGGAAGCATTTGCAAAGGAAAAGCACAATTTCTGTGTTAGAAAGAAAATTCACGTAGGCCTTCATAAAGAAGACACTGTAACTATATTAAATTATATCCTCATTAACATTTTTATAAGAAACACCACAATGAGTTTTATTTATTTTCTTTTTAAAAAGATTTTATTTATTTATTTGACAGAGAGAGAGACAGAGTGAGAGATGGAACACGAGCAGGGGGAATGGGAGAAGGAGAAGCAGGCTTCCTGCTGAGCAGGAAACCCAACCCCCCCAACCCCCCCCCCCCCCAATGCAGGACTCAATCCCAGGACCCTGGGATCATGACTTGAGCTGAAGGCAGATGCTTAATGACTGAGCCATCCAGGCATCCCCACAATGAGTTTTATACAGAAGCTTTTTCTTAAAGCAGTTTTCCTCAGTGTAGGCCATTACCTTAAATATGGAAGTTAATTCGGGAAAGGGAAATCAGTGTGGGTTGTGTAATGTAGTACAGATTTATAGGTTTCTGTAAGCGAGATAACCCAGGTACATAGTTGAGAATATCTAAATGAAAGGATGTAAAGCTATTCCCTCGGGCAACCCTTCTTAGAGTTTTGATAGATACTGGGAAGCAGAGAGTTCCCTTATATCCCCTGACACAAGGATCTGGAGTACTGCTCTTCTGGTTTCTGTTTAGGTGCAGTTAAATGCAGAGACACATTTTCCAGTCATCATCTAGGTGAGGATAGGATTAGCGTCCTTAAAGGAAAATCAAAAGGCTTGACAAAGACCTAAACTTGAATAAAATATTATGCCACTTCAAAAAGAAGGATAAATCCAACTTAAACTAGATACAGGCAAAGAAAAACTTTAGGCATAAAGAAAAATCAAAGGTCATAAATCTATTCCATAGCTTATAAGCCATAGCAAAACTCTGAAACACATGCAAGTGAGACTACCTTCAACAATAATTCCATCTCTTAGAAGAAGTAATTTACCTTTCCCGTATCTTCTTTAAGATAAAATGACTCCCAAGAATAAATCTATGGAGCTAAATCAGTTAACTTGCAGTGATAATGATAATATCATATAAAAATTATGTGAGACATTGTTCTCTTTTATATTTATTTGCTTATTAGACCCTCACCACAAGTCTATGAAGTAAGTACTATATTTATATAATGTTGAGGTACAGAGAAATTAAATGGTTTTATCAAGACATTTAGCTAGTAAATATCATAATGAGGATGTTGGATCAAAATGTCTGGCACCTAAACTTGGGATCTTAACTCGTGCCATTGAGTTAGGGTTATTAATTGTAAGCCAGTTGCCAGTTTAATGTTGGACAAAAAGTGAACTCCTCTCCAAGTAATGCTGGTTTTAGAATGTGTGCCTTCTTTTAAATAGCAGTTAGGTCTCAGAACCAATGGTCTATTAAGGTTATTCTTATTTAATGATAATAAAACTACACATGTATGAAAATGCCTGTGTTTCAATTTTATATGGCAGAAAATCACTAATTCATTAGACCAGTATTTACTGAGTGCTTTCTATGTGTAAGCACTGTTTAAATACTAAAAATTGAGAAGTGAATAACACAAAGTTCCTTCTGTCACAGAGTTTACATTTTATGGAAAGAGAGTATAAGCAAAGAAATTAAATAAATAAGAAATTATCAGGCAGCAATAAGTATCATGCAGAGAATTAAAATAGGGTGATGTGAGAGAAAGTGACTGGGGATCTCCAGGGTATTTATCTCCCCAAATTTGTATATCTAGCCCAAAATTCTCCTTTGAGGAGCAGACTCCTATATTCATCTTTCTCTTTGACATCTTGAATCATAACACTCAGATATGCTTATCTCCCCTCCCCTGAACACACACTTGTAATGGCAAAATAAATACAAGTTTGAGAACAACATCAGAGTGCATATATCTAAATAGTTCAAGCTGCATGATCTTTTGAATAGATGTGTTAATATAAATCCCTTAAAACTACTTAGGGGAAAAATATCACTCACAAAATAGGCAATATATAACAAGTGTTCACTGAATAAATGAATACATGGGCTTAGTAATGACCCCCAAGAGCTGATACATACGATTACCAACTACTGTTTCTCTAGGAAAATTTCTTCTTCTAATAGCCAGAGATGAAAATTCTAAGTCATGTATTTAGAAACTCATCACAAAACCTGTAACTAATCAGCCTAAGTAAATACTTTAAATCTTCAGAAAACCAAACATGTTAGGCTTTTGCTTCCAGCCATAATCAAGTAACTGGATCTCTCTCAATAAGAAAAACTATACAATTGAACAAAGTATGCAAAGCAACTATTTTTAGACATGAAACAGCAAGCAGTAGTAGACTGTGATCACAGTTGTGAGGTAATCAATCACCCTGGTCTTCTGCTGGAGGCTCTTTCCTGACACAGAGAAGGAAAAATGAAAAGCAAGTGTGGTATCAAGACTTGCTGAACCAAGGAATCCAACATCTAATTTCTGGACTGCTGAAGGGACTGGAAATTTCAGGGCAGGGTAGAGCAAAGGGGATTCTGCATCGGAGGGAGTTGGGCAGAGTCCAGGAGTCTGTGTGGGGATACATTATAGGTCCTTGGCCCCGGGCTAGGCTGCGCAGAATTACACTCTGTGAAGTGTAGCAGAAGACCTGTGCTGCAAGGCAGGGGCTGAAAGGTGATAATATAGCTAGTGCCATTCTGGGAGGTGTCAGAGTTCCAGCCCCACCAGGGTGAAGAATTTTCACTAAGAGCCTTGAGCCCTAAAAGACCATGGCTTCACAGTAAGGATCACACTGTTACAACCAAGCTCAAATCTGAACCAGACAAGCTTTAATCCAAATGAAACCAAACCTGTAAGGTTCAAGAGGATTTTTTTTATCAATTTAACTGTATGACAGAACAAAATTTATAACAGAAGATGTAAAATAGAAAAAAATAGAAAGGAAGATGATATAATCCAGACTCTACAACATTCATGAAGTCCAGTAATTAAAAAGTTATCTCATGTACAAAGAAATACAATAAAGAGAACAGATAAAGAAAATACAAAAATAAAGAAATACAATAAAAGAAAAAAGCAGTCAATAGAAAAATATCTTAAGATGACCCAGATGTTAGAATTAGTAAGCAAGGACTATTAAAAAAAAAAAAAAAAAGCTATTATACACACACATTGAAGAATTTAAAGGATGAGACTGTCTTAGAACATGAACAGATGGAAGTTTGAGGAGATAGACATTATAAAAATATAGAACTTCAAGAATATAAAAAAAATCTATAATAAAAAAATCTACTGACTTGGCTTAACAGTGGGATATTGCAAAAGAAAGGCCAAATGAACTTGAAGATATTACTAGAAGGTATCGGATCTAAAGAACAAAAAGGAAGGAGACTAAAAGGTGGAAAAGGCAAACAAACTCAGTGACTGGTGAAACAATATTAAGGTATTAATGATATTAGAAGAGAGAGTCTAATCTAACGGAAAACCTATTTGAAGAAATAATGACCAAAAATGTCTCGAATTTAATAAAAAAGAAACCAACAAGTTACAGATTTAAGAAGCTCAGCAAACCCCAAGCAGGATAAATACAAAGAAACAACAAAAATACATTATGTCAAATTGTTGTCAATTAAGATGGACTATTTTTAAAGCAGCAAAAGGAAAAAACACATGATGCATACATGTGAATAAAGATAACAGATTGGTGTTAAAATCTCATCGGAGACAATGATTAGGGATTAAAACAAACATGTCTTTGCTGGAAAACAATTGTCAGATTTCTGTAGCTGGTTTATATGTATGTCAAACCCAGGCATGACAAACTAACATCTTCAGAAGAATAAAAGCTGAGAGAATTGATTACCAAGTACTTTAGAATATAGATTGGGAAGATAGAATGCCTGAGCCCTGTGATACTGAACAGATTATCTTAACTCTTTGTGAACCTGTTCCCTTCTCTATAAAATGGAAATAACAAAACTTTTCAAAATTTTAAATGAAAGAATCCATGTACCCTTAGAAGCATGCTAGGTATATATTAAGGTCTCAATCAATATGATCTAAAATATTAAATAAGGCCTATGACTTAGAAGAAATTTTTCTTCGTCAAGAAGTGTGCAATTCAATAATAGTTCTGTGAGGGGAAAACATTCCCACAACTGTAGCTTAGACCTTGGGAACTGAGTGCTTTCAGGCCCAGTTCTTTATCTTCCTCCAGAATTGCATCCCCAGTTTCCATTTGGGTGATAAGGATCTGTGGAGCCTCTACCATTTCCTCAGGTCCAAAGAACTTTATCCAGTAAAACCAAAGACTAGCTTCTTCCCTTTCTTATATTTGTGTTCTCAGATCTGTTTGATGCCGGCTGATCTCATATCAGTCTTCACAAATCAGTGTGGTTTCCCAGCTGAAACTCAGCTGAGCCCATAGGGAAATTCTCCTCTGACCAGAGAAGGGAACTGAGAAAAGCCTCAGCCAAGAGGGTCCTTCGATGAATCTGTCAAGAACAGAGAAATTATCTGGACAGGAGAACACAAGAACCAAGCTAAATATGTGTGAGACCAGATATCTAGTTTTGGATCTGCTCCCAAATATCTTCTCAGAAGTTCTTTTCAGGTTGTATGCCACCTGGTCTCTCATCACAAGGTGAAGCCGGAAGCTTAAACCTCCCCCCCGATTTGCCGACAGTCTCTCCTTGCTGAGGTTGTAATACTGACATGTTTTTCCTCTACATTCAGTGATTCTCCATGTCAGACTCAATGAATTTTAAAACAAGTAGCTCTCCGTGTAAACTTTGAATGATGCGTAATGTGAAAGAACAGTCCATTCCGTTTTCTGAAAACACTCAGAGATGCTCTGGGAATATACAGAAAGTCAGCAAAGTGAAAGAAGACCTTACCCCACACACATTGCTGTAGGTTCTCTCATTTTTGCTGTCCAGAGGAAATAAGTCTGAAATCTATGAGAACAAGAAACTTAAAAATAATAGTAGGAGAGATTAGGAGTAGAGTTTTTAAATTGCAAGAAAAGATTTAGAGAAAAAGTAATGAGGTAATAAATATGATACTTAAAATTCCATTAAAATAAAAAATGAAAATGAAAAAGAATAAAATGAATAAGATTTGGGGTGACAGAAGTAGGCTAGAAGTCGGCAAAAAACATAAATGTAAAAGACATAAAGCTGAGATTAAAAAGTTGAAATCTGTGAGATGAAATGTGAAAAGGGCTCATTAATAACTAATAAAAATTCAGCTCAAAATGAATGAAAGACTTTCATGTTAAGACCTGAAACCATAAAACTCCCAGAGGAAAACAGAGGGGGTAACTCCTTGAAATGAATCTTGGTGATGATTTTTGGGACTTGGCACTAAAAGCAGAGGCAACAAAAGCAGAAGGAAATGAGTGGGACTACAGCAAACTAGCACACGTCTGTGCAGCAGAAGAAAACCTTCAGCAAACTGAAAAGGCAGCTGACAGAATGGGAGAGGATATTTGCAAACCACACATTTGAGAAGAGGTTAAGATCTAAAGTATACAAGCCAACCTGGTTTAAGAATCTTTCCCAGTCAGTGCCCCTCTCTGATTCTTCCACAGTTCAACCGTTTTCCCTAAGACACAGTTTGATCAGCCCACAAAAGCGAGTTGGGAAGATCACCGGTATCAAACCCCTAGAGAGATTTCTCGTGAGGTTTGAGATCTACAATGACAGATGTTTTTGAATCTCCAGCATCAGTCTTCCAAGCAGTTTTATTCAAAAAGAATATAATGTATGCTTGGGGAAACATATCGAAACTTGCCATAAATAAAAATGTGGATTTGGGCTTAGAAAAATGTCCAGGAAGAAATAGGTCACCAATAGTAAAAATAAAATACCACTGGAGAAATAATTCTTGATATTCTTATGGCCAAAAACAATAGCAAGCAATTCTTAACCAAAGTGTACAGCTGTGTTCTGGAAAGAGCATAACATTTTCTAAAAAAGTGAGCATTTAGTGCCACGGTGGTAGGCATTTTGTGATTAACTTCAGCTCTAATCCTGCATAGTTATGTTTCCAAAAGGGTGGTATGAGCATTACTTCCATCAGAATCACTGAAGTGCCTGTTGAAAATGCATATTCCTAGGTTATTCCTGCGTTGCAGTCCAAATGTAGTGAATTAGAATATCTGGGGATAGTATCCAAGAGTCCGTTCCTGAAAACAACCCTTGTCAAAAACAAAACAAAACCTAGTTATCATCCCCCATCCCTACCGGTAATTATTGCATGCCCTGAAAATCAGAAAGTCACTGTCGTAAGGTTAAGCATGGATCACAAAAATCATTATTTCTGTTCCACCCACTGAGAAACTAGTAACTTTGTCACAGTCCAGAAAGCTCTAAGGGTACATTGTTGACATTTTCCAACAGATGATGTTGCAACTCATTCATGTTTGACCTTTTATGTTTGTTTTTTGAGAAACACATGCTAAACTTTTAAAAATCCCAGAAATGTTACTGCTATTTTTTTCAAGGAGTCTTAACATTGATTTCATGTGTCTTACCATGAGTGAGGTGAACAGTAGCAGTCCTCATGCTATAGCCTAAAGGGAGAGACTCTAGAAGTGGCAGAAACTCTGTTGTTGAATGTCAAAGCAGACAGTTAGTCCACACCTGCTGATGCAGCTGGCAGCTCCAGGAATGGGTAGATTAATTGGAGATGGAGTAGAGCAGGGCAAGAACTGGAGGTGCAGGGGGAGGGAAGGGAGGGGATTTCTGTCCTTGGAAATGTAGAGAGCACAGGGCCCTGATCTTGAGTGAACAGTATGAGAGAATGGAGTGATCACAGTCTAAGTGGTCAAGAACAAGGAGAAACAATGCAGGGAAAACCCAGGGCTGGATATTAGTTGCTTTGCCCAAAATCTTGGGGGTCATTTCTGGTTCTCTCTTTCATTCTCAAGACTGACTTACCAGGAGAGTCTTCTGGCTCTCCCTTCAATATTTATGTGACTACTTCATCTCCATTTCCACCCCCTGGCCCAGACCATGATCTTGCCTGAATTATTGCAATAGCTTCCTGATAGATACCCCTGTGTCCCATGTCGCTCCCACAATTGATTCTGCACACAGAAGCACAGAGTAGTCTCTTAAATCTTAAATCAGCCTTGTCATTCTTTTGCTCAAAGCCCTGCCTCGACGCTGCAGTTCACTCCTGGTAAAAGTCTGTCTCCCTGCCCTATTTCTTGTCTGCCAGACCCCATCTTTGACTCCTCTGCCTCTTATTCCTTTCGCTCCAGTCACACCCGCTTCCTTGCTGCCCTGGAATCCTTCCACAGACATTTGCTTGGCTAGCTCCATGCCCTCCTTTCAACCTTGTCTCAAATATTTCTCTCTCAAAGAGGCTAGATGGGACTCTTCCTTTTAAAATTGCATGACACCTCCTACACACATACTCCTAGAGCCCTGCTCTTCTTTTTTTCTTTTTTCATAGCACTTATTATTTTTTTTAAAGATTTTATTTATGTATATATGTATTTATTTGAGAAAGAGACAATGAACAGTGGGGGAGGGGCAAAGTAGAGGGAGAAGCCGCCTCCCTGCTGAGCAGGGAACCCAATTTGGGGCTTGACTCCAGGACCCTGAGATAATGACCTGAGCCAAAGACAGATGCCTAACTGACTGGGCCACACAGACACCCCTCTTTTTTCATAGCACTTTTTGCCTTATACATACTGTGTCATTTATTAGTTATTAAGCTTCCGGTTCATGTTCTGTTTCCCCACTCCCTTTACGAGAATGCCAACTGTAGGAAAGCAAACACCTTTGTCTTTTTTGTTGTCTACTAAATCCTAAGCACCCAGGTTTAGAGTATGTGCCTGGTGTATAGTAGATGCTCAATTAACATTTGTTGGGTAAATTAATTAAGTAAATATTCATGAAGTATACCTGATCCTGAAATTGTGGAGGGAGAAATTGTGGAGGGAGAAATTGAAAAATAATTATAAAGGACTGAATAGAGAACATTAACTAGAATTAGAATCAGATCTGAGACAGGCAAAAATAACTAGATGGGCCAGAAAATCTGAGTGGGCCTGGAACAAAGTAACTCATTACAATAGCTCATTCGTAGTGATAAGTAGTTCTGATGTTATGATTCAAAGCTATCCACACGTCATGCTTTTAGCCATTGTCTCTGTGTTCCAGGTTATATTTTATTTTTTAACTCAAAGACATTAGAAGAAAAAGCCATAAAACCTCTCCAAACCTTTCAGGAAGTTCATCTTCTGTCCACACAATGATCAGGAAATAGGTTTCCATACCTAGAGTTCTATCAACAGAGATTTTGAGAAAATAATGGAAAATTTCAAGAAAAAGCAGAAAATCTCCCACTGGAGATATTTACCTCTGTTTGTTTCTAAATAAGGTGTGGTCCATTAGTAACAGTAGCAACAATCCTCTGTGGAGAAACTTGAATGAGTGCGAGTTTAGCGTAGATTTCTTTACCCCAGAAGAGCAAGGAAGAGTTGATTAAAATATGTCAGTGAATTATGGTCACACATGGACCACACTTAAGTCATTATTCACAGATTATTTCTTTCTTCAGTATCCCGTCAAGCTTGGTGTTATGCACTGAACTGTGTCCCACCTCTCCCAGATCACATGTTGAAGCCCTAATCCTCAGTGTGACATTTTTTGGAGATCGGGCCTTTAAAGAGGTAATTAAGGTTAAGTGAAGTCAAAAGAGTGGGACCTGACTCCACTGGAACTGGTGTACTGCAGGTAGGGGAAGACACACCAGAGATGTGTGCACCCAAAGAAAGGGCAAGGTGAAGACATAGAGACAAGGCAGTTGTCTGCAATTCTTGCCAGACCTCTACTCTGGCAATACCTTGATCTTCGATGCCAAGCCTCCAGCATTGTGAGAATATAAATTTCTGCTATTTAAGCCACCTAGCCTGTGGTATTTTGCTATGTCAGTCCTAGCTGACTAATACACTTGGTCCTCAGAATAATATTTATAGCAAGTATGTGGAGCTGGTTGTAGACTTGTTGATTAGATATTTTGATTCTTTTTCATTACTCACTTTGAGAAGTTTGACATGGATGGTGCCGCAATGTATACTGTTTTTTAAAAGGAAGGGGAACCCGACTCCATATTTGCAGCATTGCAACAGATGGTGCACCACCGCCCCCCCACCCCCCGTAGTAGGAGAGTGATGTCCTCATCAAGCTGTTGGTACAGTTTGTGAAATTTAAATCTTTATGTGATTGGGACTGCTATGAAGATGGATATTTTGAACAATCCCACATTTTTTAAAAAAATTCTTGTCATGTGAATCAGGGTCACTGAGAAAAACTATGGCATATGTTTGTTCCTATAAATACTTTAAAAAGATAGCATCATTCTGTTTTATTTGAGTCAAGACATGAGGATAATTTTTTTTCCTAGGCAATATGGCATTGTGAGCAGAGGCACATGGACCTCTCTTTATAAGTCCCTAAAATGACCAGTGGGATATACAAATAGAGAAGAAACGGCATCCGTCCTTGAAACAGGGGTAGAGCCCATCTAGAAGCTAGACCCTTAAAGGAGTTTCTATTAGCTAAGATGATATTGATGTAAGATTGAAGGAACCGAGGCATCAAGGCAAAGGAACAGCCCCTGTGACATTGAGTAGAGTCTCTGAAAGAAGTAGATAGAGATGCTGACAGTGCTCTGCCTCGGACCCCAACCCAGTAAAGGCTGGAGGCAAGAGCGGTAAGTAAGACCACCACTCAGTGCCCTCCTGACTCTGCCAACAGACAGCATTCAGACAGCAAGCCAGCTGGAGTGTGTGTTCAGTCCTTTACAGAGAAGGCGGTTTTCTCAGAAGATTGTCCTATCTTTCACCACACAGCTGGTATTCGTGTGCTAGCCCCTTCCCCGCCATCAGCCTCCTCAAAACCCATACTTGAGAAGTTGAAACTAGAAAATACAATTGAGAAATAAGAAAGAGGAATACTCTCTTCTTATTTTAATCTGGACTTAAATATCCTTAACTGGAATATCTGGGAAGAACTCATCTAAACTTCGGAAATGAATCCACTGTAACTTCCATTTGACTATAAACCAAAATGGAGCAAGCCTACACCTTCTTTACCTCTCAAAGAATAAACAGAAAAGTCAAGAGGCCTATGTAAAAGTATCGCAATCCCAAACACAGGGACCACTCTAGTAGCTCAGCTCTGAAACAGTCTAATATAAGAAAAAAAATTTTTTTTCGATGTTTTGTGACCTCAGTCAAGTGTTTTGATTTGCGATCTCAACACAGTTTAAGAGGTTATCCAAGCAACAAGCATAAGCAAAGAATAAACAAAATGTGATCAAGTAGGATAGCCTGGGGATGAAAATCAAGACTATTGATTTAAGACTTGTGCCGAAGTAATGAGTCTGTTGGATACACACATTAATTATGATGTAGAAAATGAGCTCATGGCCACCTGGGTGGCTCAATCAGTTAAGCGTCTGCCTTCAGCTCAGGTCGTGATCCCCAGGTCCTGGAGTTGAGTCCCACATCAGGTTTCCAGCTTGGTGGGGAGTTTGCTTCTCCTTCTGACCCTTCCCACCACTTAGGCTCATGTGCTTTCTCTCTCTCTCAAAAATAAAGAAAATCTTAAAAAAAAAAAAAAAAGAAAAAAGAAAAAACAGCTCAAGAACTATCCTGTGTGCTTCTTAAAACTGTACAGACAGTCCTTGGGGTGTTTCAATTTAGAATTTTTTGACCTTATAGTGGTGTGAAAGTGATATACATCCAGTAAAAAATGTACTTTAAATTTAGAATTTTGATTTTTTTTTTTTCATGGCGAGCAGTATGTGCTATGATATTGTCTCATGATGCTGGGCAGTAGCAGCGAGCTGCAGCTCCCAGCCAGCCACATGACCATGAAGGTCAACAACCAGTACACCTACAACCATTCTGTACCCATACAACCATTCTGTTTTTCACTTTTAGTATTCAGTAAATTACATGAGATATTCAGCACTTTTATTATAAAATAAATGATAAGCTTATGTAAATGTTGTAAGAATGTTGAAGGTAGACCATGATGTTTGATAGATTATATGTATTAAATGCATCCTTGACTTAATGATTATTTCAACTTACTTTGGGTTTTTTGGACACATAACACCATACATCAAGGAAGATCTGTCTAATATCTTGGGTTAATATAAAGAAAAGATTAATCAAAAACAATAGCTCAGACTGAGTTCATCATAGTCAGAAAGGACTGCCAGGGAGCTTTGAAGCACATTAAATATTGAGAGATAATTCTCAACCATTGTTTTGAATATAGTCACAAAATTGATTAAAGAATATTATTTTAAAAACAATGGCCTATATTACTAAAGGAGTTTGATGGATTTTATGTCCCCATAAACATATCAGACTGAAAAAGATAAAAGAAACTTCTGTGAATAATATACAAGAACATCTTCAAAAAACTTTAAGCAAGCACTATTACTTATAGAACTTCATTAACTTTCAGAATAAAGCCTTTCATTGCTTGACATCAATTCTTGAGAGTAAATTTGTGGTGCCTCTAGGTGACATGTAAGTGGGTGTTGAGTAAACCATCAAGAGAACCTTCTTGGAATTAAAACTGCTTTGGTTAAATATACCTTAAATTACTACCACACATTTGTAATAATTAAGAAAAACAAACAAAAAAGTTACTCTTGACACTGTCATTGGCCCTACAGCACCCTTTGGCATATGTTTCCTAACACAATGGTACGGCTTTACACAAAGACTGAACAACAGAATAACAAAGAAGAGGAAAGCAATTTGTAACTGATTTTATTTTTAAGTCTTTGGGATCTTTTTTGTCAGTCCCTATACAGAAATTAAGATTGAAATCCAAGAGAATTTCTTTGTAGTAGTGAATTAGCCCTCAAATGATCTTGGTTAAAGAAACAATGCTATTTCCTACTATGCATGATTTTAATGTATTTGGAAACTTAAAGAGAGTAGATTTTTTTTAAAAAAATCCAAGTCCACAAAGATACAGACTACCTGAATAAATCAATGATTGTAGAAGGACATAAAAAGTGCCCCTTCAAAGAAAAGCTGAGAGAAGCTTGCCAGTTTATTTTCAAGGCTAAATAAAATTATGATTTAAGAAAATTCAGCAAGGATGGCTCCCAAGAAACAAACTGTAGATGATTATCTTTGGTGAAAATAAATACAAATAAAATCCCTGCTAAAAAAAAAAAGAAACAATGCTATTTCAAGAAAAAGGTGGGTTTTCAGGGAAGACAATGGACAATAAATGCAACATCAGGAGGTTTTGAATGCCTAAAATGCTCAGCTGTTTTGCTAAATGCATGAATGAATTATTCAACTATTGCATTTTTTTCAACCTTTGAACCCTAATATATCTTTTGAATGACTACAGAAAAGGCATATTATTTTACAAATAGGTCTGTAAAATTAGACTGAGCATGAGGATCTCTGATTTAAAGTATTTTGAGAATCCAAATGTATATTTCCATGGTGAGAAACAGTTAAAAATACGTGTGTGGCATATTTTTTGACATTAGAACAAAAATTATTTAATTCTTAAAACTCAGTGTTAAAAATGGATGACAATCTAAATGTTTCTTATTAAAACACTGAGGATTCATTTTCCATATGAATATTCCCACTTCCTTCTGTCACCCCTCACAATAATAATCAAATAGGCTATTTGAAGAACTTATTGTGTGTTTTAGTCAAGCCACCCTTCATATTATAGACTTCTGGGAATTGTAAGAAATGGGGGAAGAACATGGCTTCTACTAATCATCAAAATGTTGTATGGCAGAGTGGCTAAGAGCATGGTCTCTGAAATCTAATGCCAGCTGCCATTAATTAGCTGTGTGATCTTAGGCGGGTTACTTAATCTTTCTGTTCCTCAGTTTCCTCATCTCCAAATTTGGGATTATGACTGTACCCTTGTCATGAGATAGCTGTGAGAATTAATTAACTTTGGTAAATTCAATAGAAGTATTTGTTCTTGTTATTGTCAGAATAACTACAAAACTTTCATTTTAATAGTAATTTCATTGGACAGGATGTTCTTGATAGAAATTTGGTTTTCATTCCCACGTGACACAAACAAGTCAGAATAATTTTTATTGATAGGCTACTAGGGTTGAAGTTGTATTACTTTGACAACCTCATTACATTATTACATTAAAATGACACACACCATATTAATAATCTCCATTAACTATATTTTTAATTTGTTATGCTCTATTTCAAGTGTATTTGCATGTGTGTGTGTCTGTATTTATATAGGTTTATTACATATTATTGAAACTCCCTCATGTATCCTTCCAAGATCACAGCAAGTAGTAGTTAGAAATACACCCTGAAGGAGACAAATCGTCTAGATATAAATCCAAAAGCTATAGTTTTCTTACTTAGTGATTTAGGGGAAGTTACTTAATCTCTTCTCTCCTTATGTAATTTCCCCATTTGGGGGATAATTGTTCCTTATCTCCAAATGGGGATAACTGACATCCCTACTGCCATGGGGTTTTGTGAGAATTAAATAACTTAGTATTTGTTAAGTACTTGGAATACTTTGGAACATTGCTTGGCACATAGTAGATATCAATAAGCATTTGTTATTAAATGAATATATCCCACTCTGTCCACAAGCAGAACTCCTATTCTAATTTTATATTTAATATTCTTTGCTTTTCTTTATATATTGACATACCTATGCTCTTTAACCAAGGACCACCAGAAACACACCTGATTTTGAACAAGTTGGATTTATTACTCATGAGCAAGGGAGAATCCATACCATGGGTGGCCATGGGCATCTCAGTAAGGGTGTCAGAAAGCACTTACAGGATTTAGGTTTCCGTGAAGTATTTTTTAGGAGAATTTAAATAAGTGGACTTTGTTCTGGATTGAATACTGTAAGGAAGCAAGGGTAATTCTATGATGGAGTATCTTGATAAACATTATTTGGAAGGAGGAAGGTCTGAAGGGAGGCTGAAGCTATAATTGATAAAAAAAAAAAAAAGAAAGCAGAACTCACTCATATTAGCTGGAAGAGGGAGATGCATGATATTTTTTATGGTTCTCGCAGCTCCTTGTTTTTACTTAGACAAATGAAGTAGTCTTATTTTTTGTCTTACTCCATCATAGTCTAGAATGATCTTATCTTAGATAAGGCTCTAGGAAATTGTTTATGTCCAACAGGAGAGCACCACAGCATAGCTCTGAGTGCCAGACCAGCTCCTAAAACAATAAAGACCTATTCGAAAGTCTCGATCCAATTCTCAGACGATAGTGGACACTCTCCTCTTTCCAGACTTAGGTGTTTATCCCAAACCATGACGCTGTTGCTTGTTTATAACTATATATGGATGGTGTCATTTAGTATATCTTCTTCTTGAACTTGCAGTCTTCATTCTTTTGATATATTTATATGCTGAATCATATTGATAATTGTGCTCTAGTTCATTTATTTCCACCTTTCCATAGCATTATGTAGTATGGACAACCATAATTTAGTATTCCTTCCCTTTTGTTGGACATCTGAGTTGTTTCTGGATGTTTACAATTACAAACAATCTTTCAATGATAATTCCTATCAATATCTACTGAGCTAAATGGCTGATAGTTTTTCCAAGGTATATACCTAATAGTGTTCATATCTTCAACCATAGTTAAAAATTCCAAGTTATTTTCCAGATTGGCTAAAACAACATGGAGTTTTTCCAGCAGTGTTTAACTGTTCTAGCTGCTTTACATCTCCTCCAGCATTTGGTATTATCAAACTTTTGAATTTTTGACAAACTAGTGGTTATAAAATGTTATTTCAGATTTTATTTTTCTATTTAGTCTGGTAGTCTTTGGCTTTTACTGGTTAAAAGTTTAGTCTTTTGTAGTCATTTCTTCCATCTTATTTTATTCTCCTGGTTCCACATTTTCTGTTTTGTTTTGTTTTTCCTTTCTTGACTCCGTTTGAATTTATTACCACACTTACTGCATTGCTTCCCTCGGTTCAGAAATTATACATCCCTCTCCTATTTATATAAAGAGATTACTTTAAAATACAAAGGTAAAGACTTGAATGAATACAATCTATAATTAACATATTTATTTTCCTAAGGACTTTAGGTAACCTCTGATTATCCTTCATCAACCTTCATATTATGTAGTCTTATATTTTAGTTCTGTCTTGTGATTCATAACTAACTCTCTGTATTAACTTTCTGTTGCTACCGTAACAAATGACCACAAACTTAACACCTTATCTTTTTTTTTTAATATTTTATTTATCTGACAGAGAGAAATCACAACTAGGCAGAGAAGCAGGCAGAGAGAGAGGAGGAAGCAGACTCCTTGCGGAGCAGAGAGCCCGATGCAGGGCTCGATCCCAGGACCCTGGGATCATGACCTGAGCCGAAGGCAGAGGCTTTAACCCACTGAGCCACCCAGGTGCCCCAACACCTTATCTTAAAGTTCTGTAAATCACAACTCTGACGTGGATCTCTCCAGGCCAAAATTAAGGGCTTAGGGAAGCTGCAATCCTTTCTGGAGGCTCTAGGGGAAGATCTGTTTCCTTTTTCATTTCAGGTTGTTGGCAGAATTCAGTTCCTTGCAACTGGACTACCGAGATTTCCATTTCCTTGCTGTTGTCTATCTGGGAATGGTTCTAAGCTTCTACAGGACACCCATATTCCTTGTCTCTCCCCCCACTTCCTTCAAAGTCATCAGTGGCTAATCAGGCACCTCTTTGCTTTAGGTCTTTTCTCTTCCTTCCATCTTATTTTTATGACCCATCTGAGAAAGGGTCTCTGCTTTTAAGGGCTCATGTGGCTACATTAGGCCCGCCTGAATAATTCAGAATGATTTCTGCATCTCAGAGTTTGAAACCTGAATCACATCCTTTTTTCCATTAAGATATATTCACGGGGCGCCTGGGTGGCTCAGTAGGTTGTGTCTGCCTTTAGCTCAGGTCATGATCACAAGGTTCTGGGATCAAGCCTCCATGTTGGTCTCCCTGCTCAGCGGGGAGCCTGCTTTCCTTTTGCACCTGTTTGTGTTCTCTCTCACTATCTCTTGCTGTCTCTCTCTCTCTCTCAGATAAATAAGTAAAATCTTTTTTCTTCTTTTTTTTAATTTTTTTAATGTTTTTATGAACATATAATGTATTATTAGCTCCAGGGGTACAGGTCTGTGAATCGTCAGGTTTACACACTTCACAGCACTCACCGTAGCACATACCCTCCCCAAAGTCCAAAACCCCACACCCTCTTCCCTATGCCCCTCTCCCCGCAACCCTCAGTTTGTTTTGTGAGATTAAGAGTCTCTTTTGATTTGTCTCCCTCCCGATCCCATCTTGTTTCATTAATTCTTTCCCTACCCCCCAAACCCCCCACGTTACATCTCCACTTCCTCATATCAGGGAGATCATATAATAGTTGTCTTTCTCTGATTGACTTAAATAAGTAAAATCTTAAAATAATAATAATATATTCACTAATTCCAAAGATTAAGGCATAGAGTCTTTGGAGGACCATTATTCTACCTACCACACTCCCCTATTTAATCATTATAATTATGCTTTTACATTCAACATTTATTTTTACTCACATGGAATGTTTTCTTTGCCATTCCATCTGGCATCTTAGACCCTGCTTCTGTGTTCACATTCCTTTTTAAGGGAAATAAGCTCTTTGGAAATTTCCTTAATAGTGATGGTCTTCTATAGATAAATTTTCATTTCTGTCTGAAAATGCCTGCCTTTGTCCCTGATATTAAAGAACTCTAGATAAGCAATTCTAGGTCTCCTGCCAGGCCATTAAACTGGAAGTTACAGGACCTGGGATCAATAATGCCCCCAAAGAAGAGGACAGACAGCGTTAGGACTCCAATGCCATATCGAGTGCATGCTGTGGATTTGGAGAATCTTTTGAGGATTTCCTTTCTTGTAATTCCAGTTGTAAAATTGGAATGCTTTATTTTTAAAATAACATAAGCTTCTGTTCCCAGGAAGATAGAAGAAATGTCATTTTTCCTAATGCTTTTGCTAAATTAATAATATGTGTATCCTGATAATTCCTAGCAAACAAACCATAAGACGACTTTGAAAGCTGGAGAGAAGGAAGACAAGCTAGAGATCTTAAGACCCAAGAAACAACAAGGCCATAAGTTCCCTTGGTTGCTTTCTGCCTCCTATATCTCGGATTTGGTGTGAAAGAAGCCAGCAACCCAGAAACACTGGCAGGTGCAGATTTTTTAAAAAGCCCGAACAAATGCCTACTCAGGCAATGTTATAAATTGCTTCTAATGCAATATTAAGATGAAATCTATTTTGTATCTAGGAAAAAACCTAAACTCCTAAGGAGGAAAAAGGCACAAATTGGTAGAGTGTATTATAAAATGTGACCCAACTATACATGTTCTGCAAGAAACTCACCTCAGCTATAGCTAACAATATACCCAGGTTGAAAATAAAAAATGGAAGTCAAGGTATCATGAAATTATTATCCAAAGAAAATCAAGAGTGCTGTATTAAAATCAGTTAAATTAGATATCAAAGCAAAAAAATTATAGAATGAGCTTTAAATCCAGTGACTGATGTCCTTATAAGGCGGCCATGGGAAGACATACAGAGAAGAAAGCCATGGAGCCACTTGGTTACTAATCTTAGGGAAAGACTAGTTCAAGCTTGCACTACTAAGTATAATGATAGCTATACATTTTTGTAGATGCTGTTTATCAAATTGAGGATGCTTTTAAGGGTTTTATTATCAATGGGTGTTGAATTTTGTCAAATTTTTTTTTCTCCATTGACTAATATTATCACGTGATTTTTTTTTTTTAGCCTATAAAAATGGTGAATTTTTGTTGTACTGTCTTCGTGTCCCCTCTTCTCCTATTTTTTGGATAAAACTAATCTATTTCAGATTGAGCAAATTACGATAGGCTGTGTTTTTCCGCTTTGATTTTTTTTTTTTTAGTCATTTCTTTTTTTTTTTTAATTTTTTCAGCGTAACAGTATTCATTGTTTTTGCACAACACCCAGTGCTCCATGCAAAACGTGCCCTCCCTATTACCCACCACCTGTTCCCCCAACCTCCCACCCCTGACCATTCAAAACCCTCAGGTTGTTTTTCAGAGTCCATAGTCTCTTATGGTTAGCCTCCCCTTCCAATTTTTTTTTTTTATAAACATATACTGTATTTTTATCCCCAGGGGTACAGGTCTGTGAATCGCCAGGTTTACACACTTCACAGCACTCACCATAGCACATACCCTCCCCAATGTCCATAACCCCCTCCCCCCTCCCAACCCCACCTCCCCCCAGCAACCCCCAGTTTGTTTTGTGAGATTGAGAGTCATTTATGGTTTGTCTCCCTCCCAATCCCATCTTGTTTCATTTATTCTTCTCCTATCCCCCTAACCCCCCATGTTGCTTCTCCACGTCCTCATATCAGGGAGATCATATGATAGTTGTCTTTCTCCGATTGACTTATTTCACTAAGCATGATACCCTCTAGTTCCATCCACGTGGTCGCAAATGGCAAGATTTCATTTCTTTTGATGGCTGCATAGTATTCCATTGTGTATATATACCACATCTTCTGTATCCATTCATCTGTTGATGGACATCTAGGTTCTTTCCATAGTTTGGCTATTGTAGACATTGCTGCTATAAACATTCGGGTACACGTGCCCCTTCGGATCACTATGTTTGTATCTTTAAGGTAAATACCCAGTAGTGCAATTGCTGGGTCATAGGGTAGTTCTATTTTCAACATTTTGAGGAACCTCCATGCTGTTTTCCAGAGTGGTTGCACCAGCTTACATTCCCACCAACAGTGTAGGAGGGTTCCCCTTTCTCCACATCCTCGCCAGCATCTGTCCTTTCCTGACTTGTTAATTTTAGCCATTCTGACTGGTGTGAGGTGATATCTCATTGTGGTTTTGATTTGTATTTCCCTGATGCCGAGTGACGTGGAGCACTTTTTCATGTGTCTGTTGGCCATCTGGATGTCTTCTTTGCAGAAATGTCTGTTCATGTCCTCTGCCCATTTCTTGATTGGATTGTTTGTTCTTTGGGTGTTGAGTTTGCTAAGTTCCTTATAGATTCCTATTCTCCTGAAACTGTTCCAAAAAATAGAAATGGAAGGAAAACTTCCAAACTCATTTTATGAGGCCAGCATCACCTTGATCCCAAAACCAGACAAGGATCCCACCAAAAAAGAGAACTACAGACCAATATCCTTGATGAACACAGATGCAAAAATTCTCACCAAAATACTAGCCAATAGGATTCAACAGTACATTAAAAGGATTATTCACCACAATCAAGTGGGATTTATTCCAGGGCTGCAGGGTTGGTTCAACATCCGCAAATCAATCAATGTGATAGAACACATTAATAAAAGAAAGAACAAGAACTGCTTTGATTTTTTGATCCCTTCCATTTAGCTACATTGTCAAATTTATGTGTATAAAGTTGTGGTGTCCCCTTTTATTCTTTTGCTTGCTGTAAGTTCTACATGACATCCCCTGTTACACTGACATTCCCTGATGTTGGTGATTTGTGTCTTTTCTCTTTTTACTTTATCAGCCTTGCTAGAAGCTTCCATTTTAATGGTTTGTTCAAAGAATCAGCTCTTTGTTTCACTGATTTTCTCTATTGTTTTTTGTTTTCAATTTCATTGATTTCTGTCTGTTCTTATTTTTATTATTTCTTTCCTTATGCTGGCTGTCATCTTCTTTTGCTGTCTTTTTCCATGGTTCTTGAACTGGGAGCTCAGATTATATTGATTTCTGTCTTATCTTTTTTAATGTAAGCATTTAGTGTTATAAATTTCCATCTCAGCACTGCTTTGGTTATGTTACACAGATTATGATATATTTCCATTTTCATTCAGTTCAAAGCATTTTGATTTTCCTTGAGAATTCCTTTTTCATGCATGGATTATTTAAGTGTGTCCTCTATTTTCTAAGTGTTTGAATATTTTACTGTTATCATTCTGTTACAGAATTCTAATTTGATTCCAGTTGTGCTCAGAGAACACACTCTGTATGATTTAAATTCTTTTAAATTTGTTAAGGTTTGTTTTATGAATCAGAATATGGTCTATCTTAGTATATGTTCTACAGACACCTGAAAAGAAGATGTATTCTATTCTTGTTGGATAGACTGCTCTACAAATGCCTACCGGATTCTGTTCAATGAGATGGTGTTCATTTCTTCTAAATCCTTGTTCATTTTCTGCCTAGTTGTTTCATTAAGTGTTGGGAGTAGAATGTAGTCATCTCTGATTTTAATTGTGAATTTTTGTATTTCTCCTTTTAGTTCTATTAGTTTCTGTTCACATTTTATAGTATATTATTTAGGACATACAAATTTAGGATTTGTCTCCTTGTGGAAGACAAATTATTATTATATAATGTCTTTCTCAGTTTCTATAAATTTTTTGCTTGATATCTAATTTAAATGATTTTAATACAGCACTCTTGATTTTCTTTGGATAATAATTTCATAAATAGAATTGACTTAGGGTTTTTGAGCTCAGCTAGTATCTGTGATTTACCTCAGTCAATATATACTATATTTACAAACAACAACAATAAAACTAAAATGAAAATCACCAAAGGAATAGATCATACACAACAAATATATATATTCAAATATGTATTTTTATAAAGACATCTATAAAGTTGAGGTTATTTTTCAATAACTATTATCTCACTATTGACTTGGTTAGCTTAGCAGAAGATCTGAAGAGTATTTTGCTTCAGGCAGTATTTTCTCAAGACTTTATTCATCACATTTCTCTTTTCATAGCTCAAGAAGATTCTTTTGACTGATTATTCTATTTGATTCATTCAAAATATACCAAAAGCTAAAAGCTTATTTTTTAAAAAATGACCAGGTATTAGAATGTTTTAACCTGTTTCCTCAATAAAACCTATTTCCCTCCTAACGTTTTCAACCTCATATATTCCTCACAATTGCATGGTCAAGACAGACTTTGTAGGAAGTAGCCTTCTCTTTGTAGTAACTGTACTTTCCAAAACAATGTAACAACACTAAATTTTAAGTTAATTTTAATCTATTGAAAGAAAAATAATGGAGACTTTTCAGGTAATAAAACACACAATTGTTAATTTAAATGATAGTGTGAAAGACTGCACAAGTAAAGAAATTACATTTGTTAATTTGCAGTTATAGGAGATTTTCTACATATTGTAGCCCTACATTAGTAATGGTTCTCCGGAGAAACAGACCATTAGAATATATGTTTAGATATATAAGAGGAGAATTTTTTTAAAATCTTTTATTTTTTATTTTTTCAGAAACATATAATGTATTTTTATCCCCAGGGGTACAGGTCTGTGAATCATTAGTGTGCCAAATGCTTTCGCTGTTGAAAGCAACAAAATTAATCATTTTTGGCTATGGCTGATGTTACGATGTACAATAGCAACAATTCCAGTAAACTTAAGTGAGAATGCTCGTAGTGCTCCATACTAAGCGAACTAGGAGTGCCCATTTATTTTCACTGCAGTGGCCAGCGTGGGGGGTGGGAGGGAGAGAAGAGAGAGAAAGTCATGTACTCCTAGGAGAAAAAGAAAAAAAAAATCTGTAGAATATTTTTCAGAACCGAAAAACTATTTTAGGAAGAGGGGTTAATGTAACAGCCTTCAGGTAGCATTTATGATTGTGTGTGTGTGCGTGCAGAAAATTGAGAGGTGCATGATACCTACAGTTTGCCTTAGAGTTTAAACTATAAGCAAATATATTGAGTACATTTATATAAAAGTTAGGATCATTTAACCTAAAATGTATTAATTTCTCTATGAGCTTCTAAGTATAACCCATGTGATTGGAATTTGATAGTTCTTTACATAAACAGAATGAGAATTATCTAAGACCTCTATTATTTCAGTCTTTTATGAACAAGGGTGAGCATTCCAAATTATCAGATGAAAACAGCAGCTAGCTTTTATTAAAGGAAGTGGCAAAGACATTTACTTCTTAAAATCTTTAAAACAAAAGCAACTATAGCTTTATATTATATAATATACTGCTAAACTTGATTTTCTTCTGCTTTCCATATAGCTTCAAATAGCTCTCTTCGTCATTTTTAGCCAGAATGATAGACGCATCTTGACATTAAGTGTCAAATGTGGGTTCCATACAAAATAGCTGAACTTCAGGCATCAAAATAGAAGGGAAGCAAGGGCAAGCAATATTTGTTCACAGTTCATTGGTCAACATATGAATAAACGTGGGCAATTCTAAATTAGTCACCTTAGCAGTTCTGAGATTTGGATCACATATGCAAATAATATATTCTGTAAAAGTTCTAGAAGGTATCTGGTGAGTCATGTAGCTGGGGTAGAGAGAGATGCCCCATTGGTGGCATGCGCTCTTCATTATATCTACTGCCTGCCCTTTTGTGGACCAAAAGTAAAGAAGACCACTCCACCAGCAGACCCCCAGTAGATACTTTTTCCATGTATATTATAGCTGTAGGCCCTCTCCCACTGCGTTCAATCCCTGAAGCAGATTCCACTTATTTAGAATCCAAATACAGAATTGTAGAGATAAAATTAACCTTAAGGATTGTTTTACCATTTAGGAAAGTTAGTCTCGGCATTATTAAATCACCGGGCTAATAAGTGATAAAGCTGCTGATCAAACAGTCTCCGAGATTTCTAGTCCCGTTTCCTTGAACGACACGATCCTGCTTTTTCCTCACGCCCTTTCCTTCTTTTCTAGGATGTAACCAAGAAGCCGTGGAATAATATCTTGGTGGCACTTGTCCTTCTCTGTACACACAGAAAAACCATATTGTTGGCCAGAGCAGTTTGTTTAATTCTTAAGGGATCTCTGTATTTTTCTCCAAACAGCCTCAAAACCAGTGGACTTGAACTCATGCACTGGCCCTATCCCTAACACTACACAGCTGTGCCACATTCCCTGTCCTGTTGAATGTGAGGTGTCACCTTGGTCGGCTTGGGGACCTTGTACTTACGAAAACTGTAATGACCAGCAAGGCAAAAAAGGTATGTACTAGTAACATGGCATGCTTAAAACTCCCATCAGTTGAGTTAGACATGAGTTATTTTAAATAATATCATCCGTGTGCCAAATGCTTTTGCGGCCACTATTACTCTCTGTTACTTGTGCTTATTCGTTCATCTGTGGTATTCTCCAGAATGGCTATAGAGTATTGAATGAAAAAGATGAATAAACCTATTCTGATGTTGGTACCAGAACATTAAAACTGAAGTTAATGATCTAAATCTTTGTCCCCTTATCTGTAAAAGGGATGTAGTATCTGCTACTGAAGTTTTCTCTAAAGATTCAATGAGATAATAAGCATAAAGCCCTCAATTCAGTGCCTGATCCATAGCTAGTTCGCAAAAAAAGCACTGTATTACTCTGAAGGTAAGAAAGGGAAAAAAAAACCCAAAAACTATTGCTCTTATGAAGCAAATGATATATCTAAGAGGAGTAGATGAAATGTAGTGGTTTCCTTTGTGGTGGCATGATGGGGTAGTTTTCACAGGACCTAGTAATGAAAAACATTTTCTTCCAAAGACAGTCTTCTAGTGATTCTAATGGGTTCACATAGCAATAAACAGACTTATTAATTTTGGTACACCCTGTCCAGAAGGACAACACGTAGGTGCTATTAAAGCACAGAGCACAACTCTGAGGAGACCTCATTAGAGCCCAGATGCTTTATATCATCACTGGTTCATATTTCCAGGGCTTCGAAAATCAACTAAGACTCAAAGAGACACTTTATCTGGGACCATCCAACTTCTCAGAGGTTTCTTTTCAAATTTAATTATGTGATAGTGCTGAAAAATTCAAAATCATAGCACTTTATCTGGTCATGAATATTTCTAAATAGCTTGAGATTTCATTGTCTCTTTGAATATTTTATAACTACAGACTTTTCCAAATCAACCAAAATCATTTTCTTTGTGCGTCTTTGTCTGTTTGTCTTTCCTCTCTGCTTCTGCCTCTCTACCCCTCTTTAGTCCTGTGAAGGAGATAAGAGATATATGATTTTTCTTGCCTTCCCTCCTTGGCCATTCTGTTCATTCATTTATTCACTTAATAAATGATTAATGGGCTCACCTGAGCTAGAGTTTGGGGATATACAAGTGATTAAAGCCAATATGAATTTTACCCTCTGCCCTCATCTAGCTTTCCCTCAAGTTTTCCTTCAGCCTTTGGAAATATTCAGCCCAGGGCAGTAACAATAAGTATGTCCTTCCCCAATAATTCAGGTTTCAAACTGAGGAAGCGGCGTATCACCAATGAGCCCACTGGAGGCTCTGGGAGCACTGGGAACTGCCCTCACTTACTGGAAGCCATTCCCTGTGAAGAGCCGTCCTGCTATGACTGGAAAGCAGTGAGGCTTGGAGACTGTGAACCAGACAATGGAAAAGAGTGTGGCCCAGGCACCCAAGTTCAAGAGGTGGTGTGCATCAACAGTGACGGTGAGTCAGGCAGGTGCCTCTACCCTGCTGGCGAATGTCTTTTTAACCCTGGAGCTATGCCTTCACTTACATTAAAGTCTCCCATCCCTTCGTCAAAATGTGCTCCCCATACAAATGCAGAAATAGCTGCTTCTTTCTTTCTTCTTTCCTCCCTTCTTCCGTTTTGCTTTCCCTTTCTCTGTTCTTCCCTTCTCTCTTTCCATTCTTCTCTTTCTTTCCTTTTTTCTTTTCTTCCTTCTTTTTTTTTTCTTTGTTTCTTTTTCTTTTCTTACCCCCTATTTCTTAGTCTCTCAGTCTCTCTCTCTCCCTTTCCAATGGTGGCAATGAGGAGGTTCTTTGAACAATCACAGGGTATTTTTTAATTTGAAAGCAGGTAACATAGAATAAGAATTAAATCCTCATCAAGGCAATGAATTTTAAATTGCCATTTAAAAATAGCATGGAGGAGCACCTGGGTGGCTCAGTTAGTTGAATGTCCAACTCTTGATCTCCGCTCAGGTCTTGATTTCTGGGTGGTGAGTTCAAACCCTATGTCAGGCTCCACCCTGGGCATGGAACCTACTTAAAAAAAAAAAAATTAACCTGGAAAGGTAACATTTTCTAAGTGGGCATTTTTAATTTGCCAAAATATTTAAATAAAGAAGGACAAGAATTAGTTGACTTGAATCAAGATGCCTTTATTTCCTGCCCTGATATTGTGTCTTAGGATATAATTTAATATCCAGACAACTAAGCCACATGGCCTATTGTGGTCTAGGTTCCTGAATCAATCTCTGTCTCCTGCCCCACCCCCACCCCACACCGCCCCATCCGCACCCCGGAATGTCCTAGAGGTACTGGGATGGTGAGTTTCCACAAGATTCCTTTCCTTAAACCCTAAGAATTGCCTTAAAAAATAATAATAATAATTTTTTTTTAAATTACCTTAAACTTTCACAACTGATTTTTGTTTGATAAATATACTGTCTTCTTGTTACTCTGATGTAAGATTTTTAAAATATTCTTTCCGTGAATGCTGTTACTATTTTGGGGAGATCCCCTTACGCTTCAGTAATCTCTGAGTCACACTTAGGAAGCATAGAGCTCCTCACGACATAGTTTAAAACCTTTGACTAAGATCATCTCTAAGGGTCCTTCCAACTCTCGAATGCTGTGACTCTGCACATCAGAGCAGCATGAGCACCGAGCCCCAGGGTCCCATGATTTGACAGTTTATGCGGTTTACAGCATATGCAGAAACATTCTGGTGCCCCCGCAGGGGCAGTGGAACATCTGGTAACCGTCATAATTCCTTCCATCCTATTTTCTTCCAGCAAGCAGAATTGTTTCCTCCTGTGACTCAGTCAGTGTTCAGTAGAGAAAGATACTCTCTGGGGTAAGACATGGACAGACACTGCTAGTACTGAGAAATTAGCCTTTCGACTTTGAAACGTAGTGTTGTCTTTGTCCAGGGACCAAAATCATCAAGCAGGACAGCATTAGGTAAAATCCAGACCAGCACTTGAGGTGGAAAGGCAGAAAGGGGATTATCGCTCCAGATATTTTAGGATGAATTTTATATATTCTGGGTTTTTTTCCTAGATTTACTGCTTTTCATAGATAATTACCCGTGATACATCCTCTCTTTAGCTCTTACCCAGTTCTACTCTAAAGGGAAAGAAAAGAAGGAGATTGACATCTAATGGGGAAAAAAAGCAAAAGAATTGCATTTATCCATCTACTGCAAATCTTTGTTTGCATTAGATGGCAATCTGTGTTTTCTTCTTTCTGAGTTGCTTTGAAAATAATGAGTCATATTTATTTCAGCATCACTGGTATCTCCTTTACCGACACTTCTTACTAATTTTTTTCCTAAATTCAAAATTTTTTCTTATCCTTCTCTAGACCTGGGGATCCCACACATTGTATAAGGTGTATATCAGTAAACTAAGATGACAAAACAAACCCCGGTAAGATAGAAAGTTCCTTGTGCATGGAAATTCTGCCTAAATATTATTAAATGAAAGGTCAGAGATCTCACTTATTTCAATGATCTTCTTGGGTGTTTGTACAAATTCAGTGTATTTTAAATACACGAGAGGAACTGGCTATCTTAAAAATATCTGTAGTTTCCCTCCCAATCCCATCTTGTTTCATTTATTCTTCTCCTATTTATGGGAGACAAACCATAAATGACTCTTAATCTCACAAAACAAACTGGGGGTTGCTGGGGGGAGGTGGGATTGGGAGAGGGGGAGCGGGCTATGGACATTGGGGAGGGGAGGCGAACCATAAGAGACTATGGACTCTGAAAAACAACCTGAGGGTTTTGAAGGGTCAGGGGTGGGAGGTTGGGGGAACAGGTGGTGGGTAATGGGGAGGGCACGTTTTGCATGGAGCACTGGGTGTTGTGCAAAAAGAATGAATACTGTTACGCTGAAAAAATAAATAAAATGGAAAAAAAAAATATCTGTAGTTGATTTTTATTTTGTCAGCTAAAAAATATTTCATGACACAAGTAATCACCCCCTAAATTATCTTATGGAACACTAAAACATGAAAATACAGGCAGAGGAATGAGTTATGTATGTCTTGTTATTTTGAAAAATAATGTACCTTATATTTTAAAACATACTTTGGTAACTCCCAGGATAAGTCAGCTGGTTTCACTTTGCCTATCTCCCAGAAAGAGTGAATTAAGGAAAAGAAGTATGCTATTGATATTCAATTTGTTGTTATTGTCCTTTATCAGGACATGTCTTTCCTCATTAAATTTTACTTCCTGACATGAATTTGTTATGGTGCAACTCAGTATTTTAGCTGGCTTAACTATGGAGGTGTATAAAATCAGGGCAGTTCTTTATCATTATAAATTCTGGAGGCTGCTCAAATTTATATATGCTGAAACCTAATTGTGCTGATAGAACAGAGCAAAAGCTGGAGACTTGTAAATACTACTCCAGTATTATCATGTGGTCACCTGGTAAGTGTTTAGCAGCTGCACCAAATGTTGTTTTGTAATTAAATCGAACCCAGGGAATTAAAGTTGATTAGTTGTACAGACTCTACCCCTAGGCCCCTGGCCTGGCTGCAGCTATAGATTTTGTTTTATAATTAAGTTAAAGCTCAACTAGGGAAATGAAAAAATTAGAGCCTGTGAATGTTAGCAAATAATAAAAAGACTTTTTTTTCTCCCACGTTCCTCACAAATTTCACAACTTGGTTAGCGACTTCAAGCATTTGAAGCCTCTTTTCTTTTTCCTGAAATATCCTCTGCCCAGGCTTCCTGAGATCATTAGGATTTGTTGCTGGTTAGTATTCACTTTTCCAATTGTCTTTCAAGAAGCAGGATTGGGGAAGGCTTTTGAGAATACTCAGGAGGAATTTTACATAGATTCTCCAACAGACAGAGGGTATAAACAGAAAAGTGAGACAAAAGAGAACTCAGAAGACAAATAGACTCCACAAAAAGAGATAAATATGTAATGTGTAGTAGAAAAAATATCACTCATAATTTAAGGATTGTCAGAAAAGCAGTTCCCAATCTCTGAGCACAAATATAGGAATTATTCCAAATGTCTGAGGGTGACATTGGGGTTGGAAAGAGGAGCGATCCTAGAGTTTTGTGGACATTTAAGAAAAACTAAAAGCTGCCCTATTTCTTTTTTTTGTGAAATTTGTGTGTTTTATTTAACGGTATAAATTTGGTGGGGCAAGAGTACTTTTAGGACTCTTGGTTGGTACAGTAACTAATTGGTTGGTTAGAGATAGAACAAAGCAAGACCTTTTAGGCTGAGAGTGGAAGAGAAAATCCATTGTCTTATTGATTACTTAAGGAGACTATAAACCAAATATTGTTTGCACATGTCCCTCTCCTCTGTTGAAAAAAAAAATGATGCCACCCATATCACATTACTATGTGCTCTGTTTCAGATATGAGAATGTCAAAGCCACAGTTTTGTATTTTGTTATTGGTATTACTTTATAAGCAGTGAACTTCAGCAGTTTCAAATGCCTACCACTCCTATGCTACATTTCTTAGTCTTTTCCACATCAGTAAAAGTTAACATGTAACCAGTGACCTTGACATGTGTAACTCGCATTCATACCTGACAGATTTTTATGAAAACAAAATACAATATTTCTGTGGAAGTAAATCAATACAATTCATCATTACATTGCTCCTAAAGGCACAGTAGAAATAGCAGTGACCAGCCAGGGCCCTCAAAGTATAACACGTTATTCATGGAGCATTGCAGTTCTGGCTCAGCTTCTTCCTCTTCCATTGGGTAAAGCATGTCATGTCAACTTTTAAATAAATGAAAATGCCATTATCATATGATAACCTGTAATCACTCCGATTTGTTAAAGTCAGCTGACTTGAAATGTCACCAACAACAAGTAATTTCCGTACACCCAAAACTTGATTGTAACACACCATTGCATCATGCCACATGGTTAAAAATTATTGGATTATTAAGAACGTCTGCCAGCAGATGCCTCATGAACAAATGGAAGTACTACATCAATAATATTAGATATTTATAAGTCTTATGTAAATGGATATAAGATACATTATGTATATATTCATTTTACATAGCTATTTTTTCAGTTTACCCTGTGAGATGCTAGATCCGTTCTTGCAAAGAGTGTTCTGGATCCCCCAGTATTCGAATCTCTTTAAGTATGCTATGAACTCAGAATCCTCAGTCTTCTTCTCTACAGACCCAATGAATGCAGTCTGTGTAGGCAAGTCCCAGAAAGTGCATTTTTATGAAGCTCCCTAGATTGTGGCGATGTACAATGAAGTTTATGAACCAGTGTACTAAAATGAGAAAAGGATTGTTTCAGTGGAGTCTAAGACTCAACTCTGTTACCCAAACCCTGCCAGCACCAGAGCAAACTGATTCGATTTGGATAATGCTGTAAAAGACCTGTGAATAAGAATACATTGAGATTAGTAGTGAGGCATGCCTTTACAGTAAGTTTTTCTGCCTCTTTTGGAACCACTTCTGCATCTCATCAGAAGTGCCAAAAGAGCCAGCTGTAAAAAATGGGACATGATGATATTAATGTTCAGGGCCCTGGCTTGTCACGTGACTGCTTATTCTTTCTGAAATATTTAGCCCGACTTTCTTCCTTCTGGAATGAGATATGTATCCATACATGAGTAGAGGAAAGGAAAGACTTGAATACTATTTCTTTCCCAAGTACTTCATGTCATACTTCTTTTTTCCCACATGTTCAGTATCAAGAGGAAATAAGCAAGGGGCTATCATTTCAATATCTTGAGGTAAACACAGGAGTAAACATCTAGAAAACATTGAAAATCTTAACCTTTGGAAGAAAAGACTCAGTGTAGGGAGAGATGGAGTGAGGTACTGCTCTATTTTATTTTAAACCCTGTAGTATAATTTGTGTCCAATTTATAAATTGTATAAACATGAAATTAATATGTCCAAATATGTATTTATTAAGAAATCAGTCTGGAGGGGGACAGAGGTATGTGGAATGAGAAGTTAAAGAATGGGGAGCAGTTGGGACGCCTGGGTGGCTCAGTGGGTTAAAACCTCTGCCTTCGGCTCAGGTCATGATCCCAGGGTCCTGGGATGGAGCCCCACATCGGGCTCTCTGCTCAGCGGGGACCCTGCTTTCCTTCCTCTCTCTCTGCCTGCCTCTCTGCCTACTTGTGATCTCTGTCTGTCAAATAAATAAATAAAATCTTTAAAAAAATGGGGAGCAGAGTATTCTAAGAATAGGAAAAGAAATTATAATGCTTATAGTTGAGACTAATATTTTGACTAATTGAGAGTATTCATAAGGTCTCTTGGAAGCATGAGCCAGGTCAAGGGTTACGATGCACACAGTTTATTAAGGATGTGCTCCCAGAAGAAACCAGTAAGAGGAGCGGGAGTAAAGAAGCAAAATCGAGAAGAGGAAATGTGTGTTGGGTTCCCAAGACTGCAGTCTGGTTCTGTAATGCACTAGAAGGACTCATAGAACTCAACATAGAGTCATACCCACAAGTATGATCTTTTACAGTGAGAAAATACAAAGTAGAATCAGCAAAGGGAAAAGGCACATGGGGCAAAGTCTGGAGGAAACCGAGCACAAGTTTCCAAGGGTCCTCTCCCCATGGCATCACCAATGCATTGTGACAGCCCATGTGCAGTGTTGTCTTCAGGGAAGCTCATCTGAGCCTAGGTGTTTGGGTTTATGTAGGGAGTCAGCCATGTAGTCACCCTCTGCCAAGCTCATAAAAAATATTCTAGACTCCCAGAAGGAAAGTACATGACCAGCCTAAACCACATTACTTGTGCAAATATTTTAAGCACAGCGATCAGCACTTCTCATTTAGAGAATAGTGGAAGCCTCCAGGAACTGAAGTTCCCAAATACAAGCCAGGGGTCAGCCTAGTGAACAAGACTGTCTAAGGGTGACACTCTTGGGCCTGCTGTGTTAACTGTTTTGCACAGGAAAACAGCAAAATTGCAGACTCACTCTGATTAAGGGAGATATCTAGAGTTTAAATTAAACCACAAATGTTGTGGTTTTAGGAAAAAAGAAGCTGGGTTTTTTAAACTTGCACTGGTCACCTGTTGGCTCACAGCTGCTGCAGGAAGGAGGAAGATGGGTCCCAGAAACTTCTAGCTCTCTCTATTAGCCGGACAACTCTAGTACCCAGGGTAATTCACCTGAAGGTCAGAAATGAGATATTAGCAGCAGCATCTGAGAGATGGGTGCAAAGATCCAATGAAAAGGGTCCCAGGAGTTCCAAGCTCTGCAACAATATTGTCCAGGAAGAGATTCAGTTATGGTGGGGAAGGTTTATACATGTTATATGTACTAAGCAAACCTAAAACCTGATGATTGTGTCTTTAGTACCACTACAGAGGAATGTTCATGAGGATATGGGTTTTCCAATTTAGGGAAATGATTTGGTGGGACATTTTGGTTGACAGATATATGTACTCTTTATATTGCCTGATTAATAGCAAGAGAAGAGCTGAGTTCTGCAAAATAAAATAGAATATTTAAGCTACCTGTAGCAGTATGGAGAGAGAGGTATGGAGCTTGGGATTGATAAAAAGATGTGAGAAGGTAGGGCACCTGGGTGGCTCAGTGGGTTAGGTGGGTTAAAGCCTCTGCCTTCGGCTCAGGTCATGATCCCAGGGTCCTGGGATCAAGCCCCACATTGGGTTCTCTGCTCAGCAGGGAGCCTGCTTCCTCCTCTCTCTCTGCCTGCCTCACTGCCTACTTGTAATCTCTCTCTCTCTCTCTCTTTCAAATAAATAAATAAAATCTTTAAAAAAAAAAAAAAAGATGTGAGAAGGGCCTGAAAGAAGTGAGAGAAATGATCTCAATGAAGACAAAGTTTGAGGAGGGTCACAGCTAACTAGAAATACCCTTTGGTATGAAACAGGTTTGTTTAGGATGGTACCATTTTCTTGAGGTCATTATTCTACTAAGCATCCTGCTTTGAAAAGCAAGTGATCACCCTGGGAATGAGTGATAAATTTTGAGGCAGAGGAGGCAAAAATTTGGAACGAGAAGTTTTAGGAGAAATATTAACTCCTTGAAAACCTTAACAGAAAATGAAGACAGGGAGGATCTACAGCCACTTAAGAGGTTGCTGAATTCCCCAGCCAAATTCAAGTAATTTTATTTGAATTTTAATGGAAAAATGGAACTTCAAAAGGCTGAAAAATCTGAAAACAAGCAGCAGATACTGAGATTGTTTAATATTTGAAGATGTTAGACTATCTTTTTGAGAACATAAAGAGCCTATTCATAAGTATTTTCATTCCTTTCCACCAGGAGAATAACTTTTGTGCTGTATTTTGTCATAATTATTTATCAATGATGGACGAGAAGTGAGAGTTAGGAAAACTTCAGTTAAAATTTGTGTGATGTTACCTAAGTAAGATTGACTTCTAAAACTTTGGTGAGAACTCCAGGTTCAGATCAATTCAAATGTCTGTGGAGCTAGATGAGAACACAATTTCAAAAGCATGATCACTATCTGGAACTGGAATCTGCTTCTTAACACATTACACAACCATTACGTGGAAAAGCTGATCTTTTAAATGCAAGAATATGTCCTATAACTGAATTGTTTTTCCATAATTTAAGCAATAAATCAACTAAGAAGTTCCCTTCCTGGAGAATGCCATGCCATTTAATGTGTTTGGAATATAATTAGGTTGGACGTTATGCTTAAATCTAAGGTCTCTTACTTTACAATTAGGATCATCTAACACTGTTGGTAGGAGTTTTTTCCTATAATTGGGTTGAGATTCTTTATTTGATTTGTTGTAAAGATGAAAGTCATTATCGCTTTTTAGAAAATTTAAGGCAGTAAATTATTCTTTAGTGTTGGTTTGTAGTAACCGCAATTTTATTTTGGCTTAAAAAATCTAGCACAGGGGGGCGCCTGGGTGGCTCAGTGGGTTAAAGCCTCTGCCTTCGGTTCAGGTCATGATCTCAAGGTCCTGGGATCGAGCCCCACATCGGGCTCTCTGCTCAGTGGGGAGCCTGCTTCCCTTCCTCTCTCTCTCTGCCTGCCTCTCTGCCTACTTGTGGTCTCTGTCAAATAAATAAAAATCTTTAAAAAAAAAAATCTAGCACAGGATAACCTGATCCGTCTGCCATGGTGTGTATGTGTGTGTATATGTGTGTGTGTGTGTGTGCACGCGCACACATGTGTATTATGTTTTGATACATTGCCTTTTTTCTTTTTTTTTTTTTAAGATTTTATTATTTATTTGTGAGAGAGAGACAGAGTTAGCGACAGAGATAGTGAGGGAGCATTAGCCGGGAGGAGAGGGAGAAATAGTTTCCCCACTGAGCAGGGAGCCCAATGCAGGGCTTGAACCCAGGACCCTGGGATCATGATCTGAGCCAAAGGCAGCCGAGCCACCCAGATGCCCCTATTTTGATATATTGTTAATAAAAATTATTTTTTGTTTGTAAGGAAACCATCTGGATTGAGCCAGTGTTCTTTTGCACTTAAATGTCTTAGTGAAGAATAGGACTTTATAAAGAATTTTCTTTTTTAAAAAGTAAGGGAGAATTAGTGGAAGCCTCAGATGAAAGTTAAATAAGCAATAGTTTACTTACCACCTCATGAGATATAACATAAATTTCCCACTAAGTGCTACCTATCACTTCAAATAGGAAATATAAGAAAAAAAAAAGACAAAAAACCTTTCACTTTATCATAGGTAGTCAAGCACCTTAACAAAACTCAAGGCAGTCAGTTTACTTATAGCTGCATCAGTAAAGACCAGTATGGGTGGAAAGGACACCTTTCAGTCAAATTAGACAGAAGCTGAATTTTTAAACCCAACAGGTGCATCTCTTTCCTTACATTATCCTTTGTTCGCTTCTTCATCTCTGCTTATCTCTTATCGCCTATCAGACTTTGTCTTCCCATGACCTCACTGATTTTACTTTCTTCTGATTCTCTTCCTACCTCTCAGGCCATGTGTCACTTAACTGTTACTGGCTAACATAACACCTTAAAACTCACTGGCTGAAAACAAAACCAATTAAGATTTCCCATGATTCTGGGACTTTCCAGTTCAGGTTTCACCAGGCTCATTTATGGAGGTTTGGCTATGACTAGAAGGTCCAAGATGGCCTCCCTCATGTATTTTGGAGTTGGTGCTGTGTGCCGAGGCACATTGGTGCTTCTCCATTTGGACTCTTCCTCCTGTAACCTAGAATAGCTTTCTTAGATGGTGGTTTTGGGGCATTGCTCTGACAGGACAAAAACAAGCTGGCAGACCCTAGAGCTGCACGTTGTCACTTCTGCCACATTCTCTTGGTCAAAGCAAGTCACTGTGATGACTCAGATTTCATGGGTAGAGAAATAGACTGCATTTCCCGATGAGATGCAAAGAATTATGGAAAAACATTTAATTTACTACAGTCCACCATCTTGTCTCAATTGTTTTCATTCCTCCCACAAGCAAAGTACAGCCCATCCTAACCCAAGAACACCAAGATTCCCATACAGTTATATGGGAATCTCATGACCTGCATCTGATTCAGATATAGATGACTCTTGTCAGATACAGAAGTTGGGTGTGGCTATTTTTTTATCTTCATTGATTGATCAATTGCACATACTAATTTTGAACTCTTATTTTCAGAGGAGCTGTGATTTTTTTCCCCCACAAGAAAACTTGTCATAAAGTCTCTTCTGTGCACTTCAAAATAACTTAATATTATCCTTTAGTCATAGATTTTTTAGTGGAAAAAATATACAATATAAAAAATACATAAAATGTTTTAATGTAGTCTTATTCGATTAACTCAGAATTATAGAATTTGCCATTTTAAACAGAATTGTAATTTGTATTTTCCACATCGTACCGCACACATATACCAAAAACCATTATTATTTTAGAAAATGAGATTAGAGTACTTACCTTTAAAATTCTTTTGACCAGTGTTTAAGGGCTTTTGTCCCTAACTGGTATATTTCCGGTCCTTTCTGTTTTCTAAAACTGTATTTTATCATGGTGCTTAAGTTTTCTTCCTACTAATTAAATCCTATATCCAGAGACCTTCCCTGTGAGCTTACAAAGGTCTTTTGATTATTGTTTTTCTTTCTATTTTCTCTTGAAAATAATCCAATATTACAGAATCTTTCAGTTTAACTGAATGTCTGCAGAATTTTTTAAGGTGCCAAAAGATGGAAAATATGACCTTCATTTTAAAAGATGCTTTAATTTCTGGAGACCTTAAAAATTTGAACCATTCAGGTAATTTATTTAAAAAACAATAGAGCCCTTTTATCCTTAATCGAAGGTACACATGTTTTCAAGATCTTATTCTGTACTAGTGTGGTGCTTTACACAAAGTGATTTCTGAAAAACGGTTCCCTCTGAGATAAAGACTTCACATAATCAGTTCATGTTACCTATTACAAATAACCTGATTTCAGATTGAAATTGGAACTTTTGTTTCTAGGATATGGTCTATTAACTAGAATCCAAGGCCTCTTAACTAGAAAGATATCTCCCCCTCATTCTCTCCACATATACAACGTATAATGATATAACAGAGAACAGAAAATCAGAATGGATTCTCCCATTCAAAAATGAGAAAAATGGGAAGCCTTCAGAAGTGTCCGGTCTTCATCAATTCTGAAATCCAGCCTGTTCCCTCTTTACCAGGGACAAGGAAATTCCTTGATCTTAGCCTATGTTTGTTCTCTGAAAGTCGTTCTCTAGTTCAACATTCTCCTTGCCTCTTTGTTCTTTACTCTGGGTTCTTGGATTTTCCATAGATGTCTTACCCTTTTTATAAGAAATGGCTTCTATTTGAAGCTGATGAGCTTTCTCAGTCTGACTCCCACTCATATAAATCATAGAGCCCAGGGGCCTTTCTTTCATTTTGAGCTGTTTCAATTTCTCAAAGACTAAGTTGGCAGTGTTTTAACAATACAACACTTAATGCTTTGGGTTTCTTATGAATGTCATTGGAGATCACATCATGCCCCAGAAGCCATTTCCATAATTTATTTAATTTGTTTTTGAGAAAAGCCTCTCTTTAGTTTGGACCATGGATGAAGCTACTTTAAGATTTTTAGAAGCCTTTTATATAAGTGAGAGAGTCTTCTAGGAATCACTTAACTATTTCTCAGGTATTATCAAAGAATTTTTAGCTATACCCTTAAATTGATTTTTACCTTAGGCCATTTATTACTCTGAAAATCTTTTGCCAAATGACTAGAGGTGAAAAACCATTCTATTTTCCATTTCAGCCACCATGGCAGCATATAAATTCCATTTGCACACAGTATTATTTCCTTCTTAGTTTATTTCTCTCCTTATAGTATATCATCCTCCAGAGGAAAAATTAAGTGGACATTTTTAACATTTTTCCTGAAAATATTCTTATCTGTATCCACAGGTTCATGAGACACATTTTCGACCTTGCAAGTTTCCATAAGTATAATTGTTTTGCCACTTTTTCATCAGTATGTGACACAAGATTCTCTGTCTCCATCCTCCATTAAACATCTTATCACCAACTTTCAGCTTTTATCCGCCCCCCCCAAGTCTCAAAGTCATTGCTATGTGTTTTAGGTTTTTGCTAAAGCAGCACCCCATTTCTAGGTACTAAGGTTTTTGTCAGATATGTATGCGGTGTAACATACCACCCTACACTTAATGATTAATTTTTTTTTTCTCAATTCTGTTGCTTGGCGGGCCAGTTCTGGGATCATTGGTGCAGCTATGTTCAGCCAGAGGGCTGGTGTAACTGGGACATCTAAGTTGGCTTCATTAATATCAATGAAGTTACCTCATTTTTTCTCCATGTGTTCTGTCATCCGGTAGTGCACATTGGCTTCTCTTCAAGGTGATCTCAGGACACTGTTCCAATAGGGAAAAACAGATGAATGATCTCTTCATGTTTGGGTTCTGGAATAATCATAAAATCACTTCTACCATGTTCTTTGGGTCAAAGCATGTTGGAAGGCCAGCCAGATTCAAGGTATAGTAGAATCAGTTATATATTTTGATGGGAGGTTCTCATCAGAATTTGTAGATATATTTAATCTATACAGGCTACTTATTCTGTTTGATATATATATACACATATATACATATATATACATATATGTGTGTGTGTATATATATATATATATATATATTTTTTCCCTTCTGCTTCTTCCTTAAATGTTAACATTCTCTTTCAACCTTCTGCTATAAAGCTGTATTCAGAAGCCCCAACTGGAACCTGCTGATATTTCAAAATCAGTATGTACCAAAGTCAGATCCATCATCTTTCCTTCAAAGTTGGTTTCTCCTCCAGTGTTTCTGACATAGTTCACAGCACCACAATTTGCTCAGTCCTGATAGAGTGGCATCTGTGAAGAGTCATGAAAGAAGTAGGAAAGTCCTATGAGAATCTGGGAGGATAATGTTCCAGGCCTAAGGAGCACCAAATGCAAGACCTTGAGGTAGGAACGACATTGAATCTGAGAACAAGGCAGCCAGTGTGTTTGCAGTAGTGTGAATTAGAGGAAAAATTGTAAGGGATGAGGTCAGAGAGGATATAAAGGAGTTATGCCTTTTGTCTTTGTCTTTTACTCTAAGATGAGAATCTGTTAGAGGGTTTGAACTAACAAGTGTCAGAAGTGACTTGTGTTTTTAAAGAATAACTCATGTTGCTTTTGTATCAGGTTTTCCTTATTCTGGAATTACAAGTCTACCACCATAAATCCTCTCTTGATTATACCATTTACATGCTTAAAATCTCTTGTTGGCTGCCATTGTGTTGCTATTTTACATAAAGCTCAAAGCCCTTTAGCAATGACAGAATGTCTCCTCAATCTCATCCTGCCCTTTTACCAATTGCCTTTTCTGCCCTTCTGTTGGTTACACCATTGCACATTTTACAGAATTCGGTGATTTATACTTTATTGTTGCCTACTATTCCTTCTATACTAGTACTTACTATGGGGTAGGGATCAGCCCTTATTTATTTTTATACAGATTTCCTAGTGCTCTTTCACATTGCAGATTGTCAATAAATCTCTGATTCATAGCTAATTTCTAGCTTTCTTTTATCCATAAACATCACATCTTTTCAGGAAATGACTCACAGTTTCTCCTTAAGTAAATTTTTGTTATTGCTCTCACCACAAATTTAAACTTTGCCTACCAGATGTCAAGCAAAGCATGACACCAAATTGCACACTCTATTACCATCTCAATATGCCTTCAAATTCTATTACGCTAAAGTCCCAGAACACCAGAGTAAAACAGCTACTGCATTTGCATAAGAGAAAAAAACCCAAAATGTTCATAAAATCTTATAATCTTGAGGATTCCTCTCACAGCGTGTTATTGTTTGACTGTTTTTTGTTGAGATTCAATTTTCTGGAACCCGGTCACTGAAGCACTGAGTATAGGTTCAAATGCTAACTACTACTCTTTTTGTCAGGTAATTTAAATCCCCTGTGACTAAGTTTTCTCATCTGTGAGATACAAATAGTACAATTACCTACTCATAGTATTGTTGTAGAGTACACATGAGTTAATATATGTTAAGTGTGAAGAAGTGTGCCCGACACATAATAAAAACTGTTTTAAGTATTCGCTGTTGCCTATCATTCATCTGAGATAAGTTCAATAGCAAAAAGTTAACCAAGCACAAAGACCCTTCTTTTTTCTTTGTTTGGCTAAGCATAAGAATTTTATTACTTACCTATATTGATCAAATGATTTAAAGTCCATCTCACTTATTTTCATAACACCCTCACTAAATTAGTGTACTTATTTTCAAAGCATATATATGTATGTATGTATCTGTATATTGACTTAAAGAAATGGGTGCCTATTTTTTATTCTCTTAGATATCAAAAAATAATAATGGTAAATTCCATAATAGAAAATCATATCACCGGGCTCCTGGGTGGCTCAGTGGTTTAAGCTGCTGCCTTCGGCTCAGGTCATGATCTCAGGGTCCTGGGATCGAGTCCCGCATCGGGCTCTCTGTTCATCAGGGAGCCTGCTTCCCTCTCACTCTCTCTGCCTGCCTCTCTGCCTACTTGTGATCTCTCTCTCTGTCAAATAAATAAATAAATAAATCTTTAAAAAAAAAAAATCATATCACCTATTTCACTTGTTAAATTCCATAATAGAAAATCTTTTTACCTGTTTCCTAGATTAAGGACATAGACCTCTGTATTGATGTTTCTTTTTTTCCCACTTGACACATATTATTGATTCAGACTAGTATTGAGCTAGTAATGTCTCCTGAAGAGAACCAAGATTATTTCAGTGCTATCAAACTTTGAAAATTAATTCTTGTAACAATTTGATATTAATTTTAAAGTAGATTATGACTGTGCATTTGTTACTTGTATGATGTTAAAAATACACTAAATATGTCACACAGAGAAAGTTTTAGTCTTTCTTTCCTTAGCAAGATAACAAGTTACTGACTATAGCCAGAAATTGGACTTTGCTTATACAAAATTAGACAAGATTTTCATGGAATGGCAAATAAATATAATGAGAAAAGAAATCTGTAGTAATCTTTGAACGTCAAAACTACTGGTACTTAGCACTGCATTATGTGGGAGTGGGAGAAAATATGTCTTCCCCCCCAAATCACCAGATCCATACTGGGAAGTGAAAGAGAAGATGCTACTTAGCTGTGATCCTCAATCTGAGATTTATTATCTTAGGGACACCTATTTTTGAAACAGGGAATGAAGTATGAAAAGCATTGTAGTGCTTTTTCTTGACTTTCAGTTTTGCCAATAGACTGAACCAGCATAAAGAATTTTAAGTAAATTAGTAAAAATTTTAAATCTTGTATCTTAAAATTTTAAATATTTGAGGAAAAGAAATTACTGAATTGATAGAAAAATCTTAAAAGGTATATATTAATCGTGTGTTGTTTGCCTTGTCAACATTCATTCATTCTCTTCTCTCATCGGCTGTGCCTTCAGATTCTTCTTTGGGGAATTCATCCACTCCCTAAACCTATTCCCAAGGTATGCTAGGATTGATCACATCTCCCAGCCTAAGTTGGATCCCGTCTACCTGGCTATAGTGATCATTAAAGATGAATGTGAGCCAATTTGGGCTAGGACAAGCAAGAGAGAAAATACCCAAGAACTTGTGCAGAAATAACTAAAAGAAACATGGGCGCAGTCCAGAGTCACTACCTAACATTGATGATATAAAAGGCAGAGAGGAGAGATGAAGGCATTTATTGGTATGTTTTGAGCTGTTGGCTCTACCTTCACCTGAGGCCATTTTTAATCCTTACCCAAACCATTTTTTAAACCAGGAAAGTCTCGTCATTATTTTTAGCCCAAAGAGCTCTAACTGATACAGAAAAAAGACTAGGAAGACAGTCCTTGCTTTGATTGACTGACTAGCTGGGTTGTACTTCCAGATGTATCCAAAATTCACCACCAAACAAGTATTCACTCCACTTTTTCCTTAAGAATATATCTATGAAAACATTTGCAAAATCCCTAGATTGTACTAAAAAGGGTCTAATGAAGCTCTTCCATATGAGTTTTTACAGAAGATTTCTCATTAGAAAGAATGCAGGCTAATAGTCTGGTTGGAAGAGAAAATTGTTTTGTCTCTGCAGAGCATTTGATGTTCGATTAAGAAAACATCAGTTGTCCTTACCAGAACAGAAGTAGGCCAACAGAAGTAGTGGAGTATCTAAAGTGCCTCAAGTCATCTTTTTGTTGTTGTTGTTACTATTTTTATAAAAGCTTTCTTCATTCCTATTCTCTTCCACCCTTTTTTAAATCGGTAGTAATACATTTTTTAATTGAAGCATAGTTGACACAATGTTACATTAGTTTCATCTTTTAATTGAAGCATAATTGAGACAATGTTACATTAGTTTCAGGTGTACAGCGTAGTGATTCTGTAACTCTCTGTGTTATACAGTGCTCACCACAAGTGTAGTTACCATCTGTCGCCAAACAACACTGTTACAATACCACTGACTGTACTCCCTATGCTGTTCCATTCATCCCCATGACTTAATTCATTCCATAACTGGAAGCCTGTATCTGCCACTCCTTTCACCTGTTTTGCCCATCCCCCACCACTCTCCCCTCTGGCAACCATCAGAATGTTCTCTGTATTTATGGGTTTGGGTTCATTTCTGGTTTTTTGTTTGTGTGCTTATTTGCTTTGGGGTTATTTTAGAAATATATATATATATATACACACACACACATATATATACACACACGCACGCGCGTGCACGCACACACACACACACATATATATATATCAATAAAATCACTTATTTTTCTTTCCTTGACACATTTCACATAGCATAACACCCTCTAAGTCCATCCATGTGGTCACAAATGGCAAGATCTCATTCTTTCAATGGCTGAGTAATATTCCAGTGTGTGTGTGTGTGTGTGTGTGTGTGTGTATCAATCACACCTTTTTTTAATCCACTCATCTATTGATAGACGCTTATATTGCTTCCATGCCTTAGCTCTTGTGAATAATGCTGCAATACCCATAGGGGTGCATATATTTTTTTTCAAATTAGTATTTTCAATTTGGGAGGTAAATAACTGGTTGTGGAATTACTGCATCATATGGCAGTCCTATTTTTTTAATTTTCTGAGGAACCTCCATACTGTTTTCCACAGTAACTATGCCCAGTGTGCATTCCCACCAACAGTTCATGAGGTTTCCTTTTTTCCACATTCTCACCAAGACTTTTGAGTTCTCATCTTTCTGGTGCTTGCCGTTCTGACAGGTGTAAAGTCTTGTTGTTTTGATTTGAAATTCTCATAATTAGTAATGAGCATTTTTTTACATGTCTCTTGGCCATCTCTATCTTTTTTGGACACATATCTTTTTAGGTCCTCTGTATATTTTTAATTGGATTATTTGTTTTTTGGGAGTGAAAAGTTGTATAAATTCTTCATATATCTTGGATATTAACCCTTTAGCAGTTGTATCATTTGCAAATATTTTCTCTATTCAGTAGATTGCCTTGTTGTTTTGTTAATGGTTTCCTTTACTGTTGTTAAAGATTTTTATTTTGGGGTCATCCCATTAGTTTATTTTTACTTTTGTTTCTCTTGTCTGAAGAGCCTACCCAGAAAAATGGTGTTAAGATCAACATCCAGGAGATTACTGCCTGTGTTTTCTCTAAGGAGTTTTATGCTTTTAAGTCTCACAGTTAGTGTTTAATCCATTTTGAGTTTATTTTTGTGTATGGTATAAGAAAGTGGTCCAGTTTCATTCTTTTGCATGTAGCTGTCCAGTTTTCCCAACACCATTTGTTAAAGAGACAATCTTTTTCTCATTGCATATTCTTGACTCCTTTGTGGAAAATTAATTGACCATGTCATCATGGGTTTATTTCTGGACTTTCTATTCTGTTACACTGATCTGTTTGTCTGCTTGTGCCACACTGTTTTGATTACTGTAACTTTGTGACATATCTTGAAATTTGGGATTGTGCTACTTCCAGCTTTATTTTCTTGTTTCAAGATTGTTTTGGCTAGTCAGGGTCTTTTGTGGTTCCAGACAAATTTTAGTGTTATTTGTTCTAGCTCTGTGAAAAATGCTATTGGCATTGGTATTGATAGGGACTCACTGAATCTGTAGATTGCTTAGGACAAATATGAACATTTAAATAGCATTAGTTATTTGACTCCATGGGCATAGTATATCTTTCCAGTTATTTGTGTCATCTTTAATTACTTTTATCAGTCTTTTTTAATTTTCAGAGTACAGATGTTCACCTCCTTGATTAAGTTTATTCCTTGATATTTTTCTCTTATTTGGTGCAACTGTAAATGGGATTGTTTTTTCTCTTCTACCCCTTTGACATTAGAACATCTTTTTGCAGGAAATTGTTGCTGAGATCATGATAGAAGTGACATGTCACAAAATGTCTTCTTGATTTTTTAAAATAAGATTCCAAAATACCAGCTTTGATTCAGAGCTGTATCATGATTCTTAAGCAAAAAAATTTATGCAGGAAGCCTTATAAATATTTAGTCTGGGCTTTTGAAGGAGCCATAACCCAGGAAATGGCTATATTTGAAGAGAGAGCTAGAACCCTCTAGAGGAGTTCTGACTTCATCAAGAGCAATTTGACTTGGTTTGAACATATATTAGATTTTCAAATTTTCTACCTAGCCTGACTCATTCATTGCTTTCATAACATTTATTGTATCTGCTCTCTTTCAGACATTATAATATGTGCTAGTGATATTCGTATTAATAATGACAGCCTTGGAGATGGGAAAAATGTATAATCAAATTGTTTAAACAGTGCCATAATTTTTAAACTAGAAATATGTTCAGGTGCTCATGTCAAGAGCCCATACACTAATGCTGAAATACATTCAGGGCACTAAGGGGCAGAGCAAGTAGTTTGCTGTCTGCATTCGAGGGGTACTGAAGGCTTTAGAAAAAGAGATGAGTTAACATCATAACTCATATGATGTTAACTCGAAGGATAAATAAAAATTGTTAAGGTCACTATGTTTTAGGTTAAAAGCACAGCTTTACAAGAACAGAGAAATGTGAAAGAACTTGAGATACCTGGGATCTGGAAAGATTTGGGCTTGTCACTGTGGAGTTTGTGTTTGTAAAGTTAGAGATGAGTCTTTATGGATGATACCAGACATAAAAGAAGCCTAGTTAAAGAGGCTCTGTTACATCCATTGGAATTAAAAGTGTTCTGCTAGGGAAGTGGTATAATCAGACCATTTAGAAATAGAACTGTAACCACAGAAGGGAGGAAGCAGGGAGGAGACAGACACTCTTGTTCTTTTTTAAACTAAACCAAGAAGTCTGTTTGGCTATAAAACAAAATTTGATCTAAGCATAACCCTGCAAATTTTATTGCAGTGAAATTTGTTTTTAATCCGTGATGTTGATGTTCTCTTGTTCCCCTGTCACCCATTAAATTTAGAAAGTGGGAAAATAAATCCATATGTTTTAAATTTATGTTTTATATGAAAGACTCTTTATGGGTTGTCATAATGTTAATGGAAAGAAGGAGTGTTCCAAATGAGTATAATCTAGCAAGTAAATGAAGAAAGAAGTTATATTGAGCACTTTATTATTTATTTTAAAGATCCCTGATAGTGTAGCTATAAGACTATCTTTCATAATTATTGGATAAATCTGTTTTTGAACTTTATGCATTCACACCTCTGACATCTACCTAAGAGTATGAAAGGTTGATATAATAATATTGGTGAATCCTATAATTTAAAATATATATTTTATGTGTTGGGAATTCTTGAAAAAATAATACAATTGTGTTAATTCTGTTACTTATACATTGTAGGTCTCTTAAGCTTCCCATTCCTGAAATTGATCTTATTAACAATGGTGAAAATTTGATTGTTCTTATCTCTTTTATTTAAAAAGCTCATTTTTGTATATTCTCAATTTGATATGAAGAATATTACATTTATTTTATAGTATGCTAATACATGCATGTAATGACATTTATTAGCAGATGGATTTAAATTAAGTGATATTAGTGCTGTGTGGATGGACTGTACTCTGGTATGATCTATTGATTAGAGTTAGGGGGGAAAAACAAAGTTGCATCTAAGTCATAAAAGAATCCTTTACCTTTATTCACAGAGTAATAATTTGGTAAAAAGCATTTCAAAATGGATTTACTAATGGTTTAAAGTATAGCTTCTGTCAATAGAAAGGTTAAGTGTGAGAAAGAGGATCCTGTGTATGAGGAAAGTGTCTTGTATACCCAGAAAGTGGAAGTGCTTATCTTCCACTAAAATTAAGAAAGGCAAGGCTGGTTCCCTGCTGTTTGTTAAAGATAATCCCATAATCATTTCCTCAAATTCAGGAAAAGGAACATTTCTTTTTTTGAACTCTTCTTTTACAACATTCTGTTTCATGTTGATTTAGAATATGCATTAACCAGACGTTCTGAATCAGGTATATCTTGATTTCTTTCCACCTTCATCCTTTCTCATCAAAGAGAATGGCAGTCATTGTTTTGAAGTAGAGTGGCCCCTGTTATTCTGATATGTACAAGGAGGAAAATAGAGTTTGGGGGCCATTCAGAGCAACCCTGGAGAGCTCAGACTGTATGGACCTGTGCTTTTGGCTGGATGGGCACATGTGAAATATAAAGATTGAAAAACCTCTTCACAACCAAATCACCTTTCTACTTAGCTTAAATATCCGTTTGTCTTGTAAAGTTCTTAAATCCGTTCAAAGATTATTCCACTGAACTCCAGTAATTTCCACTAAAGTTTCACTAAAACACTAAAAATTGTTCCTCTAAGTGAGTGGGGTTCATGCTTTTTATAAAACAGTATATGTCTTAAATCTGCTCTAGCTGAGTGGTCTAGAAGATCATGAGCACTCTTATACTAGGAATGGGCAATATGGCACAAATCTAGGAGCCCCAGCCTATTCTGGGAAGTTCTGTAGGCAGACTGTCATTATCTAGAATGTAAGGTGGGAGGTGCCCTTCTAGAGCCCTCCACTACACAGGCTTTCAGCCTTTCCTTAGGGCTAGATTGTGAGCTCCACCATAAAACCAGGAACCAATTCATGTAAACACTGCTACAAAAAGATGCAAATTGGTGAGACAACATCTTTTTCCCCCGTGTGTTGTAAAGTCAATAGAAAGGGCACCCAGTCTCATGAAGTAAAACTCTTAGGAGAGAAACTATAAATCATTGTGTCTATAGAATGTTGTTTAACAGTGATATTCTAAACCTCAAATATGTTTGTTTATACCACTTCTAGTAATGTACCGTAAGGATTATTATCTCAAATGTGGAGTCTTCTTTTTTCTTTTTAAGATTTTATTTATTTATTTAATTGACAGACAGAGATCACAGGTAGGCGCGGGGGTGGGGGGGGTGGGGGGGTGGGGGAGGTGGATGGAGGGGTGGGAGGAGAAGCTCCCTGCTGAGCAGAGAGCCTGATGCGGAGCTTGATCCCAGGACCCTGAGGCCATGACCTGAGCTGAAGGCAGAGGCTTAACCCATTGAGCCATCCAGGTGCCCCCCAGATGTGGATTCTTAAAGAAAAAATTATATACAACATTTACTAAAGAAGTAAGAAAGAAGTAGCCAACAAAGAAGACCTAAAAGGACTGCAAGAAAGAGTAGAGAACTATAAAAATATCTTTGTGTAGAAAATAATGCATTAGTTTTACTAATCCTTTACATAGTAGGACTATACAGTATATTCTGGTCCATGGATCTTCCCGTTTATTATTTTTGTCTATTCCTTTCTTTCACTAGGACTAAACTACTTTTTCATAGTCTGATCATTTAAATATTTAGGAAAGCCATTCTTCCTTCTCTTTCTTAAACTTTTAAAAATTCAGTGATTAGTCATTTCTCCAAAATAGAAATCACTTTTTTTTTTTTGGTAATTTTTTGACTGGTATTCTGGGATTCTTGAACGAATTTAAGAAAACCTGATCTCTTTATCACATTCATCTTCTCCATCCAAGAAGCTTGGTGTAATCCTCCATGATTTGCCAAGTTTTCCTTTATTTTTCTTGGTAGAGATTTGAGTTTTGTTACGTAGAACAACGATACTCTCAAAGGAAGAGACGGGGTTATATGATGATTGTATTACCTTCATTTCATAGTAACTATGTCTTTCATTTCTAAAAGCAGAAGTCAATATACTAAAGACTTAAGCCATATTTTTTTAAAGATTTTAATTATTTATTTGACAGAGAGCACAAGCAAAGGGAGCAGCAGCCAGAGGGAGAGGGAGAAGCAGGCTCCCCACTGATGCAGGACTTGATCCCATGACCCTGGGATCATGACCTGAGCTGAAGGCAGCTGCTTAACCAATTAAGCCACTCAGGTGTCCCTAAGCATGATTTTTAGAGATGAAAGAGCAGAAAGCTACATTTTTTTATTATGACTCTGCAGCTGAGTAGTTTTTAATATAATGTATTGAACTTCATGAACTTTCCAGTCACCAAAGTACAAAATCAATGTAGAGCTGAAAATGGTGTGTTACATATTTTACATATGTTTACATATTTTTATGTTTACATATTTTTAAATCTTAAGATTTAAAAGTTACTTAACTTTGTATTAAAATTTATGTTGCTACTAGCAAAGCACCGTTATCCTGTAACTTTTCTTTGTAGTTTGGGCATTGAGAGAATTGATCTGAGTTTGTCAACTATAATAATTCTTTTATTTCCTTGGCATTCAAAGTCTACAGAAATATATAAAATGCCTTACTAGACCTAGTGCAGATTATCCTGAAAGGGACAGGGTATGTTTAACAAAAGAAAAATACAGTTGACCCTTGAACAACATGGGCTTAAAATAAGCAGGTTCACTTATATGAGGATTTTTTTTTAATATTTTATTTTATTTATTTGACAGAGAGAGATCACAAGTAGGCAGAGAGGCAGGCAGAGAGAGAGGAGGAAGCAGGCTCCCTGTGGAGCAGAGAGCCCGACGCGGGGCTCGATCTCAGGACCCTGAGATCATGACCTGAGCCGAAGGCAGCGGCTTAATCCACTGAGCCACCCAGGCACCCCATGAGGATTTTTTTTTTAAACAAATATATTGGAGAATTTGTTGGGAGTTTGTAACAATTTGAAGAAACTTGCAGAGAAATCACATAGCCTAGAAATACCAAAACTTTTAAGAAAGAGGTATTATTGTAAGAGTGCGGTTTATAATACATATACAAAAATATGTGTTAAGCAGTGGCTTATGTTATTGATAAGACTTCTTTCTGGTCAACAGTAGGGTATTAGTAGTTAAAAGTTACATGTCAAAGTTATATGTGGATTTTCAACTGCGGAGGGGGTTAGTACCCCTAAACACTATGTTGTCAGCTGAACTGTATGCACATGTCGATGGTTTTGACTTAATGTATGCCATACATTGATATTTTTATTTTCCAAGCACTTTCACATTATGGTGGAAACCAAATGAGCATTACCAGACAAAATATCTTTCCATGAGAAAAGTGAAAGCAATGAGCTATTAGAAACTTTTAAAGAACTCTTATATTATTGTTTCCACAACCTTGATAGTTCTTATATTCAGTATTTTACCATTGATCTGATCGTTATTTTATCCTGTCTTTATAATTTATTTTAATAATGCAGGATGTCCTTATTGAAATAAAATTATTTTTTAACTGTCAACAAGAGATTTTTACTTCAGATTATCTGATATAATAGTAACCAAAAATTAAAGAAACAATTAAAAAAGCCCATGGATAAATGAGCAAAATATTGAAATATAGCATATAAGTGTTCAGTGTCATCTATAAACACGAGAGTATGTGAAAGAAAACTGGTATAAATCAATATGATGAAATATTTATCCAAAGAACATTTTAAATAGTATTGATTTCTACTAGTTCCTATTTAGGCAAAGTGACCTACTTCAACTAGGCATTTGCCTAGTGGCCTGTGGGGAAACATGCACTTTTAAAAGGAAATGGGGAAGCAGGCTCTGAGTCTTGGACTTCTTTTTTTCTCTTTTTTTTTTTTCTTATTTTTTTTTTAATATTTTATTTATTTATTTGACAGAGAAAGAGGTCACAAGTAGGCAGAGAGGCAGGCAGAGAGAGGGAGAAACAGGCTCCCCACTGAGCAGAGAGCCCGATGCGGGGCTTGATCCCAGGACCCTGAGATCATGACCTGAGCCGAAGGCAGAGGCTTAAACCACTGAGCCACCCAGGCGCCCCATTGGACTTCTAAATAGTAGTAATTTTGTCCTAAGAATAACAGCATTATGAATGTCCTAACTCTGGCAAATAGTGCCATTTCCTTAACACTCTCCCCAGCCAAGTTTTTCCCAGACAGTTTCATGGAAGACCCTATTATCAAAATCTTTATGAAGCCCTAATTTTCCTTTACTTTATTTCAGTCACACCTTGCTTGGATTTAGGAGCTAAAGAAGCTTAGAAACTCGAAAGTTTCCAGACTAATAACAGAAATCTAACTCAACCCTGTATCAGGAAGGGCTTATGAAATCTTTTTTGAAAATAATTATTAGGTATAATATTTTTTTATCAGAAAATATATTTTGAGTTTCTCTGTACAATTGCCTTTTCAATTTTTTTTTTTACTAAATAGTGCCTATATTGAAAGCACTATCACAAAACCCATGTTGAAGTTATTATAACATTTATGCATTAAATTAGGTAATACCTCCTTTTAAAAAATTGTAGGAAGAGATTCACTGGTTTTAAAATCAAGAACAATTTTACATCTCCTGAAAATTTTGGATGAATTTTATAATTAGTCCTCCTTTGTGTAGATTGCTAAAAATGATTATGAAGAACTTGTAACCAAGGTGTGGGATTTCATTTACGCAAACACTTCTATTAACCTCATCTCTCTAGTGTCTCTCTCTACTTTCTAAATACATTTCTCATTTTTAAAAATTACTATTAGCTAAGTCTTAGGTGTTGCAAACCATATTAAAACTTTTGGAGGGACAAGATAACATAAGAATAATGTAGGGCTAGTAAAGCGTCGGACTCTTGATTTTGGCTCAGGTCATGATCTCAGGGTTGTGAGATCAAGCCCCATATCGGGCTCCATCCTGGGCGTGGATCCTAGTTAAGATTCTCTCCCTTTCTGCCCCTCCCCACTGTGCACACGCACATGTACCCTCTTTCTCTCTAAAATAAATAAATCTTTTTTAAAAATTAATGTAAGAATTGCCATTTCTAGACATTTGCCTTAGAATTTTTTTTAAAAGATTTTATTTATTTCAGAGAGAGAGATCACAAGGAGGCAGAGAGGCAGGCAGAGAGAGGGGGGAAGCAGGCTCCCTGCTGAGCAGAGTGCCGGATGTGGGGCTCAATCCCAGAACCCTGAGACCATGACCTGAGCCAAAGGCAGAGGCTTAACCCACTGAGCCACCCAGGTGCTCCTGCCTTAGAATTTTTTTTTTGTATAAAGATATTATTTATTTATTTGACAGAGATCACAGGTAGGCAGAGAGGCAGGCAGAGAGAGAGAAAGAAGCAGGCTCCCCGCCAAGCAGAGAGCCTGATGTGGGGCTCGAAACCAGGACCCCGGGATCATGACCTGAGCCGAAGGCAGAAGCTTTAACCCACTGAGCCACCCAGGCGCCCCTCCTGCCTTAGAATTTTTAAAGTAAACCACTCAGAAGGCAGTGACTGCCTGTACCTGGTGTGTGGCTGGCCTCTTTTCCTCCCACCTCCCAACCAGTCATTTGAAGGCAAAGTCCTAATGAAGACATTGTGCTATGAAAACTTGTAAGCATGTGGCTCTATCTCACTGTTTATGCTTGTAACTTCAGTGTCTCTAGAGAGCTCTATCTCAGAGATCACACTTGCCAATTTACAAATGAATTTTTCAGAATAGTGAATACACCTGCACAGCTTTTTGAAATGACAAGGCTATGCATATGTACTTGACATGTTTAACTCTTTAAATTTCAAAGAGACTAGAAGGTGACCTACATTTTGTAATTGTAAAGTATTGCTAATGGGATGGCTCAAGTTGGGTACTTTTTCTGTATTTGTGTGTCTGTGTGTGTGGGTGCTCTGATGTATGAAATGTCTGAGTGTGTAGTATGCGTATTATCGCAGTGTTCCTTACGTGATCACCAATCGTGATGGGTGAAGTTCTGAAAATTCTCTAATAAAAGTACAGAAATTCTAAATGATTACATTTTGGAGAGCAGTATTTGTGGGCTTAAAAAAAAAAAGATCACAGTCATCATTCTGATTTCCCATAAAAACTGAAGTGTATTTGTAGACTGTGGTCTGAATATTTATACCCCTGCTTCCATGACTAAAATTGATTTTCCCCTCCACATTTGAGACATTTGTCTGTCATCAAACTTACTTTTTTCTTGTGCCAAATGACATTTGATTGGATTATTCAACAGAAGGCAGCTTTACATTGTTGAGCACAATTAATATGTTGAGCACAATCAATACGTTCACTGATTTTATAGACTTTTCAGCGACTACCTTCCTAAGTGAAAGCTACACTGGCTCAGGTTCTAGTCACATTAAACCAAAACTTGAAGATGTTTTACAACTGTAACATCTTCTATCAACCTAAAATAATACTCATCAAGTCTCTTCCTAAAAATATGTACTCATATGTAGATAATCAACAAAAATTTTAAGCACTTATTATTTGCAAGATATGCAAAGGGACATGCATGGTACTTATCCTAAAGAAATTTACAAACCAGTAGCATATATGGAATATTTGCATAAAAGGTAATTGACAATAAAAATAGCACCTAATTAATTTTATATGAGTCATACAGTCAGTAATGATAGAGGTAATATCTCCCATTTATTTTAACAGCTATTACATACCAGGCTCTTTATACTGTGTTCAGCTATTATATCATTCCTGTATAATTTTTATAACTGCTCTCCAGAAGAGACAGTATAACTCTTCTTCCATTTAGCAGACAAGTACTTCGTAAGTTACTCAAGATTGTGCATCTGGAAAAGAGTTTAAAATCCAGTTGCATTTGACTCTTAATGTCTGCAGCCTTTCAAAGCACGGCATTGCATCCCCACAGATGTTACAGATTTTCAGAAGAACTTAGAGATTGTCCTCAGCAACGTGGACAGGAAGATTTGACAGAGATGGTACAAATTCATTTAACATTTCTTTTTTTTTTTTAAGATTTTATTTATTTATTTGATAGAGAGAGACACAGAGAAAGAGGGAACACAAGCAGGGGGAGCTAGAGAGGGAGAAGCAGGCTTCCTGCTGTGCAGGGATCCTGACATGGGGCTCAGTCCCAGGACCCTGGGATCATGACCTGAGTCAAAGGTAGCCTCTTAATGACTGAGCCACCCAGCGCCCCTTATTTAGCATTTCTTGGTATGAAGGATTCCAAAAAGTTGAAAGAAGGAAAAAAGGGCTTTAAGTTGGTGAGTAAAGACAAAAAGACCAGGAGCACATATGTCCGGAAGAATTGAATATGCTGATATGTACAGAAATTGCATCTGAAAGTCACTTAGAAATAAATCTGAAGGGAGAGTCAATAACATAAGATTATAGAAAGGGTTGTATGCCCCCTAATGGCTTGTGATTTATCCTTGAATGTACCAGACTTAGTTGAAGCCTTTTGAGGAAAAGTGTAAAACTATCAAATGTTATGTGGAAACTACTGTATTAACTGACAGGACTGCAGGATAGAAGGAATGCATGGACATCTGGAAATAAAGAGAAGAGCTAGGAAACATTTAAACTAGTCCAAAGACAGCGGGGCTAAGTTTCAGAATACTCATGCACTGGAACTAAGATTATAGGTGAGAGATTTTTTTTTTTTTAAGATTTATTAATTTATTTGAGAGACAGAGAGTGTGCATGAAAGGGGGAGGGGCTGAGGGAGAGAGAGAGGGCAGGGGCAGAGGAGAGACAGGGGAAGAAGATTCCCTGCTGAGTGGGGAGCCTGATGAAGGGCTTGATGGCAGGACCCTGAGATCATGACCTGAACTAAAACGAGAGTCAGACACTTAGCTGACTGAGTCACCCAGGTGCCCCATAGATGAGAGACAGTTTTAAGAACTAATGAGATTTTTGTGACTGAAAAATTCAAGTAGAATGTTTATTCAAATACGTCTTCAAGATTTGGGGGCTAAGTAACTCAAAAAATAATGTTACCTTGAAGAGATTTATCTAAATTTATGGGAGCAAATGCCTTTGAGAAAAGGAGTTATGTAGGTAGATTTGTTCTATGTATGAATACTGGCAGCATAAGCAAGTTAAAAGCAAAGGATGTGTACAGGATAGAACATCAAAAGAGATGTTAGGGGATGCCTGGGTGGCTCAGTGGGTTAAGCCACTGCCTTCAGCTCAGGTCATGATCTCGGAGTGTTGGGATCGAGCCCCGCATCGGGCTCTCTGCTCAGCGGGGAGCCTGCTTCCCTCTCTCTCTCTCTCTGCCTGCCTCTCTATCTGCTTGTGATCTCTCTCTGTCAAATAAATAAATAAATTCTTAAAAAAAAGATATTAGGAAATGAAATACAACTTGTCAAATGTATGATGATAGATGAAGCCAGCAGACTAGAACAGATCTCTCAGTAAAGAAAGTATAGTTGAAGCCAAGTATAATTCTCGTCTGAATGACTACGTTATGCAAAGTAAGCCCTAGAAAATTTTAAAGGTAATAATATATTTCTGTTGCATAGAAAAGTGAACCAAGACTCAGGTTAAGGCGGCTTACTAATGTCATACCTAGCAACACTCCCCATGGGTAGCAGAAGAGTAATCATTAGGACTAATGGTATTTCTAAAGAGGCTGGGGAAAGAGACATTTGCAGAACATTTGAAAGCACTGGGGAGCCAAGAAGGTAGTAAAGAATGACAGTCAAAGATCTGAGAGAAGAATGACCAAAATACAAGTCTGATATTTGGATAGTTGTAGCTGTGGGGACATCTGCAACTCCGGAAGAGAAGGCTGAGAAGATTCACAGAGATTTTAATAGTTTCAGAGTGCTGTAGAGACAAAAATTAGAATCCAGGGCCCACTAAACAAGGAAGTCCTTAGTAAACTCATCTGTTTCTGGTGTGGGACCTTCGAAGCGCTCTACCCTGTGATAAAGCAGAAGGATAAATGAAATATAGACCAATGCACAGAGATTCTAAAGCCTAGCTTCAGATCACTTCAGTCATGAAAATTGGATTATGTTGTCCAGGATTACAGGATAAATATTATATGAGATTTTAATAGACTGTTCTCAAAAACTGAGAAAATTCAGTAAGGATAACAAGGATTTGAAAAGCACAATTAATAAATTTGAACTAAAAGAATACTACAACAATTGCAGAGTACTCTTTTCAATGAATGTGCAGTCTTTAAATATCATGGGACATAAAGCAAGTCTCAATATATTAAAAGATAAATCTAGAGTACATTTTCTTTCTTTCTTTGTTTTTTTTTTCTTTTAATTAACCCTGATTTTTTTTTAAGATTTTATTTATTTATTTGACAGAGACATGGCCAGAGAGGAAACACAGCAGGGGGAGTGGGAGAAGGAGAAGCAGGCTTCTGGCCAAGCAGGGAGCCCAATGTGGGGCTCAACCCCAGGACCTGGGGATCATGACTCGAGCTAAAGGCAGATGCTTAACAACAGAGCCACCCAGGTGCCCCTAGAGTATGTTTTCTAATCGTGAGACTATTAAGCTAGAATTTTTATTTTTTATAAATTCTTCGTATGTGTGGAAATTAAGAAATCATTTCCCAAGGAACACAAAAAGAAAGTAGTATATATTTTGAATTGATTTATAATATGTCAAAACTTATGAGATGCAGCTAAAGCCATGTGTAGAGAGAAATATGTAATCTTAAATACAAATATATTAGAAGTAAAGAATACTGAAAAAATCAGTGAACTAAGTATCCCTCCCATTCACTTAAAAAAATAAAATAGAGGGGTGCTGTCATGGCTCGGTCGGTTAAGCCTCCGACTCTTGATTTTGCTCAGGTCGTGATCTCAGGGTTGTGAGATCAAGCCTCACATTGGGCTCCACTGCTGGGCATGGACCCTGCTTGAGATTCTTTCTCTCTCTCTCTCTCCCTGCCCCTCCCCTACCTCATGTTCTCTAAATAAATAAATAAAATAGAAATATAAACTCAAAATAATAGGAAGGAAAAAAATTTAAAGAGCAAAAAATTTATGAAGACAAGAAAGCATACACTGGAGAGGGTAGATGAACACAAATGTGGTTTTCTGAAGGAACTAAGAGCATTTATAAACCCATATGGAGATTAATGAAGAAAAAGAAATGAAAGCACAGATTACTGGTTTCAGGGTGAAAAGTGGGACATCATTATAGATCCTAGACATCAAAAAATAGTAAAAGGATATGATAAATGATTTCATGCTGATACACTTTAAAATTTAGATGAACAGAGTCCCAGAAAAATACAACTCACCAAAACTGAATCCAAAATAAATATCTTCCCATAAGGAAAACCACAGACCCAGATGGCTTTACTAGTAAATACTGCCAAAATATTAAGGAAAAAAACAATGCCAATCTTATAAAAAATTTTTGAGAGAATCAAAAATGATGAACATTTCCTGAGTTATTTAATGGTACCAAACATAATATTAATACCAAAGTTAAGTCAAAATTATGTATCAAAATTAGGTACAAAATTTCTAAGTAAAAATTAGCAAATAATATCCAATTATACATAAAAAGGATAATACCTACTAACCAGATGTCCATTTCCAAGAATATGAGGTCAGTTTATCATTCAAAAATTAAACAGTTGATTTAACTAATTACACAGTGGATGAAAAAAAAAATCATACAATTATCTCAATAGACTCAGGAAAAATATTTGATAAAATTTAACTTTCATTCATGTTTAAAAAAATAAAAAACCCTGTAATATCTAGGCATAAAAGGAAACTCCTTAACTTCATAATTATATAATAAAAACATATACATCATATTTAATGGTGAAATATTAAACCTTTCCCTCCTATAAATAACAATGAAGAAGGTACATTATCACCACTCATATTAATTATCAAATCAAGTCAGTTTGTATATTAAACATATCCAGCAACTATAAGATTGTAATAAAAATTACAGCCTGTTTACTTGTTTAGTCACCCTTCAGTAGGAAATCTAGAGCAAGTCTGAAATTCCTATGGAAACTCAGAGGGCCAAGAATAAGCAATACACTCTCAAAACAGAAAGCTGGAAATATATGCTGTATAGGAGAGCAAGACTTTTCATTAACCTAAGTAAGACATAGTGGTATTGTGACAAGGTATGGGATTAGGTCAGTTGAACAAGAGAACCACATGTTTGTGGACACAATGTATGATAAAACTGGCAAAGCATGGATGGAGATCATTTTTTTTTTCAATAAATGATACCAGATCAATGGGATAACAAGAAAAAAAGAAACTTGATCCTTCTCTCAAGCAATACACATAAATCAATTGCAACTGGATTATAAATCAAAAGATAAAAGATAAAACAATACAGTTTCTAATCTAGGAGATAATGTAGGAAATTAACTTTATAAGCTGGTATAAAGTTGTCTTTAACAACATACGAAGGAAAAAAGATTCATAAGCTAAAGCCAGTAAATTCTATTAATCACAAAGCATTATAATCACGGAAAGGCAAGGGAAAGAATGAGAGAACACATTTGCTGACAAAGCTTTTGTATTCAGAATATATAAAGAACCACTGCAATTCAATTAGAAAAATGCATAAGAAAAACATAGTCATATCAGTAGGAAAAAAAGGTCAGGAGACTTGAACAGATTTTTTTTTTCCAAAAGAGACACCCTAAGCCAATAAATATATTAAAACATAACTCTGACTAGTAACTGGGAAATTCTAACTAAAACCAAAATGATATACCACCAAACAGTTACCAGAATGGCTAAAATTAAAAGGTTAGACAATACCAACAGTTAGTGAAGATAGAGAGCAAGAGAATTCTCAAATACAGCTGGAGAAAAGTGGTAGTTTGCCCATTACTTAGCCAAAAAGAACACACACAACACCAGTGACTAGGAATCCCACCCCCAAGTATATACCAAAAAGAGATGTATGTATAAACACATGAAAATATGTAAAGAATGTTAGTAACTTATTCATATGACTTTCAAAACCAAGCAAAACTAAAAGACTGAGCCAAAAATCATGGTAGTGCTTCCTTGGGGCGCCTAAGTGGCTCAGTCATTAAGCATTTGCCTTCAGCTCAGATCATGATCCTGGGGTCCTGGGACTGAGTCCCGTGTCAGGCTCCCTCATCAGTGAGCCTGCTTCTCCCTCTCCCTCTGCCACTCCCCCTGCTATGCTATCTCTCTCTGTCAAATAAATAAATAAAATCTTAAAAAAAAAAAAAGAAGAAGAAGAAGAAGAAGGAAAGAAGGGGAAATAGTTGGCAAGGTCACGAGGGGGTAGAGGTATTTTGTGATCTGGAGGATGATCCCAGATGTTTGCTTTGTCATAATGATAGAGTATTTTTTTTTGAGGATGTTGTATGTCTGTTTCAATAAAAATATTAGGAGTAAAACCAAAATGTTTTGAAAAATGAGTCTTCTTGCTGGAAAATGGAAGTAAAGGATTCAAATTCAGATCTGCCTAACTTCAAAGCCTAAGAAGGATTTATCCTCACTGGGGAGAAGAGATCTTAGTAAAACCCTGGGGCGTATTCAGATTTGGTAAACAGATTCCTCAGGAAGTCTATATTAGTGAACAGTAAAAATGGAAACTTCAGAGAATACCTGTGAATTAAATACGTTCCTACGTCCTCTGCCGTTCTTAACTGTGATTTCATTTATAGTCAGTGCTGCAAAGCGTGGTTTACTATTTCACGTGAGTTTATTTTGTTCATTGGCCTTGATTGTGTGTTTCTGGAAACCACAAGTCATATTTAATTGGCTTTAAATTTCCCACAACATAGTTCTGAGTACATAGCACAGATATGGTGAATATGTCTTGTGTAATACAATTTCAGAGGAAAACATCTGATACGTATTTTTGTGGGGTTTTTTTTCTACTTCCTCTTCCTTGCTTCTATTAGGATAATTGATTGATTCACTTTTCAGAAAAAGAATGTTTGTCTTATCCTCTTCACTGGTGCACCTACTGTACCTAAAACAGTGCCAGCACATTCATGAATGATGCTTGGCGGTTACCAAAACATTCAGTCCTAAATGCACTCTCGTGCTTCCCCATCAGCTTAGGATACGCTCTCCTACCAATCTCTTTGTACTGAAATTCTACTCATTTCTCACAAGTCCACTTGAGCAACTGACACAATTTTCCTTACTCTATCCAGTTAGAACCACATGCTTTCCCCTGGGATTCCATTTGTGATTTCTTTGTATCCCTATAATGGCTTGTATGATGCTCCCCTTGCATTGCTTTTAGTCGTGCGTATGTCTGCCTCTCCAACGCAAGTTGTAAGAAGGTAGACTATGTGAGGAAAGCAAGAGGCAGATGGACACTAATATGGCTTAAGAAGCTGTGTTCTAGACTCTGAGCAGAGTGCCTCATCGGCTCTGAGTAGATATCATGGCCAAGATGGCACATCCAGCGAGCGGTCAAGCTTGGATTTGCATGCAGGTCCCTGTGGTCTGAAGTCAGTTTTCTTTTCACCTCTCCATGCTGTCTCCCGAGCACTGTGTCTATTCCTGCCTGCCTGTGGCTCTTAGAGCTCCTATCCCAGTGTCCTCCATGGGGTGATCCAGAAGGATCTGTGAATCTGAATAGTCTCTTGGTTCTTCAGTTATAAATGTTGAATTTCCCTGAAGAGCACCTGATTCTGGATGGGAAGTATGTAGATTAGCATATAGAAATGATATGTCGGTCTGTTTTCATAAAGATTCAGAAAAATAAACCAACTATAAGATTTTCTTCTCTATGTTTCAGTGTATGCATCTTTAAAATGTGCTTTCTATGCAAGACATTTACAAAGTTGTATTTAAAATAGTGTAGTTGTTGACAGCTCGGATGGATAGAAGGCCCCGAAAAGGACTTGAGGTAAAATAGTAATCAAAAGCTCACTCCAAAATCTTTTAAGTATGTTGCGATTTTCTTTTTTTTCTCTTATCTGATTCTCTTGTGCTTATTTTTTACTTTACGGCCTGTACTTGTTATATTCCATGCATCTATTTTTAATGACATAGCTGTGTTTCAGGAGGGAAAATATCTTTTTTTACTATCTCAGTATAAGTAGGTTTTGAAGTGTTGTTTTCTGATTTTTTTAATATGGAAATATTCTTACCTTGTCCTCCTCAAACTGATGACTCTATGAATGTGACAGATGGCAATATATTTTACATTTAAAAATAATTATTGGGATGGGGGAAAACATACTGTTGCTTTCTCCTATCCCTTTGCATCACAGACAGGCTTTATCTACATGACCATTACTACAATTCTGATAGAAAACAGCAATGTAAATAAAGATACATATGTCCTCGTCTTATCAAAGTGCTAATGAGATTACAGAACAATAAGCAGCATATCCCCTGATCCAATTTCATTATTAAATATACATGGAATTACTTAAGTATAGGCTGATTTTCAATTAAAAATGAATATTTAATCTTTCAAAGATGCTCTTTTCATTCTGCTTGCTAATCTGTCCTATAAAGAATAAATCATTATATGGAGATTTATATTGTCAGTAAATAGCCTACTTTTTCTTAAGAAAAACAAGTTTTGCAGACAATTAAGAATTTAAAGCCAAAATATTATTTATAGCAATTTTAACTGAAGCCAGACATTGGCCTGAGCATCTAGACAAGGTCATCTCTGCACACCAGCAAGGTTGACTCACCGGTGGAAGCTTCATTCTATGGGAAGATGGGTTGGGCAGCTCTGTTACATCAGCAAAGCACACTTTAGTAATTTCTCTTCTGGCAGAGCATCTGGAGTCAGGAATCAGTTCTCACAGAGTCATTTCTAGGGTTCAGGAACGTTAACCGGCGTAATTAACCTCCATACTTATCTTGGATTCTGCCTTTCCTATTTCAAGAAATGGGTCCATGCATAGTTTAAAATTTCTGACTTTATGAGTATATTTTATGTTAGGTATATATTTTATGAGTGCAGTCAGCTTAACTTTTGGATTTGAATTTCTTTTCAGTAGGTTTCCTAAATTGCTGATTAGATATTAAACTTTATTTTAGCTAAAATAGAGCCTAAAATAAAAATGCATAGCAACAGTAGCCCCTAGAAATCCTTAAGAAGGGGAATTGACAAATAACTTTAAAAAAGATGACCACAACCAAAATTTCTCGCATTTATATAGTTTAAACAATTTTCATCTGTTATTTATTCACTAATAGTATACTCTTCAGTCATGATTGATACTGCTACTTGAAATATTTTCATAACCTTTTAATGGGGTTTGGTCAGTCACAGTTTTAAAGTCTCAGTTCAGCCAAAGCAGTATTCCTTCTTTTTTCTCAGTTCCTTGTAAGATATTCTCCCTGGATAGTACAACCAAGATATCATGCATGCAAGTCTTCACCAGAGATGTATTAGAAAGGTTACTTAAATATAATTACAGAGAACTGAATTCTAATCCTTATTCTGGTACTTACTGTAAAACACTGGACAAGTCTTTTTTTTTTAATATTTTATTTATTTGACAGAGAGAAATCACAACTAGGCAGAGAGGCAGGCAGAGAGAGAGGAGGAAGTAGGCTCTCTGCGGAGCAGAGCCCGATGCAGGGCTCGATTCCAGAACCCTGGGATCATGACCTGAGCTGAAGGCAGAGGCTTTAACCCACTGAGCCACCCAGGCGCCCCACACTGGACAAGTCTTTTATCTCATCCCAAGCTCGGTTTATTTGTCTCTTAAAAAAAAATTTAAAAATCATGGATAAGATCCTTGAGGCTTTGTTTGTAACTGTAACTAAGTGTGTGGCAATAAATCCAGCTCAGTGCAACAGCAATATGTTACTGTTTTGTGATCATAGATAGTGAATGAAATTTTCATATTAAGTAGGTACATCACATTTGATTGTTGCTATTTATGCTTATTTGTGGCGCTCTGAATTATTAAATTATCTGCCTTGAACATTTACAGGGTCAAAGAGGAATTCTCTCTTTTCAGCTAAAGGTAGATGTGCATAGTGTAAAGTGAAGTAGAAATTGTGAGAGGTCAACCAGAGATATATTAACTAAATAACAGGTTGAAAAATAAAATCAACTTGCCATCATCCTCTCCTGCGATTACTCAATACCAGTCTTGTTGGAGTTGTGGACATTAAGTTAAAATATTGCATGCCCAGCAACTAACTATAATGTTCGGAGGCTGATAGGAGCTGATCTACACTTGATCTTAGCCAAAAGGCCAAGAAGCGATGATAGGAGCTGATCTAGAGTCCAGCAAGCAAATCCCATTATTAGAACAGAAACTAAAATCATGGCAACATTTTTCCATTTTCAGTTGAAGCCATGTGTTTTAATATTTTCTAATGGGCTTTCTGATGTGATTCTTGATTATATGCAAAAGCTTTTCTCTATCAGTAGTGTTTCTACAAATTCATTTATCACCTTTTTTTTTGTCATTCAAAGCAAAAGAAAACAGTTTTAAATGAATATAAATATGAAGCAGCTGGTGTCTTGTTCAAGAATGCATGAAAGCCTCCTTCCTGGTAAGTTAGGATGGAGTAACAGTTCTGAAGGCTTAGTTCCCCTGCAAATGTTAGTAAGTATTAGTTTCTGAGCCTCCATGTGGTCTAAGCCCTATGTCCCTATATTCTTCTAAAGGGTGTAATAATATTCTTGAAAGGAGAAAGTGAGTAACTTATTTTAAGTACATTTAGTATTTTTAAATGTTACTAAATAATTATACTGTTGACCTGTTTAAAATTTTTGTGTTTGATATATATAGATCATCACAGGTAGTGTTCTCTGTCATAAGATCCCATCGGCGTCTCTCGCCTTGCTCAGCAGGGAGCCTGTTTCTCCTTCCACCTGCCAGTCCCCTTTGCATTCTCTCTCTCTGACAAATAAATGAAATCTTTAAAAAAATAAAATAAATATCATTTTGTGAAGTTGAGGTGCAATGCACATAATGTGAAAGTAAATATTTAAAAATATATAAATTAGTGGAATTTAGTACATTCACAGCGTTGTGCAACCACCATTTCTGCCTAGCTCTAAAAGTTTTCTTCACCCCAAAAGAATACCTTGGAGCCATTAAGCGGGAGCTCCCTATTTCTTTGTCTATCCCCCAAACCCCGCCCCCTGCCTAGCCCATGGTAACCACCAATATGCCTTCTCTCTCTATGGGTTTACCTATTCTGGATATTTCTATGAGTGGAATCATACAACGTGTGACCTGTGTGTGGCTTCTTTCACTTAGCATGATATTTTCAAGATTCATCTTCATTGCAGCATGTGTTAGTACTTCGTTCCTTTTTTAATGTACGAGTAATATTCCCCATCCCCCACTCACCTGCTGATGGATATTTGAGATGTTTCCACCTGACTGTTGTGAATAGTGCTGCTGTGAACATTAGTGTGCAAGTTTTTGTGTGGGTGTATGTTCTCTATTCTCTTGAGAATATACCAAGGAGTGGAATTGCTGGGCCATATACTAGTTCTAGTTTAACTCTTTGAGGAGTAGCCAGACTGTTTTGCATAGTTTTGTGGAGTTTGCACAGACTGTACCATTTTGCATTCCTTCCAGCAGTTAGTGTATCCACAGCCTCAGCAATGCCTATTCCTTTCCTCCCCCCTTCTTCCTCCCCTTCCCCATCATCATCTTCGTCCTCTTGTCTATTTGCATATTTTTTTGAAAAATAATTTTTTAATTATTAAAATTTAAAATTTCTTAGTTTTTTAATTAGGTTGTCTTTTTATTCTTTATTATAACTGCCTTGTGTCTAGGTATCATAGTTATATGTGTACTCAGCAAATATTTAATAAGCTTGTACTTTGTGCCCAATCCTTTTTTGATCCTTGGGGATACAGCAGTGAGAGGGGAAACAGGTAATATCCCTGACTTGGTAGTATTGCATTCTAAAGGAGAGAGACAGAACATAAACAAAAGATATAATGCATCAATGTATGTTAACAATCATAAAAAGAATCTGAAAACAAAACAAAGAAGGTATAGTGATGGAGAGCTATGCGTGGGGAGAAGAGTATTTTTGTCAGAATGGTCAGACAAGGCCTTTCTCAGAGAAGGGTCAGAGACTTGTCATGAAGGAGCAAAGAAAGTATCAGAGAGAAAAGTATTATATTCAGAGGAAGGGCCCAGTCAGGAGAGAGTGTTTCAGGAGTATGGATCACAAAGGCCAATATGGCTGAAGCAGAGAGAGCCAGCAGAGAAAGCATAGAGGGAGCCAAGAACGAGATCATGGAGGGCCTTTTGGGAGTTGGGGAAGAGTTCCATGTTAATGGGAAGCCACTGGAAGATTTCAATAGAGGAATAATGTAATCTGAATTATGTTTTAAAAGGATTGTTCCAGCTGCTGAGTGGAGAAGAGCAACAGTAGAAGCTGGAACCTAGAAGGGAGCCAAATCAGTAATGACATAATCAGGATACAAATGAGCCAAATGCAATTTATAACCACATAAATCAAGCAGAGTCCTTATAATTAGCAGTAACATGCATTCTCTGTGCTAAGAAAATAACTAGTTCATAGAAAAAAAATTTTTTAAATCAAAACATCGAAACATTTGGATTTTATAGTGCCTCTGGGGGAAGTTAAATTATTTTTACATACTGCTATCTCTGCTTTAGCCCTGCTTCAGGAACTGTGCCTTCGCTCCAGGACCTTCTTATGTCTGTACTGTTCTCATAAAATTTTATTTAGTTTGTTTCAGAGGTACTTTTAAAAACAGGTACTTTTTGTAAAGCACACTTAGATTCTCTGTCCTGTAATTCTAGAATTTCATCAAGCCAAGTCACTACCAAAGGAGAAGAAACTAGATCATAGGTCCCACAGATAGATGACTCTGAAGCTGTAATGCACATCCTATTAATGCAATAATTGCACAAATGGCATTCATTTAGCATGCTTGATTTCCTAATTATTCTGAATCCTTACTTCACTTTTTTTTAAGCTTTTATTTTTATTTATTTGACAGAGAGAGACACAGCAAGAGAGGAAACATATGCAGGGAGAGTGGGAGAGGGAGAAGCAGGCTTCCTGCTCAGCAGAGAACCCTTTGGGGCTCGATCCCAGGACTCTGGGATCATGACCTGAGCCGAAGGCAGACCTTTAACGGCTGAGCCACCCAGGTGCCCATTACTTCACTTTTAAAGATGCAAAATTTTCCATAACCCAATTCACTAACTATTCCAGTGTTCTATAAATTCCTGGTTTTTTAAAATCTGATGGGAAAAGACAATTCTCCCTGAATCTTAAGTCTTTCCATTTTTTATTATTATTTTTTTAGATTTTATTTATTTATGAGAAAGAGAGAGAGTGAGCGAGCAGGGGAAGGAACAGAGGGAGAGGGGCAAGCCAGTTCCCCACTGGCTGAGCGCAGAGCCCTATGAGGGGCCCAGTCTCAGGACCCAGAGATCATGACCTGAGCCCAAACCAAGAATCAGACATTAAGCCTTTTTATTTTATAAATTATCTAGTGTATTTAATTTTTTGCTATAAATGTATGTTCAGATTACCCACTTTTAATTTTGAGACTTCTATCCATGGCAGAGCTTCTTGTTTCCTCAAGTGCGAGGAAAACTTTGCCTTCTGCCCTGTAAGTCTTCTACTCAAGTCTTTTGAATTGGAAAAAAAAAGAAAGAAAGAAAAAATTTCTTTTACAATGTAATGTTAGTTTCCAAATATGCAAACTGTAGCTGAGTTCTTTTGAATACTTAAATCATTGCTACTTTAAATTGAAAAGGCAAAAGGAAATTAGACTCTCATATCAAATATTAGAAATGGATGTTTGGAATTAGTGACCATTTATTTGTAAGACAATTTAAAGAGAAGAATTAGGGTAACTGACGAATAAGCCCCAGAATTTTAATTATTATTCCCTTTTATCAAAGTATTTTAATCCTCTGGTATTGAAGATACTCAATTCTACTTCCTTTCAAAGCATAATTGAATTTTGTTATCCTCTAAAGCTTCATAAATTCAAGACTTTTCCTAAGCAATTATATGCCCATCAAATCTACTTAGCTGCCCATTGAACCAAATGAGCCTGGAGGGCCCCCAGTCAGGAGTTCGGAAACATACCTGCTTCTGTGACAGTCTGACTCTTGGCCTCCCACATAAAACAAAGGTAAACATTTTCTGAGTAGAAGATGCAAGTAAGTATTAAAAATTATTGAAAGCACATCACACTACAAAGATGCATTTACCAAAAGGATGCTGCTAATTTTGAAACAATGCTGGATTGGGCACGGAATTTGTTTGAACTGCATTCTTGGGAATCACCTTCTTTCTAATGTCTCCTGATGAATGGAATGGGGCGATTTATTAACAATACCATTAATTTAATTTTATTTTTTTTAAGATTTTTTTTTTAACTTATTTGTCAGAGAGAGAGTGCTCAAGCAGGGGGAGTGAGGAAGGAGGAAGGAAGTGAGGGAGGGAGGAACAGCCTCCCTGCTGAGCAAGGAACCCTGTGCTTGACTTGACTTGATCCAGGACCCTGGGATCATGACCAGATGCTTAACCGACTGAGCCTTGCAGGTGCCCCTCAATACTATTATTTTTAAACTGAGGAGATATACTGAACCATCTTGCCTATCTCAGCAGATATGTACACCTTAAAATTGTTTATTTTGGGAGGCGCCTGGGTGGCTCAGTTGGTTGAGCATCTGCCTTCGGCCCAGGTCATGATTCTAGGGTCCTGGGATGGAGCCCTGCATTGGGCTCTCTGCTCAGAAGAGAGCCTGCTTCTTTCTCTCCCTCTGCCTGCCACTCTGCTTACTTATGCTCTCTCTCTCTCTCTCTCTCTCTCTCTCGGTCAAATAAATAAATAAAATATTTTTTTAAAATTGTTTATTTTGGATACTTAATTTCTGGATTCATGGCACCTCTGCTGTCTTCTGCCATGTAGTCTCACAATTGTAGCTTAAGTCCCTTTATTTTTACCGATTTCAAGGATTGTTACAAGGCCTATAACATGGTATCTTTTCCACCCCCAAGTTGTAGACTTCAGTTAAACTCTTGACTGGCTGAATTTCTTGGCTTTGTGTTGTTTTTAAGAAAAATTCCATTGTATGTTTGTAATTTGATGTATATTTTAGTGAGATTTCCTGCTTTTTTATTTGACCCATATTGTTTCTTTACTTGTAAAAATGAGATAATACTCTGTGCTTCTCAAGGCTATTATAAGCAGTTAACCTAGCACAGGTATCTGACCCTTGGAAGAAGTGTATAGTTTATTTGTGTTTTCTTGGTGCATCAGATAATTGAGCACAATGCTGTGAGGTAATATCTGTCATCTCTCTAATCGCCTTATGCACGAGAAAATGACAGATTTTTGCATCCCTAGACAGCAGCTCCATTGGTCCTTGGATGAATCCTAGAAACCCAGCTCTATGGTTAACTTGCAGTTGACTTGGGTGAGTCTTGTCTTTTCTGTGGGACTCATTTCCTTATCTTTAGACCAGATCTCCCCCACAGCTGTGCTTTCCACAGTGCTCTGATCATATGCACAGAACAGTGTTCTAATGGAGAATCACACAAAAGAGTAGTTAAATCAGTCAGGTCCCTCCCACTAGTAAGAAAGGCAGCACAGTGTAACCTTTGCCACATTACTCAACTTCCATGCCTTAATTGCCTTCTCTGGAATGTGGGTATAGTAATCACATCTACCTCGTAGGATTGCTGGAGAATCACATCAGTTAAAACCTGTAAAGCGGTGCCTAAAAAACAGCAATGCTCCTAAATGTCAGCAATTATCAGTTCCAGATTGTGATTTTATGTTCATGTTTTTTAGACTGAAAATCAGAAGTGTGATATTCACATAAGAGCGTAGCGTTTCTTTCTACTTCTGACTCATTGTAGAATTTTATCACTTGAAAAATTTATGATCTTAGAAGAATAGCTGACAAGATGCTCCTGTTTGGGTGTCTTTTGTTATTCTTTGCACTGATTTCCCAGTAACTTACCCTGTCTGAAAATCTGAACTCCCCAAATCCCCTATTATTTTGATTCTGTCTATTTCATCTCATCCATTTCCCCCCCGGCTTTGTAAGTCCATCCAAACCCAAGCACAGTAGATTATTATTCGTACCCTCAGGGTAGAGACTTCAAAAGTCTTAGCACATTAGCTGTGGAATTCATTCTGCATCTCTTCTCCTTGTTTGATCAAATAGGCAGCCTCCGTTCCATCTTTCGGAGGTACACATAAGCCAAGCACTTTTTAAGATTTCTCTAATTCAATAGTGGTTTTGATATTTTTTTAATGGCTTCTAGAGAGCATTATCTTGGCCTACAATGGTAGAAGATACAGATCCACAATAGGTAGGATTCAAATTGATTTTTATGCTGTCTTCATTGATACTGTGTAGCAGCTCCTGGAGAACTGGGGACTAAAAGAGCTGCTGGTTTCTAAGTGATTGTGATCCTAGTTTCCCTAGTCCTCAAGCTGATTTCTAGCAAAGAGTTCACATGCATAAGTGCTATTTATTTCTTTTCTTTGTTTTCTTGCTTTTTCAGTTATTATTTTTAACATTTATTTTTATGAGTGTTTAGGGCCAATGCCTCCCTAAAGCTTACTTACCTAGTTATTGCCTAGTATATGTTCTGAGCCACAGATTATGTAGGTACAAGGTAAAGCAGCATACACATGGAGGGTGTTCAAAAGAAATCAAAATGAATTCAGAGTAAAAAAAAAAAAAATCCAATAAAATTTCATCTGAAAAAGCATTGTTTTATAAGCCAGAGTTATCTTGGTTGTTTTATTTTTTAACTCTCTTCCTGAATGTAATGTTTCTGGCAATTTATCAAGCTACAAACTTGAAAAATGTATCAAAGGTCAAGTTGCTCATAAATGCATTGCTGAAATGACACAAACAATTACACTACATAGAAGAATAAACCCCCGAAGAAATTAAATACCCATTTCTGAAAACTTTTCTCTTTACTGTTATTCCCTTTCCCAAATATATACTATTGATAACTTGCAGACTATAGATCTGCTACACACAACTGGTGTGCTTTAAGAGTAGATTATGTTTGGGGCGCCTGGGTGGCTCAGTGGGTTAAGCCGCTGCCTTCGGCTCAGGTCATGATCCAGGGTCCTGGGATCGAGTCCCGTATCAGGCTCTCTGCTCAGCAGGGTGCCTGCTTCCCTGCTTCCCTCCCTCTCTCTCTGCCTGCCTCTCTATCTACTTGTGATCTCTCTCTGTCAAATTAAGAAATAAAATCTTTAAAAAAAAAAAAAAAAGAGAGTAGATTATGTTCTAAAAGACCGAAAAAAAAAGTGTGTTTTGGAAAACCTTGTGGAAATCTTTGGAAAACATAGATGTAGGTAAAATGCAAGCTTACTTATTTTACTGGTTTTTAATCAAGTACCTGCCAGATGCTTGTGCCTGAAATACATCATGTTATAATGGAGAGAACATGAGCTTTGAAGTCTAGGAATATGGGCTTGAAATCCTGCTTCTGCCACTAAGAAGCAGATGACTTGGAGCAAGAAGGGAGAGAGAGCCATTTGATTCTCTATTTCATATGCTGCAAATATGATTTTAAAAAAATATTCACCTCTTGAGTTGCTATGATAATCGTTTGCTTGGTACACAATAGGTACTTAAAGATGTTTCCTTTTTTAAATCCAGGATATAACAATCAGTGTGGAATTATTATATATTTTTAAACAAAAAGGACCATCAAAGAAATATGTTAGGTCAGCTTACCTTGATGTGCACTTGTAAGTAGTTTTAGACTGAGAAGAGGTTTAAGACTCTTGAGTTCAAATATGGGGAGAGGTTATTTTTTTTTACTTGTCTTCTTTTACGTTACAAGAGAACACTGAAATTTAAGAGGACAGGACTTGTAAATCAGTCATTGATTGTACCCAGGGAATTTATTTATAATATTTAACAAACATTCACAAGCACGAGGTACAAGAACTAACCCACCCATCTGAACAGATGGCGTTGACCAATTGATTTGTCTTTAAAAATCAGTGTGCCATTATCTGATCAACTGAACAGGAACACCATAGTTACATGAGAAAACTGTGTATCTTTGGCCTAATCTAATTACTTTCCAATTTTAGAAAATATTTACTGTCTCCTGTAAGAGCAACATTCCCACTAATGTACACCTATTCTTGCTTTTACATTTTGTATCAAATTATATTTATGTATGTGCCGATTTGTGTGTGTGTTCTTCACACAGTTGTATTTTATTAATTCGTGATTAAATAATCCTCCTAACACTCATCAAAGAACATTATTAACTAGAAGATATTACCCCCAAAAGTCCCTCTTAGGAACCCACTACTATAAAACTTCACTGTTTTGGGGATGCCTGGGTGGCTCAGTTGGTTAAGTGGCTGCCTTCGGCTCAGGTCATGATCCCAGCGTCCTGAGATCGAGTCCCACATCCGACTCCTTGCTTAACAGGGAGCCTGCTTCTCTCTCTGTCTCTGCCTGCCACTCTGTCTGCATGTGCTTGCTCTCTCTCTCTCTCTCTCTCTCTCTGACAAATAAATAAATAAATAAATAAATAAAACTTCACTGTTTTGTTCATAGAAGACTATGAAGTCTAAATTCTCCCACTCTGATTTACTTATCTCTCCTTAAAATACCTAAATCATTTCTTCAACCAAGGCTCAAGATGAACAACAAAAAGAGTGTTTTGAGATAAATCAAGATGGTACAATGGGCCAAAATTATTTCGTTTTAATTAAATATGTGCATATAAATTCTAGTCACAAATAAGACTATGAGAATTTGGTTCCATTAACTGTTTCTTCCAACATATTGGAATTTAATCAGAAATAAGTAGAGAGAAAACCTCCTACACACTGGATGTGTCAGAATCATTTGGAGATCTTTTTTTTCCCCTCCTACTATGTCCATATATAATTGACATATAGCATTTTGTAACTTTACAGTATACAAGGTATTTATTTGATTCACTTACATATTGCAATATGATTACCCCCATGGTGTTATCATTATGTTAAGTGAAGTAAGACAGAGAAAGACAAATACTGTATGATCTCACTTACATGTGGAATCTAAAGAAGCTGAACTTGTAGAAACAGAGAATGGAACGGTGGTTACTAGAAAGTGGGGGTGGAGGAAATAAAGGGTTATTAGACAAAAGGTACGAAGTTTCAGTTAGAAGTTTCTATAATCTATAATCTATAAATTCTGTAATCATAACCATTATGATTACAAGCAGTCTATCTGGGTGAATTGCTGAGAGAGTAGGTCTTACATATTCTCACCAAAAAAAGAGAGAGAAAGAGAGAGAGAGATGGTAATTATGTGATATGATGGAGATGTTAGAATATGTGATGTGGGTGTTTAGAGTTTTTTTTTGTAACTAAGGAAATAGTTGACATGTAACATATTAGTTTCAGTTATACAACATAATGATGGGATATTTGTATACACTGTGAAACAGGACTATATGTCTAGATACCATTCATCTTATACATAGTTAAAAATCTTTTTCTTGTCATGAGAACTTTTAAGATTTATGCTCTCAGCAGCTTTCAAATATACAATATAATATTATTAATTGGAATCCTGCTATAATTACATTCCCATGACTTATTTATTTTCTAACTAGAAATTTATACATTTGGACCCCTTTTGCCCATTTTGCCCATCCCATACCCCTCTTCTCTGGCAGCCACCAATCTGTTCTCTGTATTGTTGAGCTTGGTGTTTTTTTTGTGGGGACTTTTTAAAATGTATTTATTTTGTTTTTAGAGTCTTATGTAAGTGAAATCATGCGGTATCTGTCTTTCTCTGTCTGACTAATGTCACTTAGTATAATGTCCTTAAGGTCTACCCATGTTGTTGCATATGACAAGATCTTACTCTGTTGTCACTGACTAATATTTCCATTGTTTCATGTACCGCATCTTCTTTACCCATTCGCCTGTCAGTGAACACTTAGGTTGTTTCCATGTCTTGGCTATTGCATATAATGCTCCAGTGAATATAAGCGTGCATATGTCTTTTTAAATTAGTATTCTTGTTTTGGTTAAATTCCCAGTAGTGGAAATACTGCATCATATAGAGGTCCTTTTTTTTTTTTTGAGGAATCTCCATGCTGTTTCCACAGTGGCTATACCAATTTACATTCACCACAACAGTGCATGAGGGTTCCTTTTTCTCCACACTTGTTATTTCTTGCCTTTAAGATTTTAACCATTCTGACTGTTGCAAGGAGATAATTTCTTTGTGGTTTTGAATTGTATTTCCCTGATGATGAGTGATGTTGAGCATCTTTTCATGCATCTGTTAGCCATCTCTCTGTCTTCTTTGGAAAATGAAGTCCTATCCAGAAAATTATTGTCAAGAACACTATCAAGAAGCTGACCAATTATGTTTTCTTCTAGGAGTTTTATGGTTTCAGATCTTACACTGAAGTTTTTAATCCATTTTGAGTCAATGTTTGTATAGGATATAAGAAAGTAGTCTAATTTCATTCTTTCATATGTGGCTATCCAGTTTTCCCAACAAGATTGAAAAAAACTTTCCTTCCCCATTTTGTTGTAAACGAGTTGACCATATATGTGTGAGCCTATTTCAGGGGTCTCTGTTCTCTTCCATTGATCTACATGTCTGTTTTTATACCAATATCATATTGTTTTGATTATTTTAGCTCTGGATACAGTTTGCAACCAGGGAGCCCCATACCTCCAACTTTGTTCTCAAGATTGCTTTAGCTATTCATCGTCCTCTGTGGTTCCATACAAATTTTAGGATTGTTAGTTCTATTTCTGTGAAAAGTGCCTTTGAAATTTTGATCAGGATTGCGTTAAATCTGTAGATTGCTTCAGCTTATATGCACATTTTAACAATATTCATTCTTCCATTCCATAAGCATGGAACATCTTTTATTTATTTGTGTCTCTTTCAGTTTCTTCCATGAATGTCTTACAGTTTTCAGAGTATAGGTCTTTCATCTCTTTGGTTAAATTTATTCCTAGATATTTTATTCTTTTTGATGTAATTATAAATGGGATTGTTTTTTAAATTTCTGTTTCTGACAGTGTTTTGCTAATGTGTAGAAATGCAACAGATTTTTGTGTCTTGATTTTGTATATTGTATTTTTTGTATTTTGTATTTTGTATTTTTTATTAGCTCTAACAGTTTTTTGGTGAACCCTTTAAAGATTTTCCATATGTAAAATCATGTCATCCATGAATACTGACACTTTTACTTCTTCTTTTCCAATTTTGATGCTTATTATTTATTCTTACTATCTTATTGGTCTGGCTAGGGCTTCCAATACTGTGTTGAATGCAAATGGCAAGGTCGGCATCTTTGATCCCTGATCCTAGAGGAAAGGATTTTAGCTTTTCATCATTAAGTACGGTGTTAGATGTGGGCTTATCATATATGACCCTTTTTTTGCTGATGTTTGTTCCCTCTAAACTCAGTTTGTTGAGAGTTTTTATCACTAATGGATTTTGAATTTTGTCAGATGCTGATCCTGCATCTTTTGAGATGATCTTGTGATTTCTTTTCCCTTCATTTCATTACTATGCTATGTCATGTAGACTTAATTACAGGTATTGAAGCATCCTTTCATCACTGGAATAAATTCCTCTGGATCATAGTGTATGATCTTTTTAATGTATTGTTGATTTTGGTTAACTAATATTTTGTTGAGAATTTTTGCATCTATGTTCATCAGGGATATTGGCCTGTAATTTCCTTTTATGTGTGTGGTATCCTTGTTTGGTTTTGGTGTCAGTAATGCTGGCCTCATAAAATGAGTTTGGAGACATTTCCTGTTTTTCATTTTTGTGGAAGGGTTTGAAAATGATTAGTATTACTTTTTAAAATGTTTGACAGAATGCACCAGTGAAGCACCTGGTCCTGGACTTTTGCTTGTAGGGAGGTTTTTGATGACTGATTCAGTCTCCTTAAAGTCACTGGTCTATTCATATTTTCTATTTCTTCACAGTTCAGTCTTGGAAGATTGTATATGTTGAAGAACTTAACCATTTCTTCTAGGTTGTTCAGTTGGTTGACATATAATCTTTCTTAACAGTCTCTCAGGATCCCAGGTAATTCTGTATTGTCAGTTGAAGCACCTCTTTCATTTCTTATTTGATCCTTTTCTCTTGGTCATTCTAGCTAAAGATAAGTCCGTTCTGTTCTTGTCAAAGAACCAGCTCCTAGTTCCATTAATTTTGTTCTTTTGTCTTTTTTGGTCCTATTTCATTTATTTCCTCTCCTATATTTGTTGTTTCCCTCTCTTCTACAAACATTGTGCTTCATTTGTTCTTTCTGTAGTTGCTTGAGGTGTGGAGTTAGATTGATATTTTTCTTCTTCTTTTTTTTAAATGTTTATTTATTTATTTGATAGAAAGAGAGATCACAAGTAGGCAGAGAGGCAGGCAGAGAGAGAGGAGGAAGCAGGCGCCCTGCCGAGAAGAGAGCCCGATGCGGGGCTCGATCCCAGGACCCCGGGACCATGACCTGAGCTGAAGGCAGAGGCTTTAACCCACTGGTGCCCCATTTTTCTTCTTTCTTGAGGTAGACTTTATTTCTGCGAATTTCCCTTTCAGAACTGCTTTTGCTGCATCCCTTAAGTTTTGGTATCTTATTTTTTCACTTCATTGTCTCATGATATTTTTTGATTTCTTAATGGACCCATGGTTTGTTCAGTTTAATTTCTACCTGTTTGTGATTTTTCCAGGTTTTTTTCTTATAGTTAATTTCAGTTTCATATGATTGTAGTCAGAAATGATGTCTGGGGGCACCTGGGTGGCTCAGTGGGTTAAAGCCTCTGCCTTCGGCTCAGGTCATGATCCCAGACTCCTGGGATAGAGTCCCACATTGAGCTCTCTGCTTAGCAGGGAGCCTGCTTCCTCCTCTCTGTCTGCCTCTCCACCTACTTGTGATCTCTGTCAAATAAATAAATAAATAATATTCAAAATAAATGATGTCTGATATGATATCAATCTTCTTAAATTTATTAAGACTCAAGGAAAATTCCATACATTCCTATACATCCTCACTCCACCCTATACCTGTGGCCCCTCACCACCACCTTGTGGCCGAGGTCTCCCCTTTAATGTCCAGCCTGCTGCTCCCTTGCGGGATATTCAATAAATTTCTATGTCCTTTAAAAAAAAAATATGAAGACTTGTTTTGTGGGGGCGCCTGGATGGCTCAGTGGGTTAAAGCCTCTGCCTTTGGTTTAAGTCATGATCCCAGGGTCGTGGGATCAAGCCCCGCATCAGGCTCTCTGCTCAGCAGGGAGCCTACCTCCCCACTCTCTTTGCCTGCCTCTCTGCCTACTTGTTATCTCTGTCTGTCAAATAAATAAATAAAATCTTTAAAAAAAAAAGACTTGTTTTGTGTTCTAACATACCATCTATCCTTGAGCATGTTCTATGTGCACATGGCAAGAATGTGTATTCTGCTGATTTGGGATGGACAGTTCTGTATCTATTGAGTCCATCTGGTCTAATGTGTCATTTAAGGCCAGTGTTTCCTTATTGATTATTCTATGGGGGTGATTTATCTATTGACGTAAGTAGGGTATTAAGATCCCCTGTAATTTTTGTATTGCTGTCTATCTTTTCCTTTAGGTCTGTGAATATTTGTTTTATATATTAGGTGCGCCTATGTCCAGTGCATAGATATTTATTAATTTTGTATCTTCTTGTTGGACTGACAACTTTATCATTATGTAATGCCCTTTTTGTTTTCTATACAGTCTTTGTTTCAAAGTCTATTTTGTCTGATATAAGAATAGTTCTCCCAGCTTTCCTTTGGCTTCTGCTTATATGGAATATCTTTTTCCATCCCTTAGTTTTTAGTCAGTGTTTGTCCTCACATCTGACTGGGTCTCCTTTAGACAGTGTATACCTGGCCAGCCTTAAAAGGCAGAGGAAGAATACAGGACACTTGCTCCCAGCTTTAGTAAGTCAGAGGGAGAGCACAAAATGGTGCCGCCAGAACCCCCATCTCTGGAGAGAATCCCACCAGACCCCTGCTCCTCCAGTAGATGCTTTAGGATTAGTAAGTGAATCTCCTTCGTGTATAGGCTGGGTGCTTTCCAAACTGCAGCTTCTGCACTGGGCCCCGGGGCAATTGAGTCTGCCTGAAACCCTTTAGTAGCAGTCTAGCAGTTCTTGGCAGTCTCAGGTCTCATGGACACAAAGCCCTACTGGTTTTCAAAGCCAAAAGTTTCAGGGTCTGGCTTACAGGTTGGAATATCTGATGTAGAGGTACAAGATTTAATAGTTGTAGTAGCTGAGGTAGAGTACAAACTCATTGTTCTTCAGGGAAAAGTTTCAGATTTGTGAGATCCCTCCTGATTGTGGGTTGCTTGTGCTGGGTAGAATTTTTTATGAGACTCTACCTCTCCTAACTACCTGGATGTGCCCCTTTTTTTTTTTGCTTGATGTGAAGCATCTGTTCAACTAGTTTTTAAGTCATTCTCAGAAATTTTTTTACATGTAGCTATAGATTCAGGGCATCTGTGGGAGGAGGTCGGTTCAGGATCTTCTTATGTTGCTGTCTTGGACTGCCCGGCTTAAGGATCATTTTTAAATGAAAATTTCTAAGACCTTGCTTTGTAGATCCAGTTGAGTAGTTGTCTGGTGGCACCTGATATTTAGAAGACCTCTGCCACATTTGGAAATCTGAGCTAGGATTGTTTTTCTGTCTTTTCCCAGTGCCTGTTCTCACTATTCTCTGATTTTAATGTATATTGACTGGCTCCTGGGTACCATTTTGACCCATCTTAGACCAACCAACTCCTTCTTTATCAGTACAATATGAATCTTTTCTAAAATTCTCAAGCTTTCTTCTTGCAGGTACTCACTAATCATTATGTACTTTCATTTGATTTTAGTAGAGACTTTCTATCTCAACTGTTGAACTGATGGTGCTCTTTATTGGGTGCGTTCATTTAAAAAAAAAACAACAAAAAACTCTTCTGATTACTATTAACTCCAAAATGGCCCTAAGCAACTTTTTTTTTTAAAAGATTTTATTTATTTATTTGTCAAAGAGAGCGAGACAGAGAGAAAGAGATCACAAGTAGGCAGAGAGGCAGGCAGAGGCAGAGGGAGAAGCAGGCTCCCTGCCGAGCAAGGAGCCCAATATGGGACTGGATCCCAGGACGCTGGGATCATGACCTGAGCCAAAGGCAGCCGCTTAACTAACTGAGCCACCCAGGCGTCCCCCTAAGCAACTTTTTATAAATGTTAACAGTTGGTAAAATAAGCTGGGAGTTCCTAACTTGTCTGTGGTTTTCAATATGGAAGCAAACAGCCTGCGGACCAATTAATAGGCTAACGCTTTCCCCATCATTGAAACTTCATTTTCTCTAAAATTATTTTCCTGTGATTTGCTGGCAGACATTCCACTGCAACCGTGAAGATTAAGGGGCAAATTTCGATTCAGTCTCCTATAGCTCTCAGCCTCCTGCTTGTTTAGGGTCCAAACTTACAGTGTTTCTACATAGGTCATCAGAAGACAGAGTAGATCTTGGAAAAGTTTAATGGTGATGATTAATTCTTTGAATTAGTTTCTGCTTCAAATCCTTCCCACATAGACCAAACTCCTACATTTTTTACTACATCTCTTCCTCATTTCCAATTCAGCTTTTATTCCCTCAAAATTCTGTACAAATTTCACTGCCTTCAAAATGTGTCCTTTTGTAAACTGTGCCATGTCGAATCATCCCATCAATCCACGGTCTCTATTGGCAACAAGAATTTTACATTATGATTATTGGTGCATATTTCATGAGAGAAACATGGCGTCTCTAAGTCGTATGGTCTTCTTAATCCTGGAAACATTCTAAACTCCAAATATATGTCTGTTTACATTGGTTTCCTTATTTGTAGTTTTGTCATTACTCTGTAGGCTTACTTGCATATTGTAATCTTTAAATAACTATCTGTAGAAGGACTATACTTTCTTTTTATTTATGTGAGTATATAAGAGATCCCAAAATGTAGGAGGGCAGGAGAAGTGGTAAAAATTGCTTTATGAGAAAATTTATGATTGAAATTGGTTTTTAACCTAGGCCTAAAACGTTGACAATATGCAGTCATCCTCTTCTAGGCAATAAGGTCTTCTGAGCCTAGTCTTATTGCAACTATCCCCAGAGCATGGCAGATGGACTTGTTAGACAAGGTACATCAAGTGAGGACAGTTGATGGAATATCTTTAAACAAAACAGGCACAAAGCCATGCTTGATCTGGAGAACTATAGGGGGTCGGTTGGGGGTATAATGTAGTCACAGCAGTGTGGCTGGCAGACTATTTGACTGATAATTTGCAGGACTGATTGGAAATGTAAGACTCTTTCAGAGAAAGATCTGAAACCAAGACCTGAGGTTGGGTGGGGGCAGGGAGCATGGGAGAGGAGTAAAACTAAAGGGAAAGCTTTCCAAGAGCCCTCATTCAGAGAAAGTCCTGCAAGGTTCCATGAGGAACTGACTGGGATAGAACCCACAAGACACATTATGTGATGGAAGATGAGCCTAGAGAGATCAAAACAGGAGTTGTATTTCATCATAGAACAAATGGAATTCTATTGAAATACTTGATATGGAACCATCTATTTACATAAGCTTTTAAAGTTAAATTAATTGGGGCTCCTGGATGGCTCAGTCTGTTGCATGGCCAACTCTTGATTTCAGTTCAGGTCATGATCTCGGGGTCCTTGGATTGAGCCCCATGTTGGCCATGCTCAGTGGGGAGTCTGCTTGAGGATTTCTCTCCCTTTCCCTCTGCCCTGCTACCACTCTCTTGCTCTCTAAAATAAATAAATAAATCTGTTTAAAAAAAAAAAGGAAAGCTAAATTAATTAAACCAATAATTATAATAAATGTGACTATTTTGTTGATTGTATTCATAATTCTTCAAAATGACCCTACTATATAATTTCTTTCATTTAGAAGCATAATCACTTTCATTTAATACTGTAATGTAGTTCAGTGTAACCTCATCATAGCACTTCCAGAAGCAGGCTTTTTTCTGCTTGTCTAGAAGACATTGACTGAGCGTAATTGGGTGCAGCTGTTTAACTCAGAGTTTTTCAGAGTCAAATGAATTAATCCATACAGAGAAAGGGAACTAAAGAAGGATTAAAGGATGCCACATGTCTTAGTACTTCTTCTTATCACTGTAAGCTCAATATTCTGTAGTATAACTTTTAATTAAAAATTTCATTGAAACCCAAAAGTATTTATAACACAACTCTAAATAATTTTCAAAATATGAACTATAACATTTACCAGTTATGATTACACAAATTGGCTTTTCCTGACTTTTCTGTATTTTCTCACAATCTTAGCACTTCAACAAAAAGAAAAGTGTACAACTACTGAAAGATGAAGCTTATACTATCAGACCAGTGGAATGGTTTTTACTAATACCTTTCTGTGTGCACACTTATAAGCAGAATTAGGAAAACATGATTAAGCACATTAATTCAAGTTGACTGAAACACACTGAAGCACCTCCATTTCTGTAGTGGTGGGAGAGGGATGGTCAGCTCCTCCACTGACAGGAGGTAATGAAAGTAGGCATAGTATTGTCATACTAGATGGTATTTTTCAACTATGCACCAGACACTGAGCTAGGCACTTAATTTTTTTTTAAGTATCATTTAATATGCATAATAGTACCATAAAATAAGTACTATTATTAGCTTCTACTTTGTAGTTTAGGAAACTGAATCTTGGAACAAGTTAAATAATTTACTCCAGGGTACATAGTTAATAAGTGGTAGAGCCAAAATTTGAACCAAGGCTGTTTGACTTCTCATTACTAAAAAAGTAAATTTGGAGATGAAATTAACAGTTGATAAGTTCAAACTCAAAAATAATGAAGTCACAAGAAGGAATTGTTCAAGAATGAAAATATGAAATAAAAATAAAAATCTAGGGGAAATAAGGACAAATAAAACTGTGTTTAATCTTAAATAATGCCAGAGATAAAGTTACTATTTGAATTTCTGGATTTCCCATAATGCTTTTAAAACCATGAGTCATTTTACTTTTTAGTCTCTGAAAATAAAGCCAGGTAGTCTGGGACTTTCAGACAAACAAATAGATAATAGGAAAGGGCATAAAAATGAAGTACTGTTTTCAGTTAAATGAAGTTAAGTTTAAATGAAAACAGTACTTCATTTAAGTTAAGTTATTCCAAATCACATGTGCATAACATATTATTATATGCATAACATATATGCGTATATACATGCACATATTATATGCATAACGTATTACACACATAGAGAACTTGCATTAAATGTAATGTAGGTGTGCCTGGGTGGCTCAGTTGGTTAAGCATCAGACTCTTGATTTTTGCTCAGGTCATGATCTCAGGGTTATAAGCCTGAGCCCCACGTCAATCTCTATACGCAGCAAGGAGATCGCTTGGCATTCTCTCTCTCCCTCTCCCCCACTCTGCCCTACCTCTCTTAAAAAAAAAGTGCTATGATAATTGATGTTAAATAGGGATGCAAGTCATGGGCCTGATGTCAGACTTTGCAGAGTATAAACATGCCCTTTTTTTCTGCCCAACCCCAAGTGAAACCCTCAACACAATTTATTAGGAAAGAAAGTCATGGATGTAGTGATTAGAGAGTTGTCTGCCTACATGTGCAGTTTCAACTAGGAATACTTTAAATTCAGTGAAGAGAGAAATGCAGAGTTATGGTTGGATTCAGCCCTTAATCTTCATTATTTGTTTATAATAAATCATGTTATTTATTGTACTTTGTTAAAATGGGCTTCATCTTAAAAATAAAGTTTGTGTTAGTGACCACATCAGTACATGGTGTTGAAAGGTGGATTCTGGGGCGCCTGGGTGGCTCAGTGGGTTAAGCCTCTGCCTTTGGCTCAGGTCATGATCTCGGGGTCCTGGGATCGAGCCCCGCATCAGGCTCTCTGCTCAGCAGGGAACCTGCTTCCTCCTCTCTCTCTGCCTGCCTCTCTGCCTCTGCCTGTCAAATAGATAAATAAAATCTTTAAAAAAAAAAAAAGAAAGGTGGATTCTTTTTTTTTTAAGATTTTACTTATTTATTTGACAGACAAAGACCACAAGTAGGCAGAGAGGCAGAGAGAGAGGGGGAAGCAGGCTCCCTGCTGAGCAGAGAGCCTGATGCAGGGCTTGATCCCAGGACCCTGAGATCATGACCTGAGCCGAAGGCAGAGGCTTAACCCACTTAGCCACTCAGGCGCCCCTGAAATGTGGATTCTGCTGGGGAGAGGAAAGCACCTTTTTTACCTCAGGGTCACCCAATTTATTTTGCTGCTCCACAAAGGAATGAAAACATAAAGACTTGAGGTAACATAACAAAGGTGACAAGGAAGATAACATAGTGAAGATAACAAGGAAGATAACATAGATAACATAGTGAGACCATAAGAGATTTACTTACTGGGAATGGAAACATTTTGAAGAAGTTGATGAAAAAGCAGGAAAATCCTGAAAGTAATTATAGTATGAAGATCCTAAATTACCCAAAGATATTTAAAAGTCAACAGGTAAATGTATAGATTTTTTAAAGAAAGAAAGAAGGGTTAAGCTAAAGGTGATTAATTAGATATGAGTTTGTTTCAAGAATGGCACCAAACTGAGTTCCACAAGTAAGGAAGACTTTATTCTAGGCTATTACAATAGAAACTGAAATTAACTCCATGGAAACAAAAGGCAGGAATGTTTCTAAGTATTGGAAGAATTAGTGAGAAAGCAGTGGAGGACGTTAGGGGAGAGATTGATCAATGTGATGTGTAGAATACATTGAATTACTCCTGAGTTTGCAAATATTTTTCTCAGTAGTTAAGTCATGTGTGTTTGCTAACCGCTATCAGTTGAAGAAGTTGGAGACCTACAACCTGCATAGACTGAGGTGTCAGGGCACTATCTCCTGTGGTGTTTCCATGTCAAAGAAATGGTTCCCGGGGTGCCTGGGTGGCTCAGTGGATTAAGCCGCTGCCTTCGGCTCGGGTCATGATCTCAGGGTCCTGAGATCGAGCCCCGCATCGGGCTCTCTGCTCCGCGGGGAGCCTGCTTCCTCCTCTCTCTCTGCCTGCCTCTCTGCCTACTTGTGATCTCTCTCTCTGTCAAATAAATAAATAAATAAATAATCTTTTAAAAAAAAAAATTAAAAAAAAAAAAAAAAGAAATGGTTGGTTCCCAACTACTTGAGAAAGATATTTCCTCCGTTGGAAGACTGAGAAGAGACTAGGAGAAATTTACATAAATTTCAAAGGAACAGAAAAAGAATTTACAGTTTTAAGTTTTTTCAAATAAATGCTTTAAGAAAAGGGATGCCAGGAGCTCAGAGGAAGAAACCTGTCAAGTTCAGTCAAACTAAGGGTAATGTCAAGGCTATCTTGATCAGGTTTTAGTAAATGAACAGTTGGAAATATATAAACACGGGTGGCCTTTTCAGAAAAGCAAGGTATGTCCTGGGATTTCTTATCCATTTTTTTCCCCCTCATCCATTCAAAATTTACTGCAAAACTCTTAAGTTCTGACAGTAACTGAACCAAAGACTTCAACTAGGAAGATATTGAATGAGACAAAATCTCTGGCCAGAAGGTTCTCATAGGCTAATGGAGGTAAAGGTGAGTGGGTCAACAGACAATTATCAGAAGTCTTTACAGTGATATGTCTGCAGTGTTGTGGGAACAGAGAACGTATAGCACGGCTCCATTTGGGGAATCCGAAAGTCAGAGAAGGTTCACAGGAAGAAAACACAGTCCTAAACAGTGCTTTAGCAAGCAGGTAGGGCAACCAGACATGGAGAACAGTGTATACCAAATGGCAGAGGAGTAAGAAAGCAGCATTTCAGTTCATAGAAAAACAAGTGGCTTTCTGTGGAGAGAATGTCGGGAAACCATGGGCAATGACAGACAATGAGGATTTCCTGTATCCTGGTAAAGAACCCAGCCCTCAGCTAGTAGGTATTAAGGACACTGCGATGCTTCTGTTTGCACTTTAGAAACACACTTTTGGGGGTCAGAGTGGATGAGGGCGGCAAGGAGAAATGGGAGATAGCAGGAGATAGGGAGAAACATGCACCATCGCCTGGAAGAAAACTTGGGGTCAGGAGATAGTACATTGAATAAATCAGATTCACTACCTGGATGTCATAGCTGAGGGAGTGCAGGGATTAAAAATTATTGGGAAACTTCCCATTTATGAAGAAGAGATACGAAGCTTCTCTTCAAAAAAAGGAGGAAAGAAATTCATGGGTCTTTTACTTCAATAAGCTGAGAGTGATTCTGGACTTACATATCTTACAGTTGTTATAAAGTTCAGATAGGATGGTTATATGAAAATGCTCTCTGGAAAGATCCAGGTGAATATGAGACTTCATTGTTCTCCCATCTCAATTCTTTTTTGAATTTATACTGGCTATCAGTCAATAAATAAATATATAAGTGGCTTCTACTGTCAGAGTCAGTATGAAATTTTAAGGCAATTTCTGAAGAACACAAAAGACATCAACAACTCAATAATAATTCTCAGGATTGCTACAGTATTTGTTTAGGTCTGGTGAGGGAGATCTGTCCCAAAAATACAATACTAGGGGCTTTCTAAATAGTGTGCTTCTTAAAAATCTTGGCTCTTTGGTTTCTCTTTGCTTTAATTTCTCCTTTCTCTTTACCTCCCTCTCAATTCCATTACACTGATGTGCTTCAATTGCCTTCTGGAGGTACATTGCACATACTACTAGTGTGACTGTTAAAAATCACCCATAGCAATCTGCACGTTTCTATGACTAAAAAGAAATTAGAATAATGCAAGGAACATTTAGGGAATAGTGCTAAGTGTGTATATCCCTGACATTAAAATACAATTAATTATATTTTTGCTGTATTAATGTTGTGTTCTTTGCTCATCTCCTAAGCTATAAAAACCTTGAAACTATAAAAACCTTCATAAACCAAGATTTATCTTTTATATTACATTTAAGCTCCAGTACAATGAATGCAATAAACTTTCAGCATATACTTTTACCAAGAAAAAGAAATCTATCCTCTGATCACACTTCTCATTTTGTTTTATTTTTATGGAAATTGACATGAATTTTTAGTGTAATTACTTTGAACAGATGTTCAATTCTCTTATCCTGATAATTGGAAACACAGTACAATGAAAGGAGATATTTTGGAAGAGTTCATGAAAGAGTTTGGTGAAGTTCATGAAACAGACCAAATAGGGAAATTGGAGGGTTACTTTAAAGATGTCAAAATACATGTTTAAATTGATTAAATGATGAATTATTAAAAACATATTCTTAAAATTATATATGTGAAGACAGAGATTGGAACACACTAACTTAAACTAATTCATATCTTGTTTTGAGTTCATAAAAATGAATCCAAACATTTTCATTTTATTTCTCAACCTTTTATATGGAGTGTCACAAACAGGTTTAAGCTAGTTATGCTTTAGTTAAGGCTTCACAGTAAGACAGAAGTTGTAATATGTAGACAATGGTTCATTCATGTCTTTCTGTGTTACATATTTCATGTAAAATGTACATTTTTGTAGGTTTGCTTAAGATGCCTAGAGCTTTGTGGGGGGAAAATAAAAGTCATAAATATAAAGCAGTCCTTTGAAAATTTTATGTTGGAACGTGTATGCCAAAAATAATATGGTATATTTAATATACCATGACCAGTGTGCAGATTCTAAATGTTTATGATATCATGTCCAGGATCTTGCTAAGAAATTGTCCTCCGAGGGGCGCCTGGGTGGCTCAGTGGGTTAAAGCCTCTGCCTTCAGCTCAGGTCATGATCCCAGGGTCCTGGGAGAGCTCCATGCTCGGCAGGGAGCCTGCTTCCCCCTCTCTCTCTGCCTGCCTCTCTGCCTGCTTGTCATCTCTGTCTTCTTGTCATCTCTGTCTGTCAAATAAAAAAAAAAAGAAATTGTCCTCCGAAAGACTAAAGAAAAAAAAAAGAAAGAAAGAAAAAAACAGGTTGCGTTAGCTGTTGCTAAATGAGCTGTAGAACCACATCATTCACTATAATGATAATCAGATTTACCAGCCCAGGTTTATTTGGATGCAAATATAGATAATCCAAGTCTCAAAAGGTTCTATATTGGGGACATATGGTAGTTGAAAATATCCTAACAGTAGGTTAATAGATATGGAAAAATGGAATTTCCAAAATGCTTAGCAGCAAAATTTTCATTCCTCTATGTGGAAAGACTATAAATTAACCTGATGTTTGGATTTGGACATGTTTAATTACTACCATACATTTTCTGAAATAATGTCATGCAAAACAGTTCTTATCTAATTAAAATAATGTTTACCAATCAAAAACAACTTTCAATGTGAAGAAAAGGGATGAAATTATTTTCTGAAGCACATATAGGTAAAGACTATTTCCAGGGTCACTTTTTATATTAAAAATAAGATAGGAGTTACACTCCTAGAATGTGGTTGAAAATCACAAATTACGGAATTAACCTCTGATAAGCATAAACCCAGCCTTTCTTTCTCTCCTTTCTCTCCTAATAATGACTTATGCCTGGAGTGCTCCTGGACATTTAGCTTAACAGCGCACACTTCCTAAGGATTCCAGTTAGTGGTCAATGCATTGAGTTGATTAAAGCACCCATTGAAAGCAAAGTCTAAGGTCTTAACGAGTTCATGTTTTCATAGATCCGTTGCCATTTTTTCACTGGCTGTAAGCAAAAACATGTAACCTTGGACATGTCAACATGTCTACTCTTTGTATCTGAGACAGTATACGGCCGCCACTATGCTTCCTGTGTCCCGAGGAACAACTTAGAGTGCCAGTTTCTGGACTTTTTATAGGCAAAGTCTCATCCATTATTAACTCTCTTGGCATCCCGCACTCTCCCTACCACCATGCCAATTAAAAATAGATTGGGAATTGGTTAAAACTCAGTTCAAATCTTAGCTTCTTTAATTAAATTTCTGCTCTTTGAGACAGTAAACTTAAACTTGTTGCGCTTCAGTTTCCTTTAAAGTAAAAATCAGATGTTAGTACCTATGTCCAAAAGTTGTAGAAGGTACAAACTTCCAGTTATAAAATAAACGAGTCATGGGAATGTAATGTAAGGCATGGTGGCTATAGTTGACTATTCTGTAATGTATATTTGAAAGTTACTAGGAGAGTAGGTTTTAAAAGTCTCTATCAGTCAAAAAAATTGTAACTCTGTATGGGAACAAATGTTAGTTGGATGTATTATGATTATTTCACAATGTATGCAAATATCAAAGGATTATGTTGTACACCTGAAACTAATGTTATCTTTCAGTCATACCTCAAAAAAAAATGTTGTGCTGACAATTACCTGAGGTGATGTATACAATATTCATAGTACAGTGCTTGACAAAAGATGGGCAATCAGTAACTGCTCATTGAATGTTTTCATCTAAGTATACCCTGTACAAAGAGAAGTCTAAAGGGAAGTCCCACAGAGAAACAATTGATGTCTGGTATGAAGTCCAGATGAATCTGTAGCTACTCATTCAAGAAGCAGTCTGGTCCTATTCAAAACACAAGAGAAGAAAGGCAGAAAAATTCTAGAGCAATGATTCTCAGATTTTATGTGCACACAGATCACCTGGGGACCTTTATAAAAGGCAAATAATGATTTAGTGGATGGTATCTGAGAGACTGCATTGCTAGCAAACTCCAGCTGGTGCATATGCTGCCTGCCCACTGAATACACAGTAACAAAGTCCTGAAGCACTTGAGTGCATGGCAGTTTATGAAATACTGTACTCAAATCCATATATGTCTAATCCAACATTCTGTTTCCTGATACAGCAGGTTAAAATTAATCAATTCCTTTGTTCATTTAACAAAAGATTATTTAGTGTCTTCTATGTGCCAGGCACTATTTTAGGTTCTAAGTATAAAATAACGAGAGAGAAAGATCATGCCCTTATTGGGTTTTTAATCTAGTAGTAGGGTTAGAAGATTAACTTATAAACAATTCATTAGGTTCCAGTGGTGAGTAAAGCTGTAATGAAAATAAAATGTAGTTATTGTGAGATTGTGTATGGTCAATAAAGCCTCCTCTGGGAAGGAAACAATTGAACTGAAACCTGAATATTGAAAAGTAGTCTGCCAAGAGATCTGAAATTGTCATACAAAGGGAAGGGAGAATGCCAAGTCCCTGAGGCAGTGATAAGATTATTCTGTAGGAGAAAAGGGGAAAAAACCATTGTGGCTAGAACATAATGGCATTATGTGGATACAGAACAATGATGAGCAGTTGGGAGCAATCAGAGCCAGGGGCTTACCTGGCCATGTTAGGAGGAGTGCAGTAAGGGCTGACATCTAAGGGAATTTAGAGGTTGAATCCAAGGTGGGTTTTAATAGCCTCAGAGGATTAAGATGTGTTCTAGAACAAATGTACCTACAGGAAAATGCACCTGGCTAAGTAGAACAAGACGAGTGAAAAGAGCTACATAAGATATGGGACAGAGGTTGAAAAAAAAAAAAAAGAAGAAGTCATAAAGCAAGAAAGGTTGAAATTGTACATCCCTTTAGTTTACGAGAAAGAGAAATCTACCACTTTTGCTTTGAAAATTAATTTTAGGGGCGCCTGGGTGGCTCAGTGGGTTAAAGCCTCTGCCTTCAGCTTGGGTCATGATCCCAGGGTCCTGGGATCGAGCCCCGCATCAGGCTCTCTGCTCTGCAGGGAGCCTGCTTCCTTTCCTCTCTCTCTGCCTGCCTCCCTGCCTACCTGTGATCTCTGTCTGTCAAATAAATAAAATCTTAAAAAAAAAAAGAAAATTAATTTTATAATAGCACCCACATAGCACACTTTCAGCTGCTGCAGAATGAGTTAAATTTTTCTGAGTAGAGATGATTAAGTAACTATGAGAAGAAATAAAACTGTAATTCCTGGTTGATTATAGGCTAGAACACCAAACTTGCCTTACTTTTCACAGGATATTAGAAACGAAAGTGAAAGAGAGTAGATAGAACATTAAAAGTAGCAGCAAAGAACTAAGGCATATGCAAGTCCCCTCTTGCCCTCAGAAAAAAGTTTAGTAGGAAGAAGAGTCATAATTATTATATAAATTGTAAAATATTAAATACCTTGTACTATAATGATTTTCGTATTCTACCTTTGGTACCTATAAATCTACAATCTATCTTCATATTGTTTTACTGGGATGTAAGCCAAACCCTAAAGCCAATAAAAGCAGAATTAAAAGAGATCCCACAGATCACAGTAACTAAAGACTGAATGATATAATGACGAGTCCATTGTTATTTCAGTGAGTCGGACTTACTAGTAAGCAAATCTAATCATTTAAAGCCTTGCAGACTGGTGGCTTATTAATGCTCCACTTGACTTCTGATTGTGTCTAATGATTTAAGGCCCTGCAAACTAGTAACTATTAACCTGTTAGAGCATTTCCAATTGACTTCTGATTTTCTATCTTGTTTTTCAAAGGTATGAATAAAGAACCGTACATTAACACGATGCTCCTAGCCTTCCATCAGTGAGAAACAGCTCTGCGTTGCTTTTCTAATAGCAATGAAAAGTAGCATAATTAGTCACTCTTTCTCACCTGAAGGTATAATGGCCCAAGGCACACATTTGTGATATATTTATCCAGAATTATGGTCATATTTTCTGGCAAAATAATAGATCAGCTTTTGCTTGTTTTTGGATTGTTTTGCTCTGTTCCACTGATGTCATTGACACCCTACATTAACCAGCGACACCATAGAGTTCATTTCATATTCTGTTTTGGTCATTTGTAATTCTTTTAGCTGTCTTTGGCATTCATTAATCACAAAGACATTTTCTTCCTCATTGGCCTTTTGTACATCTCATCGTATTCATTCAACAAATACTAAAGGCGTGCCAATCTCTAGAGCTCGCAAGGCAAGGGAGGGAGTGGGGTCAGATTGATGAAGTTCTAGAACCTAGGTGAGGTTTGGTGGGCTGAGATCTGGAGCCGATGACCAAGAAAGAATTCTTGAGACATCTTTGGTGCAAAATGGTGGTTTATTAAAGAACGGGGACAGGACCCGTGGGCAGGAAGAGCTGCTGCCCCAGGTTGTGAGGGATGGCAGGTTATGTACCCTGTGGTTGAGGGAAGGTGAGGGGAAGGGAGATTCCAACAGAATTTTTATATGCTAAAGAGGGCCTACAAGGTGCCTGGAGTATCCCGGAGGTCTTTGGGACCGGAGGTCTTCCGGCTTGATCAATGTTGTCTTTTGGCAAGCTATTAACATCAAGATAGTTGGGAGATTCCTGGTGGAATGTCACATTTCTGCTATCAAATAGGTTCAGAAGAGACTTAACTATATTTACATTTCCTTCTACCTCAGCCTCCTTCAGTTTTGTGTATGGAGGGGAGGGTGACCTTAGGGCTTGAGGAACTGAGTTATTTGCCTCTGGAAATGATCAATAGCACAAGGTAACTTCTTCATCTGTAGATCTCTAGGACATTTGTAAGCCAAGGGGAACTATTTGTTTCTCGTTTATGGTGGTCAGAGGTGCCTGAGGAATGCTACACATATTACCGAGGGGAGCAGATGGAGAGGGGGTGCAAAGTGCCAGCTTTTGCTTTGTCCTCAGCCAGCCTTCTGCTCCCTCATCAAGGTGAAGCTGGGAAGAGAATCCAGAGCCAGGTCATTACAGGTCTTATAAACATTTAAGAACTTTCATCTCTGTTTTAAGAGCAACAGGAAACCGCTGGCCAGTTTTAAGTGCTGGAGTGACACCATCTTCTGCCATTTGCTTACCTTGTCATTTTTCTCCCCCTCTTCCAATGGGACCACTTAAACAGTTCTGTTTTAGCCTATTATTTACACATCTTGGCTATTTCCAACTAACACAGTAATTTTTATTTAAAAAAAAAAGAAAGTGTTGCCAGTCATACAAAAATAAATTCTCTGGGAGACACAGTTTGCAGAGATACTTGAGTTGGTTCATGAAAATATGTGGTACATGCTGTGGGTAGAGGTGTTATTTGTAAATGATGATGTAAATGGTACATCTCCAATAATGCAATAAAAAGGGGAACGTAATTCATTGATGCTCCTTATTGCAAGGTTAATATTATAAATAGAAAAGTCACTAACTGGGCAGCTATCCGTAGTAAAAAATACTTTTAACACTGTGCTTGATCTACACACCTAAGCTTCTAATAATAGAAGAAGCTTCAGTTAAGGGTATATATTTATTCCTTGTGTTCTTTTAACATCTGGCTGTCATGGGCATTGTTTTAGCTTTGTTTTTAACTGAGAGCCAAAAAACCTAATTTATCTTGGTGCCCATCTGGTTACAATTGCTCATTTTACACTTATTTAAAAATGATAGATTGTTCATGACGATGTCTTCCCCAGGAGAAGAAGTTGACAGACAGCTGTGCAGAGATGCCATCTTCCCCATCCCTGTTGCCTGTTATGCCCCGTGCCCAAAGGACTGTGTGCTCAGCATGTGGTCTTCGTGGTCCTCCTGCTCACACACCTGCTCGGGGAAAACCACAGAAGGGAAGCAGATGCGGGCACGGTCCATTCTGGCCTACGCCGGTGAGGAAGGTAAGGCTGGTCACCAGCTTCAGAAGTGGATTCAGATTGGCATCCTTTTTTTTTTTTTGGTCTTCTGTGGTTTAGGTGATGCTGTACAAAAATCTATTTCTAGGGGTGCCTAGGTGGCTCAGTGGGTTAAAGCCTCTGTTTTCCACTCAGGTCATGATCCCAGAGTCCTGGGATCAAGCCCCGCATCGGGCTCTCTGCTCAGCAGGGAGCCTGCTTCCACCTCTCTCTCTCTCTCTGCCTGCCTCTCTGCCTACTTGTGATCTCTGTCTGTCGAATAAATAAATAATATCTCTAAAAAAAAATCTACTTCCAGAATCCCAGCAATTCAAGGAAATTTAATATCTGTTGACCTATGGAGCAACTTCTTTTCCCCCAAATTAATCTTGAAAATAAATCTTTAATAAGAGAAGAAAGACTTTTAATAATAGTTACTTTGCCTTAACTCTCTTCTAAGAATTGCTTTCTAGTTTGAATGCTAAACCTGTGCAAAAGTATGAAAATGGCTCCTCAAATTCCAGATGTGTCAGGTTTGATTATTTTTTTCTCTATTGCAGTAGTCATTGTTTCCCTTTGAGATGACATTCTGCCTTCTCATAAACAGGCATATATGTTCAATAAAGAAGTGTTTTGTTTTTAAAGAAACACCAGCATGACTATTACTTCAAGGAAAATTACATGGCTTCTCTGCCACTTGGGTTTCTGAACACAGGCTCTGAGATCCAGAAGTCTCATCCGTACATTGTGTTCATTTTTCAAATATGCTGCTTCTTAATCACCTCATCCTGTTGGGGGAATAAGGCATGCTTTGTCATTTATTCATACCTCACTTGTGTAAGCTTTATTGGCGAGAAATATAAGGCTCTTGGTAATTATCTCTCAAGCTTACATCCAAATGCTAATTTGGCCTCTGTGTGACTGGGTGATATAATGTCATACTTAATCTTGTCATTCTTGAGAATACCACAGGACTAAGAAAAACATAGAAGTCATCAAGTTTCTATCACATTAAGGCATGTTCTGTCTCAAGAATATAGGTGTATATTATTTAAACCTTATCAAGCTGAATGACTCTTCTCCTCATTCACAGTTAGCACTAGTAAATAATGATTTCTGTTTGTAATTTGCATGTGTTTCTCTGTGTATATACCCAAATAATAAATTGTGGAGGAGTTTTTAAGCTGCCAGTTTTATTTTTCTACTTCTGAAACAATTTGGTGGTAGAAAACTGATAGTGTTTTTTATTTCGTCAGACATGCTATCTGTGAATATAATAGCCATGCAAAAATGTAATTACCTTAGTCTTAAGACCTGAAAGAAAAATTTAGCATATTTGACACAGTCAACCTATAGGAAAATTTAGAATTTTGTTTTAAAGTGTCCCAAAATATTTTTCCGATCACCTTAATATAAATTGGACCATTTGGTACCTCCCCCAAAAAGGGTATCTGGGAACCAAACGGAGAACTAGAACATTTTAGAAAGTTATATTCCTTGTTTTGTCCAACAGTAACTCTAACCTTGCATAGATTATATTCAGACTTCAAACTCTATCAGCTCAGATTACGTCTTGGACTTCATTAAAATTAGATCTGTGGTCACCCTGCTTCCTATAAATCTATTATACTCTGCAGACACTTGCTGTGTGACTAGTAATGAGTGACTTTTCGCCCCATGAGTCACGTGGCAGAAATTTTTGCCATGCTTGCAGAACCCACCAGATCATTATTTCTCCAGACATGATGCTTCACACTGAAAGGTCATGACATGCTTTAAAGGCAGAAATTTATGATTGATCTTTGATGTGTATCACCCACTTAATTTGAAAGGGTGAGACTTCGATAATTTTTAATTAAGTCTAGTAGCTGCATCATAAGCAAGCCATGCTGGAAAATTATAGATGTTTATATAGGAAATCATAAAGGCATGAATTCAAAACCTAATTCTAAATGGAAACCATATAGGAAGCCATCAGTGGAGAATCTAGTGCTGCTTGTCTCTGTTAATAACAGTTATAAAGACTGATATAATCATAGGAAATATTTAAAGAGGAATCTGTCGTTCAAAAACTATTTAGTACCCATTATTTGCTGGACACGGAAACATTTTCTCGCTCACAAAATAAGTCTCGTAATTTTGAGCTCTTCTTAAAATTATTCAAAAACTTCATTTGCAGGAAGTTTTAAAATGTGGCCCCCTGCTAATTAGATGAAACTTTATAATTCTATGCCGAAGTAGGTCTTTCTAGTATTCCCCGAGAATTAATGTTTGTATGTGTCAAACGTGTTCTGAATTTTCTAAATCAGAAAATTACTGTGATAACCTTAAGGGGAAAGGTGACATTATTAAAATTAAGTATTGAGTGTTTAGATATACAACTTTCTGGTGAAATAAGTTACAAATCCATGTGCAAAGTACTAATCTGGATTTACAAAGTCAATCACAAAATAAAAGATAAACTTTTATTTATCTCAGGCATAACTTCACTGTTGAACATTATACTGAATATTATATAATCTCTTGTATTAATAAGAGCAGATTGAGTTGTTTTGTAGTAACAAACAGCTTAGCAGATTAAAAACTTAAAAGAGAAACTATTGCTTCTTTTTTTTTTAAAGATTTTATTTATTTATTTGACAGAGAGAGATCATAAGTAGGCAGAGAGGCAGGCAGAGAGAGAGAGAGGAGGAAGCAGGCTCCCTGCGGAGCAGAGAACCCGATGCGGGACTCGATTCCAGGACCCTGGGATCATGACCTGAGCCAAAGGCAGAGGCTTTAACCCACTGAGCCACCCAGGCGCCCCCAAAACTATTGCTTCTTTATGGGAATTTTGCCATGGCGTTGGGTGGCTTTCCAAGGCAGTCTCAGCTTGCACCTCCAAATGAAGACCTACTCCCCAGTGCCAATGGAAGAAGTTAGTTGGAAAGTCTGTCTGGTGATTTCTAAGCATCAGCATTAAGTTCTTCCATACAGAAGGGACTTAAGTTGTTTCTACTGACATTTCATTGACAAAGCAAATCATACAATCATGGCTTGAAGTTGAACCTAACTTCAGTCATGATGCAGGGTAGGGGAGATGTAATCCTAGTGTGTGCTAGAAAAGAGGAGCGCTAGGTCCTGGTCTTACCCCTGATATACTTAGTTTTCTTATGGTTTGTGTGTCTGTGTGTGTGTGTATCTACATCTATCTCTATGTCTGTCTCTCTAGATGTATGATAAAGGATGATTCTCTATGCCCCCAATTCAGGAGATAAACCAAGCTTCTCCAGTTGTTGAAATGTTAGGACTTTTATCTATTATTTCTTTGTTCCTCCTATGTGAATGATAGGATACAGAATAATACATCCTCTTCCCCATACTGCTTTCTCTTCCTTTCTCTTTCCTTCTTCCCTTTCTTTCTGGGCTCTTACTCTCTGCTCCGGAACAGTTTTCTCTAAAATGTCATTTGGTGGAGTTGAGTGGTTGAGCATCTGTCTCATCAGGTGGGGTCTGCAGGGTTCAGAGTGGGTTATCAAAGCCCGCAATGTAAATGCCAAAATATTAATAACAGAGTATAACCCATTACATGAAATAGGAAACCATGGATCCATATTTGATATAAATAAATGAATGTATTAACTGAGCATCTAACCAAGAGCATTTTATTTAGTCTCAAGTATCTCTCTAATGGAGAAGTATGACAGATACCACCTTAACCCAAGGATCAAAATTTAAATTATTGGTAGTGGAGCAAAGAAAAATCATGTGTTCCTGGTGTGATGCAATGATAAAATGGCATCAAGTCTGGGACATCCCTGTCAAAGATGCATATTGTAGAATGTAATCATGAGGAAATGTCCCAATTGAAAAATACTGAAAAACAGTAACTAATCTTTAATATCCCAAAGAGCCAAGGAGCACTTAATCATGAAAATTAAGAAAAAATTGAGGAACTATTCCAGACTGAAGGAGATGACCAAAACATGATACTTAAATGCAAAAGTTGGTTCTAGATTCTTCTACTGTAAAAAGGGTATTTTGAGACAGTTGGGAAATCTGAAAAGGTATAAGGATTAGATGGTAATAATGTGTCAATGTTTGTTTCCTAGTTTCCTGATCTCGAATATTGAATGTGTTTATGTCGGAAAATACCCTTGACTGTAAGAAATAAACGTTTAAGTATTTAGGGTAGTGGGGTATCATTTCGACAACTTTGTCCAAATGATCCAGGAAGGAAAATTATTGATAATATACTTTGAATTTTCCTATAATTTTGAGCTTGGTTCAAAATTAAAACATAAAAAATTAATAAAAAACAGCTTGACTATAATTGCTTTTCATGCAGTCTTGAGAAACACTTTATAACCTATTGTTAGCAATGAACAGAAATTATCACAAAAGGATTCTTATCCAAATGTCATTTGGAAAGCAAACACAAGCGGTAGCAACTAGAAATAGTAAATATGCTGAAAAAAGCAAAAATTTATCTTTTCAACTTAAAAAAACAGAAAGGAGAATGTGTGTATGTTTAAATAAAATTGGTATTTCACTTTTTGGCGTTGTATGATAACTCAAGGTAAAAATCTTCCTTGTTTTGGATGAACTATGGGGTGGGTCCCAAAAGTGCTTTAAAAATATTTGAGGAGGAGGATGCAGAGATCATGTCCAGATTTTTGTGGAGTTTTCTATAGCCTCTGAGACTCACATGGCCATCCAGGCCTTCAGTGGTCACTGGTCTGCTGGCCGCAAATTGGTGGCTCAGGTGTGTGGCCAGGAGCATTTTCACAACAGTGACCTTTCTGTGCAACCTTGACCCTATTCCCTGGACTTCTTGCCTCTTGTTTCCTCTTGGTTTTATAGAAGGAATCGTTAGTGTCTCAGGCCTAGCCACCCAGTGGGGGGATAAGGGTGCCGATGTTATTGGCCCTGATCAAAAATTGTGTTGGGAAGATATGAAAGGAAGCAATCTTTTAACACTTCAGCCTGGTATATTTTTAATATATAAATAGTAGTATGTTGAATTTGAATAAGAAATTAAAAATTAATGTTAGATTTATAGCCATCTGAATTTTTTGAAACCATGTTTAAAAAGTAAAACTGATTTTCAAAATGTTTTCCACTAAGCATAATAACAACTTCTGTTGGCTCTCATTACATAGTTAATTATCCTTACAAGAGCAAGAAATGAGAGGATTTTTTTTTTTTGGAAAGTTCAAAATGACCTGAAATTATAACTTCGTCAGCCAAATTTTAGTGTGTCTTTGCACCTGCTTTATAAATACAGAAAATAGATGCAAAGTGAAATAGAATTATGCCAGTTTTTCTCAAATAATTAGCAGTCTTCAAAAATTATATTTTAAAATATAAAACATTGAAGAGGTAACATTGGTATTTTAACTTTGGGTTTTCACGGCTAAGGATTACTTTTATTCCTGGACAGATTGGAAGAATCCAGAATCCATTATCTATGTACAGACTCATGGAATTCTGCCTTCCAAGTAAAAGTACTGTCCTCATCCTCCCATTCTTGACTTTGAAAACGGAGTTCTATTTCAATCTGTCTCTGCATGACCACAACCACCACACAAGATTTATGCAGACCCCACAGTGGAATGTCGTCTTCCTTTCTCTGCAAGGGATAACAAAGGAGGGGAGTAGGGATGGCGTGCGGCAGCGAAATCTTCTGACGTTCTCCGTGGCTAATGTTCTTCCCTTCAGTTCCCCGAAATCATGCCATTGGCAGTGTGCTTTTTTGTCCAGGGGTGGTCTGCTGTCAAAGGGATCCGGGCTGCAATAAGCAGGCAAAATTACAAGCATTTTAAAACTGTAATTCATATTACGCTGATGGCCACTTCTTAGCATGAGCCCCGTCCATTTTTTTATCCGTATTGCCTGTTGTTTCTCTGTGTGAACTTGGGACTCCAGTGGACTACATCTGTATTGCTAATTCCCGCATCACGCCTGCCTGCAATGTCTTGGCTTTTAGTAGCTCTTCTGCTTAAGGAAAATGTTCCCTTCTTTCTCTCCCTTCCCCAAACGCTACTTGTCAAAATCCCACTCCTTCAAAACTCACCTCAGCACCTCCTACTGAGGCATTTTTCAGCTGCCCCAAATGAACGGAATCTTAACACTTTTGAATCTCAATGGTGCTACCTCTTTTAACGTGATTACTGTATTCCGCCTAAAATTATACCCATCTGTATGCCCCTCCCTACTACTTTTCCCCACTGCTTTATAAGATCCTTGAGAACAGCAAAAACTATTTCTAACCCTTGTAGGTATCTGTCTCTTGAAGTATTGACCGTAAACATTGCATACTATAGAACTCAGTACATATGTTTCCACTTAATATTTTTTTTAATATTTTATTTATTTGACAGAGAGAAATCACAACTAGGCAGAGAGGCAGGCAGAGAGAGAGGAGGAAGCAGGCTCCCCGCGGAGCAGAGAGCCCGATGTGGGGCTCGATCCCAGGACCCTGGGATCATGACCCGAGCCGAAGGCAGAGGCTTTAACCCACTGAGCCACCCAGGCGCCCCTCCACTTAATGTTTTGAATAAGGTTCTTTTATCTTTTCAGTCTCTTCATTTAAATTATAGGAACTTCAATACCGGGACCAGAAACACTACAGCTCTGTTCAAATATATGTTGACACAGCATTTATAGGCTTGATGTGGAGAGGAAAAGTCACTTTTTCATTTTTATAAGAAAAGTTTCACATTATAATAGTTGGTATTTTAATATAAGCATAGACGTTAAGTTATACAGTAGAATTTCATCAAAGAATTATAGTCTTTCCACTTTACAGAATGATAGAAAACCTATATAGTCACATTAGTATGAAGCATATATTTTTCTGTGTCTGAGAATTTTTTTAAAATACCATTTATCATTAGTTTTGTCATAAATGACATTTGATAATTTCCCCAGTACTATGGAAATATTCCCATGTGTCTGGAATTAGATCTTCCCATAAATAATAAATAAATTCAATATTATATCTATCAATTTTTCTACCGTAAAATTATTCCCCAAACAACAGGACGATGCTGCAATGACTGATTACCCAAGCCATACTTTTGAAATTGCCATATCGTTGTTATAATTAAGACCACTTTGGGGCTTATCTGTACGAGCATCCTGACATCAGACCAAAACTGCTGATGTGGCTTTAATGTGGATTGGGGCAAGAAAATAAATAGCCTTTCTGTCTATAAACTTAACTGCCATCTTGCAGTTCCTTGACACCCTACGCTGATGCTGTAGAAGTTTTTTTCCTATCACATGTTCTAAAGCCAACGAGTCAATTCCAATGTCAAAAACAATTCAAGAGTTTAGAATCACAGTTGAAACAGCATACATACACCCACAGTAAAAATGAGGTAAATAAATGCTTTTTTCATAGAAGATCAACAATTTTACTATTAAATAAATATAAAGGTATGGTTAAAATGATTAACTAAAGTGTGTACGTTTCACGCCTATAATTAGGTGTTTGTCTTAGAGATAAGATTGGGTAAATCTAGAACCTCAGGGAATGGGTTATAAGAGCTCTCATTTACTTCTCCCTGATCCAATTAGTATGTTTTAGAATCCATTCCTATTCAAATCCTAAACTTCTTTTCAGAGGCTGCCAGGGTCACTGAGCTGTGTGACGGAGATCGGGCTGTGATCTGTGACAGCTGTTTTCACCATCATGAAGCAGGGACTTTAATGAAATGCTGCTTAATGCAGGTTATTCTGATGTTGATCCCCTGCTCAACACGGTATAAATGATTCTGAATTGCAGTCAAATTCTCACAGACACTGCCTACCGATGTATTTGCTGAGTTAGAGGATGTATTAATAGTAAGTGAAACAGTGAATGAAGACCATCTCAGGGTGTAGTTTGTCTATGACATTTACTTGTATTTCAAAGTTGGGGGCCCCCTTCCGTCTGAGGATCACTAGCTATCGAATCACCTTTTCTTGTTTAACAACTAGGTATATTTTCTTTTTTTTAAAAGATTTTATTTATTTATTTGAGAAAGAGAGAGAGAGTAAGGGGAGGGGCAGAGGGGGAGAGAGAGAGAGAGAGAGAGATGGAGAGTGTCTCTGCTGAGCATGGAGGCTGATGTGGTGCTCTGAGATCATGAACCCCGAGATCATGACCTGAGCCAAAATCAAGAGTCTGCTGCCCAGCTGACTGAGGCACCCAGGTGCCCCAACAATCAAGTATTTTCTGTTCCTTAAATTCAGAAGACTACATAAATTCAGATAGATTAAATCCAAGGGGTATATAAGTTAAAATAGATTAAGTTGTCAATAAAATAAGCAATAAATTCCTCCTATACTCTTCTTATAACAATATAAAGCTTCTTATTTTTATAATTGGCATTATAAATAGCATGCATTTTATAATAAAAATCATGCATGTTATATAGCTTAAAATTTAAGCCGGAGGTTGTCAAATGGTATTAGATGACTATGTAATTTGCCTCCCCAGCAGTGTGCTGGTCACTTAGTATGTGCTAGCCAATGACAGGTATCATTGTTACTCTTAATTTCAAAGAAGAGAGAATGGTGAGTTTCCTGTCAGCACCATAGCTAATCCTCTTCTGTTGTTCATTTTGTAGGCGGAGCTCACTGTCCAAATAGCAGTGCTTTGCAAGAGGTGCGCAGCTGTAACGAGCACCCCTGTACCGTGTACCACTGGCAAACTGGTCCCTGGGGCCAGTGCATCGAGGACACTTCAGTGTCGTCCTTCAACACAACCACAACTTGGAACGGGGAGGCCTCTTGTTCCGTTGGCATGCAGACAAGGAAAGTCATCTGTGTGCGGGTCAACGTGGGCCAAGTAGGACCCAAAAAGTAAGGGCTTTAGAATGATGATGGTAAATCCTGTGGCCAGCCATGCAGAGGATTGGCTCAGGCTTCACTTGCATTTTGATACTGGTCACACCTGTTCTCAAGAGCAGGATGTGTTTGTTTTGAATGTCAGCGGCTGATAAAGTTATAACAGCGTAGGAGTCTTGTACCTGGGATCTGTAAACTCTGTAGAAATATTTCTGTGTGGTGCCCACTTTCAGTTTTACGGCAGCACTTTCTCCTTTTCTTAGGCTAGTGAGGCTGTAAAAGGAGTGCTTGCTCTGGGCCTGGCTGATCAGTAATGACAGTGGATGAAGTCCTAGCGGCACAGATCATCTGTGACCTCCTGTGTACCCGTAGGCTATGGAGTCTGCCACTCTGGTTTAATTGGGCTCTAGCCTTCTATGATCTGCCTTTCATTTCCCCTAGAAAATACTATATCAAAAATACTGAAGCCAAACTTATTACATCTTTTAATGGTTAAATGAATAAGCCATTTACTTCCGAAAGAGAGCCTTGGGATAGGATGAGTGCTATGGTAAGTAGAAAAACCATCAGTTTCTCACTGTGGTTACAAATAGTGTAATAACAAGGCAAACGATTTGCTGGAGGGGAGGACAAAGAGCCAGAAGAGTTGGCATATTATATGTGCCCTGTGAGAAATATAAATGAAAACATGTCACAGCATAACTGAGCTAATCAATTCTTTGAGAACATTAATAAATCAACTCCAAAAATGTATTCCTTTAAGGGGGGGGCACTTTTATCTTTCAGATATAGACAGCATAAATCTTTGAGAATTCGAATCTTCTTAGCCATGTGAGACAGGGAAAGTCAAACCAGTCAGTTTTGCTCTGGTGTGAAAACAGCCTCGAAATTTCCAAACACTTGGCCAGGTGCTTCAGTAGAATGTGCGACCTTAAGCATGCTCCTTAACTGATTCTGGCCTTAGTTTTCAAAGTTAATTGAAAGTATTTGATTAAAAAAATAGTAATATAAGCACTCAATAAATATGGGAAAATATTATTTTCTCTTAAAAATTTGAGATCCTTTCTAATGTTTTGGGGAAATGATAATAATGTAGCTGATGTGTGGAAAACTTCAGGGGATAAATAATAATCTCATTAAGAGTTGTTATTATGTGGCCAGGGTTCCAGACATTAAGGATATTTTGCCCCATACTTCATTTGATTATATAATTTGAAATTCTGAAACATTAGGAAATACATGCCAGGAAGACTGGAATAAATTGAGAAACTATTCCACATCCTTAATAGGTAGCCCCAAACCACTCTTTTAATAGATATAATGCTAAAGTTGTAAACAATGTAACACAGGGAGTTAATGGGCAGTGTATTAGAATTCTCTGGCACTAACAGCAGGGGCAGAAGTGCCAAGCCCTGGAAGATTGCAGGTCTTGCTGGGACGAGCGTGCAGGTAGAAATACTCCCCGCGGAGGGCTATGACCTGACCAACCTGGCACGGGATTGTGGGTTATTATGCTGAGCTGCAACAAGGGAGCTCACTCCGTTCCTGTTCCACAGTTCATCACCTGCAAATAGCGCTGTTGATATTTTCCTCACTTACCCAGGCTACAGTCTGTTTTTGCTAAGCAGTAGATGTACATGTGTATAAACCTATGTGTGAAAGAGCCTGATGGATGAATGTCATTAAATCATTCAATAGGAAGGGTATCCTGAAGCCCCATGTCAAGCCACCACAATAATCCATTAAAAATTTCCTTTGCCCTTGCAGTCTTTATTCAATGACCTGGATGAGTGTATAGATTTGTCAAGTTAAATGGATTTACTTTGCCATTAAAGTTCTGAAAAATTAAGCAAATACTGTGAATCCAGGAGAAGATGTTACTGCCCTTATCCCTAACACCTAGGTTAAATTCAGTGAATGCTTTTCAGTGCTAGGCATTTGAAACAAAAATGCAAATAGAAACATTGTTTTAAACTCCTCTTAATAAAACAGATTACTGTGCAATGGTAAAATCAATGTTATTGATCTTATCTATCCTCCGAGTAACAAACTTCAACTCCTATCACATCTGTTTAATTTGACCTTGAATAAGATTTGGGGGGAAATCAATTCCTTGATTTAAACCACAAACACTAAATACAAACAGTACAAAGGAGAAAAGAAGCATGTTGACTGAACCAATTGCTTCACCAAAGGAAGTCTGAATTCATTTTATTGGATGTAATCTTGGCTGTATAATTTATCTTTGTGTGTTCATTTAACGGCTTTGTTGTTAGTAATTTTATTCTCCACAGTTAGCCAAGTATCTTGCTGTGGATATTTCAAAACTAAAACAGAATTTTGGAGGTTGTCAATGATAACACTGTAAATTTCATTGATTTATAAAGGGCTAAAATTTGAAGAGTTTGCTATGAATGCTCTTCCATTATTAAAGTTGTAAAATTGCTTTATTGAGGAGTGACTCCAATAATAATTATTAATTAATAATTTCATAATTCCAAAATAATTAACAGTATTATGTGTGGGGTTTTGCCATACAATGTTTTCTAGGTAATGCAGGTTACATTATAATTCTAGATATTTATAATTTTATTTCTAACAATTCATTAACTTCTGTGATGCCCATCTAATTTCTTTGTTGTCCCAGAAATTAGGGAAATCCAAGATTATCCTCAACATAAACCAGGGAGATTATTTATTTTTGAAATCTTGAGTCCAATATATTTTCGAATATACTTCCAAATAAAGCCTAGTGTCATAGAGTGAAAGAGGAAAGCATGTATCTGTATAATTGAATAGAACATAATATTTATGTATGAGATGGAACATGTAGATAAATAAGTGTAATACAAGTTATATAAAAAGTGAAATGTCAGCAAAGTGCTATAAAGATATTATGGAAAGGAGATTAATGAGGTTGATTTTTTTTTTCCACTCATAGTTCAGTTGTGAAAATCTGATTAATTATTTGTTAAAAAGCAATTTATCCTGACCCACAGAAAATTTGACTTCTTCTATCAGGAGTGTTTTTAAATCCCATTTTTCACTAAATTGCCAAGTTATTCCAGCAACTAGTAATACTAGTGGTTGTTGGTTTATTTCTTCGCTGCCTCTTAGCTTCTTTGTCAGAGATTTATATGACCTCAAAAGAGAACTCCTTAGGAATCAGAACAATAAGTTACTTTTAGTCATATGACTTATGCTGTTATGTTTTATTGTCCTTGATATATATCCTCTTCTAGTGTTAATGCTAGTGGTCAGTATTTGACCACTAGAAATGGTAGAATCAGATCTTGAAGATACAGAGAAGAGTTGGGAAAGTTAAAAAAAAAAAAATCACTTGAATATACAATCAACAAGACAGTGTACTCAAAACTCATACATCAGCTTCCTAAAGTTATCTTTTAAAAAGTGAAATCTCTTATATAAATTAAGACATTTCAGTGTTTTCTCATTTTCTTTCTCTTGTGTTCCTAATAAATGTTTGCTGTATTTTTGAAAATAATTTAATTAATTTTACTATAATTTGTCAAAAACACAGTGTTTTATTTTTCTTTGAATTACTGGTTGACTACTTTTGTTTTATCTATACTTACTCTTTTTGTCCCCAGTGTTTATAATTTTAATTTATAAATATATTTAATTTATTTATTTAATAATTTAATGTATAAATATATATAATTTTAATTTATAAATATATTTAAAATCCCATAATTGGGATAAATTGAAACTGGGGACAACGGAAGACAAAATAAGAATAGAGACACTAAATGAAACCAGGAATAAAGCAAAAAACTCCTTATCATAATACTCTATCTATATACATTTATTGTTTTGTTATTATAAAATATATAGCTATAAATATCATCCTCTTGGAGCATGTACTGTATATTGAATATATTCCTATAAATTTTATGTTATGCCACACATATTTATAAAAATAAACTGTAGAATAACCTGGAAACATAGAATCAGCAATAAGCCTATTTACCTATACAGAGATGCAGAATTAGTCCTTAAATTAGTGATTTGAATTTCCACAAATTTCTTATAGAGCATGTTAGAAAATATGTATTTATTAATGGAGAGATTTCTATAAGGGGTTATGGTATAATTAATATATTTTGTTCTAGTAACACAATTACTATTATTAAATTTATACATCCTGCCTTGAGAAGCTTTATTGAAGTCCAGTTTGGAAGAATCAATGTAGTTGTATAGTTCTTAGAAAAAATGAACAGGCTCCCAGAAGTTAAATAATACAGGTTGATGACTGTTTAGCCATTTTAGTAATGAAAAACTTAAGGATACTAAATTACCTGGTTTTCTGGGTTACCAAAGAGGCCAAGTAATTTCCCTTTGCATTTCCTAGGTGTCCTGAAAGCCTTCGACCTGAAACAGTGAGGCCCTGTCTCCTTCCTTGCAGGAAGGACTGTCTCGTGACGCCATACAGTGACTGGACATCATGTCCCACCTCATGTAAAGACGGTATGAGCTCCAGAGTTCTGTAGATCACCTAGAAAACACACTCACCAGGCAGGACCTCCAAGTTCTTCTGGCTGAGCAGTGTTTGTGCTTCTCACACGGGGCTGGTAATCCTGGTTTGTCATGCGTGCGGTAAAATTCTAGTTTCCTTCTAGAGAATAGCCAGATTTGAAGAACCAAACAGATGAGTTTTATGCCAAAAACTGATTTAAGACTATATGATGGAGATCGAAATGAGTGGATTTTAGGCTTTATTCCATTAACCTAATTCCTAACCTAACCTAACCTAATTCCATTAGGTTTCCTTTAACATTAATTCTAAAAGAATGTGTAGTGTCCCTGTATATTTCAGAAAGAAGGTACAGCAATCTTATCCGTACTCATGGCTTCCAGCCCTCTTACTGGCAAGAAATAGATAGCCATGGGCCCAGATTCACCATAAAATTCAATTATTCAGCCCCCAAGGCTGCAAATAAAGGAAAGAGAAAAATGGCCGGATTAGACCTCTTCTAACACTTACCTGCCATGAGGCATTTGCAAGATGAGGATTTCCTCCCAGTTTAGTTTTGTTTTGTTTTTTATTACTCACAAAGACTCTTTAATATCATGGCAGACACTTTGATAACTGAGTGTCTTTTCTCAGAATGAGGTCCTTTCTCATTGCTGCTGAGAAAGATATCAATATCCTCCAGGTGACTTATGGAATACCCAAGCAAATTTTCTCTCAGTGTCATGGGTGACACTCTCTCCTATTTTTTTTTTTTTTTAATTTTACTCTCCCAACAAATACTGATAGTTTTTCTTAAATTTATTTTGTGTTATTTTATTTAAGCTTCTGGACTCTTACTAAAGAGATTCAATTAAGAATCAACTTCTAGGGGGGCCTGCGTGGCTCAGCTGGTTAAGCATCTGACTCTTGATTTCGGCTCAGGTCATGATCTCAGGGTTGTGCGATCAAGCCCCCCGTCCGTGTTCCACATTCAATGCAGAGTCTGAGATTCTCTCTCCCTCCCCCTCTGTCTTTTCCCGCTGTTTATTCTCTCTTTCTCTCTAAGCAAATGAAATAATTAAAAAGAAAAAGAAGAATCGACTTCTAGATTAACCACTATTTTAAATTGCCAAAAATTATTTAAATCATTAAGATATTATATAAGATCATAAATTTAATAATGGATTGTTTTTACAGGGTGATTATCATTTTATACAGTTAAAACATGAGTTCCTTTTTATGCTTTTTAAAAAATTTTAGGTACCTTTGAAACATCAAATAAAATTAAACCATAAAGTGAGCAAGAATATAAAATTTTTATTTTAAAAGTCTTTTAAGACACCTACACCGGTTTTGATGTAAAGAGTTTTAAGCATTAACATTTTCAAAACAACGTTAATGGCATTAAACTTAATCATAAACCAGTGTCACTGACAATTTTTCCATTTTCTTCTTTTATTTGCTTAAAAACTAAATAACAGATATCATCTGGCTTGGTCATAATCAGCAACAGAATGGTACTTTATCAGTCAACATTTCTGTGGTAAATATTAGTTATTCATCACTACAGTAAAAAAGCTTATTGATTACATGAAATTCATATGCTTTCAAAATTTATTCTTAATGTGTTTATTCTTAATGTTCATGTTAGTATAAGGCAATTATTTACTAATAATTCCAAAAATGTGCAATTACACTTATAATCATGTAATTAATAAACTAACGCAAACATAATATTTTTAATGAAAATGAAAGGCAGGGAAAAAGCCTTTGCCTTTTTCTTATATTAAATACTTCCTTGTACTGGGTAAAGTATTTTAAAATAAAATTTGAAATGCTCTAAAGTATTTCAAGGAAATAAAGTTGAAGAACACAAAATATTCCATTATATTGAGTCTAGGATAGTCACAAAAGTGAGGAATCAGGTAAGTTTTTCTCATTTCTTTAGGTCTTCATTTGAAATTAGTTTGGGATATTAGGATATATCCAGGAATTAGAAACTAGTTTAGTAGCCTATGAATTTTCTTCTATAGGAAGAAGAAACAAAAGATATATGCCTAGAAAAGAAACAAAAGATATAATTAATTATAAAAATACTATAATTTAAATTCAAGTAATATAAGTTTTATTTTGATTTCTGCTGAATTTTATAGTACCAAGAAAATGATTTGCTCTTCTCTGTTTGACCATTTATAATTTTTTAAAATTATATGACAAACTATGATTACTTATATAAGGCCCTTTAATCAAGTTTAGCAGGCAGATGAAGAAATCAATTGTAAATACTATGTACAAGTTAATTAAATTAATACTTATTGGTGTATATATATGCATAGATACTTATTGGATTTCTTACTTATTGATTCCTTTATAAAACTGACACATTAATGACCCTGTAGAGAAGACACAGTCCCTGACTTCAGTGAGATTTTGATTTCATTTAAAATGCAGAATAGCATGAGTTCTAAAATGTAAAACTCTTCAATATAAACCAGATAATGTTAAGACTTGACTCAATAAGAAGATTTAGTTGTAAAACAGAGCTCTAAGGAAGGGAAGGAGCAAAATATTGTGGAAAAAAATAGTAGGGAAAACCTTGTTGAAGGTGGAAGCAATCTTTTTGAAAGCGGGAACATAGAAAAGAATCCCAAGGGAGGATCAAAATCATCAGGAAGACTCTTAGGTGACCATGTGAAGATGTGTTGTTTGAGAAGAAAGAGACAACTAGACCATTGGAGCCCAGAGAATAGGGAGAAAAATCAAGATGTGATGTTGGAAAGAAGAACAGAGACAAGTTATGGAAGACCAAGTTGGTCTTAGGTTTAGCAGGGCACAATTTTTAGTTTTTGAGCATACATTAAGTAGTGGGTTTTATGGTATAACGGAATGAGTGAACTTTAAATTAGCAAATCCTGTTTGAACACCTATCTTGGCCACATAGCAGACCTGTAAGCTCATGCAAGATACTTAAGCTCACCAGGCCTTGCTTATAACATCTATAGTTGTTCTGTAGCACAAATGAGACAATATATGTTACAGTGCTCTATGCTTTCTGAACCATCATCCAACTGACATATAATTTATTGGTTAGCCTATTATTGATTTGATGATTGATTGACTGACCTACCTATCCATCCATCCATCCATCCATCCATCCATCTATCCATCCATCCTGTATTTTCTTTTTGTTTAAGTTCCTGTAGGAAATAACCTTCATGCTGTATATGGTCAATGTCTAGTGAATGCAGTCTAAATGCAGTCTTTCTTAGAAGTTTGTGTATCAGTGTGAGAAAAGTATTTGGATCGTGATGAAGAAAAAAGTGATCATTACTCAAGTATTTGTTGAAATGTTTACTGATAATTGTTTTTAAATACTCATTATGTCATTAAACATCATATATATTATTTTAAGCCATTATTTATTTTTTCCTTTCTGTGGAGATTTCTCAAATAAATTTAATATTTTAAATTTTAAATATAAATGATATAGCAGTAAACAAGGAAATGTTCCTTGTTCTCAGGAAGCTTACAGTCTGGTGGTATGAGACAGACTGGGCATTTAATGACTGTTCTAATCTCTCAGTGAGTATAAAAGATCAAGGCATGGGTGCAGGGGGTCTTGAGAAAAGAAAAGAAGACGCGACATCATTTTGGAAAATGCAGAAGCAGACAAGCTAATAACATATAGAATTTCTAGGCAACATGGAGACCCCACTTAGGTATGTGTTTCAAAAGGGATTCCTTAGCGCAGTTGTCATTGTTTCTCCAGCCATGTTCATCTGTCTGAGTGTAGAAAAAGTATAACCAAATAATTGGTTTTGACTAGAATTGGGGTTTTCCTAAGAGAGTACAAGGAAAAAAGAGAGGAGCAAGGAATCAAGGGTGTTCTCAAGGGAGTCCTCATTGTAATAATGGAGGTGGAATCTCAGTTGGGTTGGGATGGAAGTGAGGTCATGAAAGGAATGACAGATAATGAAGAAGTAATAAGGACAGTGGACTGGCAGTCTCAACTGAGTTTGAAGAAGTTTAGTAAAATGAGAACTGAATCTGTTGAACTGGAAGGTTAGGAGGAATGACAGGAAAAGTAAGATGTTTTAAGATGAGAGTGTGCAAGTACTAATGATAATAGCATCAAGGGCTGAACAGAAAGCGCTAGTAATGGATTTGAAACAGAGGAAAAAGTCATTGAAGATGAGGAGGTATAGTAATTCAGAGCCCAGCACCTTGCCTGGAATAGCCATGTGGTTGCCAAAGCCAGCAGAGTGGTGGCCGGGGTAGGAAGAGAAAGGATCACATTGAGGGACATTCTAAAGTGGTTAATTAATGAAATGTGAGTAGCTGGCTGCTGCGAGATGGGTAGCTGAAGGAATATTGGCGACAGAGGAGTTGGAGATTTTTAAAGATAAAAGGAGAAGAAAAGTCTAGGAAATGTCTAGAATCAGCTTCACTGGCAAAAAGTATGAAGGAAACTTTCCAAGAAGAGATAGGAGATGAGAGACCTAATGTTCTAATGGGGGTCTGGGTGGGAGGATTAGAGGATGGAATAAAATGAGAACTCGAAGATCAGGTTACACATGTAGGGAGTGCTGTGGGTCCCAACGGTAATGGAAGACGTGGGGGTGTCAGGAGGGGGTCGTGGCAGTGGTGCTAGTTTCTTGTGGTGACTGACAGACATGTGAGGTATAGAATGAGTTAGTTGGCTGGTCTCTTGAAGGATTTATTAACTGCTGTGAATTAAAATGCACGGTGCCACTGGGATACTGTTCTTGCCCCTGGAGCTCCTGGGTAGTGGTGGCCAAGGAGTCCCAGAATGCCAGCTCAGAAACCTGATGTCCTGTGACAGGCTCTCCGAGAGCAGGGCAGTGTTTGGTTAAGCCCCCAACCCCCACCCCACCCCCCCCACCCCCCTACACCCACCCCTCCCTCATCTCAGCAGGAGCAGGAGACCAGCCCTGCTTATTCTATTTGGAAGCTTTGTATTGAGTCTCACATAACAAAAGGCTTTCAGAAACCCTAAACCTAGGCACTCAGACTTAAAAAGAATGACTCTAATTGTGTATTGAGGAAATAAAGCCAAGGGAGTGAGAGAGGGGTTTGCTGTTGGACAACAGTGCCAAGATGCATTGTATACCCAGAGAAGCCTTTTCTGTTTTTGCCTGTAGACTGCTTTAACTGATAATAACAATACAATGGTGTTATAGAAAACTAGCCTCTTGTTGTAAGGGGGGAAAAAAGCAATGACATGTGGTTAGGGTTTTTTTTTTTTTTTCTTTTCATTATTTGGTATGAAATGGGAATAATCCAGGCTTCATTGAAATAACACTGACTTCCACACACAATTAAAAATAGTAAATGGAGTTCTATGTTCAAGAACAGATAATAGCAACAGAAAATTAACTCAAGGATAGGGTGCTTATTTAATTCTTCAGGTAAAGTCTAAATCTTATTAGAGCTTTAAACTTAAGAAAAGGTGGGGCCACCCTCACCCTCTCTTTAAAAATCACTTTAAAGAAGTAAGATTACACTGTAGTATTGCAGAAGATGGACTAGAATAACTTAGTGTGCCAGGAAAAACAAAAAGAATTATTTGAAATGTCATTCAGCCCTCTCTTAAGATGTGCCTTGAAAAATCAATGCCGATAAGGATCAGTATTGAGTGGAGGGTAGTTTCAGTCCTCAAACCAGTGCACTTGTTACCTTTTTCCAGATTTTTATAAATTTTACACGGGACTTTTCTAAAATATAAGAAACATTTATGCCTATAAATACTTGTAACTATAATCTTAAAAATATCGGTACTTTTGATTAAATAATACATTTTACTCTTCAAATTCTGTCCACTCCTTTTTTCTAATGTATTTATTGACTTGAAAGCTAGAAGGGATATTGCAGAGAAGTCTAGTCTACCTTGATGCCCTGAAGCAATACGGCACTAGAATTACTCCCAAAGATATGAAAACTCCCTTTACTTTTGCTTCTCGCATGAAACATTTCCCTTTCAGTTTCCCAGCACTCCAGTGCTCCAGTCTGCCATCCATCCTGTGTCTAGCTTAACAAATCTTGGTTTTGCCTGCCCTTTAAATCCTTCCATCAAGTAAATTATCTGGTGAAATTTATCTTGAATATCTTAAGATAATCTGTAAGATGCTATAATATAACTATATGAGAGACTGCGTGTCCTCTGAGGTTGTGTGCCTCATTACCATGTAATTGTTTTTGAGTATCTAACCCCTTTTTCTGTTTCTATCCTAGATGGATATTTTCACTATAAGCACTTTAGGTGTATTTCTTTATTTTCCCCATGTTTATTATTTCCAATGAACAAAACAATCCCTTATTTTTTCTTAATTCTCAGAGCACAGACTTTGTACCCATGTGCTTCCTACTATAAGGAAGTGGATAAAAAGAAACAGAAGGTGCTACCTAACAATCCACTTGAGAAGTGAAATAAATGTGTCTGCTCACCCAGCAAATATTTATTAAATCCCTACCATATATGACTGGTGTTCTGTGTCCTAAGACACAAAGATAAATGGAAAACTATGGATGTCTATCAACCACATGCAATAAATTGAGTGCGGATGTATACAGGAAACTATGAAGGTTGTAAAATTCCAGGTTTGCCCGCTCAAGTTATTAGTGAGAAACCTTCCACTTTTCTTTCTAAATATGTGCCGTAGCTCTCCCTTTGTCTGCATTCTGATCTGAGGGCTCTGTAAACTGGCTGAGGTCCACAGTGCTGTTTCTTTGAGTATACAAGTAATTTCGTAACTGAGATCTGAGAGTCAGTGCACCTCCCAGTGGATAGAAACACGGATACTATGACACTTCCTGTGTAACCCCATTAAACTTCCTCTGTAGGTGTTAGAGCTTTGGAAGGTTCTGCTTTCATCAGCTCACAGTCACTGGTCTGTGGGCCACACGAGGTCAAGGTGTTTGAACTTTTTTTAAGAATAAGTGGATTGCCACTGTGGAATCAATTATGGAAGTGAAAAGAGTTATCGTGATCTTATATATCAAATACAAGCTCGTGGACGTTGCGATGAAAAGACACTAGAATGTTCAGAGTTGTACCTGAGGTGAAATTTTTGCTTTGAGGTTGAAAAATGAAGTAGGATTGAAATACCGTCTGCTGCTTCTATCACAGGAACTAACTCTCACAGGAGCAGCACTGCCTGTGTCCCTTGTGACAGTTAGTGATGCGGAGCTTTTAGTGTATAAGGTGCCACTGAGGCTGAACTCATTGTCTCCTCCAGGTTCCAGATCCCTGGGTCTCAATTCCATGTCTGTTGTCTACCTGCATGGAGACAACATGGGTGGTGAGTTACTCACTCTGAGAACCTTGACCGTCCTGGAAACAAAGACCCACTCCTCTGTGTTCTTTCTTTCTTTCCCTATTAAACACACAACCACCTCCTTCCTTCCCCCAATGCTAACCAAATGATAAAAATGAATATGCAGTTTGTATACCCTTTTAAAAAGATGAAAGACCATAATGTTAAAAAAAAAAAAAAAAAGAAAGAAAAATAGTAGAAAGTGTAAAAGAAGGATGGAGTCAGGTAGTACTTGGAGTTGGGGAAAGGGGACAGGAAAGAAAAATCACACTGTGAAGTCAAAGTTAAGGTAAGTTCCTGCAATTCAGAAGGAAATTAGCCCTGAGATTCTTGTGAACAAAGCGAAAAATAGAAGCCTGTAAGAGTCTTAACAGATTATCAAGGGAAACAAAATTTTCCTAGCTCTAAATTATTAGAGGAATTTATCACCTGGGCCTTAAAATAGGGGCCATTGGAACAACATAATGGATGGAGGCAGCATTAGCAATTTTATTAGAAGTCCCTTTGGTGTTTCTTAGATCTTTCCTAGATAAATGATATTTAATACGTAAAAGTTGCAACTGGTATTCAAACTGCTATTGTTACAATTTTTTTAAAAAAGTCTTAGACAGTATTTTCAAATTCTTTAATTCTTTGCTACTCACTACCTCCAGCCCCAACCCCATACTTTCTTATCTGTCGTATTCTAATTATTCACTGAAATAGTTAATATAATCACTAGTAGTAGAGGTTTTCACCATGATGGAAATAATCCTAAAAACTTACATGTGAACTCTAGAATCTTAAATGGGATAAAATATGCAAGGTCATCTATTCCAGTAGATCTCAAACCTGGCTCTTCATTCACAGTTCCCTGGAAAGCTTTGTAAAAATCTGATTCCCAAATCCAGTTTCCAGAGATTCTGACTTCGTAGTTCTGGGTAGAGGGTGAGAAATCTGTGTTAACTTTTATTTTCAGGTTTTGGAAGAAATTCTCCTACACAGTCAGACATTTAAGAATCCTTAATCTGCTTCTTTCTCCCTGCTCTTAGGGAAATCTTCAGTCCGCGTTGCTGGGAGTCACTTGCCCAGACCATTTTGAGGGATACCCCAACTTCATGAGGGACGATGTCCCTTATTAGGAAGTTGTGATTGTCAAATCACGTTTTTCTACTAACACAATAACTTTAAGAAAGTCTCATTTAATTGTTTATTAAACATCCATTGTTAGGGACAGCTAAACTTTCTAAATTTCTCTGTTCTCATATCTGCATATCAAATATTTAATGATCTTGCAAAAAATGTAAATGCATCATGCAAACTCTATTAAAATAATTCTCTAGGGAATTCTAATGTAAGTAAAGTCATGCCATGTGATTTTGCCTTTGTCCTTAACGGGTAAATATTTCAAATTAGAATATCTTTTATTAAAGTTGGCAAGTCTTCTACATTGTCTCTTTCAAATACGAAAATATTTGGACATCTTTAGATGAGTAATACTGTTAAGTTGGTATCTTCATTGAAGGTAAATCTTAATTATTTCCATTGTTTTTTTTTTTAAACATAATTTGGAGTTATTTACTTACAGTAATTGCTACTCTGAATGTTTCTGTAAAAATTCTGCCTCTAGGAAACCACTTTCGTTTCACTACTTACAGCCCTGATGTTTAGAATGTGACCTGAATTGAAGATCTTAGGCTGTGTAACATGAATAATAAATGACTAGAATAATTTATGAGGTGTGCATTTCAAATTAAGTGAATAACAAAGAAATAAAATTTCACATTAAAACATTGAATATAGTCTCCTAAGAAAGATTCATTAGAACTGTATGAGCCCCGTGTGGTAAACAGGACTATGTGAAATGGCATAAAAATAAGCGTAAAGTAGAGGAAAATAAATTAATTAGATCTGTCATATTTCTCAAGAGGAAAGAAATATACAAAAGAGCAATTACTTTGTATCTGTACATTAGCAAGGCTAGTTGACTATGGAACTGTTTTCTCTGTTCTTCACATTTTTTAATATAAATTGGTTGGGTTCTCAATATAAGGGTCTGGAGAATTTGGAAAATGATGAGACTAGATGAGGCCTCTCGTTCAAGGATGTCAAAGCACATGTAGCTGGAAGCAGGGTAATTTCTTCACAAGGGCTGGCATTTGGACATTGTTTTATCAGTGCAGGGTACAGCAGTTAAAAAGCTGCCTCATTCCAGGGGACTCCGGAGTCAGAAGGCAGTCTCGGCACCGGGTCATCATTCAGCTGCCAGCCAACGGAGGCAGGGACTGCACGGACCCGCTCTATGAAGAGAAAGTCTGTGAGGCCCCTCCAGTGTGCCAAAGCTACAGGTAATGGGGTTAAAGAAAAACCATTGTAAGCCATGCACTGAGCAAATACTCCAAGACCATTTTCTTTCCCAGAATGAGAAAAGAAAGCCAAGGACAGTCCCACAGGCTGGGTAGAAATTTGCATGGGTTCTGGCTGTGTGTGCCATTGCTTGCCTCTTTAGGGGAGCTGCCCCCTACCGGAATTATCTCCAGGGAGGCAAATACTTGTATAAATTTCCAAACTGTGTCACTAGCTCCAGGGATTGGGGGAAGTGTCTTATGATGATCTAAACTATAAGAAATTCAGAGAAGTGGTTAATAATTACAAAACACCGAAGCGATCCTCTTCCTGGTAGAGGAGTAGCCTAAGCATTCCTCCCCTGGCTCCAAAGAGCACCTGTTCCTCATAAATGCTGGCATTCCGGTTCACAAAATGACATCTTTACTTCAGTGTTGCTAATAAGTTGTCTGTGCTATTCATTTGTGGCCACCTCAAGGAAAATTCAGGTTATTCAAGCTATATAACATCATCTTGATGATTATTAGGGAAATATTTCCTCGTAACTATTAAAAGAAAGCACCTACTTAAAACTTGATGCAGTACATAATTGCAGTCTGATGACAGATGATGTATTATGGCATTAACTGATAGAACGTGTGATCACAAAATAAGATGAATCTGATGAATATGATGGCATATTTGCCATCCTATTTTCTCTGTATTTAATTCCATCATGACAAACAGTATAAATGCATGTTTCCTCTGAACAGTGACTGACAACTGTCAGCCCCAGACTTACTTGTTTGGGAGATTTGTTTTTGTGAAATGTATTTTAATTGCAGTTTCTGAGTTACCCCTGTGATGCTACCCAAAAGATACCATACAAAAGGTTCATGACTTGAATAACTCAAATATAAAATAAACATATCTTATTTAAATGGAATGCATCACTTGTAGTACCATCTGCATAGTAGATGTGATTAAAAAATGTGACAAGTATCAACTATACTTCAATTTTTTAAAAAAGGCTAAACACATCTATAGAGTTCATTTCTATAGAAGCTGACAATGATGAACTCTTGTCTCCACGACCATAGAAACTGCCTGTATATTTAATGCTGCTTTTTATAATGTCTTGATAGAGATCTAAATTACATTTAGATAGGATTGAGCGTTGGGAAATAAATTCCCACTTGCCATGTTCAAAGTCATGTTTCCATCTCTCTGTGGTTTGCCTGGCATTTTGCTTCCTCTCTATGAGGCTTCCGTTCTTTCCTTGCAGGTGGAAGACTCACAAATGGCGCAGGTGCCAGCTGGTCCCCTGGAGTGTGCAACAGGACAGCCCCGGAGCGCAGGAGGGCTGCGGGCCTGGACGCCAGGCAAGAGGTGGGAAGCTCCGTTCCACACTTGATTCACTTTCCATTCCTCCGTCACCACTCACTTAACCACTAGCTTAAGGAGTCTGTCGCTCTGAAGCCATGCTTGGTGACCAGAGCAGCAGACATCTGCCCACTTCTGCCCAGTCCACCTGACACGGCTACATGGAAACATCCTTTTAAACTGTGTCCTTCATTCTTTGACTGGAGCCTGTAACTCCTCTGGTTGAATTTTTCCTCCATTCATATTTAGAAGGTAATCAGAGAAAACTCTCAAGGAGGCTATGACTGTACTGTACCCTGCAGCTTGTTTGGGATTTTTTGGTTAGTTTTTGTATCATGGCATTCCAGAGCAGTTAGTTTGTCAACCTTACACTCAATGAGATCCATACGTCCTTGCCCATAGGAACTCTATATGTGCATGCGTACAGCGTACTATGGTTGGTTAACTTTCCAGAAATACTCAGCAACGACATTCCTAATGTTGCCATGGCTATGCCCATTCCTGTTCATATTCAGTACTGATTTTTAAATGGCAGATTTATTTACTCAAATTTACTGCCATATGTGGACTGCAATCTGTCTGCACTACTAGATAACATGGGAGCTTGCAGAAATGAGTGACGGAAATGTTTCCAACATTTACTGGGTAGTGTGGTTATTTACTAGGTATTGTGGATGATACATTCCATGCTTTGGAACATGTTGTTTATACTTGTAGCAACTTCAGCCTTTAGAGAACATGATTGTTTTTGCTTACGTTGAATTTGAGCATGTAGTTCCTGCTATATTCTTAAAATGTAGCTATGTATTTAATTCATAAAAACCTGTTTTCCCCCCTCATTTGTAGTTATGTATGTGGTGATGATGCAAAAGTCTGAACACACAGAATTCCAGTTTTTGTTGATTTTGATCCTTGACAGTGAAAAGTTGCTTTTCTAACTTGAGAAAAATAGCTTCTTTTTGGTAAACATCTTCTGTTTTTATCATCATCCTTTTAGAAATCTTTATTTAAGACCTAAAATTTAGTTTATAAAGAATATTAACAACCTAGCGATGTTTAGAATTTTATTTCATGTACTTAATTTTACTTATTTGTCCTCCACCGTCAGCTATAGTGAGAACATAATCATCTCCTGTTACTGTTAGAAGGACTTAGGTATTTAGAACTGACAGTCATTCTCCTCATTGCAAACCATTCATCAAGAAATTGAGTGCTGGGGCGCCTGGGTGGCTCAGTGGGTTAAAGCCTCTGCCTTCGGCTCAGGTCATGATCTCAGGGTCCTGGGATGGAGCCCCGGGTTAGGCTCTCTGCTCAGTGGGGAGCCTGCTTCCCTTCCTCTCTCTCTACCTGCTTCTCTGCCTACTTGTGATCTCTGTCTGTCAAATGAATAAATAAAAACTTAAAAAAAAAAAAAAAGAAAGAAAGAAATTGAGTGCTAAAAGAGCTTCTTATTCACCTTCCTCATTCCTCCTGAGTCAAGCATATGGTTGCATACAACTCTAGCCCTACACAGAGTTTATTACGAAGCTGGCTTGAGTTTGGGAATCGGGAAACATGAGTTTTAGTCTCGTTTTTTCACTAACACAGGGTGAGACTTGCTCATCCCTCTTCCTTCCTGGGTGTCAGTTAATTTAAATGAAGAAAAGAAAAGAAGGTTGGACCAAATGATCTTGCAGGATTTTTCCAATTTTCGTATTCTACAGTCTATGCGCAGGTAATGCCCAGGGATCAAAGTGTGAAATGAAGTTTAGGTAAAACAGATGAAAGCTGTATTTTCATAAAATAGCACGGGAGGAAACCTGAGATATGGTAGCAGCAGCACAAGTGTGAAAAGAGCTTCAGTTCCAAATTATTCCTTAACCACCGCACAACTGTGGTTCATTCATTTCCTCCCTCAGAGGCTGAGAACCTAATGATCCCCACAGTGCTTTGTACGTATTAAGTCTTTTCTTCAGCATTAATTCCTTCCCCCTTCCTGTTAGATCATGGCCCCAGGGAATGTGCACAGAGGTCATAGTAGGCTTAAAAGCAATAATATTAACACGGGTGTTTTGGTTTTTGACACATAATCTGCATAAAAACGGTTCTTTCTGTGATGACTGGCAACCATCTCATTTCCAAATCTGAAAAACTCTGTTCATCCCTCCTCCTGGGTGTCTGACTCATAGTATCTAATACTGTGACCCACTCCCAGCACGAAAAGGGGAGCTTCCTCTTGCTTCCTCAAGGCTACTTTCTCTTGCCTTTCTCACTGTTCCATTCATAGTTTCTTGTTACTGGTGCCTCTTCCTCTGCCTGTACTTAAATAATGTTTCCTCATCTTGGCGTATTTAACTCTACCATGTCAGTCTCCTCTAGTCTCAGAATATCTGGGAAGAGAAAGTTGCATTTTAACAAATAATTTCTGCATAAATACATTCAGAAGAACCCCTTCAACTTCCACATGAAGACAGCCTTTTTCTTTGTTGCCTTGGGAGATTAAAGATGCTTTTTCTTAGAGCCTGTATTCTTACAGAAACATGAAATAAGGAGAAATAAGAGGATAGAAATATCTTTTGCTAGTGGCAAAAAGACAGAATTTTCTTCCTTTGATGGTCCTGGCTGTTTTCAGAATTCTGTGTGATTGACCTGTCACATTCTTGCTATTTTCATCTTTGTTCTTATCTGATCAGAGACTCAGAGGTTTGGTTGTTTTTTGTTGTTTTTTTTTTGATGATGATTAAAATTATTATATGGTAAGGATTAGGATCAATCAGCAAAGATTATAGAGAAGCTACCCCCTGTCCTCTCTTATACATCAGACTTTCTCGTTCCACTCACTCATTCAGCTGTGACTGAATTCAGAAGTCTCTGTAGAACCATGGATGTCAGCAAAGGATGCATATGTTCAAGCCGGGGAGCTAACGTTCGATTAGGGAAATGAGATCACTGGTAACATCACCCAACGAGTGGGCTGGGACTTGACTTGTACCGTAACATTAGAGTGAGTAGGAAGGAGAGAAAAAAGGATCAGTTATACAAGGTCAGTATTTGGAGAAAGAAAAACAAAAACATTAAAAGTGTTCATGGGAAATTAGGTAGGTTCAAGCTCGAGAGATGTGAGCTAGAGCCTGAGGTGGATTTTGTAGAAGGATATACGTGTCCGGATCAGTATGTTCAATTGGTGGTAGGAGCAAGGACCTGTTTTAGCTGTCAGCATGTACAGAATAAGGCCGGAAGATAAGACGTGTGGGTCGGATGCCAGCTAGCACGGGGCTGTAGCAGTATGAGGCTGAAGTAACAGGGGCTCAGACTGGAACCACAGTAGGGGGAATGGGCAAAAGAAGTGGATTTTCAACATGCAGTAGAGGAAAATGACTTGAAGACTTAGTGGCAAACTATAGAAGCAGAGATGGAAATAAGTGACTCAAAGACGATCATACGGTCCTTGAAGTCCAGCCTTTTCTGCTGGAAAGTAGTTGTACTATTGGTGAAAAGTCTTAGGTCTGAAAGAACTAATTTTTAGAAATTACATTTTTTTTATATTGTGCAGTAGAGATGATGGCATGGGAGCCAACTGGAAATATGCAGGTATGTGTTGAAATAGAGAAATGTCACTCTAGAGATGGCTTAGGACAGCAGATAGAAATGTGGGCAGCATTTCTGTAAAGGGATTTGATGAAGCCAAGGGAGAAGCTAAGATCTCTATGATATATTGTACATAGGAGGAGAAATGGTTATTGTATGTTCCCATTAGTAGGTTTCTTTTTCCACTAACCTGTTTGCATGTATGTAGTCCTTAAGCTTTTTTTTTTTTTTTTAACCTAAAGAACTTTAATGGTATTAGCTTTAAATTACTATCCCCTTGCTTGGGTTGGAAATGACACCATATAAACTAAAATATGAGATTGCTAACTTTACCACTCTATGATTCTAAAGATAGGTCACATGGCTTTTATCAAACTCTGGTTCTAGACCAGCTGTCAGCAAACAGTGGCCTGTGCACCCAATCTCACCCACAGCCTGGGTATTTTCATTTGTTTATGTTGTTTTGTTTTTGCATCTAAAAGTTTATTGGAACACAGGTGCACCCATTTCTTTACCTATGGCCTATGGCTGCTTCCATGAGAAGGAGGCAAAGTTGAGCAGGTTGTGACAGAAACCGTATGACCACAGAGTCAAAAATATTTACTAGCTAGTCCTTTACACAAAAAGTTTGCTGACCCCCAGTCTAAACTCTGAAGCCAGGTAATCAATGATAGAATCACAACTTCTAATAATACTGAGTAGTCATTGCTCGGTAGGATCAGAGAACCTCTGAAGTTCATCGGGTCACTTGGGAAGAAGTTTTTCCATTCAATTCAACATTAAAGTAACTATTTTAGTTATAAGAGCAGTGGATTTTAAACACTGTCACAGCAGTAAAATATACACTGTTAGGATGAAATTGCAGCACTGTTTTTTTGTGGGGGGTGGGTGAGAAATAAAATTTTTACCCTAAAACTTTATAAGTAAATTTTTTTTTAAAAAAAAGCATTAAAGATAAAAGGAGATAATACATGGGAAGGAAGACAAGTGAGAAGACCCTCATAATTCTGCTGTCCAGCAGCTGATAACTCATACCCAAGAACTGGACAGTAAGAGTTCATTTACTAAGTATGCAGAGAAAAGACAGAATGTGTGTGTCTCATATAGCATGTGCCACTCAGCAGAACATTTACAAGGCCACCTATTATGATTCAGATTTTCTCAAATGACTCAAAACTTACACAGTCAAGGAAAAATAGAACTCTGAATTTCTCTTTTATCAGATTGCTAGCCAACGGTCCTAAGGTTCCTCTTTTCAAGTCACCTACACCTGCTTTTAGCAAACGGTTAACAATAAAGTGGCCGCTATGGATAGACTTTCATTTTTACTATTAATAGCATCATTGTTCCAATCATTAAGTATTGTCTGTGTTGATACACTGCAAAGGATTTGGGAAGCAATTATGGTCCCAGAGTCTCTTTATTTAACAAGTGACTGCAACTGCTTCCCATCCCAGCATTGACATTCCCTATAAAGCAAATTGGTGAGAATCAGCCTCACTCAGAAATGAGTTTTAATGACATGGATAGAAGAATATAGGAAGATTCTGTTCCAATCAAGGAAATGGAGTTTTGACCAAGGCTACGTTCTCTATATTTCAGAACTACATGAAAATGCACTCAGAACTCTTACATCAGAACATAAAGAGCTTTAAAAGAAAATTGATATGCTCTGAAACTTTGAACATGTTTATTTACGACCCAATTCCATAACATTTTGAAGGAAAAGTAAAATAATGGTGAAGGGAAATTTTGTATCAAGCATTCCCAGAACCACATAATTTTTGCCCAGTCTTCTCTAAATTGAATTAGCTGCTGTGGTATAAAACAGGATAGTTTCCTGAAGTTTATCAAGCATATCTATACAAACATTAGAAATCCTCTATAAGATAAGTGGTTAAGACTTCATGTTGATAGCTTTATCAGTCTTTCTAGGCTGCTGTAACAAAACTCTACAGACTGGCAACAGAGGAATTTATGTCTGACAGTCTGGAGTCTAGACAATCCAAATCCGGATGCTGGCTAATTCCGATTCAGCTAAGATCTCTCTCTCTGACTTGCCCATGATTGTTTTCCTGCTATTTCCTCACATGGTAGAGAGAGGGAGAGAGCAAGCTCTCTGGTTTCTCTCTAAGGGCACTAACCTCATTGTGAGGACCCTACCCTCATGACCTCATCTCTGTCGATTACTTCCCGAAAGCTACAGCTCTAAATGCTATCACATTGGGGGTTCGGACCTCAACATATGAATCTCCAGGGACACAGTTCAGTCCATAGCAATAACAAAGGGCCAGTGTCTTGAAAGAAGTTCCTATACCACTGTACATGTTGTAAGTTTGTGGGTACTAGCTCTCTCGGAAAGCGGTGAGAATAGGTTAACACTAGTCCCTAAAAGCCAGATTAAACTTCCCGAATATCATTCAGCACAATTCATCCTTTCACTAAACAAATTTGTTGAATATATGCCCCATGTTGCCTCTTGCCTACATGGTGGTGGGTCCAGACTGTCAAGAGACTAACAGTATATAATAAGTAATTTTCACTTATTTCTTATGGTAGGTCATATTCTATGGGTATATGTGATCCAGGTTTTAAGCATATTAAATAATACATTAGTAATATGTATATATAATAACTACTAAAGAATTAAGAAAATATCAAAAGAGGTAACCACTGATAGGCCATAGTGAGAGAGGAAATGACATTTAAATCTAGGATGACAAGAGCAAAAAGGCACAAAATAAAATCCGTACGTGTAGGGAACAGAGAGTGAGCAGTTTGCCTGTAGTTCCTGTGAGTAAGTTGGAGGCAAAGGGCCACGCTCAGGAGGTCTGGAATACTAGAAGTGGATCCAGGAGAGGAGGAGAGAGAGAAAGAATATTGTTGCAATAGGAAATTAGACACAAAGAAGAATTTTAGCAAGGCTTTGAATATTGAGGATGGTATAGTCCAAGAAACTTCATGCAATGATTTAAAAAATAAAGGAGAGATACTTTAAAGAAGGTTTTGAGCAGATTTGCCAACTTTAAACCTGGAATCATTCTTAAATATCATAGGGGAATTTTAGCGAGCCTATGAAAAAGGCATCTTTCCTGTAATATTGTCAATAAAAGAAATGGAAATAACAGGAAAGTACTTTCACATTCTGTTTAATTTTTAGGTGAATAGACACTCATATTTGCTTCATACTGTTCGAGTCACTTGTATATAAATTTTTAATAGATCAGTAATTGCTGCTGTCTTTTCTCTCTGCTCACATGTCTACAGTTTGGATGGCATTTGGAAGGCTAACTTATGGCATATGAGTCAGTGACTATGTCATTGAAACCTGGCCACAAGAGCTACGTCTAGACTTTCCATGAGAGCTGTATTCCAAATTAAATACATGGCTCATGATAATGGCAGTTTTCGACAATTTACATGTTTTTTTCTCTACGTCTGCCCTAAGGGGTAATGTCAGTCACTACTACTTAAAATATATATGTATTATTCCGTGTTTGTTACCTTATGACACATTTATGCCATGAGTATGAGGTAAACGTATCACAGGTTAGATGCTGAGTTTCACAAAATAACCTCAGATTGGCTCTTGTTCAGGTTCCTTGTTGGTCTTCATGCTGTCTCCTGCCAAGTGTGCTTCCTGTGAATTTGATGGATCTATGGCTAATGATTCCCAGGGTCAACCCTGCCTATCCTAATCCCCCATTCCCTCTGTACTCTTGCCTGCCAAAGAATGTCTGTTAGAATGTTGACCTGTCACTAAGTTCTGACATCAGTCTCTTTATGTGGAAGCCAGTACGATTCCGATGGATTCTCAAATAGATCGCAAAAAGAGAAAAAAAAAAAACAACTTTAATGCCATGCTCATATGACTGAGACCCTCCTGGTCCCAGAAGTACTCATTCTGCGTCATCTGTTTGGTTAGAAAGTTTATAAAAGGAAAGTCTAGGGGGAAAAAGGAAGTTCTAATTCTCCTTCTACCAGAATTAAGTCTAAATGATGTGCAAAGTATTTAACGCTAACTTATGTAGTTATTTATTTATTTATTTATTTGTGAGCAGATACGCTTAAATCTTGTGCTTAAATTAAGTGGCTTCATCTCTATTGGTGCTCTTGGCATCATTCCTTTACTTAAACTCTGGCCCATTTTGTTCTTTTTAAGAGACTGCAGTTTGGAAACATGATCAAGGTTAGGCCCAGAATATCTGGGTTAACTTCTCTCTGTCATTCACACGGATGTGTTGATTTTCAGAGATTATTATACAATGAGAAGGAAAAGAATGAAAGTGGAAAAAGAACAAGGTAGGAAAGAGCTTCACTCAGCATAACTCAAAGAGCAAAGGTACTTGCTTTGAAGAAATTTTGCAGAGACATGATTTTAAAACACTTTTTGGATGGTATACCTGTCAGTTACCACCCAATATTTTTATACATTTACGATGCTACTTTTTAGTTACAAAGCTATTTTTTTAAAAAAACTTCCAGAATGATTTCTAAATATAAATGGTTCACTCTAGTTGCCTGTGAATATGAGCATCCTAGGTGATTGGGAGATTTTGGTCTTGTTTTGTATCTCTGCAAGGGCCCTGTCATGAAATTACTATTAGAATGTGCTATTTTTGAAATAGCTCATAAAATAAGCTTGACACTGTGCGGTGTCCAGGTTGGTTTCTCAGTGATGCAGTCAGTTAGCCCTTGTCTGGTCGCTCGTTTGAGCTCCACTGGGAGTTGATTCTTACTTCCTAGTATGTCCTCATTCAAGGACCGTCACATGATTCACATATATTATCAGCCTCAATGAGACTGGGGAATCATTGGTAGCTTTTAGGATCAATAAAAGAAAAGTACATTTCTTTGCTTTCTGCCAGAGCTACACTCACAAGTTGTAATTAGAAAGTCATCTGGCAAACTTGTCAGTGAGAATCTCTTCCACACAGAGCAGGCCCGGGATCATTACGTCTGCCTAGTAAACAACTGGGTTCCTCTTGCATTATTTATGGGTTGAGTCTTATTTCTAAGCTCAATTAGGTCTCTTGGTAACTAGATTTCACTCACATTAAGCCTTTTCTTCTTCATTTCTACATGGTTCGTTCTCACTTTTGCCATTTTTTTCCATTAACATCATAGGGAAAAAAATCACTCCTCCAAGCATTCAGTCCGCCGAACACATACCCAGACACTGTTTTGTGAGGTAAACCGTGTTAATATTACTCAGCTTAATAAATAATGTCTCAGAGCTGCTTGAACTCTTTGTTTACATACAGTCCAGCAGCTTTCACTGCATTGGGGCATTTATCTTCTTCTGTTTCCTGTAATGAACTTCTATGTGCACATTTTAGATCTAGTCATTTATTTCACTGATTATTCAAACGAAATGACATGGTCTTGCCTGCTGAAGGGTAATCTGCAGACCGAGAGCACTCCTTCTTCTTTTGTGCATCCTCAATAATAAGAGAGTTTCATTCCTCTTCAAGGAAATGAAGATGAGCAACTGCATTTGGAATTCTATTAGATTTACTTCAGGGCTGCGTCAGTAACGTTCCATTTACATAGTCATATGTGCATAACACAGATATCCGTGTCCTTTTAGCTCAAACCAATGTTATCTATTCCCTTTCATTCCTGGGACCTTGATTATGCTCCTCTTTAAAACATAGCTCAAAATTCAACCTACATGAAAACATTCTAAAATTGACTTTACTTATTCAACTGATTAATTTTTTTATTTAAATTTATGGGGAAGCTTCAAAGAGACACGGAAATAGGAAGACTAATGTAATGAGCACTGGTAGCATGGTCTTCCTTTCCACGGCTTTGACAGTCTTTAGCCGGTTGCCATTCTTGGTCATCTGCCACTCCTCACACTCTTTTTTTTTTTTTTTTTAAGATTTTATTTATTTATTTGACAGGCAGAGATCACAAGTAGGCAGAGAAGCAGGCAGAGAGAGAGGGGGAAGCAGGCTCCCCGCTGAGCAGAGAGCCCGATGCGGGGCTCAATCCCAGGACCCTGAGATCATGACCTGAGCCGAAGTCAGAGGCTTAACCCACTGAGCCACCCAGGCGCCCCCACTCCTCACACTCTTACAAAGATTTTGCTGGAATCTTTTAAAGCAACTCCCAGATAAGATGTCTGTCGTCCATAAATACTTCATTGTTTCAAATGTAACAGTAGTATTACTATAACACTAAACACAGTTAACAATAATTCTTGACTATCATCTGTATTCACACCATGTCTAATTTCCCCCCATCGTCTCAAAAATGTCCACAGTCAGTTTGTTCAAACCGGGATTCATAAAGGTCTCTGCACTGCATTTGGTTAGAATACTTGTTGAGTCACTTTTAATCTAACAGTTCTAGCTCCCTTTTCCAGAGCATTTATCTGTTCAGGACACCTGCTCTCTTACTTACTTACCTTACCGTCATTCCCTCAATGTTGATGGGCCCAGCATGCCTTGCCTAATTCAGACATAACCCATAAGGCAGCCACATGGTTGTTCCTCAGGCTTTGAGTCGGCTGGAAGCAGACCGTCCGTGACACAGAAATAAAAATTGCTGTGCCTCATGTAAGTAAAATAAGATTATAAACAAACAGGATATAATCAACGTAGAGTTAAAGAGTTTTGCCTTAAAATAATTCTACTGATATTTGCTGACCTCACTAAGATGATTTCATGGTGAATGAAGCAGATGGACAGCATGGGTTTTAGCCCATCTTGTGCGTAAGACCTCTGTCCAAAGGAGAACTTGCATAATCACCACACACCCTCCACCTGAAAATACGGAGACAGCTGTCTGGGTGTATGTAGCTCTCTGGTGTGTTAGGAAACCAAGCTTTGTCTGATGCATCTTTTCTACAGTTAAAACCACCCTGTTTTCAGTATCTTAGAGGTGACATCTAGGGTTTATAAAGTTGAGAGACCAGATGGTTTCCTTTTCAAGCATTTATATTTTCCTCACCCTAAGAGCAGGAAGTTCATTTCAGATTGCATTTCTGTGCTTGAATTGTTGTGTTTCCTCTAAGTCAGAACAGAAACAAGTTGAGATGTATGATAAATTTTCAATATATTGTGCAAATATTGCTGTTGTTATGTGTTTAGATAACATTACATGAGTAATTCATTCAAAGCACACTGTCTAAAATCTTAGATAAGGGTAGCGGAATGTTGCGTGGGTTTCTGGGAACAGATATGGGAAATTTCCATTTTTTTTTCTTTTCCACGAATTGAAATACGTAAGGTATACATATAGGGAAGAGGGCTTCACATTTATGCAAATAATACAGATCTGCACAAAATAAGCTAGCTTGTTTCTGGAACTATATTGTTAGTGGTTTCCTTTTATCTTGGTTTTTTGGCATCACGTAATGTGATGAGAGAGCAATTCTGAAACAAAACTTGTGAGAGGGGGTGCCTGGGTGACTCAGTGGGTTAAAGCCTCTGCCTTCGGTTCAGGTCATGATCCCAGGGTCCTGGGATCGAGCCCCGCATCGGGCTCTCTGCTCCACAGGGAGCCTGCTTCCTCCTCTCCCTCTCTCTGTCTGCCTCTCTGCCTACTTGTGATCTCTGTCTGTCAAATAAATAAATAAAATCTTTAAAAAAAAAAAAAACTTGTGAGAGAACCTTAGAAAGTGAGCCTCAATGGAGAACCCAAGACAATTTCATTTAGTTTCTCAAAAGATTTCTATTCCAGTTCTCTGTTTCAGAGAGTCAGACTGGATGAGTAGATAAAAGTAGTCTTATTTCAAAGAACCCAAATTTAGTTTTGTAATTTTTGTAATTTTCTTTTATTAGAAACAGTGGGACCCTCTCCACAGCCTAGAGTTCTGATATAGTCAAATCTCTTATTTTCCAAATTGATCATTCTTCAGATTCCTACATATCCCAATAAACTAATCATGTAATATCTCCCTCTTTGTCGGTCCTTCCTCTTGAGCTTCTTTGGGACAGCTCGGCTCACAAACCATCCGAGATCACTAAATTTACAGTGTTTAAGGAATCCGCTCTGCCTCCGCGTGGCGGCAGACTGCAAAACCACATCATTAGCACCCACTCCAGTACTGATCCATGGATAACATCCTCCCAAGCTATGTAGACGCTCCCTTGATTCGCCGCTGAGTGAGTCCATTTGAGTTCCACTTTTAGAGCTCCCTTAGTTCATCTGCACATGCTCGGCATTGTTTCCCAACCTTGGCGCACTGCCAGGGTGGTTGAGTACCAAGGCACTTTTCGCTCTTTGTCCCATATCTCAGCCAGACCCTTCCCAGTGCCTTGACTACTCAAGTGAATGGGTCTGAAACTTAAATGTGCATAAGGAACATCTGAGCAGCTTGGGAGTGGGGGAGACACATATTCTCTGACTCCACCCACAGAAAGCTCGTTCAGGAGTTCTGGAGTGAATCCAAGAATCTTCCACTTTCACAGTATTCTAGGTGTTTCTGTTGCGAGTGAAAAAACATCACTGGCCAGAGCAGTGGTCCGAATCCACTGCTGTGCATTTGAATCACCAAGGAGTTTTAAAAAGATGCTGATGCCCAGGACCCTGTCCTCAACCCATAAATCAGAATGTTTGGGTTGGGCAAGGGGACGGACATCTCTCAGAAGCTCTCCAGGTGATTGTAATCCACAGCCTGCTTTGAGAACTGTAGCTAGACCAGTAGGATAAACACAGTGCTGCAGAGAGCTCCTCTCCTGGGTGGTGAGAGTCTCTTCAGGGCACTTGTTGCAGTCTCCTGTCATGAAACTTTCATAACCGCCACCACTGTTCATTCTACCGGGTTTTCATATATGCAAAGTTCAGGGAGCCCTGTCTCCTCTTCATACAAATTGGCCCTTTCAATGTTGTGCACCTTAAATGAAGAGTATCTTTAGCTCAAAACTAGATGAATACTAACCTACCTTTGCACAATTAGGTAACTTTTCCTGCACCAGCTGTGACAAGCTGTATTCACCTACACAGAGAAAGTCTTCCCCTGCGAAAACTGTTACATCCTCTTAGACACCCCGTCACACACCCTGCTGCTGGGTGTTAAGTTTCAATATACAGATCTGGAGAGTGTTGTCTAACCTGGGCCCCCGGGTGCCCTAACTATAACTTAGGATCAAAATGTCAGGCTCCTTCACTTAGTTTCCTGATGATTAGAATCCTGAGCAGGAAAGAGATCAAGTTCCAGCCTAAGCCATAAACCTGAAAGGGCCACGTAAATTAGTGTGCCTGGGGCCGTGTAAGCTAGTTCAAGGAAGACACTTTTAGGACCAAGGTCTAAATGTTTCATCTTCTTCCTCAAGAAATAAATAAGTTATTTTTAAAACCATGGGAGAAAATTGCAGAGAAAGGGAACTTTAAAATATAACTTGCTCTTTTTCTTTGTGACATGATACCTTAAAGCAATTTTATGACTGCATTCAATAAGCAATAAAAATATGACATGATTTTAAAAAATCCAGTAGAACAATATCTTGAGGGAATATATATATTATATTTATATTATATATTATATAATTATAATAATATAATTAATATAATTATAATAATATATTATAATATTATATAATATATAATATATAAAAATATATTATAAATATAATAACATATATTATATATATATTCCCCCAAGATATTGTTCTACTGGATTTATATGTATATATATATATAAAATTACTTGACCATTTTTTAGGGCTCATATGTAATTGGGGAAATGTCAGTTATGATATAATAAAGATTGCTAAAATTTTTGTTTTTATTTTTAAATTCATGGTTGATATTTGTGCTTTTGAAGAACTTGTATACAGAGCTTAATGGGGGACTTGGACACAGTCCCCCCTCCCCATTAACCACTCCACAGCCATCCCAACAAACTTCCAGTGTAAAATAACATACTTTCCAAGCAAATGCAGCCACAAGATGGATTCCATAAGCGTCCCCTCCTCACCCAGTTTGTTGCCACAAAGATCCCTCTATAGAGAAATCCTAGAGCAGCCAATGATATATAAATATTATTAGAGGAATGTGGAGTCTCCCAGAATCTCTATGAATAGTCTTTGTTCAGCATAAACTATTATCAGAACCCATGTGTTGTCTCTTAAATAATTAATTTCTAAATAAGAACTTGAAATCCTTAATAGCATGTAATAAAAATGGCTAAATGCTGTGTGTGTGTGTGTGTGTGTGTGTGTGTGCTTTTCTGTGTCACAAAAATCACTGAGGGTTATCCGTTATTTTAAAAAACCTACAGGATCAATTTAATGGCTACTATGATTATTAGAAACACTCCTCCCAGGTTTCTGCTGCAAATAAAGAATTAAAAGAGGATTCCTCTGACTGTGTAAGAAAATGTTGGTTAATTCCGAAATTGTGGAATAATTATAGACATTCAAATTTGTTTTAGACAGCTCTATGTGCTTTTCCTTTAGCTATTACTTGTCGAAAGCAAGATGGAGGACAGGCTGGCATCCATGAATGCCTTTGGTATGCAGGCCCCGTGCCAGCCCTCACCCAGGCCTGCCAGATCCCCTGCCAAGATGACTGTCAGTTTACCAGCTGGTCCAAGTTTTCTTCTTGCAACGGAGACTGTGGTGCAGTTAGGACCAGAAAGCGCACTATTGTTGGTAAGAATAATTGCGATGCGAAAGCCAATACTGTCAACTTAGAAAACATGTTCAAAGTTAGACCAACAGAGTTCTGACAATGTATTTGGAAAATACATAGATATGCCTTATTGCTGGTGTACTGATACTATGCCAGTGGATTCGCATGTGTATTTTCATGGAAGTTGGCAGTGACAGACGTGCTATGTACTTTTAGTAGAAAGGAAAAGTAACCCTGAAGATTGAGCTGGCTCCCCATACAATAGGTAGATTATTTTTTTGGTTTAAGCACACACTTCTGGCAGATTGCCTACAGACTGTGAGGTGTTTGGAGAACAAAAGGAAATGTTGCCACTTCATTTTCTTAACCCATTCTCACTGTCATGGTCTCATATTATTCTTCATAGCCTAGAAGAGGAATATGACACTAATTTTGTATCTGAAAACTGCATTTTAAAAGGCAGTCACAATGACAAAAGTGGCGATATAATGAGCAAAAACAGGAGCTATCATACTGAGCTAGACCTGGTGCATTCAAAAATATTGTCAGTGGCAAAAAGAAAGCTAAAAGAAAAAAAAAATAGCCAGTAGACTATTCAGAATTTAAAAGTTATATAATGAACCACCCGTCATAATGAAGTCTGTTGAAAACTATATAAGGCACCTTCTGAAAGTTAGAGATAAATATATGTAAAGCATATGCAATTAATTGTGTGTGATTTAACTAATAGTATGATATATATAACATAACATAATAGAAATATGATTAAATTAAAATAATGATATATTAATTTTCAAGCACATATTACTGTTTGTTTTTTATTTTAAAAGGGAATTTATTTAGATTTACATACAGACCATTCCTAGCACTTTCTTCTGACACTCAATATCTTCACTGTGGATATTATTTACTACACGAATCACCAAGTATGTCAAAATGATGACTCTTCAGAAATAATGAAAGATGCAAACTCATAATCAGAAAAGTAAATATAAAAATCTCATTTTCTGAATTATAATCCTATATAACCATGCCATCTATTCAGAATAAACAGAAAGAAAAAATAAATAGTCCAATTCAGTGACTCTCTCTTTCATATTTTTGCACATGCTATAAAGGAGAGATTTATGCAATTACCTTAAACTCCCCTAATCAGTGAAAGTCCATGATCATTTGAAAGGATTTTAGTCATTCAAAGAGTATAAAATGCAGCACAACAGTGAACACCTTTTGCAAAATGGTAATTTTAAAATGAGAAAATAAGAAAAATTTCACTATTGCAAGGCACCCAGTATTAATAAGAGCCTCCAGAAAAAGCACTGTGGAGTGAGAAAATGGCATTTATTTGTAAGCTACTGTTGAATATGGTTAAAAATGGAGAAAGGAAGTTTAGGAAAGGAAGAAAATTAGGGATGCTTGAAATGAGTAACGATATTTTCCAACTTAAATTTCTCCACAGGAAAAAGTAAAAAGAAGGAAAAATGTAAAAATTCTCAGTTGTACCCTCTGATTGAGACTCAATACTGTCCTTGTGACAAGTATAATGCACAGCCTGTAGGGAACTGGTCAGACTGCATTTTACCAGAGGGGAAAGTGGAAGTGTTGCTGGGAGTGAAAACACAAGGAGATACCAAGGAATGTGGTCAAGGATATCGTTACCAAGCAATGGCATGCTACGACCAAAATGGCAGACTCGTGGAAACTTCCAGATGTAACAGCCACGGTAATCCAATTTTTCTTCACTGTTACATGTTTGCTTTCTCTGGGGGTGGAGGTTAAATGAACATGGGTCAGAACGGAGGGAAATGAAGGTTTAGAGATAGTGCTCTAAATGGAGCATTTTGGGGGCACCAGATAGGATGCACAGGGACATTTGTCTTGTCCAGAAGTTGGCAACTAAATCCCAGAGTTGGTGGCAAGAAAGCCTTATGGGCAGACAAAAATGGTGCAAGAAACTTCCCTTGGTACAAATGAAGAGTCTGTCAAATAGGCCCAACAAGGCCACAAGAGAGGTATGAGGAAAGGAGATTTGAATTTAATCTGCAAATAAAGTTACAAACTAGACAGTCTTCTAATAACCAAACCGGCAAGATTTGAAATATGCCTGAAATGTTGCTAAGTGGCAGAGAAGAAAGACCGGAAGTCATAACTGGTGAGAAGTCAAATATTTCTTGTTTATTCCTCATTGTGTTAAGATTAGCAAAAAAAAAAAAAAAAAAAAAAAGTGGCGGGGAGAAGAAAAAGAAAAAAGAAAAATGTACCTACTCTTAGTTAACTGTGCCCACTTTAGTTTTCTAAACCAAACACAGTGATAATAATTAAATTGCCAGATGTTTGTGAAGAGTGGCCATCTTTGATCAGAGTATGTTGTAAACTCTTTGGTTCTAAATCTTAATATGGTAGTCCTTAAGCAATATTTTCCATTATTCTTTTAACACGTCTGTCTTTTTGTATTGGACTGAGATTAGGTTACAGTGGGTCAGCCTGAATCATAGATGCCATATATTTGCAAACATTGAGCAGTGATCCTCCTACCCTCTTCGTTGGGGTGACCTCAGAAAGATGAGCTGCGTTGCTAGGAGGGAGGGACATAGCAGTTACCTTTGAACCTTGCTGGAATAGCTTCTGCTATTGGAGCAGTGCTCCTCCATTTTATTATATGGTTCAGAAAACAACATGAACTAATAGGACCATCTCTATTTATAAACCGTTGAAGTACCATCAGTGACACATTTATTGGAATCTCTTAAACCTCCCCCTGCAAAGAAGTTTCCAAAATTCATTTCCCTTTCTTCACCTTATTTCATAATTACTCTTTTATCAAAGTCTAATAAAAATGGCCCCAGAGACTCCATTATATTGAAGCTCTGGATATAAGTATTTTCAGATTAATATACTTAGCTTACTGCATTCCTAACTTAAAGATAGTCAATGCATCTAGAACAATAACTACAAAAGAAAAAAGAATTTGATATTTATAATAGGTGTGCTTTGAGAAACAGGTACAAGGGTAACCAAATATTTTGTTTTCTGTATCAATAATATCAGTGCTATAGATTAGAGACCAGGAAAAATGTACTGAGATATATGATAATGTAGAAGATCATAATTAGTCATTAAAATGTAAAATTGAAGATCACTTTTAAAAACCTGTTTCTCCTAGAATATAGCTTATAAGGGTTTGCTCACATTTTAAATTGTTATGCCTAGTGAGTCACCAAGATAATCATTTGTAACATAACCTTTGAGTTTTCAGAATGACTTTTGTATATTCTCACTTTTATCCTGATCTGTTAATTAGATGCAGGAGAGTGTCAGTAAGCCACTTAACAGTCAATTTTATTTTTAGGAAAAAAAAACAACCTTAAAAAATCCTGTGAATCTCCTAAAAATGTTTAATCACTTAACAAAAGTCAAAGTACAAAAATAATAAAAATTGAACAAAGGCAGTAAACTTAATACTGTAGCATTGTTGATTCAAAGCATGAAGAAGACAGTACTGTCTTCTAGAACAAAAGCACAAAAGATAGATTCCTGATAGCACTGAGCTTCGTGGGGTTTGTGGAAGGATCTCAGACCCTTAACTAAGTAAGTGACTCCACTTAGTTCCTTGTGTCTGTCCAGCATCAATTCTTTCTCATTAAATCTAATCTATGGTAGATGTCCGGTGGGATATTTTTGTATTTACCAATACATTTACTCAAAGTGACATCGAAGGAAATTGAATCTCTGTGGCCTGGTTTCTTTGGAAATTGCTTCTTTGCTTATATATGTTCTATCAGTTCTGATGGTGTTGGTGGGAGACTCTAACTTTGGTGTTCTATGCGAGGCGCACTCTACATTACAATCTCAGTGACCACTGCCTTCTCTCAGCCAAACTGGCTTTCCAAATGGATGGTGGAAAAAGAGGCTTTCACGAAAAAGTCTCTTTCTGCTTTCAGATTAAACACAGAATTGATCCCCACGTGTATGCAGTGCAAAGACACTACTCTTCCCTGTTCGATAGTGGCCTTAGGGCATTTCTATTTTATCTGTGCTGTCCGTCTGTGGATATTATCAGTTATTACACTGATTAAACAGTTGGACTTTCACCAGTTTAATTCTATTATTTTAGGCCATTTCCCATGTGGTCACCATTATTTTAATGTCTTCTCCTTAAGGCAGAGTTCTGTTATGTCTGGAATTCTTTATAGTGTTAAACTTTGTATGAAAGATGATATACATGTTACTGGGCTCAGGTTCTCGGACCCAGCAACAGGAGAAACAAGGCTCGACCCCAATTTGAAGGCACAGGCAAGGCTTTCCTGGGGCAGCACCTGCAGGCAAAGGGAGACACCGTCTCAACAAAAGTGTCAGACTGGCTTTCAGAACGACAGCCAGGGAATGTTTTAAAGGGCCTGAGGTGGGAAAGGGGTCATACTTAAGCACGGAGGGGCTGGGGCTCCCAGGCACGTGGGCACACGGTGCAGTTGACAGAACATGGTTCTTCGTACGTCAGAGGTTTCATTTGTATGTTAAGTCTTTACCTCTGGGCATGTTTTCTGGCATTAAAATGAGAGGAAAAGCTGATAAAAGGTCTAATTTGGGGGCCATCTTATCACCAGATGTTTTCCTAAATCTCCAGCTAGCAAATACTTTAGGCTCTGTGGACCAAAAGTTCTCTGCACAAGTAGAGACACAAGTGGTCTACAGACCAGCAGCATCAACCTCACAGGGAAACCACTGGAAATGTGAAAATTCAACCCACATTACAGACCCTACTGAGCAGAATCTGCATTTTGACAAGCTCCCCTGGAAGCTTTATTGCATGTTTTAAAAATTTGCATTCATTCATTCATTCATTTGCAAGTAAGCTGCATGCCCATTATGGGTCTTGAACTCACAACACTGAGATCAAGACTTATATGCTCTAAGAACTGAACCAGGCAGGTACCCCATACATTTAAAGTTTAAGGATTACTTTTCTGGATTGCGCATCTCCTCACAGGGTTTGGTAGGAATGTGAACTTAAATCTTTGTAGGAAAGGTGTGTGGAGATCACCCCCTACAGAAGCACAATATGCTGACTTAGGCAAAATAATCAATACCTCCCATGTCATAGTTCACTTGTTCACTTGATTACCAGTTATTAGGAAGAGAACATTAGGAATTTTTTTTTTTTAATTTACAAGTATGGGTCTTCATAAGGTGAATGTCTATTTAGGTATGATTCTCAAACTGAAGGAGTCTACAGGGCTCTCTGTATAAAGGATATTGGCAATTTAATGATTACCAGTACTCAACTTACACATAGATTTTTAGTTCAAGAGCATGTACTTTTAAGACATTGTGTGGAATTCAGGGTACATCTGATAAAAATAAGTATGAATATGGGGAGAGTGGATTCTGAGAATAACCTACATAACCACTCAACCATAGTATAACTAGAATGTATTACTTTTGTAATAGGATTCTATAGAAGGTTATATAAGTTTAATATTAGAGGTTAATTAGAAACAAAATTGAATGAGAAACTTTTCCTTATCATCGTGGATGGTGGTATTTGAGGAAGAGCATGTTTAAAGAAACCAGGCAGAAAAGGCAATAAATAGAGTCTTGTAAACAAGCTGAAAGGGAGTACTAAGTTCTATGAAAACCTTTTTTTGTTGGTCATATTTGTTTAATGTCTAATTCATTTCAGAATTTAAATCTTGCACTTGACAGCACAGGTACAGCTAGTACGACTTTTGCAGTTATCATGCACAAGTGAGATCTCTTTCTTTTCAAATGTAAAAGAGAGGCAGGGTTTGAGGGACAGACTTTTCCTGAGGTAATCATTGCAAGTTTAAAGAGCCAGGGAAAGAAGGAAGGGGCCACTGTGGATGCTGAGTACAAAAAGAAAGCAGTAGCCTAGGGTCAAATTTAAATAAGGTATGGAGACCAGCATTATTCTCCAACAGGTTCCCTGAAGGAGGACTGTAGAGGTGATAAGGGAGAGACTTTCATTGGAAAATTTCCTGCAGCTACCATTCCTGTTGTGTGTGACAGAAAAACATCTGGTGTTATTATTTAATTCTGTGTGCTCCATGTCCTGGAGACCTCAACTCATCTATTACTTAATAACATGGTTTTCAAACTGGGCTCCACGGAGCCCCTCAGGCCAGGCTGTCAAACATAGCTTCCAATAAATCCCATAAATGTACTGGACTTTCTTTTCAGCTTTTTAGAAAGAAAGTGCTCTGTGGCTTAAAGTAAATTCAACTGCTAAAAATAGTTCATTATCTGTAACAATTAAAAAAAAGAATTTTGATCTCACCTTAATCAACAACTTCTGCCATTGTATTTTATTTCACATCCTTTCTATAAGCCTATGGCCCCTAATCCCCCCTAATTCTTTTTTTTTTTTAAAGATTTTATTTATTTGACAGATAGAGATCATAAGTAGGGAGAGAGGCAGGCAGAGAGAGAGAGAGAGGATCCCAGTCCTCGATCCCAGGACCCTGAGATCATGACCTGAGCGAAAGGCAGAGGCTTTAACCCACTGAGCCACCCAGGCGCGCCCCCCCCCCCCAATTCTTTAGAGAAGTCATAAGACGAATTTTCAGCGAAATGATTACAGAGTGGTAATCTTGTCAATATCTGTGGCAGTTTTGTTGATTTAACCATAGAATTGTTCATTTTTTACATTATGTTACAAGGTTCTTAATTCATAAAGATACTAAATGACCTGTGTGAATCCATATATAGATTCTTATTGTAGTAGTAAAAACCTGCAAATCTAAAATAGTATTAAACTTCCATAACCCAAGAGTCTGGTCTCATTCCTTTAATGTAGGTCTTTTTCTACTTCAAAGCATCATCAAAATAGTTATGTAGTGAACAAGGCTTATACATAAGGAATTTTTTATGTGTACATGAAGAAGGTATTATGTGTTAGACATGAGCCCTATCTGTAGGCTCAAAAAGCAACCCAAGAGCACACAAACAATTTATGGGCATTTTAAATTTAAATGTTGAAGAAAAATCTTTACTTGTATTTACTTTCCGTGTTTATCCCATTTCTTCATAGCTGCATTAAAATTCACTATATCTCTTGGGCGCCTGGGTGGCTCAGTGGGTTAAGTCTCTGCCTTCAGCTCAGGTCATGATCTCAGGGTCCTGGGATCGAGTCCCTTATCGGGCTCTCTGCTCGGCAGGGAGCCTGCTTCCTCCTCTCTCTCTCTCTCTGCCTGCCTCTCTGCCTACTTGTGATCTCTCTCTGTCAAATAAATGAATAAAATCTTTTTTAAAAAAATTCACTATATCTCTTATAGGAAATTTTAGTTAAGTTGCATAAAAATAAACCTGATTCCTCTTTTGGTCTTTTTAAATAGCTATTTTAAAAAAAAACAAACAAACAAACTCAAGGTATTTATTTACATAACAGTTTCCCCCTCCCTTGGCCATTAGCTTGACCTTTAGAGCCTTAGAACTTTTTTTCTTTTAAAGATTTTATTTATTTATATGACAGACAGAGATTACAGGTAGGCAGAGAGGCAGGCAGAGAGAGGGAGAGAGAAAGGGAAGAAGGCTCCCCGCTGAGCAGAGCCCGATGCGGGGCTCAATCTCAAGCCCTGGGATCATGACTGAGCTGAAGGCAGAGGCTTTAACCCACTGAGCCACCCAGGTGCCCCAAGAGCCTTAGAACTTTAAAGTAAATATAATTTTAAAAAAAGAAAATTTCTTAACTTTGGGAGAGTTAGAAGTTTATTATTTGTTTATCCACTTCTGCATATTTTTCCATATCTGGAAATGGACATGAAAAATTCTACTTTTTACGTATTAAAACTCTGTATACCTTAAAACATGAATCCAAGGTTATTTATTTATTTATTTGTTTGTTTGTTTGTTTATTTATTTATTTTAGTGTTCCAAGATTCACTGTTTACATATAACACTCAGTGTTCTGTACAATATGTGCCCTCCTTAATACCTTCCACCAGGCTCATATGAATCCAAGTCTAATGCATTATAATTACAACCTATCTGAATGATCTGCTTCTTACTGGTCCAGGAGATGCTATAGAAAAAAGTCAGTATAGGAATGCACCAACCAAATCATTCTAGAGATTCACAGTTCATAATAGCAAAAAAAAAAAAAAAAAAAAGGAAAGCCCAAGGTAAAGAGACCTACTTAATTTAAATGCAGTAATTTTCTAACTTGACCACAGAATTTTTGTTGTTGTTGTTAAAATTATACTTAATGCCTATTAGAATCCAGCAAACTAACGTTTAAAGATCATCCTTTGGAAATACTTCTAAGATAATATATGGTTTTCACTGATTGAAAGAAAAATGTCCTACATTGAATCAAGTTAAAAATAAATCACTCTAATAAGTTTTAGAATGAATTATTTCCCATTATTTCCCATTATTTCCCATTACTTCATGGTCTCAACATTCCACCAAATACATTTACATTGCTGACAAAGCCTTATTCCTGAAGTGAGCTTTTTAGTACTGATATCTTGTTTTTAATATGGTATTAGTTAAAATTATAAATGTTAAATCTGGAGAGAAGGCCCATGAATGCTTTAATGTATATAATTATTCCCAAGGCTTTATTTTTGTCGAATAAGTGAACTGTAGATAAAGGGTCTTATATAAATAAGTTTATTTACTTCTTAGATTAAAAGGTATGTCTGAAAGTGAAGTATAACTCTGCCATTAACTACCTGGAGTTAGGCCAAATGCCACCAGTTAAGGGCTTAGTCTTCGACCAGACTGCTCGGCCCTTCAGACACCAGCGGCAAGTTCAGGGCACCCCAGGCCACCCTTACTACTGACATGCTGGCTACAGATTTGGAGGTTCCAGCCACCCCTCAGGTTTACTGGAACACCTCAGAGAACTTAGGAAACCACTATACAGTTGACCCTTGAGCAACACTTTAACTGTGTGGGTTCACTTGAACACAGATTTGTTTCTGTAAGTATAGTACAGGACTGTAAGTGTATTTTCTCTTCCTTAAGATTTTCTTAATGTTTTCTTCTGATCCAGCTTACTTTATTTTAAGAAAACAGAATATAGTATATACAATATACAAAATGCATGTTAATCAGCTCCTTATATATTCCATAAGACTTGTGGTCAACAGTAGATTGTTAGTAGTTAGGTTTTGGGGGAGTCAAAGTTGTACAAGGAATTTCAGCTGCACAGGGAGTCAGTTCCCATAACCCCCATGGACTTATAATTGGAGACTTATTATAGCAAAAGGATACAAATCAGAAGTAGCCAGGGGTGCCTGGGTGACTCAGTTAAGTACCTGACTCTTGATTTTGGCTCACGTCACGATCTCAGGGCTGTGAGATCAAGTCCCACTTGATCGGGCTCTGCACTGGGCATGGAACCTGCCTAAGATAATCTCTCTCCCTCTCTTAAAAAAAAAAAGAAGAAGAATAACAACAACAACAACCACAACAACAAGAACAAGAACGAGAAGAAGAAGCTACCAAAATAAGAGACAAAGGGGCAAGGTCTGCGAGGGCATGGCCCTCTCTACATATCAGTGTGTATTATCTGCCAGAAAGCTCACCTGAGCTTTGCTATGCAGAGTTTTTACTGGGGCCTCATTACATAGACATGATTAATCGATTCATTGGGCACATGGTTGAACTTACTCTTTCCCCCAACCTGCACCCAGAGATTGGGTGGATATCATATGGCTTAAAACCCAAACCATCTAAACTTGTTGTGTCTTTGTGGTATGACCGGCCCCACCTCTTCAGGCATCTCTTTTAACATAAACTCACCTGTAGTCCAAGAAGCCACCATGAATAAGAAAGAGTCAGGAAATTTTAGGACTTGAAGGCTACCTCCCAGGAATCAAGACAAAGAACAGCCAAATCCTTTATTATACAACAGGAGGTTTTAGAGTTGGCAATAAGAAATGGCCTTGGTAATAAACTTGTACACAGCTGTACCTAAGTGAATCTGAATGTGCCTCATCATCGGGTAACTTCCGGTATTGGAATAATAACAGCAACAGAACCCCATAGCCATGAACACTGATGCTGAAACTTCCTGAGAAAATCTTTAAGTACCTATCAGATATTAAGAGATAGGCCTTCATATGTATATAAAACAATAAATATAAAATTAAAGTAGCATTTCATTGTAATTACATTTTCCTGAACACTTCACTATGAAAATTATGATTACCCAAGGTTGATCATAACTTTTCATACATTGAATATATGAATTTGGATAGAACATTTGATGATAAGAATTTGACTATAAATAGGAATTTGGTTTTCCTGAATTGTTATCAGTCCTCAATATGCAATTATAAAAGAATATTCTATTTGAGAATTTTTAACAGTATTTTTAATATTTTTAAACCCATGAGGACAGTAATAAAGTTCTAGCTAATTTTTCTCATTCCTGATTGCAGTCATGTACATAGAATATACATTAAAGTAGGAGAGATTCTTTGAGTTTTCTTTTGAGATTAATCCAAAAGTTTCACACAGAGTGCCAGAGTTGCTTATTCAAACAGCTGTAAATCGGAACCAACCAATATTTTCCATGTGCTTTTAAATGAATTCTTTATCAGCACTGCACCTTTCAACAACACAATATAGTAACTGTGAAGGTTGTTGACAGCTGCTTTATCTGTGCATTCATAATTCAAATGAAAGGGGTGATTGGATGTCTCTCAAAAGCAGTTATGCCCTCCAGTTGCCACTTTAAGCCTGCTAGTGTTTTGTTTTTATTTCAACCTGGAAGAGTGGTCAGAATAGATATGGGATACATAAAACATGATCAGAAGTCAGGAGGTTGATTTTTCCATGTGTCAAATTCAGTGTTGAACTGCTAAAAGTTTTAACACGCTAACTGTGAAGTCATTTGTTTTATCCCCGTATTCTTCAGAAGGCATAAATTGCAACAAGATGCCAGCAGTTTATTTAGCCTTAAAACGCAGGAAATATTTGTCTTTCATCCCCTGTGATTGTTTGGTGTTAATTGCCCTCAGAAATGATCTTAGCAGAGAAGGCAAGGGAATGCTTATTTAGCAATTTACTAGTAGCATTAAGGATTTTAATTGTGCTGATAAACATGACAGACAATCATTGAGTGTTGTTACACATTGGAAAATAAAAATGGAATGCTGAGCATTACACTCTTTTGCAGTTTGTCTTTATGCCAGTGCCTAATTTATATCTTTTAACAATTCAATAGGTTGAATTTTATTTGAGAGATGTTTTCTGGAATATGCTGTTGGAAGATCAGACATAAAAGTTTTATATCTGCTTACTTAAGTAATATAATGTGAATCAGTCTGAGTCATACATGTTAACTCTCCCTAATGCCATAATCTTCCAACAGATAAAATGGAAAGAAAGAATATCCATTTATCTGTTACTTTGTCAAGTAGTGACATGAATGATCCTGTGATTCTACCTTCAACTAGGAGTACTAAATAACAAAAGGTTAAAAGTTTACTTTTGTGGTCATTTTGAAGGTGGGAAAATGCAATTCTTCTAGAAATATTTCAATAATTTATTACCTTTGTAACAAAAGATAAGGCACTATATCATAATAAAGGGGACAATCCCTAACAATTGTAAATATTTATGCACCCAACATGGGGGCACCCAAGCATAAAAGAACTTATTGATAATAAAACAAAAACCACAGGGGACTTTAAGACACACTTATATCAATGGACAGATCATAGAAACAGAAAATAAACAAGAAAACATCAGCTTTGAATGACACACTGGACCAGATGGACTTAACAGATTTAGTCAGAACATTCCATCCTAAAACAGCACAATACACATTCTTTTCAAGTGCACATGAAGCATTCTCCGGAATAGCTCATATATTCATTCACAAAGCAGGCCTCAACAAATACAAAAAGGCTGAAGTCATACCATGCACCGTTTCTGACTACAGTGCTATGAAACTAGAGATCAACCTCAAGAGAAAATCTGGAAAGAACACAAATACATGGAGATTAAACAACATGCTAGTAAACAATGAATGGGTCAACCAGGAAATCAAAGAAAAAATTAAAAAAAAAAAAACAACAACACAAAAACCACATAGAAACAAGTGAAAATGAAAACACAATGGTTCAAAACCTTTGGGGTGCAGCAAAAAGTGGTCCTGATAGGGAGGTATATAGCAATACAGGTCTACCTTAAGAAGCAAGAAAAATCTCAAACAACCTGACCTTATACACAAAGGAGCGAGAAAAAGAATAAAGCCTAAAGCCAGCAGAAAGAAGGAAATAATAAGGATTAGAGCAGAAATAAATGATATAGACATTTTAAAAAAATAGATCAATGAAACCAGGAGCCGCTTCTTTGAAAAAATTACAAAAACAGATACACTCGTAGTCAGATGTATCAAAAAGAAAAGAGAAAGGACTCAAATAAAATCACAAATGAGAGAGAACTAACAACCAATACCACAGAAGTACAGTTATAAGAGAAAATTATGAAAAACTTTCAGTCAACAAATTGGACAACCTGGAAGAAATGGATAAATTCCTAGAAACACATAAACTACCAAAAGTGAAACGGGAAGAAATAGAAAACTTGAACAGACCAATAACCAGCCAAAAAAAAAAAAATCAATAATCAAAAATTCCCAACAAACAAAACCCAGGACCAGCTGGCTTCACAAATTCTACCAAAATTTAAAGAAGAGATAGTCCCCATTCTTCTCAACTATTCCAAAAAATAGAGAAGGAAGGAAAACTTCCAAACTCATTCTATGAGGCCAGCGTTACCCAAACCAGATAAAGACTCCACTGAAAAAGAAAACTATAGGCCAGGATTGCTGATGAACATGGATTCAAAAATTCTCAGTAAAATACTAACAAACAAAATCCAACAATACAGAAAAAAAAAAAAAAATCATTCACCACGATCAAGTGGGATTTATTCCTGAGATGCAAGGGTGGTTCAGTATTTGCAAATGAACATGATATGCTGCATAAATAAAAGAAAGGATGAGAGTAATATGATCCTCTCAATAGATACATAAAAAGCATTTGACAAAGTACAACATCAATTGATGATTTAAAAAAAAAAAAAACTCAACAAAGTAGGGATAGAGGGAACATAGCACAACATAATAAAGGTCATATGTGAAAAACCCACAGTTTAATATCATCCTCAATGGAGAAAAACTGAGAATTTTCCTCTATGGTCAGAAATAAGACAGGGATGTCTGCTGTCCCCACTTGTTATTGAACACAGTACTGGAAGGTCTGGCCTCAGCAATCAGAAACAAAGAACTAAAAGGCATCCACATTGGCAAGAAACAAGTCAAACTTTCACTGTTTGCAGATGACATGATACTCTATATAGAAAGTCTGAAACTTCATCAAAAATTGCTAGAACTGATAAAAAATTGAGTAATACAAATACAAAATGAATGTACAGAAATCTATTGCATTTCTATACAGCAATAATGAAGCAGTAGAAAGAGAAATTAAGGAACTGATCCAATTTACAGTTCCACTAAAAACCATAAGATACCTAGGAATAAATAAATAAAATCTGACCAAAGAGTCAAACAACAGGTACTCTGAAAGCTATAAAACACTGGGAGGAGAAACTGAAGATGATACAAACAAATGGGAAGACATTCCCTGCTCATGGATTGGAAGAACAAATATTATTAAAATGTCTATACCAACCAAAGCAGTCTACACACTTAATGCAATGCCTATCAAAATACCAATAGTATTCTGTGAAAAGTAGAACAGATAATACTATAATTTAGATGGCACCACAAAGACCCTGAGAGTCAAAGCAACCTTGAAAAAGAAAAGCGAAGCTGGAAGCATTACAATTCTGAATGTCGAATTCTATTGCAGAGCTATAGTGATGGAAACAATATGGTAATGGCACAAAAACAGACACATAGATCAATGAAACAGAACAGAAAACTCAGAAATGAACTAAGTATATGGTCAATTAATCTTCAACAAAGCAAGAAAGAATATCCAATGGGAAAAAGACAGCCTCTTCAAACAGTATTGGAAAAACTGGACAGCCACATGCAAAAGAATAAAACTGAACTGCTTTCTTATACCATACACAAAAATAAGTTCAAAATGGTTTGAAGACCTAATGTGAGAGCTGAAACCATAAAAATCTTAGAAGAGAACACAGACAGGAACTTATTTGTCATGGGATCAAGCTCCACATCGGGGTCCGTGCTGGGCATGGAGCCTGATTGGGATTCTCTCTTCCTCTCCCTCTGCCCTTTCTCCCCCCCAAAAGTGGGCAGAAGACATGAACAGACATTTTTCAAAAGAAGACATACATACAGGTGACCAAGAGATACATGAAAAGATATTCAATATCACTGATCAGGGAAATACACATCAAAACTACAGTGAGATCTCATCTCACACCTGTCAGAATAGCTACAGTCAACAACACAAGCAACAAGCGTTAGCAAGGATGTAGAGAAAAAGGAGCCCTGTGCCTTGTTTGTGGGGATGCAAACTGGTGCAGCCACTCTGAAAAACAGTGTAGAGGTTCCTCAAAAACTTAAAAATAAAACTACCCTACAATCCAACAATTGCACCACTAGGTATTTACCCAAAGAATACAAAAATACTAATTCAAAGGGATATATGCACTCCATTGTTTATAGCAGCATTATTTACAATAGCCCAATTTTGAAAACATCCAAGTATCTGTATTCATCGACTGATGAATAGATAAAGAAAATGTGGTACACACACACAGACACACACACACACTGGAATATTACTCAGCCATAAAAAAAAGAATTAAATCTTGTAACAGCCTGGATGGAGCCTAGAGAATAAAATGCCAAATGAAATTAGTCAGTCGGAGAAGATAAACAACATATGATTTCAGTCATATGTAAAATTTAAGAAATGAAACTAACGAACAAAGGAAAAGAAGAGAGAGAAGCAAACCAAGGAAGAGACCCTCAGCTATAAAGAACAAACTGATATTTACCAGAGGGGAGGTGCATGGGGGGACTGGTTAAATGGGTTATGGGGATTCAGGAGTACAATTGATGATGTACTGGGTGTTGTATAAAGGTGTTGAATCACTATATTGTATACTTGAATTAATATCACACTGTATGTTAATGAACTAGAATTTAAATAAAAACTGAAATTATTACCTTTGAAATTCTAGTGTCCTTTTACCAAAGCTATTGATAATGTTTGAAAATAATTGGGATTTTTTTTAAAGTCATACTTTTTGCAAACATTAAACAATTTGGTCACAGAATGCCATTGATTTGGAAATTTTAGACATTTCTAGTATGATTTTTTTTCATAAACTATTACTTTGAAATACAAAACAATGTTTTTGAAGATTTTATTTATTTAGTTGACAGAGAGAGAGAGAGAGAGCACAAGTAGGCAGAGCAGCAGACAGAGAGAGAGGGGGAAGCAGGCTCTGTGCTGAGCAGGGAACCCGATGTAGGGCTCCATCCCAGGACCCTGGGATCATGACCTGAGCCCAAAGCATAGGCTCAACCAATTGAGCCACCCAGGCGCCCCAAAAAGCAAATAACTCTTAATCTTAGCTGCCTTTTTGGGCAGAAATTGACAAGCTGATTCCAAGATGCATATGGAAATGTAAGGGACCCAAAAAAGCCAAAACTATCTTGAAAAATAAGAACATAGTAGGAGAACTCAGAAATCCTGACATCGAAACTTACTACAGTTACAGTAATCAAGATGGTGTGGTATATGCACAGAGATCAATGGATTGATATTTAGAATCCAGACATAAACCCTTACATTTATGGTCAACTCATTTCAACCAAATAATTCAATGTAGAAAAAAACAGTCTTTTCAACAAATGGGCCTGGAATAACTTGATAATCACTTACAAAAGAATGAAGTTGTACCCCCCCACTTTTAACCTATATGAAAATTAAGTGAATCCTATACCTAAATATGAGAGCTAAAACTATAAAACTCTTAGAAGAAAAACATAAGTGTAAATCTTAATTACCTCAGATTAGGTAATAGTTTTCTAGATATGACGTCAAAGCTCAAGCAATCAAAGAAAAAGTAGGCAAACTAGACTCAATGGACAGTTAAAGCTTTTGTTCTTCAAAGGACACTAAAATAAGAAAGACAAGTTTTGACAAATGTAAAAATTGGAACACGCATACCTTGCTAGTGGTATTGTAAAATGGTATGGTTTGGAAAACAGTTTGGCATTCCTCAAAATTTTTAAATGTAGAGTTACCATACGACCCAGCAATTCCACTCCTAGATATACACATGTGAGAATTAAAAACATATTCACACAGAAACTGATACATAAATGTTCACAACAGCATTATTCATAAAAATAGGGAAACAGCTACAATATCCATCAGCTGATTCATGGATTAACAAAATATTATCTATCCATACATGGAACACTATTCAGTCATAAAAAGGAATGAGATACTAACACGTTATGACATAGACGGACCCTGAAAACATTATATTAAGCCAATCAAAAAAGACCACATAATGTTTAATTTCATTTTATGAAATGTCCAGAATAGGTGCATTCTTAAGGATGGAAAGTAGATGAGTGTTTGCCAGATGATGGGGGAGGGGAAAATGGGCGGTGACTGCTCATGGGGATAGGGTTTCCTTTTGTGGTGATGAAAATGTTCTAAAATTAGATAGTGGTGATGATTGTATGACTCAATGAATATATTAAAAAACAAAACATGAGCTGACTTTTACTATGTAGGAATTGAATCTCAATTTTTTAAAAAGTTATAAACCACCCTAGAATTTCCTAGTTGTTTATATAATTATCACTTTCAAAACAGAATCCTTGATGCTGATGTAAAATGCTACAAGAGCAAACCCTCTGCACGTCAGAGTATTACACAGAACAGCCATGCATTTGACTCTCAACCAAAGGAAATTTTGCCTTTTCCACATAGTTGCCTGGAGAATACTGGTGATGAATTGATGTTGTAAAATGCCAACTTGGTAATAAGGGACTGTTCCAGGAAAATGCACCCATTTCTCAAATCACATCTGTAGACTAATTAGTTAATTAGCTGTGTGATTCGATAGAACGAGCCCTGGACTAGACCCCATCTCTTGCTGTGTGATCCTGCACTTGCCAGTTATCTTTCTGCGTTTGTTTTCCTATCTGTCCAGCCGACAGTCAGTACCTGCCCAAAACATGTGGAAGATTTTCGAGAGAATCGACTGAATGCAAGATGGGAAACTGTTTTGAAGTTGGTAGCACTAAAAACGCTGACATTTTTTATGTAACATCCTTCATTTTTCTTCTCCAGATTTGATTTGCTAAGAAGGGGAAACATAAGGTGCTAAGTTAAACCATTCCTGTTGGATGTTGACTAAGAGTGTCTGGCTTTCTCCTTGAGGAAGAACATTGCACGGACTCAAACACTTAAGACTTGTGTGACATTAACAGGGAATTTTAGAGAAAGCTGTTATCCTTTTTTTAATGTATCACTCTGACAGCATGAGAACGATACAGCAGCAGACAGGTTATTGTCAATTAAACACGAGCTGTCAGAGAGGCAGAGATGTTGAAATATGGAGAGCGTGAATCCTAAGCAGATCATACGGTGGCTGCTCAGCTGTTATTTTAGCAGAGTCGCCGTATGTATGTGTCATTTTCCTGCAGAATTTAATTTGGGTCCTTAACAACGCAGACGTCTTTGCATTTGCCTGGGGCTGTCAAGTCGAACTTGGACTTTCTGAATGAGCTAGAATGATGGGTGGTAGCGGGCAAGTGGCATGTGGAGAAGGTGGCTCTCATCTGGTTTGTCTCTGTTCAGGTTACATCGAAGAGGCCTGCATCATCCCGTGTCCCTCCGACTGCAAGCTCAGCGAGTGGTCCAACTGGTCCCGCTGCAGTAAGTCCTGTGGGAGCGGTGTGAAGGTTCGGTCCAAGTGGTTGCGCGAAAAACCATATAATGGAGGGAGGCCTTGCCCCAAACTGGACCATGTCAACCAGGTACTTTCTACCATTGGTTCTAATATTGAGAATATGAAGATATTATTTAGATTCCCAATGATCTATTTTTTTCTCTCCAAAACGGAGAAGAGTAAATAATAGCTCTGAATAAGAAATTTGACCCATTTTATCCTTAGAATGCCTGAGTAAATATATATATTTTTTTTCTTAAAATCCAAAGTCAGATATATTATCTTTGCATTAGGCAATTTAGTAAGCTGCATATATATGCATATGAAAAATGGAAATTAAAAATGACACCTTATCTTTAAAATAATATCATAAAATTGTATCTAGCTGTGTGCTGAGAGCAAGATTGTCCCATTATCATAATTCCCCTAGACTCTCAGAAAAGATACCTCAAGTACCAACTACTTAAAGCTAGGAAATCTTTCTCTCTCTCTCTCCATCTCTAAAAGAAGGTTGCGGAGGGTCTCCTGAGTGAGTAGTTGTTTGAGCATCTTGGTATCAGCTCAAGTCACGATCTCAGGGTTGTGCGTTCTAGCCTCTCAACAGGTTTGCATGGGTTTCGAGACTGATTAAGATTCTCTCTCTCCCTCTCTCCCTTCATATTCTCTCTCTCTCTCTTCCTCCCTCTCTAAAAAAATCAAAAAATAAAACTAAGAAATATGTATTGACTGTTCATTTAAATGTGTTTGATGTAAAATTTGAAAAGAAAAAAATATAAAGATTACTTCAGAATCAGTTTAACCATGTTACAGTCTTTGACCTTTTAAATTTTATTTGGAACCTTCTTTGATTTTTGTACGCTCACTTCATTAATAGTTGTTCCTTGTGTTCTGTTGGAGATAAAATAAAAAGACTAATAGAGGGAATCATGACTAATTCAAATGTAATAGAAGATATAGGCAATTATTATCATGTTTGACCTACATGTGAATTAACAAAGAATAAATTTAATATAGTATGTGTAGATGTTAAGAAGTGTATTTATATTGTCACAAATGAACCAAATCATACATATGAACCAACCTTAAATATGCAGATAGGTTTCATGTGTACATAGACTAATGTCCAAACACTTACTCTCCAAACTGCTTACCAGTACACATACTTTACTTCCCAAATTAACTTAAATTGTTAATGATAATAAAGATACACTCTAGGGTGCTCCTAATCTCCCTGCTAAATGGGATGCTACCCAATTCATGAATCACATGAGAAAGCCAATTAAAGCTTCAAAAATAGTAAAGAAAAATAAAGGTACAGTCTAGAGAAAATAAAATTCGTTTTGAATGAAGAAATTAAGGACAAAGAAGGTGGAGAATTCAGTGCCATAGGAAGTACCACTCTGAAAAAATCTTGATTGTTTTCCCTGAGAGAAGTTGCTGAAGGTGCCCTTAAATTCAACCATGGGTGACCAATACGCTGCACTGCTGCCATCTACTGGCGAATGGGTTTTGCTGCCAGAGTGAATATTTGCAGAGAAAATTCAGTTAACATAACACTAATGAAACACAGTAACTGAAATGCAAGGTTTATAATGCAAACAAATATTTTTCTACAAGTTGTGAAATCTTAAATTTTCATCAGTAAATTTAAATCATAATAACTTCTGATCCACGGTCCTAAAAAAGAGAAATTCTCCATAAATGTATAGGGGGTGTGTGTGTGTATATGGCCAGTCAGTCTTTCGATTAAAATAAGCTATGTTTGCCTCAGCATTTTTTTTTTTTACTAGTGAATTTGCAAAGGTTAGGGACCTTCTGCCAAGTTGTCTTTGCTATGAAAGTCTTTTACCTAAGACATTTCTCTGTCACTCTCAACTCTGATAAAATTTAATGCAGAGTTTGATGGGACATTTAGGTACTTGTTAATCTTACTGGTGAGATATTAAGGCATTAACAACTAAAAATTAAAGCTAAAACAAGAAATAATAGATTCCTGACTATCTGAGTACAAATATCCTACATCTAAAAATAGAAATTTCTAGGGCCTTATTAGTAAAATATTAAGAAAGAATATGCAAAGGTTTCTGTTAACTTTGAAAATTCTAAATCACATGGATTTCTTTTACCACAATTATACATTTCTCAATAAAATAATCACTGGGCTCCTGGGTGGCTCAGTTGGTTAAGCAGCTGCCTTCAGCTCAGGTCACGATCCTGGAGTCCCAGAATCGAGTCCCACATTGGGCTCCCTGCTCGGCAGGGAGTCTGCTTCTCCCACTAACCTTTCTCCGCTCATGTTCTCTCTCTCTCATTCTCTCTCTCTCTCTCTCTCAAATAAATAAATAAATAAAATCTTTAAAATAATCACCGGCCCATTGACTTGGAAATGGTCTTTTAAGTACCATTTTCTTTTCTTTTTTTCTAAAAGGTTTATTTATTTGACAGATAAGACATCACAAGTAGGCAGAGAGGCAGGCAGAGAAAGAGAGAGAGGAGGAAGCAGGCTCCCTGCCGAGCAGAGAGCCTGATACGGGACTCAATCCCAGGACCCTGAGATCATGACCTGAGCCGAAGGCAGAGGCTTTAACCCACTGAGCCACCCAGGCGCCCCTTAAGTACCATTTTCTAATTAAGGAAGCAAATTCTCATTTCCCAAGAAATGTAGATGGGTGGATGAATGGATTAAAATCAATAGATTAATCAATCAATCTTTGGATAGATTTCACTCACAGTTTGGATCACAAAATAGTTGCAGTCATTTATTAATCCCCCATCATATGTATTTTGAGGTCTAATCAGTTTTTTAAGATTTATTTATCCTGCCCATCTAATCTTTTCCTTGACTGTGTTGTTTACAATACTCATTTGTGTATCTTTTTTTTTTTTTTTTCAAAGATTTTATTCATTTATTTGACAGAGAGAGATCACAAGTAGGCAGAGAGGCAGGCAGAGAGAGAGGAGGAAGCAGGCTCCCTGTGGAGCAGAGAGCCCGATGTGGGGCTCGATCCCAGGACCCTGAGATCATGACCCGAGCCGAAGGCAGCGGCTCATTTGTGTATCTTAACTTTAAAGAATAATGACTTGCTTTTTCTCTCCAAAGGCTTAATAAAGATACTCTAATAATTTAACAAAAAAAAAGAAAAGCAGGCTCTTATGTGTGGATAAAATAATATTTTAACTTAGAACATGAATTTTTTCATTCAGTATACTGACATTTCTCCTTATCTTTTTCCTCTCCCTTTTCTTCACTCCTGTTGAACACTACTCCAGGCACAGGTAAGAACGTCTAAACCTCCAGTGCGTGGCAGAATACCATACTGCTTGTTTTCTTTTTACTCCTGATGTCAGAGAATGTATTTCTTTTCCTGCTATGGTCTTTTATCTTTTATAGGAAGAAAAATACATTTTCCATAAAATTTTTGTTCCGCAGCTGTTCCCTCCCCACGCCTCCCCCACCCCGCCCCTGCCCCAGCACGCTACCTGTGTTTTCTCACTTTAATATCAGGGCTGAGGTGCAGGGGTGGGGAGAACAAGCTTCACCCCACCAGACTTGAAAAGGCAACGACATCTCTTGTTAATGCTGTCATGCTTCTCGAAGGGAGAGGTAAAGGTGGGCTGAAGGTGGTGGCAGGAATCTGCTCTGAGCTGATTTGTATTCAGTCCAGTGTAGGAGATTAAATGAAAGTCATTGAAGGATTAGGGGAAATGGCATTTCTCCTTCAATTTTTCCCTTCCCCACAAGTGGTAGGGTAATGTTTTACTTGGTAGAACTTTGTACTGTTTTAATGCAGCACCCAATGTGGAGGTGATCATTGATAACAATAATGATAGATTCTTATTCCAATAGTGCATGTTCTTTATTCTTACTCGGAATAGGTCAACTTTATTCACTAAAATTTGCACAGAAGAATAGCTCCAAAGGACTATTTTCTGAATAAGATAGTTAACACAATATATACATATACGTGTGTGTGTGTGTGTGTATGTTGTGTGTGTGTGTGTGTATGTTGTGTGTGTGTGTGTGTGTGTAGGAAATAGAGTCAAATTACCATAGATTTTGAAATTATTTTAGAATACATTTCTTTAATGGTTGAGTCAGCTGTGCGCATTGGATTATGGTTTATTTATTTTCTTGGCTTAGTCATTCTTCTCATTGAGAAAAAGGCATAGTTGGTTCATTATTCTAAAATCCTGAAACCAAACACCCCTGCCTAACTGTGGGGCTGTCCGCCTTTGTGGACCCCGGAGCAAGACAGTTGGCTTTGTGTCATGTGATCCTCCCTGCTTTGGGCTATGACTGTGTAATATAAAGCCAATTTCAGACCTTGCTTCCAAGCCCTAAATGCTTAAGGGTTAGTTTTAAAATGGATTTATTTCTTCTTATTTATTGTTTAGTTCAGTTTTACGTACGGAATGCAAAAAATATATAAATTCCTATTGCGATATACATTCGTTTGGAAAACAAGCCAAATTGTATTTCTTTGAAAACAGCTACTTTTATATGCTTACTTAATTCTCTAATTCACTTATTCATTCATTCACCTATTCAACAAATCTCTATAGAATGCCTTACATAGGAGCACTGTGGACTAAGTATTGGAGACCCACAACACCGTGAACAAGACAAATGGCCCATGAGATTACAGTGCCGTGCAGTGAGGGGCAGTGTGGGACAGTGTGCGATGTGTCCAGGGCACTTCTTCAGGTCACACGCGCCAACTGTAATGTCACATAAGATCAAGAATCAAGAGAATACAGCACAGCTGGTCTTGCCTGTTACGGCTAGAACTCTCAGGAGGTTTTCTGTATTCCTCTCTTAGAATAGTGAGCCATAAAGGAGAGGAGTGAAGATAGCCGAACGAGAATACGATGTGTGTTGTGGTGTGAAGGGCTCCCACTCGTGCTCATCGGGTTCCCTGAGGAGAAATCCCTGAGAACTGTGTGTGTTTCAGGTGTATGAGGTGGTCCCTTGCCACAGTGACTGCAGCCAGTACATATGGGTCTCAGAGCCGTGGAGCATCTGCAAAGTGACCTTTGTCAACATGCGAGATAACTGCGGAGAGGGCGTGCAAACCCGGAAAGTGAGGTAAGGCCCTCACTCCTCCTGAGTCTCTTGCCTAAAACTGTCTTAAGTTTTATTTCTAGGGAATATGCCCTCGTGGAATACTCCAAGGGGACCTGCTTCAAGCAGCAGGTTGTCATGGGGGTGGAGGGGTGGCTTCTGACAGGAAGCCTCACTTCAAGGTGCCCCTGAGTAGAAAGATCCACATATTGAATGCAAGCTGAGCTAATGCAGGTTTTTCCAAGCCTGGGGACTTTGTTCTTAAAGGCCAAAAATATTTCTGGCTGCTTTTTAGTGGTAAACTGTTCTAAACTCTTGCTGCTTGGTTTCCCCAAACTGGCTAACTTTTGACTACTCTCTTCTCCTCCAGGAAGCCCTTCCTAATACCTAATGCTGCTCATTTGTTCTGTGGGCACACAGACTGGTAGGGTAACCACTAGCCACGTGGGGCTATTTCATTTTAAATTTAAACTAATTTAAGTTAAATTAAATTAAAATACATTTCCTCAGCCACACGAGACACATTTCAAGTGCTTATGCCGTAGCCACAAGTGGATAATTCTATCAGACAGCAGAGGTATAGACCCTCTCCACATCACAGAAAGTTCTGTTGAGCAGTATTTCTCTTAGAACCCTATATACCCCTCACTGTTTTTGGAAAGATCCATTTACTGTCTGTCATTCTTATTAAATTCTAGAACTTTTTCCAAACCAAAACCCTGTCAGTCATAGAAATTCTCTGACACCTAATACAGTTTGGATACTCATTACATTTTCCCTACAGTATCTACATATGACTCTTAAGGGTTCTGGAACTCTACAGAACAAGTGTATGAGGTTTTATTATCTCCACTTTATAGAGTGGATTCAGAAGTACTAAGTAATTTACCAGGAACACCCATCTAGTAAAGTGACAGATTTTTCACTCTTTATACCAGTTTCTTCTAACCCTGCTGAGTGACACACAGTAAAGACAGGTGTCAAAACATCCAGAACTCAACAATTCATGTTGTGGGCAAGCTCTGACCTAACTTTTCATGAATTTAAGGTTTATATTTCTCAATATAAAAGTAGAGCGAATTAACATTTGTATTATAAAACTTTTGGCACACTCTGTATAACTTTGTTTCCAATACAGATTATCTCTATTTCTTTTTTCACAAGCCCTCTGAACTCTCGAGCTATTTTTCTGAGGAACTTAATAAAGGTGGATGAGGGGTTGGGAGGTAATAAGTTGGATAGGGAAACGTAAGCAAAAGACAGAGATTCCATTTTCCACCATTCCTTTCCAAATTTAAAATTTCTCCTTCAAATTTAAAAATACTTTCCCATGGCGCCTGGGTGGCTCAGTGGGTTAAAGCCTCTGCCTTCGGCTCAGGTCATGATCCCAGGGTCCTGGAATCGAGCCTCTGCTCAGCAGGGAGCCTGCTTCCCCCTCTCTCTCTGCCTGCCTCTCTGCCTACTTGTGATCTCTGTCAAATAAATAAATAAAATCTTAAAAAAAATACTTTCCCTATTAAAAGGTTTTGATCAAGTTGGCTTTTTGTAAGAAAAATTAAAGAACTATTCTTTCAGCTTTCCCTTCAGTGATCTTTGTAGATGCTGCTGTTTCTTGCTTTAGAAGTACTCTCAACATTTCCAAGTACATCTAAAGCAAAGTAACTTTGGAGATCAATTTATTTTTTCAGTAAACATCTTTGATGTTAATAGAGAAAAGAGAAGGTCAGTATCGATTGTGACCTCTGATCATGTAATAATGTTCCTATTTGTTACTGATTGAGTAGTAAGCCTCTCTAACCTTATCCTCTGCTAATTAAGGTCAGAATGTCCTGCTTATATGTAAGCATTGGGTGGCATTTCAGGATAGATGGGTCTATAAGAGGGCAGGTACCAATTTATCCAAAGTCGTTCTTTCTCTTTTAGGATGATATGTACCTCAGAGGCTGGTGGCAGAAGTGATTTTCCCTGAGGGGAAGGGATATTTTTCACAGGCTTTTTTTTTTTTTTTTAAGAATTTCTAGCGCCTGGTGGTAATAAAAAAGAGACAATAAAAAGCAACATATTTGGTTATTTTGAATTCTCTGTAGAGAGTGTACTCCCTTATTGGCATACCTGTGGCTGGCCTCTGGTCCCACCCTTTGCCTCCAGCTTGGTTCTGCACTATGTATTTCTAACACAGTGCAGTTTTCTCACAGAATAATTCCTTGTCCTATGGAAAGGAAAAAGGCCAAGCAAGAATTTGAAGAAAGCAAATGAACTTAAAGTGCCTTCCTTTGTGCTTAAAACTTGATCCAAATATTTATTCTGTATTCTGGAGTGATTTTAAAAACTGACTAATGCCAAATAAAATAAGTATAAATAATCTGAGTATCAACAATAAGGACATTTTTAGCAGTTGTGGCACATTGAAATGATGTCATTCAAATATAGTCATTAAAAAGGATATCTTTGTTGGGGCACCCCGGGTGGTGCCTTTGGTTAAGCATCTGAGGCTTGGTTTCTTGGTTTCGGAGATCAAGCCCCATGTGGGCTCTGTGCTGAGTGAAGGGTTGGCTTGGGTTCTCTCGCCCTCAGCCCCTCCCCCCTCAAATAAATCTTTAAAAAAATTATATCTTAGAAAAATAGTTAATGATATGAAGAGATATTCATAATGTATCATTGATTTCTTAATGGTACAAATAGTCGATAAAATTTGCTCTATTTAATGAAATTAAATATATGCTTACATAGAATCATTTGTAAAGAGTTTTTCTCTCAGTGATAGAATCATACGATTTTTTTTGTTTCTTCTGATCTTCCTAAAGTGAATAAATTAGCTCTATAGTAAAAAAATGAAAGGAGAAAAGCCTGTGAAAATGTGGTTTTATGTACATAATGCTTAATAGAGTATTGAACATCTGTCTTTAACTCCGGATCAATAGGTAATTTTGCAAGTTAATCCTTGTACACTGTGTCAGTGCCTACCATGAATATAATCTTTTCTTAGCAGCAAACCTAACTTTTCAGTTGGGTTTAAACTCTGCTCCATGTTGTCTCAAAGCTGCTCCATGTCCTCTCAAAGCTGCTGTCAACACAATATTTGTATTTATTTTATTTTATTTTTTCAGTGCTCCAGGAGTCATTGTTTATGTACCACACCCAGTGCTCCATGCAATACGTGCCCTCCTTAGCCTGGTGGTGCGTATTGAACACAATATTTTTAAAATGCCATCGAAGACAGAACTCTTTCCTGAGAGACTAAAATTCTCCCAAAGAAATTTACAATTTTTTCTTCAGTGATGAAATCAAACAAATACCTCCTTGTGCATATTCTTGTGGTTGCTCTTTTCTGTCTTTAATCCAGTTCACACCACACACAACAAAATGCAGAGGCGAGTATTCGTAGACGTATTTTTTTCAGACTCCAAACCCAATTAAGACATGACCAGCAGCAGTTTTCCAGTCATTAAATGCATCCCACAGGAAAATGACATTCCTCTTAAATTGGGCAGCACCGTATAGAAGGGAATTTCTGCAGAGTAGATTTGTGAAAATGCAGTGTCCCCACTGATTGTAAATCCTTGGGAAAGGTGAGATTCCAGGTATAATTGATAATGTAATTTAACCGACAGTTTAAAACAGTGCCATGAGCTTGAGAGGCTCAGTAACACCAGCCTGCCTTTTAGCTCCAACAACGCACACTCTTCCCCAACACATTACTTTGGTTGACCTTCTCTGAGTTATAGACGAGGGATAAAGTTTTTCTCCTCCACTAGAAAAGTGCCTGCAGAGATTATTAACTATGCTAAGAGTGAAGTTTGGTACTAGCTACGTTAATTAGACCCCCAAGAGATGAGTAAACGAGCCGTCCATGACTGCTTACAAAAGAGTGAAACATAATAAAATGTTTGAGTTTGTTCTGTTAAAAAGAAAACTAACAATAGAAAAGGTCAAGATAGAGGATGATTCAAACAACTACATTTGGAGAATTTGTGCTATTATTACTAATATAACTGTGTTTTCACTTCTGGCTTTCTTTTAAAGTTATCAGCATATAGGAGGCTAAAATTACTTTTTAAATGACAAGGTAACTTGGGAAATGCCATCAGTTACTTTTGAAAATACTTAATGAAACCTCTCACCAGAAAAGTTCAGTGTGTCTCATCCTCCCTCATGTATGAATCTACCTTCTCCGGAATCCGCCATTTCCTTCTGAAGAAAAAAGTGCATTAGATTCCAAAATCCCCAGCAGTAGCCCCTCCGTGAATCTCTCTGGACCATTCCTCATTAGTTGCTGCATCATATATGAGGGTAAATGACCCTCTTCTTTCAGAGGAAGACATACAGAGTTTATAATCCACACAGGGGCTATAATTTAAAGATTAAGATGATACAAGCAAGGGTGCATTTTATGTCATGCTGAAACTCTGCAAGTATTTGTGGGAGGTAGAGATCCTTTTATGTCTTCATGTTTGGAGAATTTTTGTTATTAAATGCAAGCCTTCCCACCTCCCAACCCGATAATGATGCCTTAGGAAGAACCATCTATCGAATGGGTCAGCCCTTGTTCTAAGTGTCCTGGTTCCTTCACTGAATAGTGTGTTTTCTTCTAGATGCATGCAGAACACAGCAGATGGCCCTTCTGACCACGTAGAAGATTACCTCTGTGATCCAGAAGAGATGCCCCTGGGCTCTAGAGAGTGCAAATTACCGTGTCCCGAGGATTGTGTGATATCTGAATGGGGCCCATGGACCCGATGCACTTTGGTGAGATGATTAACTGTTTATAAGTAGCGTTTACTTAATTCCTTACCACGAAAGCTTTAAAGCTATTATTAAGAAAATAGTAATTACTAAAAAAATAGTAATTACTAAATTAGTTACCAAATTAGTTATCATGGCAAGGGTGATTTCTTGGCCAACTCATTCTGTGACCAGGCCATTTACAGTCAGCAATGTTTTGACCCACATGAGAACAGCTCAACCTCTTGCAAGTTCTGTGCTCCTCCATCCTCCTCCTGGACCCGCACAAAACGCCTTCAGATTGGCATATAAATACACAACATGTTAAAAACTGCCCTGGTGATAATGAGTCCCTCCAGGTAAAGGGAAAAAAGGATGAAGCCCTGGTAAAGGTACTTTAATGGTGTCGGGTTCTTGTCATCCCTTGCTTTTTGCTCAGTCTGTTTTATTTAAATGGAAGGAATCATCTTCCACACAGTGGGCATACTGCAGCCAGAGTATTGACACTAAAACCCAAAGGAGGCTGGCAAAAAAGGGAATCGAAAGAAGAAAGCTGTGTGTCAGTGAATGTCTGCACTCATGGACTCTGTCTCTGTGGGGCTACAAAGCCAGCTGAGAGTTTCAAATCACACAGAGCTTCTAGATTTCAACAACCCGTAGGCACTCTTCTGTGGGACCTTGGGAAGGCTTGTTTGAAACAGAACTGGCTGTTTAGGATTTAGGAAATTTGACTTGGCCCGGGCACCTTTGTAAAGCTGCACATTTCAAAATGGCATCAAAAAGCACGGGAAGAATACATCTAATGTGGAATTAATATGGTGAAATGCGATACAAGACAGTTTCAAAGAATTTATGATGCATGTTTTCAAGGTGAAGTTAATTTTCTGTCTCCGTGTTAACATGATTAAAGGTGCGACTGGCAGCCAGCTGACTGAGGGGAGCAGAACAGAGATGCCAGTTGACTTGGATACAAGTTAAAGAGCAACAAAGAAAGAGTCAACTGTTGGACAAGGCTGTGCAAATGAGTTTCTGTTCTAATTCTGTAGCATCCGATTTGAAGTTCCTGTTCTTAGAAACCGGATGTTTTCAGAACAAGATGGTGCCAGTAGCAAGTGGCAGGCTAGTCTTCCTTACCTGCTGAGTTGTGTTCCTGTGCATGTGTTTGTGCTAAAAGCTAGTTATTTAAAATCACCCTTAAAATGGTTTTTCAGGTCCAAGAACGTGTACTGGATAGATTGACTGGTTATGGATTCTGTAGTAGTGATGTGCAGTAATGAATAGGATCACACGTGTGTTTGTAGCTGAGTGTCTGACACATGGACCCTCAAGCATCTTACAGCTGGACGGGACATCGAAAACTCATCTAACACCTTAATTTCATAGATGAGGAAACGGAGGTGTAATGGGATTGTTCAAGTTAGCCAGCGGCCCCAACAGTCTCCCTCCTGCTCCGGTGCTCTCCCTGATATATTAGCCCTCGTGTGGCTGAGTATTCATTCACCTTTCTGAGGAGCTGCTTTCTTTGTCAGCCTTGCAGTCAAAGCAGTTTCCGGCAAAGGTCAGCTGATCCCATCAGACAACCCGCTGATGAAGGAAGAGCCTGCCCTAATGCTGTTGAGAAGGAACCTTGTAACCTGAACAAAAACTGCTTCCACTATGATTATAATGTAACAGGTACGTGCATAGTCTCCTCAGCCCCGAGATGTAAGCCAAATCGCATGTCTTCCAGCCCAGCAGCAGCCCCGTAAGTCCTGTTCATCCCCCTCTGTGGCCCTCTTGGACATGCTGCTTACTTTCCCAGAGATAATTCTTTATTTAAAGACAGAAATAGTTATCTCTTTTTAATAAACATCAAGATGTAGAGGATGTCTGCAAATATTGTGAAGAGAAATAATGTGAAGAGATGAGGGGATTAAGGCAGATTGTGAACAGTCTAAGTGATCCTGTTTAAGACATCCTCCCACTTTGGGAAGGTTCAAGTAAAAGATACATCTTTCCCATAAGTATCAGGTTTATTGAAAGGTAAACATCCTCTTCAAGAGATGTTTAATCAGTGTAACATCCCGGGACAGTTCTTTGTGTGGGGACAGTTTATAAGCACAATTAGTCTGATGTAAAAATGTCGGCAATCTTGAGCTACCAAAAAGTATATGACAAAGATACTAATATTTCTTGTATTATCAAAGGTACAGATAAAAAAGGATACGTGGGTTGTTTGCTCAGAAAAAGGGTTTATTAGGAATTCCCTTTTTTCCCATAACCCTTCCATACCATCGAGGCAGATAGTCTAGGAAAGAAGAGAATGTGTTAGTTTACGTGATGCATGGCAACACTGAAACAAATTTTGGAATTCTTTCGAAGTAATTCTCTCACTAAAATAAACTCCAAACCTCGTGCAAAAACACACAGGAGTCAGATTGGCTTTTTGCTTCCTTACGTTTTTCTCTTCAGTTTCCTTTGATGATACAAAGAAGTCACAGTTCTCCAGGATATGCTATGCTACTCTGGAAAGAAAGATGAAAAAATCATTTTGCAAAAGAATTGAAATAAAGGAACTAAATAGATCTGGCCAAAAGTGATTTTGAAATAAATAAGTGTATATTTTAAAATATTCTAAGACAGTAAGCAAAATGGTATTTTATTTGACTAAAGCGACACAGTTAAAGTGGCACCCATTAAAATTATGATGACTTTGCTAAAATAAAACTAATGTTGAGTTTTAAATTTCTCCTTTTATTAGGGAAAAAAGTTTTTAAGTGACGTTTGATCTGCAGGTCAAAGCCAGTTTCACAATGTCGCCAAACGGCTAGCTGTCAAAGATTGTCAAGTAGACATCTGCCTTCAAGAATAATCCCTGTAGCTTTGTTCAACCCCAGCAATTCCATTTGACTCTTGATATGTTCAAAGCTGGGACCCATATGCTCTGCATGTGGGATGATTGATTGTGGGGCTTAGGAAGCAGTTGTGAATTAAATATGGGATTCAGGTCATCAGAGTTTCATTTGAAATCTGTTTCCTACGTAGCCTTCTGTTCTGATGGGCTCCCTTCCTTTCAGACTGGAGTACGTGTCAGCTGAGTGAGAAGGCAGTTTGTGGAAATGGCATTAAAACAAGGATGTTGGATTGTGTTCGAAGTGATGGCAAGTCGGTTGACCTGAAATATTGTGAAGAGGTGAGGGGATACTGTGTTATATCTCTGTGAGTAAATTCTTCCCTAATAATTTCAATTCACGCTGAGCCAAGTGACCTGTGCTCAGTGCAGCTCATTGCCAGCAGATGTTTCTCGGCACTATTCAGAGGCTGCAAAGCACCCTCTTGAAAAGAAACACTGTCCAAGTACTGATTTCTACACATAATTTCCTGTATTTTGTTCTGCTTGGAGCCCAAAGGTATGCTAATTAGCCTATTTTGAAAGAAATGCTTGGGGAACAATAAGTAATCAAGGTGAATAAAGGCAATAAATCTTAATCAGACTACTCATCATCTTTTGTAATTTCATGTGAATTTTGTGTTGCCTGGGACACCTGCCAAGAGCCATCATTTATTCTCTCTGTTGCTAAACATTGATCGCATGTGGTTTGGTAGCAGATTTTGATATTAGGATCTAATATCCAGCTGTGAGAGTCTTAAGTACTCAGGTCTGGATGCGAGCTTGAAATTCAAACAAAAGAGTGAAGTCTGCCATTGTATCTCTGAGGTACAGAGAACTGCAGCTATTAATTCCCCAATTTATAAAAGTGATGTCATCATTTCTAAGTATGACCTTATGAAATGTGGGGAAACATAGTTGTTGGTCTTTCTTGGCTTTCATGAAGCTACACTTCATGTTGTAATGATTTTGTCTGACTCCCATACCAAATGTGTACTCACATTCCTGACAGGTTTTAACTTTTCCTGCATGTAAGCCCCACTGGGTTAAACAGGAACCAAGATAAGCAGGAGCCTCAATAGCTCTTGAACATAGAGAGAGGAGCTTATGACTCCATTAGGGTTCAATAGACGTGGTGACCATAACTTCTATCTAAACATCCCAGGGGTTATATAAGCCCATGGTAAATTGTTCCAGCTCCTGAAAAAACTCAAGATGGAAATACCTTAATCCATTTGATATCTTTGTCATGTGGGCCTAACAACTTCATTATATCTGTCCATGGGAACAGAGTTCCCAAGTGTGCTGAAAACAAGTTGTTTACTTAATAAATTCCACTCACCACCATCTTATAACATAATTTAGTGTATTCATACTTTAATTATAAATTTTATACCTGAATTAATTTGGTTTTGAAACTAGTAACATCAAAGTAATGTAGCCATTATAAAAATAACATTAGTATTAATGAACATTATTATAGTCATATATTGGCTGGAGAGCTTTGATCTACTTCTGGTTAATTAACATATCTCCTTTTTTGCAAATGTACATATAAATGTCATCCTGGATCAGAATGAAATCTACCATGAATAGCTGAGAGCTTTGTGAAAGCTAAACCTAAATCATACAAAACCAATTAAAAAACATGACTATAGGACAGAGGGATGCCCAGACTCCTTTATGTCTTAAGTGAAATGTGAGTAAACCCTGAGAAATAACTAATTTCAATTATCCAGGAGTCTAGATAAATTTACTCTTATGCATTAATATTATAATGTTCAAATGCTGTGGTGACAATTAGGGATTCAAATTATAACATTCTAGTAAACACTGTCTTTAGGGAGAATAGTGCTCTCTCTGCAGGAATTGGAATAAACAACTCCTATCCCATTTTATCCATCCCCATGGATGCAGCAGTATTAAGTAATAGCCCTGAGAAAAGCTGGCTATCTTTTTTAATAATGGATTGATTGCCTACCTACTAATACATGTGCAAACCCTACATTCAGCACAACAGCAGTAGCTAACTCTTGCTGTGTCCCTAACAGCCAGAAAGAAAAAAAAAATGCCATTCCTACCCAACAAAGAGGACAATTAGGGTTAAACCCATCTAGCATTTATGTAGCATTTTTTCTTTGATGTTTCCTTTATTCACCCAATATCTAGTAATTGGTTTCTCCTTTCCTATTCTTTGATCCCTGAACAGATTCCATTTACTTAGACACATAGGTTTAGACAAATGAGAGTAAGAGAGAGGGGGAAAAAAAGGAGGACACAATAAATGTAAGAAAAAAAGTAGCAGAGGGTTAAAATGTCTTACTAATGGATGCCTAGGGCATCTATACACAGACATTCTTTTCAATTCTGTAGTGAAATGAGTCAGTAGTAGTTGAATTCTGTGATTCAGATCTTCTCTCCAGAAAACAATGGTCTACCTTAAATGTTACACTTCATTTTTAGCATATAATCACTGTAAGTCTCCTTTCTTGACCTCCCATGACTTTAAGTGACTTTATGAGACTTGAATGGATATGGTAAAAATAGTAAAAAACTTTTATACCGAATGCTCAGCTTTGTCAACTGGTGGAAAATATAATGGGAATGCCTGCAGAGGTATGTAGCCTGCAGTCACTGACCCGATCCTCTCTCAGTGGATAACCTAGAGCCACGAGCTATACTTGGGCCACAACACAAGATTTCAGAAAAATTTTCTTTTGCCGGCTTTTGTTATGTACATTAGACGCTTAAACTTCCTTTCCATACAGAAATGAAACAAGATCTTGCAAATTCCCAAGGATTACTCCCGCCCCCAAAATTGTACTCTCCTAACAAGCTCTTAAATATTTCTATTTTCATGCTACTTTGAACCTTGGACTTTTTAACTGTTTGTATACACAGACAATGAATTTGAAATCTCCGATTTTAAAAGTAGAATGCTTAAGTAAGGAACTCAATGCCAACAGAATGTCACAATATTAGTATCTGATGAGAGGCTAACCAAAATAAGGGAATTATCCTACAGTTAGCTGCTGAGATCAGTTTTAGAAAATAAAATCTTTGTAAAAAAAAATAAGTGTATGAAATATTCATAATCAAAAAGTTTTATTGAACAATATTTCCTTTTGAAAGAGATAGTGTACTTAACAACTAATATTTTGTATTATTTCAGTGTGTTATAATATTAGTTTCGAATGGTCATTTGTCTTTCAAACCTTTTACTTTTCAGTTTAACATGCATGTGAAAAAATAAGTTACATCCCAGAGATAGCACTATAGATCACATATTGGTGATATTCTTGGTTTTCAACTAATGGAAAGGAATTGTGCTTACATCTCTTCGTTCCTTGTTTAGGGAAGTTAAGCCAATTTGGAGACTAAAGCTACTTTTTTTCATGACTTATTTAAACAGTTCAACAGCATTGAGTAAATGGGCTCCAGCACTCATCCTGTGCCCTTTGCTCCCACTCTTCTGGATTGAGCCACTTTCTATTTTTAAGTGTGGGTGTTTGACCTTCAGGTACCTTTTTATTCTGTTATACATCTTTCTTTTTCTTCCTCTCCTCTCCACTACTCTTCTTCTCTCCCTCCCTCCTTCTATGCACTGAGCCATGCTTCCAGATCAGTACAAACAGATCTGCCTCTCTCCTTTCAGCTTGGCCTGGAGAAGAACTGGCCGATGAACACATCCTGCATGGTGGAATGCCCGGTCAACTGTCAGCTTTCCGACTGGTCTCCTTGGTCAGAATGTTCTCAAACATGTGGCCTCACAGGTTTGTACCTTCATTAGCATTAGACTCAAGGTCAAGGAACAGGAAATAAAATATCCTTCTTGCTTTAAGTCTTACCAGATAATCTTCAGAAAGGTTGAGTCAGTGTCTTTCTCTTCAAAACGTCTGAGCCTTACTCATTCCTCAGGTCTTCTCAGCAGAAATGTCTGTGATGCCCTCTCTCAAGATACATGCTTGCACAAATATGTCACTAGAGTTGCATCCCTTTGTATCTCTTTAAGGAAAAATGGTCCGAAGACGCACAGTGACCCAGCCCTTTCAGGGTGATGGGCGGCCCTGCCCTGCCCTGATGGAACAGTCCAAGCCTTGCCCAGTGAAACCCTGTTACCAGTGGCAGTATGGCCAGTGGTCTCTATGCCAAGTGCAGGTAATCAGATCTCAAGAAGTTGTATGGAAATGTGTGTCCTTTATCTGCAGACTTGTTTTCAGAAATATTTTTCAGAGCTGACAGCATGTTTCCTCCTGAAGATTTTAGATGCTTTGCCATTTTGTAACTGTTTAATTAGTTTTGATAATAAGCAGTCCCTGTCCTGTGTTTTTAAAATCATTTGGAGACTGATTCATTTTAATGAAAATTTATTTGCCTGTCTTTGGCTAGAAAACAAATAAATTGTTCATTGTCTACTTTATAGCTAGTGTCCTATAGGACTTCTTCCCTAGGGTTACAAATGCTTCTTTTACTGCTCATAAATCAAAATCAGTGGTGCAGAGATGACTGTAAGTGATGAGCTCACTAATGAATTATTTTTCTTTTCCTAATTAGTTATTTCTTCCTGCATTTCAGGATGCCCAGTGTGGTGAAGGAACCCGAACAAGGAACATTTCTTGTGTAGTGAGTGATGGATCAGCTGATGATTTCAGCAAAGTGGTGGATGAAGAATTCTGTACTGACATTGAACCCATCATAGATGGTAATAAAAAAATGGTTCTCGAGGAGACCTGCACCCAGCCTTGCCCAGGTAACAATATCAAAACAGAATTCATAGTTTGGTCATTTCCTGTTAGCACCAGGGTTGAAAAAGGGGTAAAGTTTAAGTTGTGTAGATACTCATCATGTCAGCAAGTTTGTCTCATTCAGTAGTATCTGTGCCAATAACTGGATACTGTATTGTGGGTGAAGGGGGTACTGCCTTGTTACTGCCAGTGAAGGGTGAATTCTGGGTTGCCCACGTGGCCTCTGCTGACACCCACCAACCTCGAGTTTTAACATCTGCAGGGAATGGCAGTTAAGGCCTTAGGCTCATGCTTGACAGGACAAGTATGACAGAGAATTTGCACCTATTTAGGACTTCCAGGAGAAATAGAAGCAGGATCTAAACACATAATGGCTAAAGAAAGATTAAGTCCTTATAATGAAGCTTACTCTAGGTCCTGAATAGAATCAATAATAAATTTGCACATTGGTATATTGTAGGTCAAACATAAAATGTAGAAAAATAACTAGTAAAGCATCAAGAAAAAAACCAGATTACCTGCAACTGAAGGCAATCATTTAAAATTATAAAAGAATTCTTCTTAGTTACAATGAAAGCCAAAGACAATGGAATATATGCAAAGTGTGATGGCAAATGGTCATGAACCTCACGTGCTATCCCCAGCTACATCATCAAGAGTGAGAAAAAAATATTATGGAAGAAAATATTGAAAGAAATTATTCCAATTCAAAGTTAGACACAAAGTGTTCATGCAGTAAAATGTGGTAAGCAACTATTATATATCAGGTAGTTTAGAGATAATTGGCAAACAGTGAGAAGCTAATATTTAGGAATTTGGGCTTGAGGCAGAGAACTTGAGGGTAGATAGAAGTCAAAATAAGTTCAGTGTCAAGCATGAGCCTAAGGCTTTGAGAAATATGGGGGCAAGAGTTTAGGGGCGCCTGGGTGGCTCAGTGGATTAAGCCACTGCCTTCGGCTCAGGTCATGATCTCAGGGATCGAGCCCCGCATCGGGCTCTCTGCTCCGCAGGGAGCCTGCTTCTCTCTCTCTCTCTCTGCCTACCTCTCTACTTGTGATCTCTCTCTCTCTGTCAAATGAATAAATAAAATCTTAAAAAAAAAAAAAAAGTTTATTATTAGTAGGCCAGGAAAGAAGATTGGAAATAAATTGCCTACATATAGTTCACCCTCAGTGGAAAAGTTTTTATTCTCTCAATTTGCATATAAGAAAAATACTAAGGAATGTGTTATTTCAAAACGAGATCCCCCAAGATAAAAAGTATTTGGCAAACAAATATTGGAGACAAAAATAAATCATACCTTTTTTATTTGGGTAGTCAAAGAAAATTTTAAAGATGGAGAACATATTTTCAAGTTTATTTTAATGGAATTAAGTGTCTAAACACTGTAAAAAGCTGACAATAGAGGTTGTTCACTCATTCTCATTAATTTGCTTATTCTTCAGCAGGGAAATTATTTGAGGTGATTATATTGGAGGTTACTTTTTTTTTTTTAAGATTTTATTTATTTATTTGACAGACAGAGATCACAAGTAGGCAGAGAGGCAGGCAGAGAGAGAGGAAAGGAAGCAGGCTGCCTGCTGGGCAGAGAGCCTGATGTGGGGCTCGACCCCAGAACCCTGAGACCATGACCTGAGCCAAAGGCAGAGGCTTTAACCCACTGAGCCACCCAGGTGCCCCATATTGGCAGTTTCTATAGTTTATCAAGATGAACTGAATAAAATTAAACAGAGTAGTAGATAAAATCCTATCCTTTGAACTAAGTGCTAGACTTTGAGAGCATCCTCTCACTGTAACGGTTTTGTGTGTACAGATGGGTTCTTCTACTTCAGGAGAAGAAAGAGCTTTTCAAAAATCTTACTTTCTAGACATAGGCTAAGTATTGTTTCTTGGACATTTCAACACTTGCTAATAACAGCCTGATCCAGCAATTCCCCTCTTCCATTTCCTGCCCCCCAAACTGGTCCAGATCTCACACACAATTGAATTTAATAAAATCATTTTGCTTCACAACTGACTGAGGTTCAGGCTGTGGCAGCAGGTAAGGGCTCTGAGAAGAGCCAGGGACTGAAGGTTTGGGCTTCGATGTGCTGAATGGTGTCACAGTCCATGAAAGGTGACTAAAGCTAAAAGTTGGTAAGGCCCATCTCTTCCAAAGCCAATTCTCCAGGGCCATTAATAGGATTATTGTGATACCCACAACACTGGCCTCCTCGCCAGGCATCCGTGTCTACTTCCTTGTGGAGTTTCTCCTACTTGTTTTCATTATAGTTCCTGCAGCCCAATCACCCTTCATTTGATTATTATCAAGAGTTATTGGGGGCCCTGCCCAGGGCTCAAGATTGGAGATAGAGCGAGAGACAAATATACCCTGTCCACATTGCGTTTACCTTCTAATGGAAGAGTTTACTTATGTTAGTATTAGATTTGCATTAGAAGGTAAACACAAGATTGAACTTTGTCCTAAGTGATCCAGAGGAAAGGAAGATCCCATAATATCCAACAGGGTAAACACACCATTCTAATTAATTATAAATCCAGGAGGAGGCTGCTCTTTTTGGTAAATTACAATCTATGCATCTCAGTACCTCTCTTGGCTGCTTTTCTCCAATAATGGGATTTGAAAATTGGCAATATAGGAGCTACCAAGCTTTAAAGAGCAAAATACTAAAGTAGGGATGTGCATTTCATAAACTTGTCCTGTCTTTTGCAGGCATAGTGTAGTTTATTATTATAGTGCTTTGTATGGTCACAGTCACAATATGAAAGTATGTTTAGTACAAGCTAGTCTCTCATTCTCATTTGTTATTATTAAATCTCAAGTCTGATCTGGATTCTTTGTGGGTGAGGAATATATAATTCACAGTCAATTACTAAAAGATGTATTGAATTCTGTTGTAAAATACACTATTTCAAGTGCTATAAGCAGAGAGATAAAACCTACCTTTTTTACTAGTAGGCTTTATTTCCATGTAGTCTGCAATCACTGAGGTAGAGTTATAGTACCTCTATCTTGAGAGGACTGTTTAAAATTTTAATAGTTTCTCCTGTATAATTAAAAACTGGGGGACCCAAAAGTATTTAAACATGCTTGTAACACTTGTAAAATTTACTAGAATTTTCTGCACTTCAGGAGGACATTGAATATTAATGATATACTATAATAATGATCTACAAAAATCACTCCACTTTACTATTAGATATCTATTAGTCAATAATTCATGTCTGACCAAGATTTCTTAATTATAACACAAGATATGTTTTCATTAATCAGATCTCCAGGCAACTTTGTGCTAATATTAGACATCTGCAGCATAATGTAAAGCAATATGAATTATGCATGTGGTGTGGCTAGAATAATTAAAATGATAAGAATCCCTATGGATTTGTGTCTATCATAATACTGTATCCTCTGAACAGTATCACCAGTCAGTCCTGAAGAATGGATGGGTATATGGGAAAGATATTTCATTGACTCTTCCCTGTTCTCAAAACGGTTGAAGAGGTTGAACACATGATACACCAGGGTGCAGCAATTCCACTCCTAGGTATGAACCCAATAGAAATGTACATAAAAGTTCAAAGACTCATACTAAAATGTTCACAACAGCAGTATTCCTAATAGAAAAAGTTTACAACTCTCCAGCTACCCACCACTAGAATGGGTATCTAAATCATGATACCTTCATATGGTGGAACAAAGTACAGCAGTAAGAGTGATCAAACTAGAACTACATAAATACATGTGGGTCTTGCAAACATAAAGGAGTAAAATATCTGTTAAAGATGTGTATGGTGTAATTCCATATAAAACCCAAGAAGGGTTTCTGAAATTCTGAGAATGCCCCGTTGCTTGGTATGAGTATTGGCTGCATGGTTTTGTAATCACGTTGTGAAAATTCCAACATTTTTTCATGTGTGTTATTCTTCAGTAAATAATTGAAAAAAAGGAGAAGTTGATTGAAGCTGTAGATCAGGTAAAATTACAAGCATTATCACCACTACTCCAGTTGCTCAATTGGCTTTCTCACCTCCACACCTCTGGTAAGCAATAGGGGAGAAAATAAGTATAAATGCCAGTTTTCTCAGCCTCGGAGTTCAAATTCTTTTGAAATTATAAGTACCTACAAGATGATATACCCTTTTATAATAATGACAAGAGTAGTGGTGGTAGGTTTTAAATAAACTATTTTTGTCTCTTCAGAGGAGGTGAATCACAAGGAACAAGCTCCTTCAATCCATAGTCTATACCCAATAACATCCACTCCAAAAGTAACATCGATACACACTTACAAATTCACAAATATTAAATAGTTATCTAAATCTTACAAATATCATGTTTTTTGGTATGCTAGTCATACATTTCCCAGTGAGGTTAAGAAGTAAAATTACTATGTGCTTGGCCACTGTTTATTGGTATGGGTATAAACCACAGACCTGTGTTTTGCAGGTGACTGTTATCTGAAGGACTGGTCTTCGTGGAGCCTGTGTCAGCTAACCTGTGTGAATGGTGAAGACCTAGGCTTTGGTGGAATACAGGTCCGTTCCAGAGCTGTGATCATACAGGAACTAGAAAATCAGCATCTGTGCCCAGAGCAAATGTTAGAAACAAAATCATGTAATGGTGAGTGCTGCAAATCATGAAATCTGTTTAATTCATTCTTATGTTGATAGACAAAAGCACAAAATATAGACTTTTCTGTTCAATAAATAATTTGCTAAGATCTTGCTTAAGACTGAGAATTAGGAGTATGATCCTGAATTTTAAAAACTTATAGGAAGAAAAATCTTTCCACCCTTCATAAATTAGATAACAGATGTAAAAAAAATGTCTGTTTATGAGCTACAATAACTGAGAGCACATTATTTGTACACCCAGGCCAACCCTTGTCACCATAGTATCCTTTATTTAAATCAGTGGAAACAAAGAAAAATACACAACAAAGTGAGAGGTTTCACTATATTCTTAAGAAATTGATAGATCAAAGTATTGATAAGAATTTGACATAACACATGAACATACATGTTTATAGGTTTATATGTATATGTACATGTAGAGCCACACATTTCATGACATTTCCAAGAACCACCGCACATTAAAATGTCATAGTTTGGGAACACAGAGGCAGTCTAAATGAAAACCTAAGAATTTATAGGGTCAACGAACAACTCTTTCCTTCCTGCTTGTGTTTTGAAACAACTAGGGAGTTTGACATTTAACAGCAAATAGAAGCCAAAATATTAGTGTTATTACTGAAAAGTTGGAGGAGAGATCTTAGAATGTGAAGGAACAATGTTTAGAATAAAAACCAAATGGGCTAGATGACTTAAGAAGTAGGTAGAATCATCCCCCTTGTCAGTTGAATCTTCCCAAATTCACCAACCAGATAAATCATCCCTTACATCCTAGGACAATGTAGGTAATGAAAATGAAATAAATGCCAGGGAAATATTTGCTCAAACCAAAAGGACAAACAAAATTAGAAATCACTAACGAAAATTACAAAAGAAATCTCCCCATGCACACACATCTGGTAAAAACTAAAAACCACACTTCTAGGGCATTACATGCCAAATGGCCTGTGGGAGGCAGCACAAAAGTTCTTAGGAGAGAACTTCAAGCCTTAAATGCCTAAATAGGGAGGAGAAAAGTTTAAAATGAGCTAAGCATTAAACTCAAGAGAATTTTTTTTAAAAGAAAAAGTAGAATGTAACTAATGCAGATAAATATAAATTTCATGAGATAGAAAACAAGATAATCAACAACCCATAGTTGACCAAAACTAAATAGACCACCTCAAGGCAAAAATCAAGGGGGGGGGGGGGAGTAAAATCAATACTGCAAAATGGGGGGGGGGGGGGAATCAATACTATGACAAATAGAATCGAGTTTGAAAATATATTTTTTGAATAAATTTTGCTAATAAATATAAGTACTTCAAGGTAATCTAGATGTTGTTATAAATTTATACCAAGAATAATTGAGAATCTACACCATGGAGTCTGTAACTATTAAAAACTAAGATTTATCAAATATTTGAGTTTTACCAAAATTTAAAGGAACAAACCACTCCCTTTTATGTTAAATCTTAAAAAATAAAGTTGAGTGGGGAAAAAAGATGAGGAAAATCCCTCCAGCTCCGTGAGCACAACCCTATTGGTAAAATCAGTCAATAAATTCACCAATGAAAATAGATGAAAGATTATTACCTAACCAAATCATTAATATCCTAATTATGATTTTGAAAGTACAAAGATGCCTAAATATTAGGAAAAACTAATGTAAGTCCTCACAGCAACAGAAAAAAAGGCATATAATTTTAGATATATGTTGAAAAGGTGTTTATATAATGCAAAATTAATTTACAATAAAAATTTCCTAATACAACTTGAACTAGGAGGAAATCATTTTACCTGATAAATGTTATGTACCAAAACTAACAACACACATCATAATATTAGGGGAAACATAAGAGACATTCCCTTGCAATCAGTAACAAAGCAAGGATGCTCACCCTGGCTACTTCTTTTCAACCTAGTAAAGAAGGTTCTAGCCAAAGCATAACCAGAAGCTTAATAATTAAAAACAAGGAAGTAATCATTCAGATTACTATATGATTTCCACCTTAAAAATTTTAACAGAAAACAAAAAGCATGATTAGCTCAATAGATACTAAGAAGAAATTTGACAAAATATAACATCGCTTATGATAAAAACTTAACAGGTGGTTCTCAGCATAGCAAAGGCCATCTTTGACAAACCCAATAGTATTTTTTTTACAGAACTAGCACAAATAATTGTAAGATTTATATGGAATCACGAAAGACTAAACAGCCAAAGCAATCTTGAGAAAGAGCAACAAAGCTGAAAGTAGCACAGTCGTACATGTCAAACTATACTACAAAGCTATAGTAATCAAAACAGTATGGAATTGGCATAAAAATGGGCCCCTAGATCAATAGAACATAGAGCCCAGAAACAAACCCACACTTACAAGGTCAATTAATCCACGCCAAGGAAGGCAAGAAGATACAGCAGGGAAAAGACAGTCTCTTCAATAAATGGTACTAGGAAAACTGGATAGCTACATGTGAAAGAATAAAACTGAACCACTTTCTTATGCCACACATAAAAATAAGCCCCAAATCAATTAAGGACCTAAATATAATACCTGACACCATAAAACTCCAAGAAGAAAACATAGGCAGTAATTTCTTGGACATTGGCCTTAGCAAAATTTCTTTAGATGGGTCTCCTCAGGCCAGAGAAACGAAAGCAGAAATAAAACTATTGGGACTACACCAAAATTAAAAGATTGTGCAGAGAAGGAAACCAACAACAAGGCAACCTGTTGAATGGGAGAATATATTTGCAAATGATTTTTCCAGTAATGGGTTAATCTCCAGACTATATAAAGAACTTACACAACTCAGTACACACAAAATCTAATGAAAAAACAAAAAACGGGCAGAGGACCTGTAGACATTTTTTTAAAATTTATTTATTTGACAGAGATGACGAGTAGGCAGAGAGGCAAGCAGAGAGAGAGGGGGAAGCAGGCTCCTCGCCGAACATGGAGCCCGATGTGGGGCTCGATCCCAGGACCCTGGGATCATGACTCGAGCTGAAGGCAGAGGGTTTAACCCACTGAGCCACCCAGGTTCCCCTAGACATTTTTTCAAGAAAGGTAACGGATGGCCAAAAAACAAATGAAAAGATGCTCAACATCACTAATCATCAGGGAAATGCAAGTCAAAACCACAGTGAGAATTTCCTCAGACCAGTCAGGATGGCTAATTTCAAAAAGACAAGCGTTGGCAAGGATGTGGACAATGGGAACCCTCGTGCATTCTTGGCAGGAACCTCAACGGGTGCAGCCACTGTAGTGACCAGTATGGAGGTTCCTCAAAAAATTAAAACTACCTTATGACCCAGTAATTCTACTTCTGGGTATTTACCCAAATAAAAGAAAAAAATCCCACTAATTTAAAAAAAATATATGCACCCCATGTTTATTACAGTATTATTTGCAATAGCCAAAATATAAAAGCAAGCTAAATGTCCATCAATAAATGGCTCAAAATGTTGTATATGAATATACAGTATTCCATTACTCAGCCATATGAAAGCATGTGATCTTGCCATTTAAGACAACATGAAGGAACCTAGAGGGCATTATGCTAGGTGAAATAGGTCAGACAAAGACAGATACCACATGATTTCCCTTAGATATGAAACCTAAAAAACAAAATGAATGAACAAAACCAACACAAACAGAAGCATAAGTACAGCAAACTAACTAGGTTGCCAGACTGGGGGTAGGTGAAATAGATGAAGGGAATCAAGAGGTACAAATTTCCAGTTACAGTGTAACTAAGTCACAGGGATAAAAAGTATAACAACATCACAGGGCATGTGACCAGTAAAATTGTAATAACTTTGTGTGGTGACAGATGGTAACTAAACTTATTATGGTGAGTGTTTTGTAATGTATGTAATTGTTGAAACACTGAGTTATATATCTGAAATGAATACTTTGTCAACTACACTTGAACAAAAAAATAAAATCTTACCAGTAAGACTCAATTACAAAATTTAATTAGAAAAAAATTGAATCAAAATAAAACTATAAGTAGAAATATATTTAATAGAAATGATATAAGAACAGTAGTGATGAAATCTTATTGAAGCATGTAAACAATGAAAACATTAGTAAAATAGGCACGTTCATGGGTAGGCCTCAATATCATTACATTTCAATTTTATACTAACGTATCTATAAATTCCCTGTAATTTAAAAAGATTATCAAGTAATCTGAGAAATTGATTCCAAAATTTGTATGAGAAGTTGAAGACCAAGAAGATCCCAGAATTATTAAAGTCCAGAATTTCAAGAAGAGAAAATGGAAGAGGAGGTCAAGGAGCTTTCATGGCTTTGTTCAAAATTTATTCTACAGCACTAATAATTGAAAAAAAATGACCAGTCAACAATAAAGTAATTAGACTAATAAAACAAAAGATCCCAGGAACAAATTTTCATATATAGGTACATAACAAACTGAAAGTCAGTAGGATAATGGTGAAATACTTTGTTATCCACATAATGTTTTTAAAATTATCTGTAAGCTCACACATATACAAAACTGATAAATTAATAAACTAAATAAATTATAAACCCAAAAGGGGCGCCTGGGTGGCTCAGTGGGTTAAGCCTCTGCCTTCAGCTCAGGTCATGATCTCAGGGTCCTGGGATCAAGCCCCACATCGGGCTCTCTGCTCAGCAGGGATCCTGCTTCCCCCTCACTCTCTGCTTGCCTCTCTATCTACTTGTGATCTCTCTATATATATCAAATAAATAAAATCTTTAAAAAAAATTATAAACCCAAAAGGTGAAGAGTGTAACTGTCAAACACTTGAAGGAAATATAGGAGAATATCATTATGAACTCAAGGTAGAGAAGAATTTCCTAAATGACAGGACAAATAAAAATGAGAAAGATGAAAAATTAAATCTTCTACATAGTAATAGATCCTAAACAAGGTTAGCAGTGAAGCCAAAGACTTAGAAGAGGTATTTGTGAAGTCAATTAATTTCCAAGGATTAGTATCTAGAACAACAGTTTTATAACTCTTTGGTTTAAGAGTATAAAATTTATCTAATTTTATATTCTTAAAATTGTATGAGGACCTCAAATTTTCTTTTGTGAATTATATATTCACAAAAATTTATACTAAAAATGAGAAGATTTAAAATAACCAAAAACCAATTTTATGTAACAATAATAATACTTCCTGAAAAATAGCTACTTTGAAAAATAAAAACAATAACTTTGATAAACATGGTCTTGTTTTACATATTTGCAAATATATAATATCTGCCTTAGTGGAAGACAGCTGGATTCTCGTCTGTTTCTACAATCTGTTGTAATCTTAGTTTAGTTTATGTATACAAAGAAAATCCAGCTCTACTCACACAGATGTGTAGTTGAAAAAAAGGAAAACACACACACACACACACACACAGTCTGAAAGAATGTCCAAGTCTCCCAGGTTCTCTGGACCCTACTTTGAGAACTGCTATTCTAGAGTAATTCCCACAATTCAATAAGAAAAGGCATCGATTTCGGGAGGATAAAAAAAATGGCCACAAGATATAAAGAAGCAACACTCATAAGAAGAAGTCTAAATGCCCCCAAACATTTGTTACTCTTTAATAGCATGAATAAAGAACTAGAATTTAAAATGTTAGAGCTTCCACACCCACTAGACTAACCAAAAATTTTAAATCTGGTAATTATAAATGTTTATGAAGGCTCAAACAATGATAACCCTTATTTGCTGCTGGTGGATATGTAGATTGTCACTTTTTAGAGGAAAAAATAAAGATTTAGTAAAGTTTCAGCCATCCCTATAGTGATACCCAGCAATTTGTTTTCTAGACATTTACCTTAAAGGAGAATGAAGAGAGTTGCACAAGGTTGACCACGGAGGCATTGCTCTAACAGCAAAAGTTGAAAACAACCTAAAAGGCCATTTGGAGGAAATACCTTAAAAAAAAAAAAAAAAGTGGTGTTTAGTACAGTGGAATTCTATATAGCAGTTAAAATAAATGTACTGTAGCTACATTTAAAAAAAAAACAAATATTTCATCTGTATAATTTAGAATGATACATAGAGTAATGATACTTCTTAAAACTTTTAATAATACAGTTGACCCTTGAACTGAAGGTGTGATTGCCCAGATCCACTTACATGAGAGGTTTTTTTTAATATAAATAGAATACAGGGACTCCTGCTGGGTGGCTCAGTAGGTTAAACATCTGCCTTCAGTGCAGGTCATGACCCAGGGTCCTGGGATCAAGCCCTAAATCAGGCTCCTTGCTCAGCAGGGAGCTTCTCCCTCTGCATTGCCCTCCCTTCCTGGTGCGCTCTCTCTCTCTGACAAATAAAATCTTTTAAAAAATAATAAATACAGTACAAAATATTTTTCCCTTCCTTATGATTTTCTTAGTAACATTTTTTTCTAGATTATTATAAGCATATAGTATGTAACATATAACACAATTAACTCAGATTTTGTGTTATCAGTAAGGCTTCTAGTCAACAGTAGGATGTTAGTAGTTAAGTTTTGGGAGAGTCAAAAGTTATGCACAGATTGTAGACTGCATAGGGGTACATGCCCCCAATCCCCATGTTGTTCAAGGATCAACTGTACTGTATTATCATTAAAAGAATAAAAACCATGGCAAAAAAATGAGATTTAGGAATAGATCAGGAATTTTTATAACAATTTTATAACATCTATATGGCAATTTCAAGACAATAACATTTGAATAATTTTTGAGATGGACTTACCACTTTTACAATTGTTTATAAATATTTTCTTAATATTCTTTCCCTATGATTGTCCTTCTAGACAGCAGAATGCTTCTGTTCATATTTATTGTGTCCCTGCAGATGGACAGTGTTATGAGTATAAATGGATGGCCAGTGCTTGGAAGGGTTCTTCCCGAACAGTCTGGTGTCAGAGGTCAGATGGTATAAATGTAACAGGTAAACTTCCAATTTCTCTGTTTTTTGAAAGTCTTCCTGTAACACACATACAGTTGGTTCAACAAAATAAGGAAACAAAGACACTCTTTCACTATTCAGTACATGATTGGGATTCAGTTTCTAGGCTATACCAATGTAACCAGTAACTGTTTTATTTTTTATTATTTCAGTTAAATTCTCCCAGCCATTTTAGACGATGTTGCTAGAATTTAGTTAATATACTATGTAATCCCAATAAATTATCGTCTCAAATTGCCTTCCCTAAAAATTTTATGTGAATAACTCACCATGTTCTCAAAAAAAAAAAAAAAAAATCAGTATTTTGTTGACTATATCTCTTTCTGTACCTTAAAAGCAATATAGATGAAGACCAAAAATATTATCAAGGGAATGTAATTATATAAAGCTAAATATCTTGAATTATCTTGCTTGAATTCAGAAATCTATAATTCAGGGTTTTTTTTTTAAATTAATTAATAGGTAAGAGTATTAGCAGATCTCAAGCCCAGAGTATCTGGGCAGTTAACCTACTCTGTCCCCACTCAAAAATTATATAGTCAAGAAATCCAAATGAAAAATTTTTCTGAAATTGACCCCAAAATACCAAAGAGCTTCTCTAATCTGTGATTACTGAAAGTTTCCTTACCTAAACTCAGTAAATGCCAGAGTTCTTAAGGACCCTGTGAAGTGGAGAGAAACTTGGCTCCAGATATGTACCTTGTAAATTTCCTAGGAAGAAATCAAGGTCAGAACAAGAACCTCAACCTTAAGCACATGACCCAAAGATCTAATGTCTCTCCTTTAACATTTTTGTAGATCTAATCTATAGGAATCTTTATAGTGTACCAGTAGCAAACGTTTTGAGAACTGACTCTTCAGGGGGACCTGCTGACTTACTGCCATTGTTTTAACCCTCTGGCTGAGATAAAAAGTAATGTGCATTTGGGTGCCTGTTAATAATGTCCATTTATAAATTTAGCTGTAATATATACAGTAAGATAACAGGAACAGAGATCAATATGCTTTTTGGAAAGCATCAATTTTTATATTAGATTCTAAATTACCTGGATTTATTTAAACCTAATTTACTTATTTCCTATGAAAGCTGGAACAGGATATCAAATTATATTCTTGTGAAGGTAAGATTGTATACATGAGAAATCTATATCAAGAAACCATTGATAATAACAATTCCCAGTGGACACATATATAACAAAAAGAGACACCTACCAGGAAACTTTGCTCTCTCACAGTATTATTTATGGGGGGGGGGGGGATCTCTTCCAGCCACACCACTGTAAGAGGCCTAAGGGGAGAAAGCACCCTAGGAGGGAAGCATAGGTTTTCTGAATTTGAAGGCACTTATAGAGATGGTCCATTCAACTCAAGTGTTGAAAATGAAGGTCTACATTCTTGAAACTATTCAGAGGGAACACTGGAGTTTTCCCAGAGGGTCCTATTACTTTTTATGTTTTTTTTTTCTCCCCAAATATGGATGCAAGTAATAGTTGTCTATATTTATTCTACATGTTAAAAGTTCTTTTTCCATTAAATTTGGGGATATTCCTCAATGCAATGCAAAGGTAAGTCCAGTTTTAAAAGACTTACCTGTAGACATCATGTGTTCACCTTCTTTTTAATCCACTGAAGTACCAAGTGTATTTCTTTCTTTCTGATACTCTGAAACCAAAAAGGCCAGTGTGTAAATGATATGTGATAAACTCTATATGCATTCTTCTTCCATCTTTTAGGAGAGACGGGATTCTTTATGAGAAATAGACAAGCATGTAAAGTATATTACCTATCTTGATCGATTGCTTTAATTTTATGAAGTCGTCCTTACTAGAAATCAAGATGTTGTTTTCCTTTTTCTTCATGTGTTTCATGATAATAACCTTAATAATGGCCTTTTAACTGCAATTGCGTTGCAATGACTAACTGCTTTCCCATCACAATTTTTTGATGAATAGGTTATATTATTGAGAGATAAAGCAAAGAATTAACAGTAGGTATCTGATTAAATTCCAGAGGATCATCAATAAGGAAAGGAAAAACTTTGCTTTCCTAAAATTCTATTCAACTGAGCAAGTATGGTTTGAAACTCAAGTTCCCTCCACATCACCAATATTGTTTCTCTAGGGCACCAATTCTTATCTTAAAACCTCACTTGTAACAACTTAGGCACACTTGGTACTACACTTAAAAAGAAGAAAGAGAAGAAGAAAAACCAGAGAGCTGGTTTGCAGAGAGCTGCAATGTCAAGTGATGTATTCCATTCTTGTTTAACTTAGTAGCTACAAATGTTTTCTTTCCTATACCCACAAAAATCCTGAACTGGTAGGGATTGTGATTGTTTTCTAAGAACTATGCATTATTTAAAAAAACACATTTGTGGTGGGTTTTTCATAGATGGCTTTGATAATATTGAGGTATGTGCCCTCTTTCCCCACACTTTGAAGAGTTTTGATCAGGAAGGGTTGCTGTACTTTGTCAAATGCTTTTTCAGCATCTATTGGGGATAAAAATACATTACATGTTTATTAAAAAAAAAAATTTGGAAGGGGAGGCGAACCATAAGAGACTATGGACTCTGAAAAACAACCTGAGGGTTTTGAAGGGTCAGGGGTGGGAGGTCGGGGGAACAGGTGGTGGGTAATGGGGAGGGCACGTTTTGCATGGAGCACTGGGTGTTGTGCAAAAAGAATGAATACTGTTACGCTGAAAAAATAAATAAAATGAAAAAAAAAGGAAAAAAAAACACATTTGTATGATAGTCACATAAATTAAAGAGATGTCTCAAGGGACATAAAAATGGTTTCTCTGACTAGCCAAGAAAGAAATTTAACTTTAAAGGAAAATTCAATCTGCTTTTTAATGTTGGACTGGACCAATAGGGGGAATTGGGGACCGGGACAGAAATAGCTGGTGTGCAATTAGCGTGTGCAATTAGCAAAGTAGCAACTAAACAAGTAAGTGCTTGTGGAGCTCCTGCTGAGTGCCGGGCACTGTGCTATCTCTTCTGAATAAGAAGAGCCTCAAGTTCCTGTACGAAGTAGTCCAGGCTAACCAAATAGTTCACAGTCACCCTCAGAAAAATCCACGGGGGTTCCCAAAGTGGCTCAGGATTCAAAGACAAGTCTATACAACAGTGTGTTTCTTATTGTAAGAGATGCTACTTGTCAACGTATGATTTTCTGTTCTGCAGGGGGCTGCTTGGTGGTGCGCCAGCCTGATGCTGACAGGTCTTGTAACCCACCGTGTAGTCAACCCCACTCGTACTGTAGTGAGGTAGGTGTGACTTCATTAGGAAGGACAAGCCAACTTCATTATTTGTCATCTCACCAATCTCTTAAAAGTCCATTCGCCCACCCCCAGAAAAAGCATGTCTTGGGGCCTAAAGCCTTATTTCTAGATCTCTCCTTTTATCACTATGAATATTCGGAATGTTTTTACTGTTTCTACTGTTAAAATAATTTGTATGCAGTACAAAAGGTGTGTTTTTTATGCAGTTGAGACAGAAATTACATATAGTAAATTTCCCAAACAGCACTTCCTTAAAGCCTTCTCTTCAAGTTAGATCTATTATGCTCTCAAAGATCACCTTCTATGTACAGTAGAAATCCTCTTGTTCTTCTGCAGATGAGGACATGCAGTTGTGAAGAAGGGTACACTGAAGTCATGTCTTCTAATGGTACACTTGAGCAGTGCACACTTATCCCTGTGGTGGTGATACCCACTGTGGAGGACAAAAGAGGAGATGTGAAAACCAGTCGGGCAGTACATCCCACCCAATCCTCCAGTAACCCAACAGGACGGGGAAGGACCTGGTTTCTACAGCCATTTGGGCCAGGTGAAGTGACAAGGCAGTGTTAATGTAGAATCCTTTAGTTATACATTTAACTAATGTCAAAGGGTTAAAAAAAAATGAGCAAGCATTTTCTCAGGAGTTATCATTTCATCTGTACTCATTTATTCTGATATTGCCATACAGCATAATGTTTTTACTATTATGAAAAAGGCACTCATGCTCAAAGTTCAGAGAAATGAAATTACTTTCTTCTGGAAAAAAATTTAGGATATTAGTTATTTTGATCTCAGACCTAAATTTACAAGTATAATTATATTCACATTGAACAAAGAAATCTAACAATGAAATATTAATTAGGAATAAAGTACATTGTCACTTCAGAACTAAAACAAGTAAAACTCTAAAGACATTCAAGAATTTTTCATTTGACCACAGACTGTTAATAATTTGAACCTAAAAACAGGAATATCAGTAATGCAGTGCTGTGCCAGGACAGGACTGGGGGAGGGTCAGTCCTTGGTAGCCAGCCCATTTTCTATCAGCCCCTAGATTTGGTCAACTCAAATAATCAGAATCTGTACTAGCGCCAGATACAGCAGGGAAAGGATGGAGCCTTCCTGTCTAAATGGGATGATTTAAGTTTGGAGACTTACCAGATCCTTGTCATATTAAACAGACAACCTTAATGTGTCTAGTAATGGACTTGAAGCCAACACAGGCAAAAGCTTGAAGGCCTAATACAGTGCTAGCCCTACCCTGCACACATGGTCTCCCCAAGTGGAATGAACTGTATGCTTAGTCCTGGAACTAAAGCTGGTGCTTATAATTGTGCTGCAAGGGCTATACAGTAGTGCAGATCATGGTGTTTTTCCCCCCACCCCAAGAGGGATTACTAGTTAATGGCCAAAGGAAATCTCCATGCAAAGCCAGGCATAGCCTACTTTACTGTTGTTAGAAATATAAGAAGGGGAATCTGCACAGCACATCTCTGTTTCTAATGTATTAAGTCAAAACACTTATTAGAGAATCACTATAAGGATTTTAAGTATTTTCAGTATTTGGATTAAGTATTTTCAGTATTTAACCACATTGTCCCTGTCTTCATATGGCTGTTAGCTGAAAATATAATTTATTTTGCAAAGTTGACTTGTTTGTGCAAACCTGGGAAACTCTTCTCTCAGTATTCAAGATAGTGGAGCTGCAAATGGCCATTAGCAATCTTGACTTCAACTAAGAATCCAAGCAGAACTTCTCACATCAAAACTAAAAAAAAAAAAAAAAAAGTTTAAAAAGAGAATATTGTCATTTTAAGTATATACCCTCCCTAAAATGAATATTTTAATATATTAAAAAGATTTATGTTCTTAAAAAGTACATTTAGACTTTGTTCTTGGTTTTTTAAAAACTCCAAGAATATTTGTTGAAAAACAACTCTCAAGGCAGATGAATCCAAGAATGGTTGATTTTAAACTCACTCTACTTTTTAAAATCCTTAGAATTGAAAAGTAGTATATTTAGAATATAAAATGGACTCCTAAGTTGATCAAGCTCTAAGCAGAAAAAACTTTCACAGTACCGATTTGTTTTCGATGCCTTCCAAATATTGAATAAAACAGTGTCTATGGGGTCAGTTTGCCCAGTCTATGATTTTAGCAGTAATCTATAAATTTAGCAGTAATTTTAGCAGTAATATAATGTATCTATGCAACAGAAAACACATGTTGATGTAATGATCAAGTTAGGCAAAGTCATTAATACTATCATCTAGTTGAAGTTTATTCTGAACACAAAACTAAGAAGCTCAAAGAAAATGAGACTAGAAAATCAAATTAGAAATGTTCTTATCCTGCCTAATTCCATATAATAAAAAGTTAGAAAAATGTTACTTAGAGTTAAAAAGTTATTATCAAACTTGGCTATTTTTACAAAGAATATTGTTGACTGAACTTTAAAGTACAGTGTTAAGTGTGAATTAGATAAAAGATTAATTCCCCCAAAAGTTAAATATATTCACTTTCAATTCATCTCGGAAAAAAAGGTTAAAATGACAAAATTTATGTTCACAAACCTGTCTGCATTAATGCTAAGCTGTAGGACTTTATTGAAGTTGCATTACTTTTCTTCTTATAATTGCCATTCTCAGAATAAAAATAAGAAAATGCTTAGTTAGCATTACAAATACACTGAATTTGAAGTAAAATTTAGATAAGCTACAAAAATTTAGGCATGTGAACTTGAAATCTGAATGTAAATTGAAAAAATTATTTCTTTCCCATTCAATTCTCCTTGATAATTTACCTTTAATCTAACAGCATCTAACTCATAATAGCAGCTTTGCATTAATCATTAACTGTGCCTAAGCAATAACTCATTTTGTTTTGAAAGGATTTGGCCGTAAGTGACTGGTCATTGGTCATAGTTAAAGACTGTCATATATATATATATATACACACACACACACACCAGACTAATGTAAATTAATAACTAATATCCATTCTTCTTAGATGGGAGACTAAAGACCTGGGTTTACGGTGTAGCAGCTGGGGCATTTGTGTTACTCATCTTTATTGTCTCCATGATTTATCTAGCTTGGTGAGTGATTAAATATTTCAAAATCTAAGGGGATACATATCTATTTCAGCAAAAACACTGTCAGTTGACTATAATACAGAAACAGTAATTTGTCTCAAATAAGTATTCCACACTTATTTAATATGTTCATCTGAAATTAGAAATAAAAATAGCTTTAGTCATAGATATTCTAAAAACTTCCAAATCTGAGCCATTTACTATCTGAAGATGAGCCAGAGCTGCTCCAGGTCATCTCAAGTATGTTGTCCTTGGTTATACAAGATAATACTGCTTTGTATGCTTATCATGAACTATGGAGTTTGATACTGAATTACTACTTGGAGAAAGATATTATGGTGATACCTAATTTTATTCATCTATCTTTTTAAACATGTATTATAAATTGTGTATTATTTATAAAGATTTCTGGTAAAATACTAATGATTATAGTAGTATTTCCATTGTTAGTGAGAAATTTCCTTTGATAATTCTTTTTCAGGATAATAAAATATTTGATGGGTTCTATTTCAGGTTTATTCAGAGCATTAAGTAAGAAATTCAAAGATACCAGATTTCAAACTTTAAGGTTGAATTTAGGTCATTAGGCAGTTTGGCAACTTTATCAATATAGCTTGAATTTTTCATTTAAGACAGTAAAATTTATGATTAGAGATTGATTTTCCTTCTCCAATTATTTTTATTATTATCTACAGCAAAAAGCCAAAGAAACCCCAAAGAAGGCAAAACAACCGACTGAAACCTTTAACCTTAGCCTACGATGGAGATGCAGATATGTAAAATAGAACTTACCCGGCAACAACCAGTTTCAGCTTTCTGACTTTGCAGTAGACATCCAGCAGCCACAAAGCTCTTCATACTGTGTGAATTCAAATGCATTGTAAGTTTTTAAAAGAGCATCAAAGAGTGAAAATCAGTGCCAATAGAGATATCAAGATAGTACCACTTATCTAAAAATAAAAAAACAGCGATGAGAATTCTAGGAGATTTAGTTGACTACAGGCTGCATTCTGAGAGTTTTTTGTGATCTTTTCTGAAATCTACCAACTGACCATTCACTTTCATCTCTAAACTATGGTTATGGAATTGGTCAGTTAGAACACCTGATGCAAGCCTCTGTTGGCAGTGTTAACCCATAGTAACATTTTAGCATGAAGAGTTTATACCAAGGTCTCTACAATATTATAGTCAAGCATAACAACATGTATACTCAGTTGAATGATACACATTACTATGTCAGACTATGTACTTGTTTATAAGCAGTTTTAATGGTGAATAAGAGATAAGCTCTAAGATGAGCAGAAAATCCACTGAGTAAGTTCAGCATCTTGGTGGTTGATGGTAGCTTTCATTAACCTGCATTTCAGAGGCAAAGACTCTTTTATAAGACTTAATTCTTATCTTTCTCCAAAGTACGAATGCTGGACATGTACTAGTATCTTAGAGAAAAAAAAAAAAAGTCAAGTTCAGTATTTTATAGTGGTTATTGTCTGGAAAACTAATTTGCTTGTGTTAATACATTTCTACTTTCCCTAATTTTCAAACTGGTTGACTGCATCTCTTTTGCTATATGGAAGGCACATTTTTGCACTATATTAGTGCAGCATGATAGGCACTTAACCAGGATTGCCATAAAAACTGCCTCTTTTCATATGGGATGAAGACATCTGTGCTAAGAGTGTCATGGAGCCATTTGCAAGTTTTTACATCTGGAAGAGAATAAAGTTCAGTTTGAATGGCTACAGGTTGGAATTAGCTATTACACCTGCTGTCTACACTCTTCCTCATTGCTGCAGCCATTGTGAAATCGACAACATGGCAGTGATTTCAATGTTCTTATCCCGAACTCATTAACCCTTCAAAAGATGGATCCTTCTAGTTGGTTTTTAATTGTACTTTGAAGGCGGTTTACGACTAGATTTTTATATTTGTTACCTTTGTTAAAAAAAGAAAAGAAAAGAAAAAAAGGAGCCGGTTGTCTTTTTAATTTTGAGCAGATGGAGAAAATAATGTCCTGATCATTTTTTTAACTAAAGCAACTCAAAATCCTGTGATTTTTCTTTTTCCCAGATTTGTTTTTCCTGGTTTCGCATCAAATGTATCCATCATTTGGTCTTTCTCACTGGTAAAATCTGAAGCAGTCGTTGTAGGATTTCAAAACTTTAAATGCTCAAAAAAGAATAAATAGTGGGGAGGGGGGGGTTCATTAACTATCTAGACCAAGGGTGGCGAACTTTTTCCGTGAAGGGCCAGATAGTAGGTATTTTCCACCAGGCCTGTGTTGCACCTGCTCAGTTCCATCATCGTGAGGAGGCAAGTGTAGACGATACACGATACAAAGAAGAATGAGCATGGCTGTTTTCCAGTGAACCTTTCTGACAACATGTTGTCAGCATGCCACATTTGCAGGTTGTGCTTTGCAAACCACTGGTCTAGTAGTTTTCTCAGTGCTTACCTCTCTGTTGTGTCTTTTGCTTCCATTCATTCACCCTTAGAATGCCATCAGTGTTTAATTTCAAAGGTGAAAAATGGTCATTAAACTTTATCACTGTTTTGTAAGTAGTGGTATTTTTCACACATGTAGCCCTGGGAATGGCACAGTGAAATACTATCTAATTTGGCAAACTTCTTTTTTATGGAAAAAAAAAAAAAATCAAATGGTGCCATTAAAAAACAATTCCATTTTTCAGGCAACATTTACTGCAACAAGCTTTGGTAGAGGGGAGGACATTAGGTTTTCAGGTCTTTAAAAAAAAACAAACAAACAATGTAATAAGCTACTCTATCTTAAACATAGCTGTGTTGCTATAAAACTGGTTTAGACTAGAGGGTGTTTTACCTTCAAGTAGAGTTTGGACTCCCCCTGCTGTTCATTAAAGTATTTGCAAAGATTACAAAAAAACATCTGATTAGGATAGGTCTTTGCCCCCAAAACGAACAGATTTTTCCCTGAATTAATTAATATGAATTAAATGTGGAAAGCATGCATGCCTCACTCACTGTATTAGGCAAAGCAATCATTTCAAAGCAAACAGGTGGTCACAAAGAGGAGAATTTTACTTTAAACCAAGGATTTAAACAAGGCGAAGCATAAAAGCAAACTCCATTGCATCGGTCTTATTGAAGAGGAAGACAAAAATAATACCGTTGCTTTAAAACTGTGATTGCTAGTCTATGTACTCAGGGGTCTTCCAGATATCCTCAAGTTGGTCTCTGTTAATAAAATTAACTCCATTTGTCCAAAATAGTTGAGAAAGAATCTTTTGTAGTTACTTGAAGAATTTAGCTAACAGCCTTATAAAATGTATGTAAAACCTAGTAACTTTGAAATCACTGAATAATATATTGTTGCTACAAAAGCTATACTTAGGATACTGTAAAATGTCATTGATTCAGAAGGCAGATCAGTATCATCCAACCTGTCCTGTAAGAATGATCAAAATATAAAATTTTATGAAAATACATGTTTTGTTTATAAATGAATTAAATTTTATAATACTACGTATACAGAGGAGACTAGGTTCAATGGGACCTAAAACTAGGGAACATACAGGAAGTTCACCACTAGGATGAATACTTATCTTTCTCCAAAGAACGAATGCTGGACATGTACTAGTATCTTAGAGATACTATTATTATTAGAAAATAATAGAAAAATAAAAGGAAAGGCATGTAGCCAGCTAGCTATTTTGGACAAATGAAAGTTACTTTATTCATGTTTAGAACATGATAATAGCCTTATTTTTGTTCCTGGCATCAGTCAATAATTATGTTACTGGAATTTCATCAAAACCTTATTCCTCCTGTTCATTCTGACAGTTCAGGAGGGGAATATATTAGTAACTGGTCTGTTGACACTTTTGCCTTATCAAAATGGCCTGCGAGCCCAAAAAGATTTAGAACTACTGCTCTATAAATATGAAGATTGGCTTGGTTAAAAAAAGAAGAAAAGGAAAATAATGACAGTATTATATGCTATTTTGTTGGACTATTTCAGTATAAACCACATAGAATTGGCACAACTGATCTCTCTTGAAAGGAGTTGATTTTTCAGTACCTAAGAAAGGGACCATAATTCTTATTTGAAAGCCTTTTTGAGGACACTACCATGTAGCTTAAAGCAGATGTGAAAAGCAGTACATAAAAGCATGTTCTTAATTACTTATAACAAAGCACAAATTACTCATAACAAGACATATTTCTTGGAATTATCACATATAACACCTTCTGCTGGGCACTGTAATACTATTATTTATGGCTTTTGTATACCTATGTATCTAAGACGCTCAGAAGAAGGGAAAATGTTTCATGAGTAAAGAAAGCACTTAAATCACCCTTCACTCTGGATTTGTTTCCAGTGTGGTATTTTTCCTGATGGAACGTCCATGTCTCAGGCTAAGCTCTTAGGCTTTTGCTGTAATCCTCCTCCACCCAAGGGAGATGGCAATGTTCACTGTGGCTGAACCAGAACCCTGCTATGTTCCTGGACTTCTCAAGATAAAATCACTTACCCAGAACTTCTTACAGGGATTAACACCTCTCAGTTTTGTTTGTTTCTTTTACCTCCTCCAAATCATACCTTTGCTTCTTTATAATGATCTCCTCTGGTCTCTAGTCTGCTTACAACTTAATCTTATTGACTTCTCTCAGAACTAGCTTCTACTAAACATGCTCAAATTTTTAAATAAGCAGGGGCAGGGGAGGTGAAGGTCTATATTCCTTACCTTTAGTAAAGTGTCACTAGGAGTGTGAACATCTTGATTTAAACTAAATGTACTGCTTAAAGACATGAGTAAAAAGGTAAGGAAAGATGTAGAAGACATGCCTCTCTCAAAAATAGACCTTCTGTAAATATGTCCATTTTTATACTCTATTTAGTCTGACTCCCTATGCTCTTACCTCTACCTTGCTTCTGTATTCATGACCCACCCTAAAGGACAGTAAGGCAGGCCTGTACCTTATAGAAAGGACAGCCTGAGCCTGTTCCTAGACTCATTTGGAGTTTGAATAGATTTCCAAGAATCATGCCTCCAAAGTGATCTGAGATCTATTTGCAAAATATTACCAAATTCAAATATGTTCCGTGTGATATTTTCCTCTCTGAGACTGAGGGTGTTGAAAGGAGAGCAGTATAGGAACAAATCTATAAAGCATCTTGTCAAAAAGTGAGTTTTCCTGGGTCTAGTTTAGATGTGAGAACAAAAACGCCTGCCTGTCCCACCTCCTCCTTACCTTCAGGTGGCAGTGACTGAAGAGGATTTCAGGGTCTGAAACTGGGGTGTGGGCCCCACAAACCTGACTCTTTATAAAAAGGATGTTTTGCAGTGTGATTACGGTTAATTCTGTATCAGCAGAACACTGAAAATGGTTATGTCTACATTATTAAATGAGTAAAACAAATCCTAAGTGGCTAGAGTTAACTTTGTAGTTTTAGGTTTTCATGCTTCGACCAAGCCAGGTCTTAAAACGGGCAGTATATGAAGACTTTTAGTTTGTGGCAGTCATGTTTTCAGTGATCAAAATCTCTCTTCTATTTAGAATATAACTGTCAGTCTTATTGTGTTTTGTAGACTTTTTTTTTTAAGTCAATAGTTTCTAGAGCATCTACTTTGAACCCTTAATGAAATTTTCACAACTATTTTTCAGCAATCTATCTAGGTTTATTTTTAAAAATTAAACATTAAGATTCCCTTTCTGGTACTTTTTCCTGACTCTTTGCAGCACAGAGATTTGAAGAGATCAGTATCGGTCATTGTAAAATATAACTTTATTAAATTTGCAGTATGTCTTTATATAAATTATAATCCCCTAAATGTGTTTTTTTGTTAATTTAATTACCTGAATATTTATTTTGTTTAAGTTAGGAGGCAGCTGTCTAAGAAGTTAATATTACTTTGTAAATTGTGTAATGTAATTTATTTTAAATTATGTACATTTCTTTTTTAACGCACAAAATGTCTATGTACAATTAACTACAGATTTGAAAATGTCACTAAGCTTTATTCAGTTAATACAGATGGCATGTGAAGATGTAATACGCTTTTTTTACATTTTCATATGGGTTATTTGTAAATAACTATGTTGCTGACAAACATAAACATGGAAATCATTTTCATTCTATTCATGTGTACTTTTTAAATTTGCATTATTTGCTGTTCATACATGGGTTAAAAAACAAAAACAAAAAGAACTTCAGTGAATATCCAAACCTTTTTCTACTGTATTGCCTGTTCCTTAGGCTTTTTCTTTTCTTTTTTTTTTTTTAAACAACTTCAATTGAGAAAGTTCAAGAGATGCAAACCCTAACTTTACAAGTCTGCTGAGGCCACCACATTAATCATTATGGACAAATGACCTCTTAGTTCCCAGTCAAAAGAGCACCAGCAGAGGATGTAAGACCCTCTGGAACAGAGCGCAGCTCTTCTTGCTCCCTCAGTCAGAAGGCAGGCCTCTTCCTGTTCCTTCTCCCTACCTTCTACCCACCAATGAAAGAGCAAACCTAAAAACAAGGTAGGAGCTCACACATTAAGAAATTAAGATTCTCGGGACGCCTGGGTGGCTCAGTGGGTTAAGCCGCTGCCTTCGGCTCGGGTCATGATCCCAGGGTCCTGGGATCGAGTCCCGCATGGTCTCCTTGCTCGGCAGGGAGCCGCTTCTCTCTCCACCTCTGCCTGCCTGTGTTCTCTCTCTCTCTCCTTCTCTCTGACAAATAAATTAAAAAAAAAAAAATTAAGATTCTCTCAATTCCCCATAATTAAGATGCACACATTCACAAATTCAGAAAGGGATGCACAACTTAGATAAATTACTGCCAGTGTAACTTGGGCTTAGCGCATTTTCTGAAATAGCTGTTTGCTGAAATATAACTAAGCAGAGAACCCTTTAAACACTTAGTATATGAACCCCCTCAAAATATGCAGCTAGCCACAAATTCTGGATGAAAAATGCATTCCATATTGTTCATTACACCTGAATCTAGATGAAAAAAATGTTTAAAATATATCACCCAAATTATTCCTTATATATAGATACTCAAATTACTAATTACTAATTAAAAACTTCAGTTTTTATTTTGCAACTGTCAATTTATGTCCTGCAAACCCAAACAGGAACATGACCAGTCTATTTTCTATATTTGCTTCTTCTGAGTTTCTAGTAATTTCTGTCATGAAACTCTGAACATATTGAAACAAAAGCCAACATACACTTCAATGTACAGTTCTCATTAGTTTCAATTAGTCTCAAAAGAAAGGAAATACATACAAAACACTTAAATGCAGTCAGGCTTTCTAATATTGCAGGGGTTTTTTGTTCTTTTCAGATGACTTCCCTTTCCTCTCTCTACCTTACCCCATAGCATCTCTCTGCCAAGGCAGCTCAGTTTAACAATCTCAGTTTAGATCTCAGTTTAAAATCTCAGTTAAATAAGGATGTTAACAAGGATATTTTTCTCCTTGATCACATGATCTTATAAACATGCTGGGGATGGGGAGGAGGGAGAGGAAAAGAGAAAAATGGGCTGAATTTAGTAGATAAACCAGAAAATTGTTGTTGTTGTTATTTTTCTTGTGTGTATTGCTGTTTTCAAACAAGTAAAATGGCTTTTGCCCCTTTCCCAGACCTCAGCAACACCTAAGGCAAATCCCACAGCATTTTGGTCACAACTGGAGTTTTGAAAAGTCCCAATCCCATAGAAAACACTAAAGATGCCACCAAAAAACTATCAGAAATTATAAATGAATTCAGTAAAGTTGCAGGATACAAAATATACAAAAATCAGTTGTGTTTTTATACACAAAATAACTGAGAAATTAAGAAAATAATTCCATTTGTAATTTCACCACAAATAAAATGCATAAAAAATAAACTAAGGAAGTGAAAAGACCTACATTCTGAAAACCAGAAAACATTGATAAAAGAAATTGAAGAGGATACAAATGGATATTCAATACTCACAGGTCAGAAAAATTAATATTGATAAAATGTCCATACTACTTAAAGCAATCTACAGATTGCACACAATTTCTACCAAAATATCAACAGCATTTTCCACAGAACTAGAACAAACAATCCTAAAATGTGTATGGAACCACAGAAGAACTCAAATAGCCCAAGCAATCCTGAGAAAGAACAAAGTTGAAGGTATCAAAATCCCAGATTCGTACAGATACAAAGCTGTAGTAATCAAAATAATATGGTACTGGCACAAGAACAGATCTGTAGATCAATGAAACAGAATAGAGAACCCAAAAATAAACCCACACTTACATGACCAAGTAATCATGACAAAGGAGGCAAGAAGATACAATGGGCAAAAGACAGTCCCTTCAATATATGGTATTGGGGAAAACTGGACAGGAGGAAAGAAGGAAAAGAAGGAAACTGGACTACTCCTTACCCTAGACACACACACAAAAAAGACTCAAGACCTACATGTGACTGAAGTGAGCAAAATATCCACCAGAATACTATGAACACCCATGAAATCAGCCTGAGATTTAAGATTACATACTTCTGGATCTCTCCAGGGGCAGGAGATCATCAGTGGAGTGGTAGAGTGGATTAGGAGTGCTCAGACTGATATTGCAGGATAAATAGAAGAGGGAGGGAGCCACCAGAAGTAACCCATTGGAAAGTAATACCCCAATATGAAAGTGCCCTGTGCTTGGGGACCACCATTAACTTGGAGTCTGGTCAAAAGCACTCAAAAAGAACAAAGGGTCTTAAGGGGCAAGTGGTAGAATCAGGTGGCCACAGGCACAGACCTAAGCCCAAGGTCCCAGGGTGGTCACAACTGGTGACCACCCAAGCCTGAAAGAGCCCAGCTGGGGGCCCCAGTCAGTGGTCCCTGAGCCCACATCTTTCCATTGCTTTAACTACCGCTGGGGCTGGGCACACCGCCCTCCATGCCTGAGAGAGCCCGGTGCAGGCTCCTACCCAAGGTCCCTGGGTCCCCAGCCTTCTACAACCTGCGCCACGGCTGCTGCCGGGGTGAGTGCACCTAGCGTGGGCCTGGATTCCAGACTTCAGTCCCGGCAATGACAGTCGCCAGTATCGGGCTCCCAGGACCAATATCACTTGTGGTTTTAGTGGCACAGGGGTGCATGACAAGCGGGAGCCTCAGGTGCCCACTGAGATGGTGGCTGGGGGTGTGCACCACTGATGAGAGGCTGTGATGTTCAGCAGAGTTTGCAGAGAGGGAGTCTGTGTGTTCTGGACCACCCAGAGGGGAACAGACTGAGGCTTCTCTGAGTCAGAGGTTTTGGGTACAGAAAGTTTACTTTGCTCTGACCTTCCGAAAAGAAAAGCCGCAAAAAGTCACCAAAGAACAAAAACCTCCAGCGAATAAAAGCCTGAAAAACTGGTTTCTACAGAGCACAATAAGGTCACTCAGCCCAGGCAAGGCTGGGTGAAAACCAACTCAGCAGGCCCCTCCCCCAAAAGACAAGCCAAAAAGAATGCTAGGACAACCACAGCTGGGTCCCCATAAAACTGTAAAACACCAACATCAGGGGAAAATAATTCCCAGTATTCCCAAAACCTATTTCATAGATACAACTTTAAAAAAAATTCATTCTCACAATTCTTCTTTTACTTTTTAACCTACTTACCACTACCACTAGATGTTTAATAAAACATATTATCATAACTTCTTAACTTGAACTTTTTGCATAAATATACCTGTTTCTTTTTTTCTTTTTAATATATATAGATATAAGCTTCAAGGTAATCCTTTTTCCCTATTCAATACTACCCCTATACGTAAACCAGTTATAATTTCCCGTATCTCTGGAAAGTTGAGTCCTTTTACAAAGATAATAAGATACACCCAGGAAGAACTGAAATAACCTTCCTCCCCCACATTGAGGGTTTATAACCACCTTCCCATCTTATTTTTCTGTCAGTGTTTCTGTGTATTAGTTTTTGTACTATATAAATCTTATTCTTGAGGTTCATTTTAGCTGGGTTTTTCTTTTCTTTCTTGTCTTTTAATTTTGTCAGTATTTTTTTTTTTTTTATGACCTAATAAATCTTACTTTTGGGGCTCATTTTGGCTGGGTTTTTTCTTTTTCCCCTCTTTTTCTCTTTTTTTTTTCTCTCTCTCTCTCTTTTTGATGGTGACTTCCAATTGCTCTGAAACTTTCCAAGGGGCACATAGACTGGATCATGGTGGGTATTTTCAGCTATACATCCCTTCAACCAACCCTCACCAAAATGACTAGGAGGAGGAAAACCTAACAGAGGAACAATTCAGAGACTGTGACCTCTACAACAGAAGTATTGGATATGGACATAAACAACATGTCAGAAATGGAATTCAGGGCAACAATTATCCAGGCAATGGCTAGGTTGGAGAAGACCATTAGTGGCAACAGAGAATCTCTAAGGGAAGAAGGGAGAGCTGATCTGGCAGAAGTTAAAAATGCTATCAATGAGATCCAATCTAATCTAAATACTCTAACAGCTAGTGTAATGGAGGCAGAACACAAACTGATAAAAAAGAAGGATCAGGAGGAGACCTGGAACAAACAGCTTAGAAGCCATGAAAACAGAATTAGGGAAATAAATGATGCCATGAAATGTTCCAGGGTCAGAATTATTGGGATCCCAGAGCGGGTGGAGATAGAGAGAAGAGTAGAAGATATAGTTAAGAAAATACCAAATGAAAATTTCCCTAATCTGGGGAATGGAACAAATGTTGTGTCCTAGAGGCAGAGAAGACATCCCCCAAGATCAACAAGTCTAGAAAGACATCCAGACACTTTACTATGAAATTCATGAATCAAATTCAGACAGGAGGTCTTAAGGGCAGCTAGGGGGAAGAGATTCCTTACATACAGAGGAAGGACCATCAGAATATGTCAGACCTGTTCACAGAAACATGGCAAGTCAGAAAGGGCTGGCAAGACATATTCAGGGCACTAAATGAGAAGAACATGCAGCCAAGGATATTTTATCCAGCAAGGCTAACATTCAGAATGGATGGAGAGATAAAGCACTTCTAAGACTGGCAAGGTTTAAAAGATTATTTGACCACCAAGCTAGCACTACAAGAAATATTAAGAGGAGTTCTATAAAAGAATAATCCAGGAGTGACATAGACCAGAAATTTACAGAGACAATATATAGACACAAGGACTTCACAGGCAACATGATGTCAATAAAAACTTATCTTTCAATAATCACTCTCAATGTGAATGGCCTAAATGTTCCCATAAAATGGCACAGAGTTGTAGACTGGTTAAAATGACAGAATCTATCCATATGCTGTCTACAAGAGATACATTTTGAACCTAAAGATACATCCAGACTGAAAGTGAAGGGATGGGGAACATCTTTCATGCCAATGGGCCTCAAAAGAAAGCTGGGGTAGCAAGTCTCATATCAGATAAGTTTTAAGCTAAAGACTGCAGTCAGAGATACAGAGGGACACTACATCATTCTTAAAAGGATCTATCTACCAAGAAGATCTAACAATTGTAAATATTTATGTCCCCAACATGGGAGCAGCCAACTACATAAGCCAACCGTTACACAAAATAAAGAGTCATTGATATGAATACATTAATTGTAGGGGATCTTAACACACCACTCTCAGCAATAGATCATCTAAGCAGAAAATTCACAAAGAAACAAGAGCTTTGAATGACACATTCAACCAGATGGACCTCGTAGATGTATACAGAACATTCCACCCTAGAAAAACAGAATATTCATTCTTCTCTAGCACACCTGGAACTTTCTCCAGAATAGACCAAATACTGGGTCACAAATCAGAGCTCAGCTGATACCAAAAGACTGGGATTATTCCCTGCATATTCTTGACCACAATGCTTTGAAACTAGAACTCAACCATAAAAAAAGTTTGGAAGGAATTCAAATACTTGGAAGCTAGAGACCATCCTGCTCAAGAATGTTTGGATCAACCAAGAAAATCAAAGAACTTAAACAATTTATGGAAACCAATGAGAATGAAGACACATTGTTCGAAACCTATGGGATATGGCAAAGGCATCCTAAGGAGGAAGTACATAACCATCCAAGCTTCACTCAAAAAAAAAAACTGAAAAATCCCAAATACATTAACCCTCTTTACACCTTAAAGAACTGGAAAAATCAACAACAAATTAAGTCAACCCCATGCACAAGAAGGGAAATAATTAAGATTAGAGCTGAGATCAATGAGTTAGAAACTAGAGATATAGTAGAACACATCAATGAAACTAGAAGCTGGTTCCTTGAAAGAATCAATAAGATCAATAAACCACTGGCCAAACTAATCCAAAAGAAAAGAGAGGACCTAAATTAATAAGATTATGAATGTAAATGGTATTGGTATTATGGTATTATGACTAATACCAAGGAAATAGAAATAATCATCAGAAATTATTACCAATAATTATATGCCAACAAGTTAAGCAACCTAGAATAAATGAATGCATTCCTCAAAACCTATAAACTTCCAAGACTGAAACAGGAAGAAACTGACAACCTGAATAGACCAGTGTCTAGTAATGAGATTAAAGCAGTGATCAAAAACCTCCCAAAAAACAAGAGGCCAGGATCTGAAGGATTCCCTGGGGAATTCTACCAAACATTCAAAGAAGAAGTAATACCTATTCTCCTGAAGCTGTTTCAAAAAATAGAAACAGAAGGAAACTTCCGGACTCCTTGTATGAAGACAGCATTACCTTGATCCCGAAACCAGGCAAAGACCCCGTCAAAAAGGAGAATTTCAGACCAAAATCCCTGATGAATATGGATGCCAAGTTCTCAACAAGATCCTAGCTAATAGGATACAACAGTACATTAAAAATATTATCTACCATGACCAGGTGGGATTGATCCCTGGGATGCAAGGATGATTCAACATTTGCAAATCAATCAATGTGATAAAACAAATCAATAAAAGAAGAGAGAAGAACCATATGGTCCTCTCAATTGATGCAGAAAAAGCATTTGACAAAATACAGCATCTGTTCCTGATTAAAACTCTTCACAGTATAGGGATAGAGGGAACATTCCTCAACTTCATATAAATCTATCTATCTATGAAAAACCCACAGTGAATATCATTCTCAATGGAGAAAAGCTAACAGCCTTCCCATTGAGATCACGAACATGACAAGGATGTCCATTCTCACCACTGCTGTTCAACATAGTACTAGAAGTCCTAGCAACAGCAATCAGACAACAAAAAGAAATAAAATGTATTCAAACAGCAAAGAAGAAGTCAAACTCTCTCTCTTCACAGATGACAAGATACTTTATATGGAAAATTCAAAGACTCCACCCCAAACTACTAGAACTCATACACAATTCAGTAATGTGGCAGGATACAAAAATCAATGTACAGAAATCAGTTGCTTTCTTATACACTAACAATGATAATACAGAAAAGGGAATTAGAGAGTTGATTCCATTTACTATAGCACCAAGAACCATGGAATAAATCTAACCGAAGAGGTAAAGGATCTGTACTTGAGGAACTACAAAACACTCATGAAAGAAATTGAAGACACAAAAAGATGGAAAAGCATTCCATGCCCATGGAACCAAAGAATAAACATTGTTAAAATGTCTATACTGCCCAGAACAATCTATACTTTCAAAGCCATCCTGATCAAAATTCCATGGGCATTTTTCAAAGTACTGGAACAAACAATCCTAAAATTGGTTTGGAACCAGCAAATACCCCAAATCACTAAGGAAATGTTGAAAAAGAGAAAAACAAAGCTGGGGGCATCACATTGCCTGATTTCAAGCTTTACTACTACAAAGCTGTGATCACCAAGACAGCATGGTACCAGCACAAAAACAGACACATAGACCAGTGGAACAGAGTAGAGAGCCCAGATATGGACCCTCCACTCTATTGGCAAATAATCTTTGACAAAGCAGGAAAAAAAATACACAGTGAAAAAAAGAGTCTCTTCAATTAATGGTACTGGGAAAATTGGACAGCTATGTATAAAAGAATGAAACTCGACCATTCTCTCACACCATATACAAAGATAAACTCAAAATGGATGAAAGACTTCAATGTGAGGCAGGAATCTATCAAAATCTTAGAGGAGAACATAGGCAGTAACCTCTTTGACATCGGCCACAGCAATTCTTTCCAGACACATCTCCAAAGGCAAAGGAAACAAAAGTGAAAATGAACTTTTAGGACTTCATCAAGAACAAAAGCTTCTGGGGCACCTGGTTGGCTCAGTGGGTTGAGGCCTCTGCCTTCAGCTCAGATCATGATCTCAGGGTCCTGGGATTGAGTCCCACATCAGGCTCCCTGCTAAAGCTTCCCCCTCATTCCCTCTCTGCCTACTTGTGATCTGTCTGTCAAATAAATAAATAAAATCTTTAAAAAAAAAAAATCAAAAGCTTCTGCACAGCAAAGCAAATAGTCAACAAAGAGGCAACCAACAGAATGCGAGAAGATATTTGTAAATGACAATACAGACAAAGGGCTGATATCCAAGATTATAAAGAACTCCTCACACTCAACACCCAAAAAACATATAATCATGTCAGAAAATAAGCAGAAGACATGAACAGACACTTCTCCAAAGAAGACACACAAATGTCTAACAGATACATGAAAAATGTTCATCATCATTAGCATCACAGAAATTCAAATCAAAGCTGCACTGAGATACTACCTTATACCAGTTAGAATGGCCAAAATTAACAGGACAGGAAACAACAAGTGTTGGAGAGGATGTGGAGAAAGGGGAACCCTCTTTCTCCACAATGCAAGTTGGTGCAGCCAACTCTGGAAAACAGTGTGGAGATTCCTCAAAAAATGAAAAATAGAGCTACCCTATGACCCTGCAATTGCACTACTGGGTATTTACACCAAAGATACAGATGTAGTGAAAAAACGGGCCATGTGTACCCCAATGTTTATAGCAGCAATGGCCACGGTTGCCAAACTGTGGAAAGAGCCAAGATGTCCTTCAACAGATGAGTGGATAATGAAAATATGGTACATATATACAATGGAATATTACACAGCCATCAGAAAGGATGAATCCCGAACTTTTGTATCAACATGGATGGGACTGGAGGAGATTATGCTGAGCAACATAAGTCAAGCAGAGACAGTCAATTATTGCATGGTTTCACTTACTTGTGGAGCATAAGGAATAACATGGAGGACATTAGGAGAAGGAAAGAAAAAGTGAACTGGGGGGAATCAGAGGAGGAAGACAAAGCATGAGAGACTGGACTCTGAGAAACAAACTGAATGTTTTGGAGGGGAGAGGATGGGGATGGGTGAGCCTGGTGGTGGGTATTAAGGAGAGCATGTGTTGCATAGAGTACTGGGTGTGGTGCATTAACAATGAATCTTGGAATACTGAAAAAAATAAAATAAAGATGTTGAAAAAAAAAAAAAGACCTAGATGTGAAACCTGAAATCATGAAACTCTAAAACATAGGCAATAATTTCCTCACATTGGTCTTAGTAATATTTTTCTATATTTGTCTCCTGAGGCAAGGGAAACAAAGGCAAAATTAAACCATTGAGACTACACCAAAATAAAAAGCTTTTGCACAGAGAAGGAAATTACCAATAAAACGAGTTGACCTACTGAATGGGTGAAGATATTTGTACATGTTATATTCAATAAGGGATTAATATTGAAAATATATAATTAACTTCTACAACTCAACACAAAATATAATGATTTAAATAGGCAGAGGACCTGAATAGATATTTTTCCAAAGAAGATATACAAATGGCACAAACATGAAAAGATGCTCAACACAACTAATCATCAGGAAAATGCAAATCAAAACCACAATGAGATATCACCTTATACTTTTCACAATGGCTGCACTCAAAAAGTAACAAGTATTGGTGAGGAGAGGAGAAAAAGAAACCCTCACACACTGTTGGTGGGAATGTAAATTGGTGTCACTAATGTAGTAAACAGTACAAAGATTCTTCAAAAATCAAAAATAGAAACACCATACAACCCAGTAATTCCACTACTGGGTATGTACCCAGAGAAAAGGGAAACACTAATTCAAAAAGATGTGTGCACCCTTATGTTTATTGAAGCATTATTTATGATAGCCAAGATATGGAAGCAACTCCTATCCATCAACAGATGAATAAATAAAGAAGGTGTGGTGTATATATATATATATATATGATGGAATACTATTTATCTATAAAAAGGAATGAGATCTTGCCATTTGTAAGAACAGGGATGGACCTAGAGGGTATTATGCTAAGTGAACTAAATCAGAGAAAGCCAAATATAGGTTATCACTTTTATGTGAAATCTAAAAAACAAACAAATTAGAAACAGACCAATAAATACAGAGAACAAATTGGTGGTTGCAAGAACAGGGGAGCTAGGAGGGATGGGCAAAATGGGTGAAGGGGAGGAGTGGGAGGTATGTGCTTCCAGTTATAGAATAAGTAACAGGGATAAAAGATACAGCATAGGGAATATAGTCAAAGATATTGTAATAGTTTGTATGGGGACAAATGGTAGCTGTACTTGTGAACATAGTGATTTGATAACTCTGTATGTTATGCTATGTCATACACCTGCAACTAATATAACCTTGTGTGTTAACAATGTCTTTTTTTCCCCCCAATGTCCCAATTAGACTAAAATGAGATATCACTCTCCTCTCTCTCATTGTTTCCATTTCCTTGACTAATAGCAAATTTGATCAACTTTTCATCTTTTCACATTGGATTCAGTCCTCTACTACATGTTATTTTTAAATGACAATTCTAGTTTATTTTCAGCCATCAACAATTTTACCTTTTCAGTAAAGAAGAGAGCTTTCTGGATTTTAATCCTCCATAGTTTATTTATCTCAGGCAGAGATGCTCTTATAATGGGCTCTGCCACCTCACTGCCCCCAGCTCTCTGCTAGACCCTGAGCATGTTCACCCCCATCTCATACTAACCCTCAAGGACATGGTCACATGGTGGTGAAGCTGGATACCAATCTTCAACTAAAATCACATACTTTTCTCATATCTGTGCCCTTACTACTACTTGTACCTGGGATGCTCTTTTCCTTCAATATAGTTCAGGATGCTCCCTTACATTGCACAGGTGGCTACTCAGATGCCACCTTCTCTAGGAAGCCTTCCTTGACTACCCTTGTCATTCTCTGTACTCCTATCCTTTAGTTTAAGATTTTATATTTGATAGAGAGAGAAAGATAGCACAAGCAGCCTATGGGCAGAGGGAGATGGAGAAGCAGACTCCATGCTAAGCAGGGAGCCTCAGGCTGGGCTCTATCCCAGGACTCTGTGATCATGACCTGAGCAGAAGGCAGACACATAACTGACTGGGCCACCAAGGTTTCCCTAGTTTTTTGTTTTATTTTGTTCACTTGTTTGTTTTAGTGGCACCTGATATAACACTATCTTTTTAGTGTGGGGGGATTTTTTTTTTTTAATGTTTTCTCACACATAAGAGAGGCCTGGTCTCTGTTTTGTTCCTTGCCTGGAATTAGCCCAACACATAGTAAGAATAATGAGTTCTTGTTGGATGAATAAATTAACAAAAGAATTAGTGAACTGTAAGGTTTATGGGCAAACAGTAATTAAGATTAGATAGCAGATCAACGACAAGGCCAGTAAAGAAACCAACGAATTAAAGGAAAGAAACCAACAAATTCATCCAAAGCTTAAACTAGCCAGTCTTCCATCATGAAGACATTTCATATTCATTTCACTCACCAGAAGTATGTTCATGTAAACTCTTCAGAAGTCATGATGTTGTGACACAGGACAGAACCAGAACAGAGCAGTTGAAGAAATACAAACAGTCGTGACTGGGCCTCACATCACAAACGAGTGACAGCTGAGAATATACCAATAAGAGAGTGAGCTGGGAATACTGGAAAACAAGGCAGGGAAGCTGAGTAAGAAGAGAAATTGCAGATTTTTCGAAAGCCTCTATTCCAGGATATAAAAGCAGCCTATCTCTTTAGTCTTTAATGATATTATTTTATGGTATTGAAAACAGCCTAATGAAATGCTATTTGCTTTAAAGCAGAAATAAACCAGGTCAGAGGAGCAAGACAGTGGGGGAGTAGGAGACCTAAATATCATCATGTCCCAGGAGTTCAACTAGGTAGTTATCAAACCACTGTGAACAGCTACAAACTCAACAGGAGATAGTAGAGAAGAGCATCAATTCTAGGAACAGAAAACTGACCACTATCCAGAAGGTAGGATGTATGGAGAAGTGAATCCGAGGCAATAATGGGGGGGACTTCCGGCCAGTGAAAGAGCAGCAGAGCACAAAATTGGAACTTTTAGAAGTCTGCTCCACTGGAGACTCACTCATTCACTCACTCACTCATTCCAGAGGCTAAGTATGGGATGGAGCCCTCATGGGGAAAGTGTGGTCTCAGGACCTGCAGGGTCACCAAAAGACCAGGGGTGTTTGAGTGTGGCAGAGCTCTCAGGTATTCAGGTATTGAAGTGGGTAAGCCAGCTGCTGTGGGTCGGGGGGGGGGGGGAAGAGGTAGTGCTCTCAGCTCAGGATTACCTTAACCATGATCCAAGGCACAGTCGGGCCACTTCTTCCAGCAGGGACCCCATAAATGGCAGATCCGGAGAGACACCCCTCCTTCTACCTCTGGGAGGAGTGGTGTGGGAGTGTGCTGCAGGAATCTGCTGGGTTTGGAGACTCCAAACAGGGCCATGCACCGGAGATAGAAATGCTCAGTCACAGGCCAGGTGAGCACAGAGTGCAGCCAGAGACCAAGGAGATGGGAAGGATTGACTGTTTTTCTCTGAGGGTACATTGAGGAGTGGGGCCCTGAGCTCTCAGCTCCTGGGGAGGGTGGGGAGGGAGAGGTTGGGAGGCCGCCATTTTCATTCCCATCCTCCAAAGCAGTACAGAAAGCATTCAGGGAACAAAAGCTCCCAAGAGCAAACCTGAGCAGATTGCTTAGCCTGGCCCCTGGCGAGGGTGGTGCAATTCTGCCTCAGGCAAAGACATTTGAGAATCACTGCAATAGCCTCCTCCCACAGAAGATCAGCAAGAACATCCAGCCAAGACCAAGTTTACCAATCAATGAGAACTGCAGAACTCCGGAGCTAGGGGAACACGAAATATAGAATAACTGTCTTTTTTTTCCCAATGACCTTTTAGTCTTTCAAAGTTAAAGTTTTAAAATATTTTTTTCTTATGCTATTTTTAAAAAAATTTCCTCTTTCTTATTTTAATGTTTTTAAACTATTTTATCTTATCAATACCTTTTAAAAAATCTTTTTAAATTTTCATTGTTATAGTCTTATTTTATCCCTTCATTGTGTTTAACCTTATTTTTTGTATACATATACTTTTTCTTCTTTAAAATTTTGGGATACAATTTCTTCAAATAGATCAAAATATACCCTAAATATGTAGGTATATAAAATATACCCTAAATCTAGTGCATGGCTTTGTTCTAGTTTCCAGCCTGATCACATCCTTTCCTTTTTTTTCCCCCCTTTTTCAACCAACTTCTTATCAATTCCTTTTTAGAATCTTTTTAAATTTTCATCTCTACAGTCATAGTCCATCCCTTCATCATGTTTACCCTTATTTTTGTATATATGTAAGTTTTTCTTTCTTTAAAATTTTGGGAGGTAGTTTCTTGTAGCTAAATAACTAACCCAAAATCAAGTGTGTGGCTCTGTTCTATTCACCAGTCATATATATTCCCCCCCTCCCTTTTTTCTCCCCATGGTTTCAGGTCTTCCTATTTGGTTAGTGTTTATTTTTCTGGGGTCGTTGTTACTCTTTTACTATTTTGTTCTCATTCATCTATTTTTATCTAGGTTAAATGACAAGGTAGAAAAACTCACCACAAAAAAAAAAAAAAATGAGAGGCAGTACCGACAGCTAGGGACCTAATCATTATGGATATTAGTAAGATGTCAGAACGAGAGTTGAGAATGATGATTATCAATGTGCTAGCTGGGCTTGAAAAAAGCATGGAAGATATTAGAGAATCCTTTTCTGGAGAAATAAAATCCCTTTCTGGAAAAATGAAAGAACTAAAATCTAACCAGGTTGAAATCAAAAAGGTAGTAATGAGGTGCAATAAAAAAATGGAAGCTCTTACAGCTAGTACAAATGAGGCAGAATAGAGAATTAGTGATATAGAAGACTAAATGACAGAGAATAAAGATGTTTAGCAAAAGAGAGACAAAAAAACTACTGGACCAGGGGAGAATTTGAGAGATAGGTGATACCATAAGACAAAACACTAACCAGCCCTATAGGAAAAACTAAAAGGGGTCCTCTAAGCAAAGAGAGAGCATAAAAGTAACAGACCAGTAAAGAACAGAGACAATACACACTAACAGTCACCTTGAAGGCAATATAATGGCACTAAATTCATATCTTTCATTAGTTACCCTGAATGTAAAGGGGCTAAATGCCCCAATCAAAAGACACAGGGTTTCAGAAAGGATAAAAAAAAAAAAAAACAAAAAAAAAACCATCAATAACCAACAAGAAACTCATTTTAAACTCAAAGACACCTCCAGATTTAAAGTGAGGAGGTGTAAAACCATTTACCATGCTAATGGGCACCAAAAGAAAGATGGGGTAGCAATCCTTATAGCAGATAAATTATATTTTACAAAGACTAGAATAAAAGATGAGGAAGGACACAATATCATATGTAAAGGGTCTGTCCAACAAGAAGAGCTAATAATTTTAAATATCTATACCCCTAACAAGGGAGCAGCCAACTATATAAACCAATTAATAACAAAATGAAAGAAACACATTGACAATAATACAATAATAGTAGAGGACTTTAACACCCCCCTCACTGAAATGGAAAGATCATCCAAGCAAAAGATCAACAAGGAAATAAAGGCCTTAAATGACACACTGGACCAGATGGACATCAAAGATATATTCAGAACATTCCATCCCAAAGCAACAGAATACACATTCTTCTCTAGTGCACATGGACCATTCTCCAGAATAGATCACATTCTGGGTCACAAATCAGATCTCAACTGGTATCAAAAGATTGGGATCATTCTTGCATATATTCAGACAACAATGCTCTGAAGCTAGAACTGAATCACAAGAGGAAAGTTGGAAAGAACTCAAATACGTGGAGGCTAAAGAGCATCCTACTAAAGAATGAGTAGGTCAACCAGGAAATTAAAGAAGAATTGAAAAAATTCATGGAAACAAATGAAAATGAAAACAATGATTCAAATCTGTGGGACACAGCAAAGGCAGTCCAGAGAGGAAAGTATATAGCCATACAAGCCTTTCTCAAGAAACAAGAAAGGTCTCAAATACACAACCTAACCCTACACCTAAAGAGCTGGAGAAAGAAGAGCAAAGGAAGCCTAAACCCAGCAGGAGAAGAGAAATAATAAAGATCATAGCAGAAATCAATGAAATAGAAGCCAAAAGAACAGTGGAACAAATCAATGGAAAGTAGGAGCTGGTTCTGAATAAAAAGGTTGATAAACTCCTGGCCAGACTTACCAAAAAGAAAAGAGAAAGGATCCAAATGAATAAAATCATGAATGAAAGAGGAGAGATCCCAACTAACACCAAACAAATACAATTAAAAACACTTATTATGGGCAACTATACACCAGCAAATTGACAATCTGGAAGAAATGGATGCATTTGTAGAGACATATACACTACCAAAACTGAACCAGGAAGAAAAAGAAAACCTGACAGACCCATAATCAGTTAGGAGAATGTAGCAGTCATCAAAAATCTCCCAACAAACAAGAGCCCAGGGCCAGATGGCTTCCCAGGGGAATTCTACCAAGCATTTAAAGAAGAATTAATACCTATTCTCCTGAAACTGTTCCAAAAAATAGAAATGGAAGGAAAACTTCCAAACTCATTTTATGAGGACAGCATTACCTTGATCCCAAAACCAAAGACCCCATCAAAAAGTAGAATTACAGAGCAATAACCTTGATGAACATGGAAGCAAAATTCTCACCAAAATACTAGCCAATAGGATCCAACAGTACAGTAAAAGGATTATTCACCACAACCAAGTGGGATTTATTCCAGGGCTGCAAGGTTGGTTCAACACCCACAAATCAATGGGATACAATACATTAATAAAAGAAACAAGAACCACATAATACTCTCAAAAGATGCTGAGAAGGGAGGAGTCAAGATGGCGGAGAAGTAGCAGCCTGAGACTACATCAGGTAGCAGGAGATCAGCTCGATAGCTTATCTAAACATTGCAAACACCTACAAATCCAACGGGAGAGCGAAGAGAAGAAGAACAGCAACTGTAGAAACAGAAAATCAACCACTTTCTGAAAGGTAGGACTGGCGGAGAAGTGAATCTAAAACGACGGGAAGATAGACCGCGGGGGGAGGGGCCGGCTCCCGGCAAGCGGCGGAGCAACGGAGCACAAAATCAGTACTTTTAAAAGTCTGTTCCACTGAGGGACGTTGCTCCAGAGGCTGAACCGGGGTGAAGCCCACGCGGGGCCAGCGTGGCCCCAGGCCCCGCAGGGTCACAGAGGGATCGGGGGTGTCGGAGTGTCGGAGAGCTCGCAGGTGTTGGAGCAGAGAAGCCGGCTGCAGAGACAGGGCCGGGGACTGGGCTCTCAGCTCGGGGTTGCCTTGAACTGGTCGCAGGCTGGGTGAGCTCGGAGCGCGGCTAGAGGCTGGGGATACGGGAGTGATTGGGTGCTGTCCTCTGGGGGCGCACTGAGGAGTGGGGCCCCAGGCTCTCGGCTCCTCCAGGCCGGAGACTGGGAGGCCGCCATTTTCATTCCCGTCCTCCAGAACTCTACGGAAAGCGTTCAGGGAACAGAAGCTCCCAAAAGCGAACCCGAGCCGATTACTTAGTCCGGCCGCGGGTAAGGGCGGTGCAATCCCGCCTCGGGCAAAGACACTTGAGAGTCACTACAACAGGCCCCTCCCCCAGAAGATCAACAAAATATCCAGCCACGACGAAGTTCATCTATCAAGGAGAAAGCAGGTTCAATTCCTAAGACAGCAGAGCAATTCCAGAGGAGGAGAAAGCAAAGCATGGAACTCATGGCTTTCTCCCCATGATTCTTTAGTCTTGCGGCTACTTCAATTTTTTTTTCTTTTTTCTTTTTTCTTCTTCTGCTAAATTTTTTAAAACTTTTACCCTTTTCTTTTTTAACGTTTTTTGACTAGTTCATCTAAATATATATATTTTTTCTTTCTTTTTTATATTTTTTTATTTGTTTTATTTTTTAAATTTTTTTTTTCTTTTTTTTTCAGAACCTGTTTTTATCCCCTTTCTCCCCCCCACAATTTGGGGTCTCTTCTGATTTGGTTACAGCGCATTTTTCTGGGGTCTTTGCCACCCCTTTAGTAGTTTATTTGCTCCTTCATATCCTCTTATCTGGACAAAATGACAAGGTGGAAAAAATCACCACAAACAAAAGAACAAGAGACAGTACCGAAGGCTAGGGACCTAATCAACACAGACATTGGTAATATGTCAGATCAAGAGTTCAGAATGACGATTCTGAACATTCTAGCCGGGCTCGAAAAGGGCATGTAAGATATTAGAGAAACCCTCTCTGGAGATATTAAAGCCCTTTCTGGAGAAATTAAAGAACTAAAATCTAACCAAGTTGAAATCAAAAAAGCTATTAATGAGGTGCAATAAAAAATGGAGGCTCTCACTGCTAGGATCAATGAGGCAGAAGAAAGAATTAGTGATATAGAAGACCAAATGACAGAGAATAAGGAAGCCGAGCAAAAGAGGGACAAACAGCTACTGGACCATGAGGGGAGAATTCGAGAGATAAGTGACACCATAAGATGAAACAACATTAGAATAATTGGGATTCCATAAGAAGAAACAGAGAGGGGAGCAGAAGGTCTATTGGAGAGAATCATTGGAGAGAATTTCCCTAATATGGCAAAGGGAACAAGCATTAAAATCCAGGAGATGCAGAGAACCCCCCTCAAAGTCAACAAGAATAGGTCCACACCCCGTCACCTAATAGTAAAATTTATAAGTCTTAGTGACAAAGAGAAAATCCTGAAAGCAGCCCAAGAAAAGAAGTCTGTAACATACAATGGTAAAAATATTAGATTGGCGGCAGACTTATCCACAGAGACCTGGCAGGCCAGAAAGAGCTGGCATGATATATTCAGAGCACTCAACGAGAAAAACATGCAGCCAAGAATACTCTATCCAGCTAGGCTATCATTAAAAATAGAAGGAGAGATCAAAAGCTTCCAGGACAAACAAAAACTGAAAGAATTTGCAAACACCAAACCAGCTCTACAGGAAATATTGAAAGGGGTCCTCTAAGCAAAGAGAGAGCCTAAAAGTAGTAGATCAGAAAGGTACAGAGACAATATACAGTAACAGTCACCTTACAGGCTAATAATGGCACTAAATTCATATCCCTCAATAGTTACCCTGAATGTTAATGGGCTAAATGCCCCAATCAAAAGACACAGGGTATCAGAATAGATAAAAAAACAAAACCCATCAGTATGTTGCCTACAAGAAACTCATTTTAGATGCGAAGACACCTCCAGATTTAAAGTGAGGGGGTGGAAAACAATTTACCATGCTAATGGGCATCAGAAGAAAGCTGGGGTGGCAATCCTTATATCAGATCAATTAGATTTTAAACCAAAGACTATAATAAGAGATGAGGAAGGACACTATATCCTACTCAAAGGGTCTGTCCAACAAGAAGATCTAACAATTTTAAATATCTATGCCCCTAACGTGGGAGCAGCCAACTATATCAACCAATTAATAACAAAATCAAAGAAACACATCAATAATAATACAATAATAGTAGGGGACTTTAACACTCCCCTCACTGAAATGGACAGATCATCCAAGCAAAAGATCAACAAGGAAATAAAGGCCTTAAATGACACACTGGACAAGATGGACATCACAGATATATTCAGAACATTTCATCCCAAAGCAACAGAATACACATTCTTCTCTAGTGCACATGGAACCTTCTCCAGAATAGATCACATCCTGGGTCTCAACCGGTATCAAAAGATTAGGATTATTCCCTGCATATTTTCAGACCACAATGCTCTGAAGCTAGAACTCAATCACAAGAGGAAAGCTGGAAAGAACCCAAATACATGGAGACTAAACAGCATCCTTCTAAAGAATGAATGGGTTAACCAGGAAATTAAAGAAGAATTGAAAAAATTCATGGAAACAAATGATAATGAAAACACAACAGTTCAAAATCTGTGGGACACAGCAAAGGCAGTCCTGAGAGGAAAATATATAGCGGTACAAGCCTTTCTCAAGAAACAAGAAAGGTCTCAAGTACACAACCTAACCCCACGCGTAAAGGAGCTGGAGAAAGAACAAGAAAGAAACCCTAAACCCAGCAGGAGAAGAGAAATCATAAAGATCAGAGCAGAAATCAATGAAATAGAAACCAAAAAAACAATAGAAAAAATCAATGAAACTAGGAGCTGGTTCTTTGAAAGAATCAATAAGATTGATAAACTCCTGGCCAGACTCATCAAAAAGAAAAGAGAAAGGACCCAAATCAATAAAATCATGAATGAAAGAGGAGAGATCACAACTAACACCAAAGAAATACAGACAATTATAAGAACATACTATGAGCAACTCTACGCCAACAAATTTGACAATCTGGAAGAAATGGATGCATTCCTAGAGACATATAAACTACCACAACTGAACCAGGAAGAAATAGAAAACCTGAACAGGCCCATAACCAGTAAGGAGATTGAAACAGTCATCAAAAATCTCCAAACAAACAAAAGCCCAGGGCCAGATGGCTTCCCAGGGGAATTCTACCAAACATTTAAAGAAGAACTAATTCCTATTCTCCTGAAACTGTTCCAAAAAAATAGAAATGGAAGGAAAACTTCCAAACTCATTTTATGAGGCCAGCATCACCTTGATCCCAAAACCAGACAAGGATCCCACCAAAAAAGAGAACTACAGACCAATATCCTTGATGAACACAGACGCAAAAATTCTCACCAAAATACTAGCCAATAGGATTCAACAGTACATTAAAAGGATTATTCACCACGATCAAGTGGGATTTATTCCAGGGCTGCAGGGTTGGTTCAACATCCGCAAATCAATCAATGTGATAGAACACATTAATAAAAGAAAGAACAAGAACCATATGATACTCTCAATAGATGCTGAAAAAGCATTTGACAAAGTACAGCATCCCTTCCTGATCAAAACTCTTCAAAGTGTAGAGATAGAGGGCACATACCTCAATATTATCAAAGCCATCTATGAAAAACCCACCGCAAATATCATTCTCAATGGAGAAAAACTGAAAGCTTTTCCATTAAGGTCAGGAACATGGCAGGGATGTCCATTATCACCACTGCTATTCAACATAGTACTAGAAGTCCTAGCCTCAGCAATCAGACAACAAAAAGAAATTAAAGGCATCCAAATTGGTAAAGAAGAAGTCAAACTATCACTCTTCGCAGATGATATGATACTATATGTGGAAAACCCAAAAGACTCCACTCCAAAACTGCTAGAACTTGTACAGGAATTCAGTAAAGTGTCAGGATATAAAATCAATGCACAGAAATCAGTTGCATTTCTGTACACCAACAACAAGACTGAAGAAAGAGAAATTAAGGAGTCAATCCCATTTACAATTGTACCCAAAACTATAAGATACCTAGGAATAAACCTAACCAAAGAGACTAAGAATCTATACACAGAAAATTATAAAGTACTCATGAAAGAAATTGAGGAAGACACAAAAAAATGGAAAAATGTTCCATGCTCCTGGATTGGAAGAATAAATATTGTGAAAATGTCTATGCTACCTAAAGCAATCTACACATTTAATGCAATCCCTATCAAAATACCATCCATTTTTTTCAAAGAAATGGAACAAATAATCCTAAAATTTATATGGAACCAGAAAAGACCTCGAATAGCCAAAGGAATATTGAAGAACAAAGCCAAAGTTGGTGGCATCACAATTCCGGACTTCAAGCTCTATTACAAAGCTGTCATCATCAAGACAGCATGGTACTGGCACAAAAACAGACACATAGATCAGTGGAACAGAATAGAGAGCCCAGAAATCGACCCTCAACTCTATGGTCAACTCATCTTCGACAAAGCAGGAAAGAATGTCCAATGGAAAAAAGACAGCCTCTTCAATAAATGGTGCTGGGAAAATTGGACAGCCACATGCAGAAAAATGAAATTGGACCACTTCCTTACACCACACACGAAAATAGACTCCAAATGGATGAAGGACCTCAATGTGAGAAAGGACTCCATCAAAATCCTTGAGGAGAATGCAGGAAGCAACCTCTTCGACCTCAGCCGTAGCAACATCTTCCTAGGAACAACGGCAAAGGCAAGGGAAGCAAGGGCAAAAATGAACTATTGGGATTTCATCAAGATCAAAAGCTTTTGCACAGCAAAGGAAACAGTTAACAAAACCAAAAGACAACTGAGAGAATGGGAGAAGATATTTGCAAACGACATATCAGATAAAGGGCTAGTATCCAAAATCTATAAGGAACTTAGCAAACTCAACACCCAAAGAACAAACAATCAAGAAATGGGCAGAGGACATGAACAGACATTTCTGCAAAGAAGACATCCAGATGGCCAACAGACACATGAAAAAGTGCTCCACGTCACTCGGCATCAGGGAAATACAAATCAAAACCACAATGAGATATCACCTCACACCAGTCAGAATGGCTAAAATTAACAAGTCAGGAAATGACAGATGCTGGCGAGGATGTGGAGAAAGGGGAACCCTCCTCCACTGTTGGTGGGAATGCAAGCTGGTGCAACCACTCTGGAAAACAGCATGGAGGTTCCTCAAAATGTTGAAAATAGAACTACCCTATGACCCAGCAATCACACTACTGGGTATTTACCCTAAAGATTCAAACATAGTGATCCAAAGGGGCACATGTACCCGAATGTTTATAGCAGCAATGTCTACAATAGCCAGACTATGGAAAGAACCTAGATGTCCATCAACAGATGAATGGATAAAGAAGGTGTGGTATATATACACAATGGAATACTATGCAGCCATCAAAAGAAATGAAATCTTGCCATTTGCGACAACGTGGATGGAACTAGAGCGTATCATGCTTAGTGAAATAAGTCAATCGGAGAAAGACAACTATCATATGATCTTCCTGATATGAGGACATGGAGAAGCAACATGGGGGGGTAGGGGGATAGGAGAAGAATAAATGAAACAAGATGGGATTGGGAGGGAGACAAACCATAAATGACTCTTAATCTCACAAAACAAACTGGGGGTTGCTGGGGGGAGGTGGGACTGGGAGGGGGGAGCGGGCTATGGACATTGGGGAGGGGAGGCGAACCATAAGAGACTATGGACTCTGAAAAACAACCTGAGGGTTTTGAAGGGTCAGGGGTGGGAGGTTGGGGCAACCTGAGGGTTTTGTAGGGTCAGGGGTGGGAGGTTGGGGGAACAGGTGGTGGGTAATGGGGAGGGTACGTTTTGCATGGAGCACTGGGTGTTGTGCAAAAAGAATGAATACTGTTACACTGAAAAAATAAATAAAATGGAAAAAAAAATAAAATCCTAAAAAAAAAAAAAGATGCTGAGAAAGCATTTGACTGAGTACAGCATCCTTTCTTGATCAAAACTCTTCAAAGTCTAGAGATAGAGGGTACATACCTCAGTATCATCAAAGTCATCTATGAAAAACCCACAGTGAACATCATTCTCAATGGGGAAAAACTGAGAGCTTTTTCCCTAAGGTCAGGAACATGGCAGGGCTGTCCACTATCACCACTGGTATTCAACATAGTACTAGAAGTCCTAGCCTCACTAATAAGACAACGAAAAGAAATAAAAGGCATCCAAATTGGCAAAGAAGAAGTCAAACTGTTACTCTTTGCAGATATGATAAATTATGTGGAAAACCCAAAAGACCCTACTCCAGAAGTCACACAGGAATTCAGTAAAGTGTCAGGATATAAAAGCAATGCACAGAAATCAATTGCATTTCTATACACCAACAGCAAGACAGAAGAATGAAAAATTAAGGAGTTGATTCCATTTAAAATGGCACCCCAAACCATAAGATATCTAGGAATAAACCTAACCAAAAGAGGCAAAGAATCTGTACTTAGAAAACTATGAAGAACTCAAGAAATTGAGGAAGACACAAAGAAATGGAAAAATGTTCCATGCTCATGAATTGGAACAACAAATACTGTGAAAAGGTAGATGCTACCTAAAGCAATCTACACATTTAATGCAATCCCTATCAAAATCCCATCCATTTTTTTCATGAAATAGAATAAATAATCCAAAAATTACTATGGAACCAAAAAAGACACCAAATAGCCAGAGGAATGTTGAAAAAGAAAACCTAAGTTGGCAACATCACAATTCCAGACTTCAAGCTCTATGACAAAGCTGTCATCATCAAGACAGTACGGTACTGGCACAAAAACAGACACAGATCAATGGGACAGAATACAGACCCCAGAAATACACCCTTAACTCTATGGTCAACTAATCTTTGACAAAGCAGGACAGAATGTCCAATGGAAAAAAGACAGGGTCTTCAACAAGTGGTGTTGGGAAAATTGGACAGCCACATGCAGAAGAATGAAACTGGACCATTTCTTTCTTTCTTTATTTTTTTTGGACCATTTCTTTACACCATGCACAAAAATAGACTGAAAACGAAAGACCTCAATGGGAGAGAGGAATCCATCAAAATCCTTGAGGAGAACATAGGCAGTAGCCTCTTCAACCTCAGCTGCAGCAACTTCTTCCTAGAAACATCGCCAAAGGCAAGGGAAGCAAGGGCAAAAATGAACTATTGGGACTTCATCAAGATCAAAAGCTTCTGCACAGCAAAGAAAACAGTTAACAAAATCAAAAGACAACTGACAGAATGGGAGAAGATATTCACAAAGACATATCAGATAAAGGGCTAGTATCCAAAATCTATAAGGAACTTACAAAACTCAATACCCAAAGAACAAATAATCCAATCAAGAAGTGGGCAGAAGACATGAACAGACATTTCAGCAAAGAAGACATCCAAATGGCTAACAGATACATGAAAAAGTGCTCAACATAACTTGGCATAGGGGAAATACAAATCAAAACCACAATGAGATACCACCTCATACCACCCAGAAAGGCTAAAATTAACAAGTCAGGAAATAACAGATGTTGGTGAGTATGTGGAGAAAGGGGAACTCCTACACTGTTGGTGGGAATGCAAGCTGGTGTAACCACTCTGGAAAACAGTACGGAGGTTCCTCAAAAAGTTGAAAATAGAGCTACCCTATGACCCAGCAATCACACTACTGGGTATTTACCCTAAAGATAAAAATGTAGGGATACGAAGGGGCACATGCACCTGAATGTTTATAGCAGCAATGTCCACAATAGCCAGACTATGGAAAGAACCTAGAAGTCCATCAACAAATGAAAGGATAAAGAAGATGTGATACACACACACACATACACACAAAATGGAATACTATGTAGCCATCAAGAAACCAAAAATCTTGCCATTTGCAATGACGTGGATGGAACTAGAGGGTATTATGCTAAGCAAAATAAGTCAATCAGAGAAAGACAATTATCATATGATCTTCCTGATATGAGGAATTTGAGAGGCAGGGCAGGGGGTCTTGGGGGATAGGGAAGGAAAGGATGAAACAAGATGGGACCAGGAGGGAGACAAATCCTACGAGACTCTTAATCTCATGAAACAATCTGAGATTGTTGGGGGGTTGGGGGAATAGGGATATGGTGGTAGGTTTATGGACATTAGGGAATGTATATTCTATGGTGAGTGTTAAGAAATGTGTTAGCCTGATGATTCACAGACCTGTATGCATGGGGCAAATAATATATTATATGTTAATAAAAAAAAAAGAAAGAAACCAGAAAGGACTGTATGAAGTTAAAATTCAGAGTGCTTCCTGATCCCTGTAACTCACTTTAGAACAATAGAGGGGGACCTTTAGCAACCAGGTAAATACATCATTTAAAATTCCTTATAGCATATAACATTTTGATATCTTAGAAAAGTAAAAGGAATTTCAAAGTTGGAGTCAACCAGTAAGTCTAGAAAGTAACACGGAGGAGAAACTCAACACCTTATGGGGAGGGATAGGCCAGTGTCCCAGTCTTTCATAAAGAATGATATTCGTGAAAACCCTGTCACAGGGTGCCTGGATGGTTCAGTGGGTTAAAGCCTCTGCCTTTGGCTCAGGTCACGATTTCAGGGTCCTGGGATTGAGCCCCACATCGGGCTGTCTGCTCAGCAGGGAGCCTGCTTCTCCCTCTCTCTCTCTCTCTCTCTGCCTGCCTCTCTATTTGTGATATCTCTCTCTGTCAAATAAACAAATAAAATCTTAAAAAAAAAAAGAAGGAAAAAAAGAAAACCCTGTCAAACCATGTCCCCAGTGACCCTCCAGCTGCTAGTCTGACAGCTGATAGATAACCATACCCACCAAAATTTATCTTTATAAAAGGTTCACTCATTTATAATAATATTTGTCTACTGGGGAATTTTTTTTTAATGTTTATTACTTTGTACTATCTTTGCCAAAGGGTTACTAGTCCTTTCTTCTGCTGATACTACCTTGCTACCTATGGGAAAACTGATTTATAGAAATAAATCAAGAAAAATATCCTGGCTGTAGAAGGCATCCTATGTACAGAATTTTGATCTGATATTTGTATAAAAGATACTTAGATCTTTCAAGAATTAATTTTGTATGCTCATGCTTATTCTAATGTCTTTATGTAAGAATCCACAGGAAAAAATCTAATTAGAATATCTCCTATGATGAAGTAAAAAAATGATAAACTGAGGCCATGCCTGGTAGTAATCATGATATAATGCAAGTTGCAAAAGGATTATGTCAATGTTTGTTCAGGGATAAAAACTCAAGAGGACTTTGATAAGATTCCCTTCAGAATTACCACATATTGACTTTCAAAAATCATCAATTCCTGGCTGGAAACATTTAAATGTAATTATGGATCCATTCCAAAGCAGATGTAGCAATAAATTGGTACATTATCTTAGACTACAAAGCCACTCGTAGGCACAGTCCTTTGGGCATTAAGTATTAACTGCAATTCCTATCACTGCTAAAGATCAGATCCTGCCTATTTTACAGGTTGTTTGAAAAGGAAACTAAGGAAGGACCAAAAATCTCAGTTCAAAGTTCCATATCGCTTTCTGGTAAGAGAAAAGAACAGCACCAGAACAGAGAAGGAAATACAAATAATCTGAACTTAGGAAAAGATTCTCACAAATATTCATGGTCGAAGAAATGGCATTTAGAATAGTGAACCAAAACATGGAGAAAATAAAGTTTGGCAATACACAATCTTATCAAAGGTAAAAAAAAATTTTTTTTAATCCTAGTGAGGAAAATATTGATTCAAGTCAATGAAGGGCAATGTGAACACCATCTTTTTAATTAAAAATAAACATATACTTTGACCTACTCCACTTGCAGGAGCTGATCCTAAAGTCTAGAGAGAGAGAGATGATAGCGAAGAGGACGTGTGGTCCGTGTGGGGGAAGACGGATAACTGATACATAGCATGGGTACGATGATAGAAGGATATTTATCACATTTGTAGTTACAAACATATGGAAGCAACAACATGAATGGATATAAATAATGGAAAGTTAAAAAAAAGAAAAAAATGGAAATTTTAAGTAATAGTGCATTTGTAACACAGGATACTATGCAAGATTGTATATGATTTTCTAATGGCTGTCTTTAATTTTTCAGAACTTAGGACTGGCAAAAATAAGTGAGAAATCATAGTACCCACATACTCACAAAATGTTTCTTAAAGATTTTTTTTTTTTTAAAGATTTATTTATTTGACACAGAGAGATCACGAGTAAGCAGAGAGGCAGGCAGAGAGAGAGGAGGAAGCAGGCTCCCCGCTGAGCAGAGAGCCCGATGTGGGGCTTGATCCCAGGACCCTAGGATCATGACCTGAGCTGAAGGCAGAGGCTTTAACCCACTGAGCCACCCAGGTGCCCCTCACAAAATGTTTCTTAATTATGCTTTGAAAATGGTCTTCAAGCCATTTATTTTAAATGTTATAAATGATTGAAAAGAGTCAAGATTTTGGGGTGCAGTATGAGCCTCATTTCCTCCTAATCATGCATTTGAAAAGCCAAGTTAAAAAGCAATTACAGACAAACCAAAAACCAGACTCTTCACTACAGAGAACAAACAGATAGTTGGGGGGGGGGGGGTGGTTGGAGGGCAGGGAGGTGGCGGGTGTGGATGGGTGAGATAGGTGAAGGGGATTAAGAGTACATTTGTCCAAATAAATAAATAAATAAGAGTACATTTGTCATGATGAGCCGAGTCACATATAGAATTGCTGAATCACTGAATTGTATTGAATCCCTGAAACGAGAAACACTGTATGTCTACTGAATTTTAAGAAATAATAACTATTTTAAAAAGTAATTATAATTAAGGGTCCTTTGATATAAATGAAAGGAAAAATAATGCTAAATAATGGTCACTTGGAATGGATCTTTTTCCCTGTCTCAAAATCCCTACATTCCAAATAACAAAACTTGTGCAAAAACAAAACAAACAAAACTTTAAAACCTTTTGGCTCTTTGTTGCTAATGTGAGACTGAACTTTAGAAGTGCCAAAGAAATAACAAAAAAGAATTATCTTGTGTTTTAGCTATTGCCTGAAGTTAAATTTAATGAACTGAAAAGGAAGGTTTCTGCAACATTAGGGAGAGCAGCTGGAAAAAGCAGCCCCATTTCTTTCTGTAGTGGTCCGCGCTTACCAGATAATGAGCAAAACGTTTGCAGCTCATCTGGACTTAGCAAAACATCAAACACCAACTAGGAAGCACAGAGAACTGATAATTGTCTTTCTGATTAGATATTCAGCCTCAATTTTTGACGCTAATAAAGTAGATAGGAAAAAGGAAAAAAAATGTGTATCAGAGGCCTCTGGGTAAAAATATTGGAACAAATGTTTATCTAATTGGATTATCACTCTATATTTTCTAAAGCACTGTTAGAAGTCTGTGACGAAGAAAAACAACAAACACAAGAGCTTTTATCTTCCACCCCCAAGCTAGTTAGAGGAATTTGAAAACACCAGGAAGGGAGTATAAATGAATGGTCAATCCAAAGGCAGGTGTAATGAGAATGTTATTTTGCCAAATGAAAAGACAGTTGTTTTTTTTCTTTTAAAGAATTTTTTTTTAAAGATTTTTATTTATTTATTTGACAGACAGAGATCACAAGTAGGCAGAGAGGCAGGCAGAGAGAGGGGGCAAGGAAGCAGGCCCACTGAGCAGAGAGCCCGATGAGGGACTCCATCCCACGACCCTGAAATCATGACCTGAGCCAAAGGCAGAGGCTTAACCCACTGAGCCACCCAGGCGCCCCTAAAAAGACATTTCTAACATTCTCCAAAAGTTTTGCTAATATTCTAACTGCAAACTATATTTATATTACATCACAGAGGAAACTGCAGACAAAGCTGATAATCTGAGAATGCCACTTGGTTAGTGAGCAGTCTAAAACCCTCTCTCGGGGCGCCTGGGTGGCTCAGTGGATTAAGCCGCTGCCTTCGGCTCAGGTCATGATCTCAGGGTCCTGGGATCGAGCCCCACATCGGGCTCTGCTCCGCAGGGAGCCTGCTTCCTCCTCTCTCTCTGCCTGCCTCTCTGCCTACTTATGATCTCTCTCTCTCACTGTCAAATAAATAAAATAAAATCTTAAAAAAAAATAAAATAAAACCCTCTCTCAAACAGAATGAGAGGTGATGGAAGTATTCACCAAATACAGGCAGTGGGAATTATGGAGAATACGTTGTGTGGGGCACCGTTCTAGACTCTGAATGGTAGGAAGTGGCAAAGAGAAGAGACAACTTGCCCTCACTGATCATACATTCACATGAGTGGAAAGACACAATTAAAAAACAAAAACAGGGGCACCTGGGTGGTTCAGTGGGTTAAGCCTCTGCCTTCAGCTCGGATCATGATCTCGGGGTTCTGGGATCCAGCCCCGCATCTCGCTCTCTGCTCAGCAGGGAGCCTGCTTCCCCCTCTTTCTCTGCCTGCCTCTCCGCCTACTTGTGATATCTCTTTGTCAAATAAATAAATAAAATCTTAAAGAAAAAAAAAGGCAAGAAAATAGAATACACCCCTTGGTGAAAATTGCCAGGGAGAAAATAAAGTAGGTAACAGGGAATACTGGGACACAGAAGGAGAGGCCCACGTGGCAAGCACACCACTTTAGATTCCTGAACCCAATCCCGAATGTGGATCTGGGAAAGATTCACATCAGCAACAAGCAATACTCTCGCGATACTCTCTCTCCAACCAGGTGGGTATCCTACAATGCAACTCAATTCTGACACTAACTACTGTGGGGTAACATCAGGTTCCACAGCTTAAGGGTTCAGTCCTACAGTCCTAACCATGCCCCCTTCAGAATCCAGTCACAACCCATGTTATGATCTGAGCTTCTGAACAACTGGCTACAAATTGGAGGTTCCAAAGTCTCCTTCCTTGGACTTCAGATGCCATTCCCCAGTCCAGGCTGTGACCTATACTTCTGCCAGACTGGCTCTAAGTCAGAGCCCGCAATGCCTTCCTAGGGTTCCATGAATTTGTGAGAACAGCTTGAAGAACTCAGAAAGACATTTTACTTACTAAATCACCGATGTATTATAACAGGAGAAAACTCAGGAACAGCCAGGTGTTGGGGTTGATAAAGCAAGGTATGGGGAAAGAGCACAAAGGCATGGAGCTTCCACGTCCTCTCTAGGGCTCTATGATCCTTGCACATCCACGAGTTCACCAACCTGGAAGCTTTCCTAAACCCCTCCTTTTGGATTTTTATGGAGGGTTCATTGCATAGGCATGGTTGATTAAACCACTGACCATTGAGGGCTGACGTCAATTTCCAGCCCCACCCCTCTTCCCAGAGTCAGGGGGTGGGACCAATCACATGGTTGGTTCTTCTGGCAAATAACCCCATCCTGAGGTGAGGTCCAAAACTCACCTCATTAAGGTTATGAGAGACACCTTTCACACTCTCCATCACAGGAAATTCCAAGGGCTTTAGGAGCTGTGAGCCAGGAAACTTGGACTAAGACCAAATATGTGTTCCTTATTAAAAATCGCAATATCACAATCTACTCTGAAGAGTTAACCCTTGACAGAAATAGTCAGAAAGTAGTCCCTTTCTTACAATCTACCCTCCAGCAGATATTGACACAGCAAGTCTTGGGAAAAAGTCCTTTTAATTGTTTTCTAGCAAATTATGCATTATCAAGTAAGTTCACTTTTATTCTTTCAAGAGCCTAGTGATCTTTGGCTTTTCTTTTCCCTTTGTATTTGGTTTAACGAAGTTTATTCAACCTCTGTTTCTAAAAATGTCATTACCAAGACTAAATCTTTAAATTAGCCCAATAATTAAATTAGCCTCTTAACAGCAAAATTATAAACAAATGTTTGGTTGTATATGTGCTATCATATACAAGATTATAATCAAACACATTCTTATAAATAAATTTCTAATATTGGCAAAAGAATTTTTAACATTTGTGTGGGTCAATTTATCCTCACATTTTGATGCTTGAGGCTACTTATGCTCTGTGGACTCCATTCTGTTCTTTCACATGGGGGAGATGAAGTCAGCTGTGGTGAACCCCGTATTATCACAGTGGATCCCAGGATAATATTTGCAAAATGTCTGGCATGTTGACTTCCTCCCTTCCTGTTTCATTCCCTCTGCTCAGAACAGCCGTAACTGCCAAATAGTTTTAGCACAAGAAGATTCACCTCCAAACACCAGGCCCTTATCCTCTCTGTCCACGACTTTTCACAATTTCCACTTGAAGTATTGCCTTTATGTTTTAAACAGAAATCTGTTCTTTCAATATATCCCATTAATCACAGAATAATTTATTGTATCTGTGTGGCTGATCCTGAAGGTTGCCTTTATTGAAATTGAGTGTGCTTATTCCTATCCTGTGGGTGGGGATGAAACAGGTGTGGGGGTTTTGTTCCAATCCCTTCAACTCAAAGAACAACTCCATGGCTGAGGTCAAGCTGAGAATAGATCCCTCCCCACTGGGCAGAGCCCTGGCTGCCAGGACACTTTCTGTCTGGTATGATGAAAGCCTACCCCTGAGAGCAGAAGCCCAGGGTTGTCCTTGGTCCACTTCCTGCCCCCCACGGTGTGTGCAGGCTAAATATCACACTTAGTCATGGCAGGGAATCTGAACCGTGGGGACAAGTAGCTTTATTTCGTAGGGGGAAAAGCAGATTCTCAAAGACATGAGATCAGTTTTCCCAAGGTCATATGGCTAGTGAGAGGGGGAGGGAGCTCCCCAGGCTGGCTGACTGAGGACTCCCTGTGCTCCCAGTTCACATTCGGTCCAGTACCTGCACTGCCTCCCAGGTTGCCTGGGAACTTGCTACACAAGCAGGAGCTGCAGACCAGCAGCCCTGGCATCTCCGCCAGCTCCTCAGCAATGCGGACACTCGGGCACCACTGCCCGAGAGGAATCAGAATCTTCACTGACACTAAGACCCCCAGGTGATTTCTACGCACATGGAAGTCTGGGCAACACACCGATGGGGCATGATCTGCAGCGATGAAATAAAGTCATGAAGAGTATGAAAGAACTTCTTAAAAGATGTAGGATAGGTGAGGAAGTTCTGGTACCGGTCAAGGAGGAGGCAGAAGACACCAAAGAGAACAGATGGAAGGCAACCTGCCAAGGAGAGCAGAGCAGAATTTCTCTGCACTAAATGTCAGACTGAATGGCCTCCCTGTGCTAAGTAGGGCAAAGGAAAAACTCCAAGTGACACTAGGTAAATGGAAGGCACATTTCAGAACACTGAGGATAAGGAAAAGACTGGTAAAACTTCCAGAGAGAAGAAACAGATTTACCGGGGAATGAGAAGCAGGGATATAAGTGGCAAGAAGAAAATGGAATCCTAAAAATGTCTGAGGGAAAAAATACTTGAAGCTAGCATTTCACACCCAGTGAATCAATTATTCAAAGACAAGAAGGGAAGAAATATATTTTAAACATAAAATATACTGAAATTTATTTCAGACATAAAAGTTGATTTAGTTAGGGTTCTTAGTGGCAGATCACAGAATTGTCCCTCACAGAATTGCAGAATTCTGCAGAATCACAGAATTGCAGAAAGAGACTCATTAAAGGCTTGTAGGTAGCTCCCGGAACCTCTCTGAGGCCAGAGAACCAGGCCAGAGGGCCGCACAGCCAGGTGGGAGGCAGCCAGAGGCAGGAGCACCGACTCAGACCTTGGGGCAGAGCTGTGGAGAGGACCCTGGAGACACCATTCCAAGTAATCCCCCCTCCTCCCACCACATTGTCCTTTGGAAGCTGGCTCCCACTCTGCTTTTAGGTTTGTCTCTCAGCCCTGGGGCCTGGGAGGCCAAGGAAGCCCCCCATCCAGTGCGACCAGCTTGCAGGTAGGATTGAGGGGCTGCCAGTGGGTGAATCAGAGGTCAGTTGGCCTTACAGGGTAGGAGACAATCTGTTCTAGCAGTACCTGGACACCAGGGAGAGCTGAGGTACAGAGCTCCAGTCTGTCACGGAGCCAGGGAAAGCCCTCTGAATGCCGGTTTACTACAGGGTCAGGCCTATGCCCCTTACCTCTTAGCGGGCACAAGAGTGGTCATTTTCTTCACATTAAGGATAAGATTTTCTGAAGTATACTGCCTAGGTGAGAAAGTGCAGGAAACAGATGTACATGTAGAAACCTCTGGGAGAACCTGAGCTGATATTCGTAGCCTCTGGGTTTTGGTACTAACGTAGGGGAATATTGAAAAATAATTTAAAAATGAGCAGTTGATTCCTTAGCCTATTTATTTTGGATTACTTTTCAAGACTTAAAGATTCTCATTTCTTTCTATATTACAATTTCAATTGTAATAATTTATTAAGTAAAAAAACTTTATATTTGGGGACTATACTAACAAAATATGTGCATTTGCATTTCCCTAATGGTTAGTGATGTTGACCATCTAATACACAAATTTTTAAAGCTTTTGATTTATAGTGACAATCTCTCTCCAGAAATATCTTACCAATTAAAGCTCTAAGCCTAGTGCCTCATTCACCCTCTCCAACACCTACTGGTGATATTTATCATATAACTTTTAAACAACACTGATCACATACAGGGAAAATGTTGCTGTAATCTCCTTTGACTACAGTTATAAGGTGCTACATCTCTTCACTATTATACATGGATTTAGCAGGCTAGGCACTAAAAATATACTTAGGGAGCTGAAAGCTACATTTTCGAACATATAATTGATTTTTAGAAAGATTACATGAGATTAAATACCTGATTTGATTCTTTTATATCTACATTTTCTTTGCCTCTCCTAAACCCTGCCACTTCTAATTCCCAAGTATTTCATATGGCACCCCATCTCTCTACAGATGCCTTGATGATATCTGTTCACTTATTGAATCTCTACTTCATTTCACTTCCCTTCTATTGACATAGTCAATAAACAGCAGTTATTCTTTTACAAGGAAGAAAGGAAAGTAAACCAGGAAAATATCTTATTCTTAAGTAAGGAAGCTCACATTTCTTGAATGATGGCCCAAGAATCCTTTGACATGTCATACTGCACCCTTTCATTACAGTTAACACGTCCCTTTCTATAGCCTATTAACTAACTTTGAGGTGTTGAAACTACTAGTAAATCTATTAATAGCACGTCCCTCAGTTAGGAGGTGGAGGCACCTGGGTAGCCTTCTGTCATGTCCTGCCCCTTGAATCTTAGATTTAGTGACTCTTGCTTTATCTGTGACTTTTTCACAATATAATTGATAGAAAGAAGAAAAGAACTTGTAGTTTAGACCTTATCTGACAAAATACTTGTGTGGAAATTGATTGGAGATTTCCTTCTCATTGAATCTTGGACCCCACTCTGAATTTTTTCACTTTTCTAATCAAAACAAAGAAGAGTCATTCAGTTTCTTTCTCAGAAATATAAAATAGATGAATAAAAATACACATGTTCTAAGAGACTCTTAATCTCACAAAACAAACTGAGGGTTGCCAGGGGGAGGGGGAGAGGGAGAGGTGATTGGGTTATGGACATTGAGGAAGGTATGTGCTCTGGTGAGTGCTGTGAACTGTGTAAACCTGGTGATTCACAGGCCTGTACCCCTGGGGCTAATAATACATTATATGTTAATAAAAAAATTTAAAAATTAAAAAAAATACACATGTTCTACTGGAACAAATAGGAAGCCATAAAGTGGTAAATCTGCATGCAAGCATAAAAATATTTAAAAAAGAAAGAAAGAAACACCAAGCAAACAGAATCTTTAGGTAGGGCATTTAAAGACTAATCACCATCCACCTTCTCAGAATGAAGAAAAGAATATATAACTCATATAATTGGAATCATGCAGTATTTGTCTTTCTAGGAGTGGCTCATTTCACTTGGCATGTCTTCAAGGCTCGTTAGTGTTGTCACATACTACAGAATTTCCTTTTATTAAAAGGCTGAATTCCACTGTATGTATATATCACCTTTTCAGTATCCAGTCATCTGTTTATGGATAATGTCTATGGACATTTGGTTGTTTCCACACTTGGCTGTTATGAGTGGTGTTACAAATGGCTAAGAAGTATATGAAAAAAAATCATCAATGTCACTAGTTTTTAGGGAAATTCAAATCAAAACTACAGCGAGATATCACCTCATGTCTGTCAGAATAATCAATATAAAAAAGCAGGGCAACAAGTATTGGTGAGGATGTGGATAAGCTGAAACATTTGTACGCCACCTGTGGGAATGAAAAATGGTGAAACTACTAAGGAAAAGAATATGGAAGTTCTGCAAAAGTTAAAAATAGAACTACCTACGATCCATCAAACCCATATCTGCACATTTATCCAAAAGAATTGAAACCAGGATCTCAAAGACATAATAGCATTCCCATGTTCAGAGGTAAGTCTTAAGATGTGAAGTTGTGAAGAGATGAAATGAGATCAGGTAGAGGCCCAGGAAGAGTAAAGTCCCAGGCACAGGTAGGCCAACAGTTTGATATTGTCCACTGGTTAGGCAAAGAATGAAGTAAACAGAGGCTAGATCACTGATGCAGGTGCAGGGGCTTCTGTATGGAGCTTGGCTTTTGTAACATAAGGCTGAATATTCACCAAAGCCATTTAAAGATTATTTATTTGGGAAGCCTGGGTGGCTCAGTCTGTTAAGCAACTGCCTTCAGCTCAGGTCATGATACCAGAGTCCTGAGATCAAGTCTTACATCAGGATCCTTGTTCAGTGGGGAGCCTGCTTCTCCCTCTGCCTGCTGCTCCCCCTGCTTGTGCGTTCTCTCTCTCTCTCTCAGACAGATAAGTAAATAAAAACTTAAAAAAAAAAGATTATTTATTTGAGAGAGAAAGAGAGTGTAAGTGCATGCAAGCGAGTGGGGAAGGGGCAGAGGGTGAAGAGAGAGAGAACCTCAAGCAGACATCTACTGAGCACAGAACCTGACTTGGGGTTCAATCCCAGGATCCTGAGATCATGACTGAGCTGAAATCAAGAGTCAGATGCTTAACCAACTCAGGCACCCAGGTGCCTCTTCACCAAAGCAATTTGAAGAGACAGTGACATGGCCAATTCTAGGATCACACCCTTGACCCAATGGACTTTGAGAGGAAAGATTTGGGGGATATGGAGTAAGAGCTAGAGGAAGGTATCCAACAAGGAGTCTGTACCAATGGTCCAAGAGGGAGAATGTGAGGGCATGAAGTAAGACCATGCAAGGAAGGTGGAAAGAACTGAGACATTTTTACGTAGATTTGGTAAAAGGGAGAAGATAGAAGAAGGGGAGGAAATCACTATCGGTATCTGGCTTTTTTGTTTAGGAGACTGTAGTTAGGAGGTCCTCTAAAGTAGGCAATAACTCAAGAGGATGGACCCATTCAGTCTGTAAATGACAAGCTTCATTTTGATGCCCAATTTGTTTTGTCTTACTTTGTTTTTTAAGTTTTAAATACCAGTTAGTTGACATATAGTATAATATTAATTTCAGGTGTACAATATCATAATAGAACAGTTCCATACATCACCTGGTGCTCACCACCTGCACTCCTTAATTCCCATCACCTATCTCACCCAGCCCCCACCCACCTCCCCTCTGGTAACCATCAGTTTGCTCTCTATAGATAAGAGTCCATTTCTTGGTTTGATTCTACACAACAGCAGGCTTGGTAAGCCCATACAGGTGTATGCCATACTTTGGAAAGAAGCAGGAAGAGAAATAGATTATCTTAGAGACTGAACATTTTTAACCAAGAAAAACTGAAAAAAAAATTTAAGTTATCAGATCAGTTTATATTTTAATCTATTATGAAAAGTTGCTTAAAAAGTTTTTCTCCTGAATTAATATTTAAGGTTAATAAAATTCCAATCAGAAATTCAACATTTTTTCTAATTAGAAAAAATGACCTTAAAGTTGTATTAAAAAAGTTACCATCACCAAAGAATAGTCAAGAAAAAGATCATAAGGATATATCAGATGTTTGAAAATATTACTAATTAATTAAACAAAGTATTTATATGGCAGGACAAACAGACCAGTGGAGGAGATTAGAGAATCCAGAAATTGCATCCAGTATACATGAGAAGCAGTAGATAGTCCATATGATAGTTCAATTGCATGAGAAAATAATGAATTATTTAATAAATAGTACTGATACAATTGGATATACATCTAGAAGGAAATAAAAGTAGACCTTCATCTTTTAACATTTACATAGTAAACACAAAATTATTTGCCATTTTGAATGTATGATAGGATAACAAATGCATATATACCATGTATATATATGTGTGTGTATATATATATATATATAGTATGCATACAGATGTAAATATACATATGTACACTTTCTAGAAGACTTCAAGTTAAAGATAGGGATGGGTAAGAGCTTCTAAACTAGAACTGCTACATAACTTCTATTCTCTATTTTTCTCTGGCTATCACCTCAATTCTTCCCCTTCTCCTATATCCTTCTCAAGTCCATCAGACTACCTCCAACAGCATCCTGTTCCATTCAACTGCTTAGAAATTCTTACCATTTTCCTCTTTTCTTTCTACCAGAGATTTTGCCTTTCATTTACCTCATTCATGCAATTAGATTTCCTCTTTGATTTTTTTAATTGAAAAAAAAAGTATTTGGTATTTTAAGCTATTCAGTTGGTTTAGAAATTAGTTTTGCTAAATTAGGAAACATCTGTGGTAAATTGGCTTCAAGACTTTGGCTAACCCAGTAGGATAGCCTGTGGGAAATTAGACTGACTAAAAAGTTTACTTTTCCTCTTGCCAGGTTTTCCCTCTTACCGGGTTCTCTCTCTTACCAGGTTTGAGCAAAATAAAAATAATGGGAATTTAAAGTTTGTTAAAATTTGCTGAATTTTAAATTTAGTGAAACAAAGTTTAATAACTATTAAAATTTAAACTGTTAAAATGCATTATATCACCACATTGGAATAAAATCTAGTCTTCACTGATTAATTGGAGTTCTTCCTATATTTATATATTGAGATTTGGTTTCCTTAGGTCCTGATTGGCTAACCTAACATTAAATCATAGCGATTAGTTGTAAAAGGCTTCCCCTTGTTGAATTTTCTCATGAAGATATGCTTATAAAGAACTAAGACTGTATAATCATTCTGCCTAAATTAAAATCTTAGATATACCACTTACAAGCCATGTGACTTTAAGGAAATAAACTTCTATATGTTTCTTTTTTTCTTATTCTAGCCATTCTAGAAAGGAATCATCCCCAGCCACCAACACTGACGGGGCTCCCAGACATTAACCAGCACCAACTGGCAGGCAAGATGAATGAGTTATCTTAGAAGTTGAGATACTCAACTTGTATCACTTGCAGCAAAGATCAGCTAGTCCTACCAAACTATGCCCACATCACAGATTGGTAAATCAAATACCAAACTATGCCCACATCACAGATTGGTGAGTCAAATAAATTACTGTTGTTTTAAACCATTAAGTTGGGTATGATTTGTTACTCAGAAATCAATAACACAACAGAATTTGGTTCCTAGAAGTTACAAACATCTAAAACTTTGACACTGGCTTTGCTACCACATAGCAGTAGAAGCTGGAAGGGTCTCCAAAGGATTACTTGTAAAAGCTGGACCTGCCTTTCCTAACTTAGGGCAGCTGTAGATTTGTTAAGTCATATTAGAATAATTATTCACTCCCAAGTTTTTGAAGCTTATGTTCTAAGTGTTAACTTATAAAATAATTTAAGAAAGAAAAATAGATCAATTAGACTAGAATGTAATGAGCTGCTTTGGATCCAATTTAAGGGGTTGTAAAATAAGATCTACCAAGAAAGCCTTAAAGTTCTAGAGATTAATTAATACTGGAATAGAAGTGGCTGGGAAGATTTGCCAAATGACACTCGGTATATTACCTAGAGTTTTTCTCCACTGACAGGACAATAAAACATGTGCTTAAACAACAGCAGGAAGGAGACAGTCTAAATTAAAAACACACTTGGCAAAAGAGTTAAGCTTGTAAGTCCTGAGAAGGTATAAATCAGTCACTTTTCCTCCAGGGAAAACACTGACAAGAAGCCGGGAGATGAACTAGCTGGCCTCAGCATTCATTTACATGCTTTCAGCTATGAGTAACCCTGACTCCAGCTGCTTAAGCAGTGAATCCATGTATTATCTCACAGAGAAGGAGACCAGGACCCCTGCAAGACTGAATGGATTACTAGCTCAGTTACACCATCAAGGGTCCAGATTCTTGGTACCCGAGTATCTGGTGAGGTTCACGTCTTATCAGTGAGAACTTATTCATGTAATTACACCCTGCCTTAAGTCTCAAGTTAGCCAGCCATGTCTCAGAAAGAAGGGAAAAGTAGATAAGGGGAATAACCACAATCTGGCACAAGGAGTTAGGGGCAAACAGTACCAAACTCGGCTTGTATTTACTTTGCAGGCTATATGGAAATGGTGCTTACTTGTGTTAATCAGAGTTCAAACTAAGAGACAATGGAGCCACTGTCGTTAATTATACAGCATTGCAGATTTCGAAGTTGCTAAGAGAATAGATATTAAAAGTCGTCATCATCTAAGGAAAAAATTCTGTAACTATGCATGATAACAGATGCTAACTAGACATTGTGCTGATCAATGTGCAATTTATAAAAACATTGTATCATTATGTTGTACACCTGAAATGAACATAATATTGTATGTCAATTATACCTCAAAAGAAAAAACAATAAGCAGTGGAGACTTGCAGATAAATCCTATGCCCAAAAAGGGCAGAGACAGAACCACTGGAATTATCTGTTAGATAGAGTCAGTAAGACTAAGAACATAGGACTAGTGCCCAGCCAGGAATCCCTTACATGGTACTAGGTAGATGCATAACTGCCAACATGACACATCCTCAGTCTCCTGGTACAAAAGCAGTATGCTCCTGCTCTGAGCTGCTCTGCCTTGGAAAATTTCCCATTCCACATGAGTCATATGGAACAAACTTTAGATAGATGTTGTTGGAGAACTAGGGAGGCAAGAGGAATCTGTGTCCACTTCCTTTTTTTTTAATGAAACTAGTTATTTGCAGTGTTTTGGGGTGGAACCTAAAGTGGAAACAGCCGAAGATGATAATGAATGGCCATTTTAAAAATATTTATTTATTTATTTATTTATTTTAGAGAGAGTGAGAGCACATGAGTGGGGAGAGGGGCAGAGAGAGAGAGGGGGAGAGAAAGAGAGAAACTCCAGCAGACTCTCTACTTAGCTCGGGGCTCCATGTGGGGCTTGATTGTACAGTCCTGAGATTATGACCTGAGCCTATGTCAAGAGTTGGATGTTTAGCCAACTGAGCCACCCAGGCACTCCAAAAATGGACATTCTTTTTTTTAAATATTTTTATTTATTTATTTATTTGAGAGAGACAGTGAGAGAGAGCATGAGCGACGAGAAGGTCAGAGAGAGAAGCAGACTCCCTGTGGAGCTGGGAGCCCGATGCGGGACTCGATCCCGGCACTCTGGGATCATGACCTGAGCTGAAGGCAGTCGTCCAACCAACTAAGCCACCCAGGCGTCCCCAAAAATGGACATTCTTAAAGCAAAATCTAGGATTTGGTGGTGTGGTCTTTCTCACCAGCACAATGTTCTCCATCCATTCAAGAGTTAGTGTTGCCCATTCTTAACTAGGTACGAAATGGCATGAGGCATTTGGTGAAAAGAAGGATGAAGAAACCAGATAATGTCTGGCTCCTTCAAGAAGTCTTCACAGTCTAGCTTCTGAATGAGCTTGCTTTCTTAGAGCAAGTACATAAAGCTGCTACTTTGCATTCCATCATCCAAAAAAGCCAGTTTTGAATTATTTTACATTTGGGATTATTTGTACTGTCTCTTTCTAAATCAATGATTGAGTGCAAAATGTAAAATGCAAGATGTAATCTACATCCAGAACTTTAATAGCCATGTAAATCCAATGTCTATTTTCCAAAAGAAGTATTTAAATGTCATGCTTTAATTTTTTAATAGGAAAATGGGGTCATAAAACCATTTATTGCAACCATTCCCAAAAGAGCCATATCTAGCACCTTCTGATTGTTGACTTCTGTGCTTGGTCCTTGCTGAAGGCAATAGGATTGAGAGAATCCGAAGATTATACATGTATTTATTTTCATATCTTTGTTTGAATCTCAGGAAACCAAACTCCCCTAAAACAGAGCTGATCATGCTGTGCACACCACACACACACACACACACACACACACACACACACACACACACACACATGCTTCTGTAGTTGACTTGCCTTTAAACAAATTGACATCAAATGTCTTTTAAGACTATGGCCAACACCTGAGGGTTTTAATACTAAAATGTGTGCAAGATAATGCCAAACAACCCCAAGCAAATTAATTATCATATAACACTGAACTTTAAATACCTGAATACACAGAAGTCAGGTGACAGGGGAGCTGCACTGTAGAATTCCAGGCAAAATCATGTACATGAGAGACTGGTATGGTGCTGAGCAAACCTGAGACAGTCATCCAAGACATCCCAGCAGGGGTTTTCTTACTGCCTGTAAACTTGGAGCTCTACATGACACAAGGATTTCCCATGGCTGCTCTTGACAACTTGCTAGTGTAAAAAGCAAGCCCCTCCCAGCTTCCAAATTATATCACTTTACATTCCCTGACCAAATAATTGTGCTTGAGCTACTACCAACCTGTCAGAAGTTCATCATGTCACTTTGCTGCTGCCTCCCCACTTTATGACAGCCACAAGTGGGTTAGACAGTGGGAACCTGGGAGCTGACAAGTACCTCTCAACTGTATACTGCCCATGCATTGCTCCACAGATGAGATGGAAGACAAGGTAAACATCAGACTCCCTTCTACCTCTGTCTCCTTGGTGAAGAGACTGAAGAAAGTGATAGTCTTACGTGATCTCCAAACATGAAATTCAAGAAAAGGTGTAATTTAGGTCTCTAATTTGGATGTTGGGGTCTAGGTAGCATCCAGTCATTCTCCCATTGCATTTGCTTCTGTGATATTACATTGAGCAAACATGGGGGCCTTTCTAATGCTGGATGGTCCCCGAGGTTCTATCAGAGGACTCTGGGGACTGTTCCCTGGCAGGTAAGTGACAGTGTAAGGAGACACTTTAGAGCTACTGTAGCAGTGCTTGATTTGGAGGGGAACTTGGTGCTTCTAGAGCAGCTAGGCAGAATGTCACAGTGTTAGGAGAAGCCACTAAACTCTAAGCCACTCTTCCTTGGACTGCTAGTAATACCCAGACTTCTGGGGAGAACCAAGTGTGCTAACCTCTATGACTCTATCCCAATGGCAGAATTTCAACTGATTCTCCAAAACAAAACAGAGACCAGCCTATAAATTTCACCTAAACTTATGGAATGATGTGGGGTAAAGGGAGGGAAGGTCAATGTTTATGAGAAGCATTATTTGTGGCTATGCAGAGAGGGCATAAGCCTGGCTGGATCCCCCCGGTTCCTTGCCAGAGTCCTCTGTCCAAACCCATGGCCCACCAGGGCAACTTGAGGCTTTTCTACCAGGCTAAACACCACACAGACCCTTGACATTCATTAGTGTTACTTCTCTCATTTCCCAAGCTCACCTTCTAGTCCAAAGCACACTTCTTGAGCCCTCATTCTCTGATGATCAGCTGAAGAAACACATGTTCCTTTCAGGGAAAATTCACGAGATAATCATACTATATGCCACATCAGAACATCTCACAACTATGGCAGGATTACAGACAACTCAAGCTTTCTTATTTATATCTTTTTATTTTCTGAAGTGTCCAAAGAAAATAAATATTTTTTCATAAGTGGAAAACATAATCATTTTCATTATAAAATACACTTCTGAGTAATATTTGCTCAGGGGGCCTACTTTTCTCCAACATAAATCAAATGTTGCTTCAAAAAGATTCATTACAGTTAAATAAAAGTTGAAAATGAGGGGCACCTGGGTGACTCAGTAGATTAAGTGTCTGCCTTCACTCAGGTCATGATCCGGGGGTCCTGGGATTGAACCCCACCTCAAGACCCATGCTCAGAGGGAAGTCCATTTCTCCCTCTCCCACTGTGATCTCTCTTGCTCTCATTCTCTCTTACTCTCTCAAATAAATAAATAAAATCTTTTAAAAAATTGAAAATGAGCCAGTAATTAAAATGTCACAAATCTATATGAAACAAGGAAATGGAAGAGCATGCTGTTTAAAGAGCATGTCTTTAATTTATAAAATATTCTTTTGCTTGGCTAAGATGCTCTAAATTGAAGGGAAAAAAACTAAGATAAATTCCTATGTTTTATTTTCCTATTGCTGCTGTAACAAATTACCCCATCGTGGCTTTTAACAACACAAATTAATTATCTCACAGTCCTGGAGATCAGAAGTCTGAAACTGAGGTGTCAGCAGGGTTACATTCCTTCTAGAGGTTTCAAGGGAGAATCTGTTTCCTTGCCTTTTCAAATTCCAAGGGCCGCCTACATTCCTTTCCTGGCTCACCACATAGCCCTTCCTCACATGACTCCAGCCTCTCACTTCCATCATCACATCACATTAGCTCTGATCCAACTGCCTCCCTTCCATAAAGGCCCTCGTGATTATATCAGGCCAACTCAGATAGTCCAGGAAAAACTCCCTATCTCAAGATCCTTAACTAAATCACATGTGAAATATCCCTTTTTCCATGTAAGAGTAATATCCTCACAGGTTCCATGGATTAGGACCAAGATATCACTGGTGAAGGGGAGGGCATTATTGTGCCTACCATACCCAACTATAAGAAAATACGTTCTTAGTAGTAGCTATTATAATATTATCAACATGACTACAAATTCCAAAATGGAAACTTAACAGTAATTGTTTGTTTTTAAACTGTCAAATTTTTTGACTTTTATGTCTCACATTTTAAAATTTCTTCTCTTTCCAGTTTTATTGAGATATAATTGACATACAGCACTGTGAAAGTTTTAGGTGTAGTGCGTAATGGCTTGACTTACATATATTGTGAAATGATTAACATGAGTTTAGATAAAGTCCATCATCTTGTATAGATGATGATGATGAAGAAGGAGGAGGAGGTGGAAGAGAAGGAGAAGGAAAAGAAGGAGAAGAAGAAGAAAAGGAAGAGTTAGGGGGAGAAGGAGAAGAAGAAGGGGGGGGAAGGAGAGGGAGACGAGGAGCAGGAAGAAGAAAAAGAAGAGGAAGAAAAAATGGGTTTTTCTCTTGTGTTGGAACTCTTAGGATCCACCCCCTTGGCAGCTTTCAAATATACCACACCGCTGTGTTAACTACAGTCGTCCTGTTATATATTACATTCCCAGTACCTACTTAACTTATAACTGGAATTTTGTACCTTTGACCACCTTCTTCCAATTCACCCTCTCTGACATCTCACCTCAGTAACTACTCTTTTTCTGATCTTTTTCTATTTGATTATTAATTTTTTAGATCTCACATGTAAATAAGATCATACAGTATTTGTTTTTCTCTGTCTGGCCTACTTCACTTAGCATAGTGCCCTCAAATTTTTGTATCTTAGATTTTTAATAAATTAGCTGGATAATCTCAGATTTGAAACCAGTTAAACTAGAAGTCTTTCATGTGCAGACACAACTTACAACTTACAACTGTAAGAACAGTTGTAAATTTTTTTATGACCACTTTTTGGAAATGTAAAAATTCCCAATGATTCTCATATTATATCCATATGAATATGAATACTTATGAAAAATATGAATACTTAGTCCAGATGCTTTATAACATCTTCAGTGAATATTTGGGCCTGTTTCCTAGAAGGAAAAAAGGAATGGTCTGGAGGGAAAAAAAAAAACAAAAGATATAACTGCAGTTGGGAGAGATAAACACCAAAGTCAAGTTGAGAGCACTGGTTTTTCACTCACTGACCACATGACTTTAAGCAAGTCGCCTCACCATGTCCTCCAAAGAAAACTGGGAATACTAATTTCTGCCATGCCTACCTCACAAATGGGGAAAATTAGATAATTGCAAATATAAGCTATTATTTATGATTCACTCATCTGCAGAGTGAAGCATTTAAATACCTCTATTTCATCCTCTGTTTGTAATTAGGATCACAAAAAGAAACACTTCCATTTGGAGTTCATTAAGGTATAGCTCTGGAATGCAGACCGAGGTGCACTGGGTCTGAAATTTCTACTATCCTCACATAAAGCTTCTCAGAAAAAAAAGGATCATTTTAAAAATAAAAGTATTCTTTATGAACCAAATGTGTCAGTGCCTGTATTCATTAGTGGAGTGTATGACTCCTGACCTTGAGGATGTAAGTTTGAGTCCCATGTTGGGTATAGAGATTACTCAAAAATAAAATCTCTAAGAAAAAAAACAAACGAAAGATATCTGGCATTTTCAGACTTGATGATTTCTTTTACTCGGTGAGAAGTCAGTACAGTTTCAGCAAAGCTGGCCTACCCTAGCTTTCTTTTTTCCATCTCCAAAAATTCTTGTCACGTTTTCACAGAATAATAGAAAGTCATTCAAAAAAGAAGTAGAAAGAAGAGAAGGTGAAGGAGAAGAACAAGAAACTGTATTCCATGTCAGGATGGCTTGAAATGTATATTTTGACCTCCCTCTTATTCTCTGGGAGAACCACAGCACGGCTGAACATGTTCTTTCATATAATAGTATCAAATGTCTTAAACAATCTCAAACCTCTTTTAGTTGCCTAAGAGTCCCCAAATTATGTTTTGCATGCAAAACTTCTTTCATAAACCACAGTCATAATCGGCTTTATCTCCCCCCCACCCCAACCAAGTATTGCATGTGGACATGCTCCAAACTCCATCCTTTTAAGAGCTACAAGATTCAGCAATTCAAGAAAGGTTTGAGGGTAAGGCTGGTAGTCAAATCAAAGTAGAAATCAAAGATAGCTTTGTGTACCTTGAAGAAAATCTGCTTCAACTTCTATTTAATATTACTGAGAACCATCACATTTCTCTTTGACAAGATTGTTTGCATAAAGGTTTCTCTAGAGAGAAAGCCATGGGATTAATTTACTTCTGCCATCGTGACTGACTGCAGAGCAGCTGTCAGGCAACTGAAGTGTCTCCAATCTCCATCACCAATTACTTTAAATGGTTTTTAAGATAAACTTGCCAAGCCTGTTATGCCTAGTAGTTTTGACAGGAAAATGTACAATTGACTTAAATGAAAAACAAGAGGATCTTTTTAGGGTCTTCATAATAAAACTGCCATAGCATCTTTGTCTGATGATGCTCAGGAAGTCACAGATGTATCATGTGTCTCGAGAAAATAAGGAACTTGTTATATACACATTTTTATGGAGTTCATGATTTGGCACGATACAACTGAGCTTGAAAGCAACGGACTACAAACTGGGGCTATAGGAGACTTCAGAATATGTTAATAAAAAAATAGTCACATTGATGTTGAGAATTCATTGTTTCTCTCAATTGTCCTTAATGCAGACAAATTCCAAAGGAGAAAAATGTGCTTCTTGCTCCATTTTCTCAGAAAGGTCAGTTGTGTCCCATAGTATGGAAAATAAGTGTGTTAACTATGGTGGACAAGACAAGTGTCTACATCTTGAGGAGGTGGTTTAATGAGGACTCTGAAGTAGAGACAAAAAGCATAGGTTTTGAAGGAAAAAACATCCCTGAGCTAAATCTGCTTAAATCCGTTTTTGCCTTTCATTTTTCATTTACATAGATGTGGGCATTTTCTTAGACTGTTTTGTTATTGAGGATTTGAAAGGGATGCTGGGTATCTTATGTGCTATGATTGACAGTGCAAAGGTAGAATGAGAATGTCCTGAAAATTGAGGGGACATGAGCTAGAAGGAACACAGGATCTTAGAGCACACAGACAACTTTATATGCCACCAGAGAATAAAATCACCCCTTGACAAAGTAACTATCAGAAGGATCCTGTGAGAAGAGAATAAGGTAAGAAAATGGTAAAGAAAGATAACTTTATTGTAAGAGTAATTGCGTATTACTCACTATCGTGCATTGTGTAGGTGCTGAGCATTGTGTAGCTCTTCCCAAAGAGCTCAGACCACACCAGAGGAAGAAATAAAGTTATCTCGTCATGTCAAAACTCTTGGAACTTAACTAAAGCAGAGATTTAGAGAAAATTTTATGGTTTAAATGCTAATGTTAGGAAATAAGGAAGATAACAAATAATGATCTAAACTAAAACCATAAAAAGCTAAAAATAATAATAAAGAATAAATTAAATCACAAGTAAGTAGAAAAAATAAAGAATAGAGCAGAAATAAATAATAGAATACAAACAGAAAATCAGTACAATAATCAAAAGCAAATTATTTTAAAAGATCAATAAAATTAATTAAAGCCTAACCCAAATTATCAAAAAAAATTTTTAAACACAAAGCATATACAAATTATCCATGACAGGAATGAAGGACGGAAACTACTACACAGCCTCTAGACACTGAAGGATAATCAGGAGATATAATAAGCATGATATCAATAAATTTGACAACTTAAACAAAAATGAATAAATTCCTTGAAGGACAAATGTACTCAAAACTGACATGAGAAGAAATAGAAAATCTAAGTATCTCCCTATAGATTAAAGAAATTAACCTTATAGTTTAAAAAATACCCAGAAAGAAAATTTTAGGTTCAGATGGCTTCACTGGTGAATGTTCATAAATATTGCAGGAAGAAATAGTACCAATCTAACACTAACTAAAAAAGATACATGATGATGGGACATATCCAAATGATTTTCTGCCAAACCAACCAGCTTAAATACAACTGAGAAAAACATGAAAGTAAAGAAAGCAGAAGATCAATATCAATAACCTTCATGGTATAGAGATAAAAATCCTTTTAAAAATTTGCTCAGTCAGTTAAGTGCTTGCCCCTCAGCTCAGGTCATGATCTCAGCGTCCTGAGACTGAGCCCCATGTCAGACTCTCTGCTTAGCTGGGAATCTGCTTCTCCTGCTCCCTCTCTCTCTTGCTCACTCTCTCTCAAATAAATAAATAAAATCTTCAGAAAACTTTGCAAATCAAACCAGAAATATATGAAAAGGACAGTATATGCTGGCAAAATCAAGATTATCCCATGAATATAAGGTGTTAAATAAGCAATATCAGTTAATCAAGATTGTTAATTAAATGTAATTCACCAAATTAACAGACTAAAGAAGAAAATGTAAATGATTATCTCAAAATATGCAGAAAAAGCATTAAACAAAATTCAAAACCTGTTTATGATAGAAACTCTCATTAAAGTAAGAACTTTACTTAAGGTGATAAAGGGCATCTACAAAAAACCTATATTTTAGGTTACATTTATCAGCATACTTAGTGGTGAATAGTTTCTTCTAATATAAGATACAGGGCAAGGATGTCTGGGTTCATCCCCCTATTCAACGTTACATTGGACCCAAACATTGAATAAGGCAAGAGAAAATAAAACATGGAAAAACCAGAAAGGAATAATTAAAACAGTCCCTATTTTCAGATGATATAATTGTTCACATAGAAATTCCCAGGGAGTTTAAGACAACATCTGAAAGAATTAATAAATGAATGCAACAAGACCACAGGATACAAGGTCAATTATAATATCTGATTGCATTTCTATATACAAGCAACAAACAAAGAGAAAATAATATTTAGAAACTATGTCATTGATAATAGCATCAAAAAGTAAAATAGTTGGGGATAAATTTAATGAAAGATGTGCGAGATCTTTATACTGAAAACTACAAAATATTACTGAGAGAAATTTTAAAGATCAACTATGTGGAGAGCTATACTATATTTATGAATTGGAAAAATCAATATTGTTTATTAAAATATTAATTCTTTTTCATTTTTAAAAATGTTTAAAAGATTATTTATTTATTTATTTGACAGAGATCACAAGTAGGCAGAGAGGCAGGTGGGGGGAGGCAGGGAGCAGTCTCTCTCCCTGCTGAGCAGAGAGCCCGATGTGGGGTTTGATCCCAGGACCCTTGAGCCAAAGGCAGAGGCTTAATCCACTGAGCCACCCAGGCACCCCAGATATCAATTCTTTTTCAATCGATTTATAAAACCAATGTAATACTAATTAAAATTGATTTAATACTAATACTAATTTAATACTAATACAAATTAATCAACACTAATTATAATTAATTATACTAATTAATACTAATTTAAATAAATTTAATACTAATCAAAATCCCAGCAGGCTTTTTTGAAGAAACTGACAAAATGATTGTAAAACTTACATGGAAATGCAAAGAACTTAGAGTCATCAAAACAAACCTGAAAAATATGAATTTCAAAAATTAAAACTGCCTAATTTCAAGAGTTGCTATAAGAATTTCTGCGTAAATAATTTCATCATCATCTGAAAATAAAGACAGTTTTATTTCTCCCTTTCTGACCTTTATGTCACAAAACTCTGGTTTCCAGAATATAAAAATAAATGCATAACAGCTATAATTCAATATGAAAAAGAGAATAATACGATTAAAAGTAAAAAAAAAAAAGTAAATTGGGCTTATGGACTGGAAGAATCAAAATTGTTAAAATGTAATTCTACCCAGGTACCTGTATAGCTCAGTTAGTTAAGAGTCCAACTCTTGGTTTTGACTCATGATCTTGGGGTCATGAAATCAAGAATCTCTCTCTTTCTCTCTCTCTCAAATAAAGAAATAATAAAATCTTTTCTAAATGTGATACTAGAGTGTCTGGGTGGCTCAGTGGGTTAAAGCGTCTGCCTTTGGCTCAGGTCATGATCCTAGGGTCCTAGGATCAAGCCCCGCATTGGGCGCTCTGCTCAGCAGGGAGCCTGCTTCCTCCTCTCTGCCAGCCTCTGCCTACTTGTGATCTCCGTCTGTCAAATAAATAAATAAAATCTAAAAAAAAAAAGCAAAGCAATCTACAGATTTAATACAATCCATATCAAAATATGAACATTTTTCATAGAACTAGAAAAAATAATACTAAGATTTATATGGAACACAAAAGACCTCGAATAGTCAAAGCAATCTTGAGAAAGAACAAAGCTGAAGATATCACAATCCCACATTCAAGGTATACTACAAAGTTGTGGTAATCAAAATGACATAGTACTGGTACAAAATAGACACATAGATTGGCAGAATAGAATAGAGAGCCTAGAAACAAATCCACAATTATATGATTAGTTAATTTATGAAAAAGGAGGCAAGAAAATATGATTTAGAAAAGACCGTCTTTTCAATAAATGGTGTTGGGAAAACTGAACAGCTACACACAAAAGAATGAAACCGAACCACTTTCTTACACCATACACAAAAATAAACTCAAAACGACATCAAAATCCTTGAGGAGAATGCAGGCAGCAACCTCTTCGACCTCAGCCGCAGCAACATCTTCCTAGGAACAACGGCAAAGGCAAGGGAAGCAAGGGCAAAAATGAACTATTGGGATTTCATCAAGATCAAAAGCTTTTGCACAGCAAAGGAAACAGTTAACAAAACCAAAAGACAGCTGACAGAATGGGAGAAGATATTTGCAAACGACAAAACGGATTCAAGATCTAATGGCAAACCTGAAATCCTAAAACGCTTAAAGGAAATACAGGCAGTAATTTCTTTGGCATCAGCCATAGAAACATTATTTCTAGGTAAGTCCCCTCAGGCAAGGGAAACAAAAGAAAAAAAATCAACTTTATTGGGACTACACTAAACTAAACTAAGGGAAACAAAAGAAAAAAAACTAATCATTATTGGGACTACACTAAACCAAAAAGCTTCTTCACAGCAAAGGAAACCATCAGCAAAATGAAAAGGCAACCTACTGAATGGGAGAAGGTATTTGCAAATGACTTTTATGATAAGGGGTTAATATCCAAAATATGAAGAAGTCATACAACTCAACACCAAAAAAACAAGAACAAAAGAAAAAACCCAAATAATCTAATTGAAAAAATGTGCAGAAGACCCAAGGAGACATAAGGTAGCCAACAGACACATGAAAAGATGCTCAACATCACTCATCATCAGGGAAATGCAAATCAAAGACACAGTGAGCTCTCACCTCACACCAGTCAGAATGGCTAGAATCAAAAAGACAAGAAGTAACAAGTGTCTGCAAGGATGTGGAAAAAAAAGAATGCTTGTGCACTGTTGGTGGGAATGCAGATTGGTACAGCCACTGCAGAAAACAGTATGGACATTCCTCAGAAAATTAAACATAGAGTTACCATATGACCCAATAATTCCACCAGCAGGCATTTACCCAAAGAAAACAAAACACTAATTCAGAAGGATATATGTACCCTGCTGTTCATTGAAGCATTATGAACAATCGTCAACATATGGAAGCAACCCAAGTATCCATCAATTGATGAATGGGTAAAGAAAGTATAGTATATATACATACATACATATATATATAGAATGTATATATATTACACCATATATATGGTGTATATATATATACACCATATATATGGTGTAATATTGCCCAGTCACAAAAACAATGAAATCTTACCATTTGTGACAACATGGATGAACCTAGAGGGTAAACTGCCAAGTGAAATAAGTCAGACAGAGAAAGGCAAATACCATATGATTTTGCTCACATGTGGAATTTAAGAAACAAAACCAACAAACAAAAAAGAGATAACAACAACAGAAAATGACAACAACAGAAAAAAAAGACTCATAAATACAGAGAACTAACTGGTGGTTGTGGTGGGGGGGGGATGGGTAAAACAGATAAAGGGAATTAAGAGCATATTATCCTGATGAGCACTGAGTGATGTACAGAACTACTGAATCATTATATCGTACACCTGAAACTAAAGTAACACTGTATGTTAATTATACATCAATCAATAAATAAATACAAACAAGTAATAATAATTCCCCAAAATGGACAAAAGACAGGATGGACCTTCACAAAGGAAGGTGTAAAAATGCCAATAAGCACATGAAAAGTCATTTAAAATAACAGATTAGGGAAGCACAAATTAAAACCAGAGTGAGATTCCATTTTACAAACACTGAAAGGCTAAAATTATAAATGTTTAAAAATTGACAGCCCCCCCCCGCAAAATTGATAGCCCCCAATAGTGGTGGAGATGCAGAGCTCTTACATATTGCTGGTTAGATAATAAAGCAGTTCAATGACTATGGAAATGGCGGTTTCTTAAAATGTTACAAATACATCTACTCTACAGTCCAGCCATTCATCTTCTAGGCATTCTACCCAGAGAGATGAAAGAACATGCCCACAAAAAGAAATGTACAAGAATGTTCATGGTAGCTTTATTCATAATTGCCAAAAACTGAAACAATGCAATCAATATTCATCAATAGGAGAATGGATAAACAAACCGTGGGATATTTCTATAATTAAATACTACTCAGAATTTTTTTTTAGAGATTTACTTATTTATTTGACAGAGAGAGAGTACAAGTAGGGAGAGAGGCAGGCAGAGAGGGGCGGGGGGCGGGGGGGAAGCAGACTCCCTGCTGAGCAAAGAGCCCAATGCAGGGCTCTATCCCAGGACCCTGGGATCATGACCTGAGCTGAAGGCAGAGGCTTAATCCACTGAGCCACCCCGGCCCCTAGTCAGAAAATTTTTTAAAGGAATAATCTATTGATCCATGACCAATGAGAATGAATCGCAAAAATATTATTCTAAGTCATAGAATCCTTATAGTAAGATCCCATCTATACAGAATTTTAGAACAACTAATAATTCTGATAGAAATCAGAATTACCTCTGGGGTTTTAGGACAGTGATTAATTTGGGAAGGGGCATAAAGGAGCTTTCTAGAGTAATGGAAAAATACATTGCAGTGGAAAAATGGAAAAATATCTTGACTGCAGTGTGGGTTTCATGGAAATAAGTATTTGCCAAACATTTAACTTTGGGCTTCAGATGAGTGCATTACTCTGTATGTAAATTTTATAGCAGTTCACAGAAAATTCCCAAGCAAAGTAATAAAATGTTAATGTTTGTTAAATCTAAGTGGTAAAAATAACTGGCGTTTATTAATCTCTATTTTTCTGTAATTTGAAATAACATCTGACTTTTGAGAATGAAAGAAACGAAGATATTTTCAACAACAACTCTGAAAACTAGTTTTCTAGGAAATCCTGATAGCCCCAAGGAAGCATGAGAGAATACTGGGTACCTGTGAATTGGTGGAGGCAGAAACAGTAAGTGAGACAGGGAGCTTGGAACACACACACACACACACACACACACACACACACACACACACACACTGTTATTTAATCTGTTTGCCAGGGACAGAGAACTTTATATTTAGTTTTCGATCTTACATGAGGAGAACAGACATTCATCTTTGACTGTAGTAGACACACATCTTATTTACAGTTTTCTAAATCCCCCAATCTAGTTGGGAATAAGTTAAATCTATAAAAAAAATTTTTGCTGAACATCAGCTACAAGGAGTATAGTCTCTTAAAAGTCAGTTCTAAATGCTTTATTAATAACTCACAAGTAGATACTGATTTTAAGAATAGGCAAATATGAATGTGATTTGGAATAAACCACAGCTATGCCATTTTGCTTTGCTAATGGATGTGTCCCCCGAAAAATCATTTGGTAAAATAAAATTTTATACATCAAGCTTTTTCTTTTCCCAGCAGTCTTTTGGACAGAATTAAGGTATGAAGTCATAACTCCTCAATTAATGAAATTGTTGTTATGTTGTTATTGCAGTTATCATCATTTCTTCTGAACTGTCTTTATTACCTGTAGTTTCTTGCATTTCTAGTTTATCTGCCCCAACAGACATTTATAAACCAACATTTAGTGGACACCCTCTGGGTTAACTCCTGGCCCCTCCTTTCTGGGTCTTCCCCCTTCCCTCCATGCACACGCCCTGTAGAGCATTCACGTGGGTATGTTTACTAACGAGTCACAGTTGATGGGACAGGGTGGGACTCACCAAAAAGAGTCACATAGGGTAATTCCATCTATCAGTCTGGGGGATGGGTAGCACTGAAACTGGAATCAGAATTGATTCATTCTGCAGCTCTGATAGCTGAAGCAGTAACAAATAAACATGGAATTCCTGGGAATAGTATTTTTGACCATATGTTGTGGCCTGGGAAGCAGAGAGCCAGTCAACAGTGAGGGAGGGGAAGAGTAAATCAGAGACAAGTGAAAAAGAAATCCTGTGGGTATACAAGTCTCTAACTCTCTTGGTTTTTAGAGTTCAATGGCCCCTCCAGTGACCCTTCTCCCACTTTTAATTATGCTAGTTCAAAGGGGCTACCATAATAGCAGTCCCCAAATCCTTAGATTTGTATTATTAGGAAGACAATGTGTATATTGCTGATTTCCAGTTACCTGCAATTTCTAACACCTGACTTCCTGCTCCCAACAAATTAACACTCGAATACAGTTACAGAGCCCTACATGGCACGTATAAAATTACCATCACATAGATCATCTTTGATGTAATGAAGCCCCACTTAGACATGCTATTTGATTTAAAGAAGATCAGATCTATAACCCACCCAATAACATTCTAAAGCCCTAACTATGTGTCAGGCTTCCCTCTAAATATGTTAGACGTGTGATCTCAGTTAATCCTCACAACCACTCAGTAAAGTAGGTAGAGTTCTAACCAGGCATGAGAAAAGGGAGGCACAGTGGGAGCTGAGGGACTTGCCCACAGGTAGTAGTGGTGGGTCGGGATCTCAAACCTGGTGGTCTGACCAAGGCCTTTTTTTTTTTTGTCTAGTAAATTTCTCCCTTTTATATATTCTTTTTTTTTTTTTAAGATTTATTTATTTGACAGACAGAGACCACAAGTAGGCAGAGTGGCAGGCAGAGAGAGAGAGAGAGAGGAGGAAACAGGCTCCCAGCTAAGCAGAGAGCCCGATGTGGGGCTCGATCCCAGGACCCTGGGATCATGACCTGAGCTGAAGGCAGAGGCTTTAACCCGCTGAGCCACCCAGGTGCCCCTATATATTCATTTTTAAAAAGATTTTATTTATGTATTTATTTGAGAGACAGTAAAAGCAAGAGAGATCGAAGAGGGAGAGGGAGAAGAGGACTCACAACTGAGCAGGGAGCCCAACACGGGGCTCAATTCCAGGACCCTGGGATCATGACCTGAGCCAAAGGCAGATGCTAACCCACTGAGCCACCCAGGTACCCCTCTATTCATTTTTAATTGAAGCATGGTTGACGTATACTGTTATATTGATTTCTGATATGTAACATAGTAATCCAACAATTACATGCATTATAAAATGCTCGCCATAATAACTGTAGTTACCGTCTATCACCATACAAAGTTATTACAATCTTATACTATATTCCCTACGCTGGGGGGGGGGGGGCTTTTTATTTCATAACTGGATGTTTGTACCTCTTAATCTCTTTCACCTGTTTTACTTATCTCCACCCTTCCCCCAATTTGGCAACCACTAGTCTGTTCTCTGTATTTATGTGTCTGTTTCTGCTTTGTTTTACTTGTTCATTTGTTTTGTTTTTAAGATTCTACACGTAAGTGAAATCATTTGGTATTTGTCTTTCTCTGACTTATTTCACTTAGCATAAAACCCTCTATGTCCATCCATGTCACAAATGCAAGATATCATTGTTTTTTATGACTCATATTTCATTATATATGTGTATGTCACACTTTCTTTATCTATTCATCTATTGAGGACACTTGGTTGCTTCTATATCTTGGCTGTTGTAAATAATGCTGCAATAAACATTGGGGTGCATAAATGTTTTTGAATTAGTGTTTCTGGGTTTTTTGAGGGGTAAATGCCCACTCTTGGAATTGCTAGTTTTTATAGTTTTCTATTTTTAATTTTCTGAGGAACCTCCTTTCTGTTTTCCATAGTGGCTGTACCAAATTACATTCTCACAAACACTAAGACACTTGTTATTTTTTGTCTTTTTGGTATTAGTCATTCTGACTGGTGTGAGGTGAGATCTCAATGTGGCTTTGAATTGCGTTCCCCTGATGATGAGTGATGTTGAGCATCTTTTCATACGTGTGTTGGCCATCTGTATGTCCTCCTCGGAAGAATGTCTCTTTAGGTCTTCTGCCAATTTCTTAATCACATTATTTGTTTTTTGATGTTGAGTTGTATTAGTTCATTATATATTTTGGATATTAACCCCTTATCTGGTATATCATTTGTAAGTATCTTCTTCCATTCAGTAGGTTACTTTTTCATTTTGTCGATGATTTCCTTTGCTGTGCAGAAGCTTTTTAGTTTGGTTTAGTCCCAAATGTTTCTTTTCCCTTCAGTTTTCCAAAACCCAGGGAAAATCCAGGATAATATTGTTAAGGTTGATGTCTAAGTGTTTATTACTTTTTTTCTTTTAGGAATTTCATGGTTGCACATCTCATAGTTGGTTCTTGAATCCATGTTGAGCTTATTTTTGTGTGTAATGTAAGAAATGGTCCAGTTTCATTCCTTGCATGTAGCCGTCCAGTTTTCCCAACACCATTAATCTATATGCTTTTAAACTTTAGATTGTGGTGTTGTTATAGGAGAAACTGGAGGAGGGAAGAAGAGAGAATAGAGGGAACAAAAAATAACCGATGGGCATTACCTTCATTTGCCTTCATTTTGAATTAGGATATAAAACCACAAAGTGTGCAGTGCCGTAGAGCTATTCAAGGTGATTTCCTACCACAAAAGGGCAAAAAAAATCAGGTTATCAGATGGACAACAGGGAAAGGGCAGACTGTGGCTTAAAATGTCACATTGCTCAATTCCATTTACCTGTCGCTTTAGTAAGTGGGGGTTGGAGAGAAATGAGATGCCACAGTTCAGTAACTGCTGAGGAGGGTGTAGGTGGGAGAAATGTTTTAGGATGAAAATGCCAGTTGTTCTGACTGCCTAAATTTCCTCGGAACTCCATATTTTTCATTAAAGGGATGAATCTGACCCACAATCCCAGCAAGGAGGAACCATATCTGTGTCATCTGTATCAGATACGAATTAGTGTCATTTAGGATTATCTTAATTTCCACAACGCCCAGCTTTCACTCATTTCTCCTTCTCTCCTGATCCTTACTCAATAAAAGATATAAAACACATGTATGGTTTAGGATGGCAAGAATTTCACACCCCAGTATCTCCCAGTGTCCTATTAAAAATTTAATTTAGAAAAAGAAGGAAAAAAACCCTTGTTAACAGTGCTAAAAATTAACTCTAATAAAAACTTGTCTACAATTAGAGAAAAATTTTCACTAATTATGACCTATGGAAGGTGCTGTGTTATTACTTCCAAAGACTCAGTGGAAAAAAATTACATTGGAAAATGGTTAATAAAAAAAACCAAAAGAAAATGATTTTCATTTCTAAAAGATATCTTCAAAAAGATATAAAAAGACATGGCCTCTATGAAATGGAAATGGAAAAGCAGAAGCAAAAGATAGAGATGAAGGTGGAAAATGAAAGGAACATTTCTGAACATAAAAGCTGAAAATGGAGTGTGAAGGAAAAGATCAGTGAATTTTACTATACACAAAAAAGTTAAAACTTCACAAACCAAAAAAACCACACACAACAAGATGACTGGCAGCATATATGATGAAAAATGGTTAATAGCCTAACTTTTTAAATAACTCTAACAAATCAACAAGAAAGATGCCACAGAAGAAAAAGAGTACAAATAATTACATAAGAAATGTGATTCCTGGTAAATGTAAAAGAATTCAGTGTTTAATAATCAAAGAAAGGCAAATTATTATTCAACAAGATATTCTTTATATCTTTATTTAGTCAAATAAATTTGACTAAAACAAATTTATTTAGTTGCCATGGATGAGCTGAAAGGATCCTCTGATACAATGTTAGACTAAACAAGATTATTATAACAATGAAATATAACTTTGTTACTTAAATCAAAAACCTGAAAATGTTTTATAATCTTGAACTCTTAAACTTCAAGTGAATTTGTCCTCAGGAGATAAATTCTCACCTACGTGTACATGTTAGATCAAGGTGGCAGTATATCTAAGAGCAAAATATTTCAAAAAAACCCTATGCTTTAAATAATTAGAATTGGTTAAATAATTCATATATAATTATGAAAAATATTTTGTAGACATTAAAATTGTATTCTTGAATTGCAGGACTGAAACTGTTCATCTTGTAATGTTAAGAAAAGTGGAACCATACTGATGAAAATTTTGTCAAAGAAAAATTATAAATATATTACATGTATGAAATAACAAAGGCTGAAAGGAAATACATCAAAATGATAAAAAGTGGTTCTGCCTGGTAAGCAAAATTACAGGTATCCTTTTTTATTATTTGTTTTATTAATATCTCTGAATCTTAAAATTATTTATAATGAAACTGTCCTATTTCAATACAGAATATATTTCAAAAATCACAGATTGATGATAAAATAAATATATTCTTTATTCAGCTCTGAGGAAAAAACAAGTGAATGATATAAGTAAAATCATTTGATACTATATTGTTTCATAGAACAACTATATGTTCCCTTTGTCTTTTGAAGAGCATCTGTTACAGCCTAAAATCTTCCATGGCATATAGTTACTATAAGGAGGTTAATGACATATTTTTACAATTTTCTTTCCCTACGACAAAACAGCTGTGATCTTTGATGGTCCTCAGAAAAGACACCTGCTCTTAATTTTAGCCTTTATTCTAAAATCATTTTTGTCATTAGTATCACCATCCCACTTTTCACAGCAAATGTAACAGAGCTACCTCTAGTTACTCAACTCTTCACAGGCTCTGCAAAATTTAATAAAACAGCAAATGTAGTTATATATCCAGCACCCATTTTAAACAATTAAATGCAACTTTCAGTTTCACTGCAGAAATTTTATAAATTGGAGTCCACGCATTGCTTTGAACTCTGATGAAAGGAGTAATTTCTATTCCAAGCAAAACTGCCCCTGATTTAGACTTTTCGACCATCACTATTAAAAGCTGTCTTGACCACGTAATTCCACTAGATGGCAGACGTGGGATGCTACAAGTAACACTGAGTAATTTCTGAACAAAAACCGAAAGACTAAGAAGGTAAAAGACCAGGGTGCCTGGGTGGCTCAGTGGGTTAACCCTCTGCGTTTGGCTTAGGTCATGATCTCACGGTCCTGGGATGACCCTGCATTGGGCTCTCTGCTCAGCGGGGAGCCTGCTTCCCCCTCTCCCTCTGCCTGCCTCTCTGCCTACTTGTGATCTCTCTGTCAAATAAGTAAAAAAATTTTTAAAAAAGAAGATAAAAGACCATGAAAAGGTAAAATAAGTTGAAAATGCTAAAATTAGGTAATATAAACAAGCAAGGGGGAAATATTAAATAATCATAGATGAGGCTAATCGTGGGAAATAAAAACAATAAATCTCTATTTTTATTAAGTGTGCAATCTCAGTATATAGTTCACTCCCCTTCATACTTTGCTTTCTTTGAGAAATATAAAAATTATATATATTCCACAAAGAAAGAGAGGTAACTAAGCAACCTTGAAAAATAATGCTGACATGTCTTCAAGCATGAATCACAGCCATGCCAGTTAAAAGTAATTATTTGCTATCAATGGTTATATTAATAACATCACCTTTGTTCCCACTAATAGTGATTCATTCATTTTTCTGTCATTCAACAAACACTGGTGGCCACCTCTGTGCAGGCACTCTGCAATAGATTTTTTGTGATACTAAAATGTATGCATTCCAGAATCCTGTTCTACCAATAATTCATGGTGCCCCCCATCCTGCCCCAAAGATGGCATTACTTATTAGGTCCCCCAGTAAGTCAGTAACTGAGTGAGAACTCCATGTGTGAGCTCCTCGTGATTTCTCTCTCACCACGCTCAGCGGTAGTCGCTCTGTGTGATAGAGCAGGGAACAAGCTGCTCCCAGGCTCGCATTTTCTAATACCTGCCATCACTACACTTTAGCTCGCCATGCAGCTATTGAGAGGGTGAAAATACTTACTTGTTAAAAGTTCAGGTCTCACAATTACTATTTCATTGCTTTTACTAGTATTTCTTAAATTTCTACTACACCCTAGCCACTCAGTTGGGTCAAAAGGAAAGAGTGATGGTCACTGCCCTCCAGAGCCATTACCTGGTTCAAAGGAGAGAAGTGGTACCAGAAGACAAAGGGTCGACATGCAGTAAGTGGAGAGTCTGGACACCACATACCATGATTTCAAAACTGGAACCCAGGACCCACAACAAAGGGGTGGCTATGAGCATGACAAGGAGTCATCTGAACCCAGAGTCATCTGACTGCAAAGCCCATGGCCGTAAGCTCTGGTCTACTTACACATACTATGTGAAAAGAAGTGCATTACGTTTCTAGTATCATGCATTCCTTTTTTTTTTTTAAGATTTTATTTACTTATTTATTTGAGAGAGAGCATACACACAAGTGGGGGGGGGGGGCAGGGGCAGAGAGAGAAGCAGACTCCCCGCTGAGCAAGGACCCTCATGAGGGACTTAATCCCAGGACCCCAGGATCGTGACCTGAGCCGAAGGCAGTGGCTTAACCCACTGAGCCACCCAGGTACCCTAGTATCCTACATTCTAATAAGAAATATATCTTCCCTTTAAACTACTTACAGTCTAGGGATAGGGATAAATAAGTATCCATACCACTTAGAAAGTGTTACTTTTGTACAAGTTTTAGGGAGGCCAGAGAGGTGGCATTATTTATAACTCGGAAGAATCAACATTCTATGAGTAAGGTGACACTGAGCAAACTTTGAAGGGAGGATAGGCTTTGGACTTGTGCTTCTGGACACAAGCAATGGCTCATACACCGTGGATTGGGCAAGGGGAGCAGTGAGTTGTTTAGGGTGATTAGTGTGTTTACTTCCTAGTTTAAAATAAACATTTATTGAGTATCTACCGTCTTCCTGGCACTCTTGCAGACTTTAGCAATTTACCAGTGAACAAAATAGTTTAAAAATCGCTGTTTCTGGGAGTGCCTGGGTGGCTCAGTCAGTTAAGCATCTGACTCTTGAGTCAGGCATGATCTCAGGGTTAGGGGATCACACTGGGTAGCACACTCAGCAGACAGTCTGCTTGAGATTCCCTCCCTCCCCCTCTACTTCTCCCTCTGAGCTTTCTCTCTAATAAATACACAAAATGTTTTTTAAAAATCTCTCCTTCTATGGCATATTATAAGTGAGTAAAATATACGTATCTCAGATGATGGTAAATGAACAAAAAAATGTCTAACAGAGGAGCTGTGCTGGAGGAGACCACAGACATCAAGGAGGAGAAAGTGAAGGCCAAGCATTCCAGGAAGGGGAACAGCATGTGCCAAAGTCCTGAAACAGGAGCACACACCCAAAATAAAAGCAAAATTAGATAAATTGGAGAATAAAGAAAGGTCATCATATTGGCATAGATTGTGATATTCTGAGGACAACTAAGACAGTTCCCAGATGAACTGTGGCTTGAATCCAGGGACTTCTCCTAAAGGCATTTGGACTCCAAAGCTGAAAAGTAGACTATATTGTACACCTTCCACTTGGTGACCAAAAAAGGGCAATTCCCCTCATAAGGGTTATCTGTTCTGATATCCTACAACCCACAGAGAAGCAGTTTAATTCTCGAGCACATTCTCTGGAAGGAGAGAGATAGCTAAATCCAATGTGAATGTAGGTGGTTTACAGTGCAGCAGAGATGACCCTGGTCTTCCACCCAGACTGTGTGGAGAACTTCTGGGAGGTTCCCATCGCTGTGTTTCCCGACACTTAGGGTATCTGTCAGAATCAACAGTGATTACTTCTTCATCAGCTTCCACACCTCAGCAGTCGGCACTTGCTGCTGTGACGGGGCTGGTTTTCAGCCATGCTCAGGTCACGGTCTGAGTTGTGCTAGCCATGTCCCTCCACAGCATTTCTCAGGCCATAATCGCATCCTCACTGAACCAGTCCTTGTCAGTGGGTGAACCAGACTCGGTGTAGCCTCGCAGTGGCCATCTTTCTCTGGCTCTGGAATCATCTTCACTTGGTGATGGCTCACCCATGTGGCAAGGAAAATTAGGGGCACACAAAGATATAAACAAAAAACACAGAAACAAAGACACAAATCTGCAATTCAAGATGACAGACAGGATCATGTACCTTCATTTCTCCTCTCTTCCCAAGATACTATGTTAATTTATGCTAATTGAATGACTCACCTCTATTCTAAAGAAAATTACTTTGAATTTAAATTCAGCCATTTCTGAGCCCCCAACAGCTGAAACCATTCCACTGATTCCTTTTGGCTGCAGTAAAAGCTGGAAGCAAAGTTCAGCCCTGCAAGGCCTTCCAATTGAGAAACTCTTTCATCCCAGAAGGACGAGGTTATGCAACAGTACCCCACACCTGTCCTCAGGTATTCGGGTGCAGGTCACTGTATTATGTGGCTTTCTATGCTTTTCCTCTTTGGACCTTTACCCTTTCCAGTGCTGGTCTGAGAGTGGAATGAGGTCTCCAGTTATTTCAAGAATGCCACAGATGAACTTAACAGCAGCACTAAAGCACCTGGACAAAGAAATATCTCTGAGTCTCTAATACCTGTCTTTATCCTTCCATTAAAAGCATCACTAATTGAGTGAACCGAGTGGTTCAGTTGGTTAAGCGGCTGCCTGCAGCTCAGGTCATGATCCTGGAGTCTGGGGATCGAGTCAGGTATTGGGCTCCTTGCTCAGCAGCAAGTCTGCTTCTCCCTCTGCCTGCTGATCCCCCTACTTATGCTCTTTCTCTGACAAATAAATAAATAAAATATTTTTTTAAAAAATCATCACCAACTGAGATTGAATTGCTGGTGCAAAGAATCAGTAGAAATCACTTCATGGCATTCACTTGCTGGGTGAAGAAGGATTAGTGACTCTATTTCACTCCCTACACAACCCTGTAATGCTTTAGTCTGCCTCTTCCAGAATTCAGCAGCACAGTAGTGGTCTGTAATCCTTAAGAGCAAAACAGGGAGACTGCACGAATATAAAACAATGAATGGTGTCAGACAACTGCCAGTTACATCCTCAAGAATGCTGCACTGAATTTCAGGACATGAATTTGCAATTCTAACAGTCAATTAGAATAATCAAAACTTAGGTAAATTTCAACAGCTAAAATGAAAAAAAAAATGCTATCGAGAAATGCAACATTATCAATAATCTGGAATACAATGATATAAGCATAAACACCTGGCCTATTTTTTTTAAACATTTTATTTATTTAGGGGCGCCTGGGTGGCTTGTGGGTTTAAGCCTCTGCCTTAGGCTCAGGTCATGATCCCAGGGTCCTGGGATCAAGCCCCGCATTGGGATCTCTGCTCAGCAGGGAGCCTGCTTCCTCCTCTCTCTGCCTGCCTCTCTGCCTACTTGTGATCTCTGTCTGTCAAGTAAATAAATAAAATCTTTAAAAAAAAAGATTTTATTTATTTGACACAGAGAGAGAGCGTGAGCACAAGCAGGGGGGTGGCAGACAGAGGGAGAGATGGAAACAGGCTCCCTGCAGATCAAGAGTCTCACGCTCTACTGACTGAGTCAGCCAGGTACCCCTCAAGACTTCCTATGCATCATATTTTAAAAATCACTATAAAATAAATGTATAAAATAAACACTTTGAACTTGAACAAAGGTGCCAAGACAAGTTGATACTGAGATAATATCAATGGATTGAACGAAAATGCTGAATTAAGAAATTTGACACAGAAAATGTAAGATAATACACATTTTTTTTTCCTTGGGGACAGTGAAGTCTTCTCAAAAGATACAAAGGGAAATAGTAATTATTTTGACAATGTCAAAATTCAAAACTGCAAGGGCCACTTTTTTTAAGTTGCAAAAGGCATCATCAAGTTCAAAATGTAAGTAACAAATTGAGTGAAAAAAATGTTTCCATTATACATAAAGACAAAAGACCAGAATGCAGAATATATATATAAAGAATAAAATTACCACCCCCAAAATCAAACAATATATACAGCAACTCTCAGATAAGGGGAAGTATATAATGGTGCCTCCACTTCATTGAAGACCAGATAATTAGATATTAAAGTTCAATATTTCCTTTTTTGTCCATCAAATTTAAAAATTTGATAACACCAAGATCTGAAGATGGTATGAAAACAGATACACTTGTGTATACCATTGACATTACAAGTCGGTGCAGCTACATTTAAGGGCAACTTGTCTGAATATACATAGATTCAGTACATTCCTCCCCCTGAGTCTCACCTAGAAAAAGACCTACACACATCCACAAGGGGGATAAGTCAAGGCTTGTTTATATGGTAAAAAATGGAGGCAATGAAACACAATTCTCCAGATGCTTGATGGGTATTAAGCAAAAAAAAAATAAATAAGTAAATAAAAAGGATTTTTTCGGTCAGGTAGGTTGAGGAAACTCTAAGTTAAATTAAACTGATCTCAGGGCGCCTGGGTGGCTCAGAGGGTTAAAGCCGCTGCCTTCGACTCAGGTCATGATCCTAGGGTCCTGGGATCAAGCCCCATATAGGGCTCTCTGCTCAGTGGGGAGCCTACTTCCTCCTCTCTCTCTGCCTGCCTCTCTGCCTACTTGTGATCTCTCTCTCTGTCAAATAAATAAATAAAATCTTAAAAAAAAAAATTAAACTGATCTCACTTGGTTGCTATGGGATTTCTCAGAGCTTCAGGTGTGTTACTCTGCACTCTGAGTCAATGAGGGCCCTTCCCAAACTTACTGAATCACTCAAATCTTCTTCTGTGCATACAAGGAACTAGCGGTTTAGGGAATGAACTTGGGGAGATGATGAGCTGCCTGATGGTGAGAAATGCCTGGGACCTCTTTCCATAAAGGGGCCAACAGCATGGTATTCTCTGAGAATGCAGTGGGCAAGCTGATTGAACAATGAGTAGACAGTAAAGATATAACACAGTGTAGACTCTTCTTTTAGCAAAGTCCAAACAAGCAGGATCAGAGACAGAGGACAGTACCTGATGGGGGCAGGTGTGGTTTGTACTGCTTTGTTAGTGGGTTCCCTTGTTTCTGCTTATGCTTGTAATAGGGAAGACACATGTATATGTTTGTAGGTAGTCACTGGGAATGAGTCTGTACAGGCGCAGAATTTCAAAACACAAACACTCCTTTAGGAGGAGGTGTGTGTTCCTGAGAGGGGGAAAGATTAGGCATGTCTGGGGGCGGAGTGGTTCTGGCAGTTAGTGGAAGGATTTGGAACATGGACTCAGATATATTGGTCACTGAAGGAGGGAAATAGTAACTTGTAAGAAAGATGTATGCACTGTCTTCTACTTTTTCAACAAAGTAGGAGGTAAGATTGTCTTCTGTGAGTGAAGGGAAAATCAGTCTGTGAAGGCCTGAGGTGAGTGAGAATAGACAGTTGAACAAAGCAACTGGGGAGAGGTGGAGATAAACCCTTCCACTTCTTCTTTTTTTTTTTTTTCCCCCATCTCCTCTGCTTGGCGCCAGGCTTTTCCTTAGCTTTCCCTTGCTTACCATTCATCCAGGTTTGTGCATTAATTACCTTTTATTTCAAAAAAAAAGGGGGGGGGCTTGAAATGTCCAGATGTCTCTAGTTTATTTTACAGAGAAAGCTGTAAAGTCTTTTCATGATATGATTAGTGAAGACAGCAAAGAGGAGCAAGAGAAGGTAGCTGAAGGAAAGGGATAGATATTCTCTTTGTAGGGAAGGCACATCAACTATTTTTTTAAAGAACAATTAAGTCTAGTCTTGGATCTAGATTTGACCTTCTGCACCGACAGGGTAGGCAAAAAGATAAATATAGTATATGGATGCCACTAGAAATTTTCAAATGTTGTTCTGAGAGCCTAATTAAGTAGACCACTTAAAACCATTTCCGCAGGAAAATACAAGGCACACAATTCTGGCCGCACATGCTAGCACTACAAGTTTCCACTAGAGGGCAGCATGTCCTCATTTTTGAATAGAGCACGGCTTGGGGTTTGCTTCCATTCTCTAGTCAAGATTCCTTTTTTCCCTAGCGGATCACTGTTACACATAAACGTGTTTTGGTTTCATCTGGGAACGCTGATGTGAACATAATACATTCCTCTCCTATACAGGGACAGGTGAGATTTTATTGGACACATGCTTGCCATTTGCAGGAACACAGACCTAACACTGCATAAAAAGCATGTTAAATCTCAACAGTGACAGAGGAGAAGCTGTTTGAGATCATGTCAATGCACGCTACACAACTTGGCAGAATTTTCCTCTTTAATAAGCACTGTTGGCTTTCAGAAAAATCTATCCTCCTCTCTTGGGTGAGTATATATTCACCAAAATCTCAGAGCCACATATACTGTCTAATGTGAAAACATGATGGATAGTGGTACTGTTTCCCAAGCTTGAAAGATATTTACACAATTTCTTTGGGACCTTGCTTCCCATATAAATATCACATTACAATGTTTTAATCATTTCAGTACCAAAAAGGAGCTAGGTCCTGTAGTTCATAAAGAAAATAAAGTAAAATGGAGGGTGTTAATAATGTAAGAATCTTGTTTTTATTAATCTTATATGAATTCATAGGAAGACAGTGCTGCAGTGGATATATTTTCCAAGCTGGAAGAAATTGTTTTAATCCCACACAATTAATGTAATTAAAAATAGGAAAGCCATTGGGGCGCCTGGGTGGCTCAGTAGGTTAAAGCCTCTGCTTTCGGCTCAGGTCATGATCCCAGGGTTCTGGGATCGAGCCCCAAATCGGGCTCTCTGCTCTGCGGAGAGCCTGCTTCCTTCTCTCTCTGACTGTCTCCCTGCCTACTTGTGATTTCTGTCTGTCAAATAAATAAATAAAATCTTGAAAAAAAAAATAGGAAAGCCACATTGACTGCATAGATGACTTGGGCATTTTTCAATTTAAGTAACTGTAATGTAAATCAAAGAATTTAAAATAAAGCTCTGGTCTATTTTACCCTCATTAACTATGAAACAGATTTGTTTTATTGGGTTTTGTTTTTGTTTTAAATTCTCTGAAGCTTGGGTTGCTTTCTCAGGGTGAATTTTTTACTAATACATATCACCCTCAAAATAGAAGATTTCCCATCAAACTATTGGCATCCACTAAACACTAATAACCTAAGAATTCAACCGTGCAGAAAAGCAATCTGGGGTGTCCAGGAATGAATTACCTGTTCCACAGATAACCCTGCCTTTGCACAAAAGAAACACGGGAAAGAGGACGGCACTGCTCTCTTGATAACAAATAACAAAGACCCTCCCTGATTTTCACCTTTGCCTACTCCAGGAATGAAGATGGAAATGTTACGCAAAGCATCCTGGCCCTTGCTCATTATGATTCTGCAAAGTCCTGCCATTTAGGAAATGTTTCTCAATTTCCGTGGAGATGAAGCAGGAAGGTCAGACTGAGCTTTAATCAAAGGTATCTCCCTGCTGGGGTAAGAGGCTTCCCTCCCTCATATATGTGGCTTTGATTTGGTTGCTTTTTTTTTTAAGGTGCCTAAAGCCATGTCAAGGCCTGGCCGGACTGTTGTTCAGCTAATCCCTGAAGCCAAGTGAGGACACCGATGTTGTCATTGACGATTTACTCCTGCAGCATTTCTCTGCTAGACCGAGAGGGATTTTGTCACTGGTGCACCATCGAAAATACATGAAGGACTTGCCCCTTATTAAGAGATGTCATGTCAGCAGAACTAACATTTATAATACAACCCTAGCAATGAGCGGTCCCCATCCCTCACAGGAAACAAGTGGGCAAGCCGCTTCAAGGGAGATAATCTCCTCCAGGGGAGAGGGTATTGTGCTGTCATTCCCTTTCCTTCAGAGGCTTTTCTCTTCTTTCTGAACTCTGTGATAGTGCCTTCCCCCAGCTGGGCCGCAGCAGCATTCAGCAGCCCCACTGACACATGTAAGTACCCTTCCTCCCTGCCCCCCCTCTTCTCCCCTCCCCACCTTTACTGCTGGAAGCGCCTTGGTAATCTCCAACCCTTTTGTTCCCTAGGAGAGAGAATCCCTTTTATTTTGCAGTGTCCAAGATGCCATCCTTCATTCATTCTACATTAAGTGGAAATTGTTGGTTTCCTCCTGAGATACCTGGCTTGTTAGAATGATTGACAGATCAGGTTGTTTTGCAGTGTATAAGGATGTCCCCACACAACTATAGGGTAGGACATCTCTCCTCCCAGACTTTACATTGAGTGTCCCATGTAAGTTTTCCTCTTCAATTTAGAAGTCTCTCAAATCCCACTAAAATGAAAGTCTTTGTATGTTATAAAGAAACTGTGATTTCTATTCATCAGGTTGAAAAACACATGTGTTTCCACCAGATGGGTGTCGGTAGTACGGTGGCCCAAGCAAAACTGCCCCCACCTTTACCTGCGCCATTTTCCCAGGTGGCTGTTTTCCTGCTGGCTGGCTGGCTGGCTGCTGCCAGCTAACAGACCATGAATACTGGCTTAATTGGGGGCCATTTCCAAGGAGGTCTGCAATTGAAAAGTGAGAAGCAAGGAAAATCTGCTATATGACCTTGGAAGGCTGCTGTTCCATGTTCTAAATAAAATCTTTGAAGCAACTCCAAGGATGTTATCCAGGACTAGGAACTTTCAAGAAGGCTAGGACCTTCACTATGCCCTCCCCTTCCTTCATCTTTACAGCCTTTCCTTAATAAAATGACTGTACTCTTGCTTGAACACCTTGAACTATAGAATCTTCAAGAGATTAAGTAATAGTGCTTTAGGGAATCAAAAGAACTACTTTTTCAAGGTCACAAATATCTGCCTTCCTACTTTTTGGTTGCACAGGTTACCTGCTGTCACAACACAGCACCTAGACATTTGAAATCTAGTTACCACAGCCAGAATATTACCCCAACAGAGCATCCTGGTAGCTCTGTCTCCAGTCCCAGTCATCACCCTCCTACTGCCCCATATCAGGGGACTCAAAGTCAAATTCTAATCTACAGGTCTTGCATTCTCTACCCTGTGAGCAGCCACATTCTCTCTCTCTGTCTCTGTTATCCTGTCTTTGTTATGACTCTTGGTTGAAAGTGGCATAAGCAGACTAATGGGAAAGAAAAGCAATCTCTTGTCCAGAGTTGAAGGTATCTTACAGAAACCAAGAAAGGGTTGACCAGCAGACTACGGGAAGGACTTGGGGTTCATGAACAGATGCAGGACCACAGTAGTGCCCCTCACCCCATCTCTGCTGAGTGTTCTTTGGTCTTTCTCAGTCTCGCTCTTGTTCTAGCTCTATCTCAACTGGTATCATTTTCTCTGTCCCTATGACAGGAAAACACAATAACAGAATTATCTTTCAGGGACAAATTTTAAAATGCAGGCTAAAACTTTGAATGGCGTATGTAGGCACCTTATTCTTAGACCATAACTTGTGTTCAGGTGTAAGCACACCCATGCTCACTGCAACCCGATGGCCAGATAAAGGTCAAAAAGGGAGAGGATGATTGGGGTAAGCTGAATCATTGCCCCCAAAGATACCCAGGCTCTGATCTCTGGAACCTCTGAACGTTACCTATATGGCCAAAGTGACTTTGCAGATGTGATTAAGTTAAGGATCTTGAGATGGGAAGGTTATCCAGGATTATTAAGTAAACCCTAATGGAAACAAAAGTGTCCCTTAAAAAGACAGGCGGAGGGAAATTCCATTTAGAGGAGATGGAAACTGAGATTGGAGTGATGTGCTCTGAAAATGAAGGAAGGGGCCAAGACCAAGGAAGACAAGCAGGCACTAGAGATGAGAAAAGACGAGGAACTAGATGCTCTCTTACAGCCTCAGAAGAGCACACAGCTCTGCTTGCACCTTGATTTCAGTACAGTGAAAACCATTTCAGATTTCTGGCATCCAGAACTGTCAGAGAATATGTTTGTGTGGTTTGAAGCCAACAAGTTAATGGCATTTTACTACAGCACCCATAGGGAACCAGTATAGAAGTTCTTAAACTACAAGGAGGGATAGCAATGCCCAGGAAGGGAATTCTTGGTAAAGCTCTGAGTTGTCAATACAAAAGGAGCCTCCACAATCCTGCCTCAGGAGGGGGTGGGTATCACAGTGTTAGTCCCTTTCTGACTTCATAGATGCTCAAAGAAAGTACCTCATGATTGAGCAACCAGATGCAAATCCTCTCTGCTTTAAGGGGCAAAGGTCCAAAAAAAAAAAGTAGCATTGGTGAGGAATGGTCACATGGGAGGAAGTTCAACGAGAAACCAAGTACAAGGACAAAGACCTAAAGGGAGAAGGAAAGAGAAGTATAAGGCTCTAGAAAGAACTCTAAGTCAGAAATTTAGGGTTCCATTCTCCCCGATTCTACTTGTAAGATGATGGTGTTTCCTCTCACTATTTTAACCCTTGTCTATGAATCTTTGACAGCAGGATTTAAATGACAGGATCCTGAGGATCTTGTCTATGAATCTTTGACAGCAGGATTTAAATGACAGGATCCTGAGGATCTCCTCCAGCACTAGGGTGGGTGATTGTCTAACTTCTGTCCAGATTTTGGCCTCAATGTTCCAGGGTTCAATCCTGGGGTTCTTGAACTTTACTTTCTTATGCTTTGACATGGTTGGTACAGTGACATAAAATCCTGCATAACTAAAATGGAAAACCTACAGATGATCACGTATAAAACTCCAAAGATTATTTAGTAAGAAAGAGAACAAGAGACGCTAAGAGTCTTGAGTCAGCCCTGGAAAAAACCTTCACAGTGAACTAGCAGCTGCTTATAGAAGCAATGTGAATATTCCTCAAGGAAATCTAGAGAGAGTTCTTCAGAGTTGGAGGTAAAACACAAACCCATCAGCACCACTAGAGGGAAAGACTCATTCCCTGGTAATGGTAGAATTTAATGATAACAGGGAAAAAAATGGCAGTTTTAAAAAAACAAGGTAATTTCTGTATTTAGGAAATAAATTGAAGATAAACAAATGTGCCTGAAATTGGCACATCACAAGTTATTTTGTCCTAAATTCCTCATCTCTGATCCTTTTGTCAGCTAAAATCATAGCAATCTTAACAAAAGTTATTAGTTATTTCAACCTCTAAAAAAAAATGTGGCCATAAATTGTACTTTCAATAGCCTCAAACCATCTGCATATCTCTGTCATCTATATGGAAATGGGGAAGTTTTTCTTCTGTCCCAAACTATAATACAAAGAAGGGAAGCTGTGTGAGCCATTTCAACACTGTCATCATTTAAATGTAACAGAACCCAAAACGCAGTGGTTTAATCAAAAAGGGTTCGATTCTTTGCCCATTAGAGTGAGTTCAGAGGTTGACCATCCACGGTTAGTCCAAGGATTTCACAATGACATCAGTGTCTCAACAACTTCTACCATCTGCTCTGTCCTCCTCGGCAGATGGCTCTGATTTACACTGTTAACCTATGCACACAAGATAGCAGCTCCAACTTCAATTCACTCTCCGTTCCAGGCAAGAACAAGAAGGGAGTGCAAAGGGCAAGAAGTAAAAGGCTTACTGTTCCCTTTCAAAGCCCCGCCTGAAAGCAGCATCTCCTTCCATCCTATTACCAGAGCTGTGTCTCTCTCTTTTCATCCCCAGATGCAGAAGAGGCTGGGCAATGCCGTTTCTTAAAACTGGGTACCTTGCTCTCTTAAAGAACATCAGAATTTCTTTTAGGAATAAAGTCAAGGAGAATAGATACTGGATATACAACTAAGATCTCCACCATATTCTTAAAAAAAACACACAAAAACCTGCCAACTATTTTATTTGCCTCAATGAAAATGATCATTGGGAATTCTCTTATAGCTATTTAAAAGAAGAGACACACTCTAGTAATTGGGTGTAGTCAGTAAGAATCCTTGGATGCAAGCAACTGAAACCAACTGACAAACTGAGGCAAGAGAGAAGGTGGGTTGTTGGACAGGTACTACGCTATTTCACAAAAGTGAAGAAAAGTTTGAAAAACCTATACTCAGAAAGAAAGAAGACAAAATAAGGATGTTCCAAGGATGTCTTGGACTTTTTCTCTACAAATCTGCCAATAACAGACACAGACCATATCGTGCATCTTACTAAAATCGCAAGGGGATAACTGCCAGCTCATGTCACACCTGGGTTTTTATTAGGTCACTGAATCAACCTATAAGGCCAGTATTTCCTGAGTGACAGGACATACAATAGTGTCCAGTAATCCCTTGGGTATCATCCCATTGCTTACCACTTTTGTTGCGAAGTGAACGTAGAGGTAATATGTTTACTCTGACAGAGTATATGACCTTCAATACACTCAAAGAAGATGAGTGTAGGTACAAAGGGAAGAAAAAGAAATATAAGTCCAGAGCATGCGTATCTATTCTGATAGTTAAAAAAAAAATCTCTAATTTATTCATGGATAACAGGGGCCCAACTTAGTTGATCTCATTACCAGGTATTGAGAAGGCACCTTTGAGGTTTGGTGCCAGACTGTGATTCAGGATTGGATGTCATGGCTTGAAAAACTGGTCCCTTGGCAATGATCCTAGCTAGGCAAGTCAGATCGAGTAAGGGCAAATTCACAAAGTTGAACCGATAGCAAGAATAGCATCTATCTCTGCCCCATGCTGGCCTTATTAAGAAGCCCACTGATTAAAAATCACACTGACTAATAATGGAAAATAACTGATAGCTCCAGCCATCCTGTCTACCTGATTATTAAGAATCTCTTCTACAGCGAAAGTCTTCTGAAAGGCGTTTATGAGATGTATTTTCATGCTCCAGGCTGATTCTGAGAGAGCCATCCAAACCAGACCATCCCTAACTATCTTGACAACAATATCCTAATCTTGTTGTCTCCCAACAAGGGTCAGACAAAAAAAACTGCCTAAAAATTAATATAGATCCTGATTTTAAGTCAAATTTCCTTTTAGGCAAAGTAAATAGCAAATTGCTACACTTGATTTTTCTGGCCAAAGGAGGTTTGATTTTCTCCACTGTCTTTCGTGGCCACTCCTATCTGGAGCTGTAATGCCACAGACTACTTCCAATGCATATTAGTATTTTAGAGACAACCCAGTACAAGTGTTTTATCTTTAGCCACATGGTTATGGGAAACTACCCATGAAGCTATCCATAGGTACAGACTGAGGAATTCATGAACAATTGGAGTAGGTGCAACCTGACTGTGCAAATAATTGTGTGCGCTCAGTATCTGGTTTAATGATGGAATATTACTAGCTATGCCCAGCGTTAAAGCTAGGTATATCAAATAGATCAGTAGCTTATGAATAGCTCAAGGCTTATAGCTGTCCAAGAGCAGGGACTCTGTCTTCACCAAGTCCATTTAAAATCTGGCAGTTCATTCTGAAAAGGAGGAGTTGCCTAAAGAAGAGCATGGTTTGTCCTCAAACTGTAGAGATCACGACTGGATTGTCCCATTAGGGCTTATCACAGACTCCATTGTGCATCCTGGTCTCCAAACAGTACCTTTGGAGCTGCTGGGTCATTAGAGTTGAGTACAGAACAACACAAATTTGCTATGAAAGAGCCAAAGATGCTCCTCTTGCTCTGGGAGATTTTCTGATACCCAGAGGTGATAAATTCACAATTCTTGCTCTTTCTTTTCTTGTCATGTTTTACTCCGGGCATGTTTTCTTGTCTCAGACTCTGAGTTTCACCACCATATGACTTGCTTTGATCAGTGGAATATGGGTGGATATGCCAGTATTCCAGCTCCTAAAAGAGATTTTAAGATGTGGTGTGCATTAATTGTTCTCCTGTACCCTTGCCCTGCACCAAGAGAAGAACATCCCTAGTAGGTGGCAATCTAGAATGAAAAGACCACCTGAACCCTCCCTGCTGTGTGCAGTAGACCTGCCATAATAATGTGCCATTCAAGTAAAAGAAAAGTAAATGCTTACTTTTGCAAGCCACTCTGATTCTCAAGGCTTTTGTTACACAGTAAAATCTACGAAAGCCAACTAGATGCCAAATAACTAGGTCAGAGAGAGTGCACAACATGCTTCGATACAAACTGTCTTCAGAACATAAAGAGGATTGCCATGCCACATATGGTGCCTCCTTCTCCATGTAGGAGACACCAGGTATAAATACTTGTCCTTTATTTTAGAAATCATAACCTAACATACTCAAAACCATGAATACCATAGAAATGTCAAAGTAGCAAACCCCAGAATTCTTATAAGCATTATCTCCTACTCCTTGAACCAGGAGGCATCTCCCATTTCCTGTTCTCCCAGACCTATACCACTTTAACATCATCAGTGTAATGAACCTATACAGAAGCTACTCTTTTTTTTTTAAGATTTTTTTTTTTTAAACAGACAGAGATCACAAGTAGGCAGAGAGGCAGGCAGAGAAAGAGAGGGGGAAGCAGGCTCCCCGCTGAGCAGAGAGCCCGATGTGGGGCTCGATCCCAGGACCCTGAGATCATGACCGGAGCTGAAGACAGAGGCTTTAACCCACTGAGCTACCCAGGCGCCCCCAGAAACTACTCTTGATGGCTTATGCAGACCTTCTTGTCCAGACCAGTGCACCAATCCCCCAGTTGCTGTGAATATTACAGGCTAATGGCTTTTCTTGCCCAATGGCTCCAGGCAGGAAGAGACTTACTGAGCAGTGTTCCTCATGGCCCACTGTATATCTGTGTATCACAGGCTGCTAGTTTTCTATTCCAGAATATACTGGAATATACCCCCCCCACATACACACATACACACACATACACACACAATCACACATACACACACAATCCAATGACCAATGTGAAATACCTGGCCTTACACATTTCCCAAGAATCTACTGCAAGCTCTCCCCTTGGGTGGAGATATGGTGGCTCCAGATATGGAGGCTATTTGGTGGTGGCTATTTGGGTTGAGATGGATATTTGGGTTGAGGTTACTGGGGCTGTAGCAATAGAAATGGGTTCTAGCTGGCTTAATTGCAAACATTAGTGGAAGAGTATAGTAGTGGCCCCCAAATTAAAATAGGGGTTGAGCAATTAAGATTTGAGATGTGAAGAAACCACCGAAGCTCCAGGGACATTTGCAGTAGAGATCAAAAACTGTCTTTGGCGGTGGTTCTCAAGGTTGCCTGCATATTACAATCACATGAGGATTATAAAATCCTGTGCTGATACTCAGTCCATACCCTAAATGAGTTAAAATCTAAATCCTTTGGAATGGGACCCAAGCATCAATATCTTTCAAAATCCCAGAGGTGATTCCAATCAGCAGCCATTATTGAAACTAGCTGTGTCAAAATCACCTAGAAGTCTTATCAAAACAGATCATTGGGCTGCAATCTCAGAGTTTCTGATATACATAACAATCAGAAATGATGTGTGTTTATAACAAGTTCCCAGGTGATGCTGAACCTGTGTCTGGGGTGGGCCCAAGGTTCTGTGTTCCTAACAAGCTCTCCTGTGATCTAAGGCTGCAGATACTCAAATCACACTTAGGGACAGCAAAGTTCTACAGCAGTGGTTCTCAAAATTGAGCAAGGATAAAAGTCACTGCAAACCTTGTGAAAATACCAGATCGTGATTCATTGGTTCTGAGGTGAGAGCCAACATTTTCTATTATTAAGTAGCTCCCAGTTGATGCTGATGCTGCCAGTCCTTAGACCACACTTTTTCTGGCACTGCATAGAGCGATGGGTCTGAGCCAGAGGTGCTTCTCCTCCCAGAGGGACACTGGGCAAGATCTGGATACATTTTTGATTGTCACACCATGGCAGATTGGGAGAGAAGAGTACGGAGAAATTGCACCCAACATCTAGTGGGTAGAAGCCAGGGAAGCAGCTAAACATCCTACAGTGCATAGGCAGGACATCCCCCACGACTAATTTCCCAGCCTAAAACGTCAAAGTGCCAGCATGGAGAAACTCTTCTCTAGAGGGTGGCTGTTAACAAAAGTCCACTGCTCCTCCTTAGCTATCCATCCTGAATTTGTAATTCCTGCAAGAAAGAATAATATTGTCCCTACTTAGGTGTCCACTCTTGGATCAATCCGCTATGCCAGAGAGACAAGACCCTGTAGTACCTACAAGACAGAGAAAAACAATAGAAGGCAGACAGTGAGCTATTCTGAAAGTCAACAGAAGGAGGGAAAGGTATAATTTTAGCCAAGACAAGTGTGCTCACTAGAGCAGGGTGGCCATGGGTAATAGGCATGTTTCTGAGAAATGATGAATGATTGAGTGTTCATACACACAGCAGTCACCGGAACTGCTGCTGTAGCCCAAACAGCTGTGAACCTCACTGCAGTCTCTTGAAGTGCTAGGCAGCTGCAAAGAACTCCCTGTATTTCTTTACTTTCCATGTGTCCTTGAAATAAATCTCCACCCCTCAGGTAACGGAACTGTTTCTCTGCCTTACACACTGAAGCATGTACACACACAGACAGGTACATACATGCAAGTGTGTGCAGGCACGCACACATACACACACACTCACGCAGTGTTCACTGTTAATTCAATTGGAATTTTCAATCTATTCCTCATAAAAATGGGTGAACCACGTAACAGGGGGAGGGTGGTAAAGGAAATGATCCTGCCCTAGTCTTCATTTTCTCTTTGGTTGTTCCATTCTGTCTCAGACACTAATTTCTCCATTCTGCCAGAGTTCGTCCTGGAAATATTACTTTCTTGAATGGGAGGAATAAGAGCAACCCGGTACTGAGGACTCCTGCAGGCTCTACATACACACACCTGCATATATAATACATGTATACATTTGTGTTTTTTTTTTAAATTTTTATTTATTTATTTGACAGACAGAGATCACAAGTAGGCAGAGAGGCAGGCAGAGAGAGAGGAGGAAGCAGGCTCCCTGCTGAGCAGAGAGCCCGATGTGGGACTCGATCCCAG